>NC_064924.1:232547760-233172760 GCF_023897955.1 Schistocerca gregaria
CCCATTTTCTTGCTCAAATCTCTCGGAAAGAGCATCACCGACACGATATCGAAAAAATCGCCTAGAAGGGAAGAAGTGTACGAAAACTGGTAATCGTCCCTGGAGACCCCATTGACGAAACTGTTCCAGTAAGTGATGCTCCCCAGGTAGTGTCATAGGCCCCTCAAGATCGTTAGAAGACACGTATGAGGTGCTGTCTGCATAGGAAGGATTGTTGGATTCCGCTTCCAGCAGGATAAAGTTTTCAAGGGCGGAACGATATATCTGAAACCCACACTGAAAGCTACTAAGTAGGTGCCGCGATTGTAGGACCCAAATCAGACGGCTGTCTATGATGCGTTGTAGTGGTTTTCCCATGCAGCTAGTGAGGGCCACACTACGGTAACTAATGGTAAACATGGGCCCCTTCACTGATTTCTTGGGGAGACTAAAATCGCTTCTCTCCAAGACTCAGGAAAGTCCCAAGTCAACCATATTGTATTAAAAAGGGACAAGAGTATTGCCACTGCATCTTGATAAAGGTACTGCAACATGATGTTCGGGATTCGATCCCTACCGAGGGCAGTCTCCTTGACCTGAGATAGGGCACACTCGAGATCCCACGTAGAAAAAGAGCAATTGTTATCCTCGCCAGTTGTTATCCTCGCTCTTGGTAGAATTAAAATTCCAACCACTCCTCTCAACTGATGCCCAACAGTGATGGAAAGCTCGATTTTGGTTTACAGTGGCAGTGATCAAACCAAAGTAATGAGCCATGGCATTCGCTTTGTCCCCAGGTTAAACTGTAGACACATTTGCCGTAGCACAGCAGTCACAGGTCGTCTGACACATTTGTCAGATATCCTCCATATGGTCCAAGTACTTTCAAAGAGCTATTGGAAAGATTGATCGAGACCATAAGTAGTTGAAAAGACCTCTAATGTTCCCCCTGATAGTCCATTTTGTCTTTGTTCTTGAGATTCGGAGGGCTACGAGATTCATAGCAAAAGATTGAGGTTTAAACGGTCTCCCCCGGATGGTGGGCTGACACTCATCGTTCCACCAGGCGATATGTCACTTCGAAGTTGTTATGAGGACTGGGGACAGACACATCAGCAGGGTATCGTGGATCACGTTAGTAATGTGATCCACTCAGTCCTGGACACTATCTCGACGTTCATAAACACCTAATTGACTGTACTGTGTCCATTTGGCTCTGCTAAGCCTCCACCATGGTGGTTTCCTTCCAGGAACAGCTCTGTGTGAGATTTGGATTCAGATACGGAAATAGTCACTGGAATGCAAGTCAACGACCATTTAACACTCAGCAACATCGACAATGGCAGGAGAACATAAAATAGGGTATGTGGCCGAGAATGACCCCATGGCAGATCTAAAGTATCTGCTACCACAAGCGTTAAGGAGGAATACCATCTGTGACTTGGTAAAGCTTTTGACAACTCAATAACTGAGGCACACTGTTGGAGATTCCCGTAGCGAGTTGCGTACACTGACATCTAGAAGCAGGAGGGCTGGGGGGGAGTTGTGAAATCAGGTCAGAAAAACCCACTCTATCTAAATTTCGTTTCGCAGCAGATACACAACAGATGGTAAAATCAAGTGGAATATACAACGTGACAACAAGTACCTAAGTAGTTGCTCTGAGACAGACAAAAGTGGAGTAGTACATACCATTCACACAGACTGTCATTCCACTTTTAGCCCTAATCCACTGAGGTCATCGTTCCGATGAGGGCTGTATCTCCTGAGAATAGTGGGGTCACGTTTAAAATGTGTTTCCTGTAGACACAGACAGAGAGTTTTCTCGTTGGTCAATATTTTCTGCTCCTCCATATCTGTTCTGTAATTGTTCATGCTCCATTGAAGCGCAGGCCATTTATCTGGGAGATTTATGTTTTCCTCTTGTTACTGTGTCTGTAGGAGAACCCACTTCAGAAGGAGGAGAATTGAGCTGACTCAATGGTTCATCAAAGCAGAGTTCTAAGTCCATGGCCGAAGCGTAATCCTGTGGAGAATCCTTGATCTGCCAAGTCACCTACTTCGATTCTGCCTTCTTTATAGCACACTTAACCTTAACCTTGTTTCTCAAATTCGACTATACCGAGATAGGCTCTGTCAACCCAGTGTGCAGCACTTGTCATGTTAAAGTAGCATCAACATCTGGAGCGGATGCAGTGGTCACCATCTGAGTTTGCATGGAGACAACAAGAACAGAAATGAAAACAGTGGTCAGCATTAGATTTTGCGTGGAAATAGCAACAGTTCTGTCTGAACTGTCATTGCCACAGGTGCACTTGCAAGTGCATTTCTTGGTATCAAGGTGCATAGGTGACGACTCATAGTCGCTGGTTTCTTGGCTAGTGCTGCAGCAAACAAAGTTGAAAACTTTGGGAGTTGAAGGTATTTGTACATTTATTCACTTCATCGTAAGATACACGCTTAGTCATCTTTTGCTATTGGATATTTTTTCTTTCTTGGACACTACACAATCTGTGCTCCAAGCTGGACTCGGGCCAGAAAAACTTACGCCTAAGTCAAGAGAGGAAAACATAGTTCCATCAGTGTAAATTGCCATACGACACGTACCACGAACAGCTCGTCATTTACACCCGAGAGTGGTGTGCTGAAATTTCTGGCACTGAAGTGGGAAGTATGGTCGGACTTTCGAAATGGGGAGTATGGTCTGACTTTCGGTCTTAAAAATCTACTTTAAAGTAATCTCTCAAAGTCAGCGAACAAACGTCAATGTACATGAGTCTGATGTTTCCAGTTCTCCATCCACACGACGCGTTACTTGTTTCACCTCATTCGCCTCTTCGTCAGCTCATTCCTCCTCTAGCTCTGAAGTATCTATATGCATGATGTCACAGCATATGACCACTTTTTGACTGTAGTTACAGGAGCGGTGCTGTTCAACTACAATAGGATACTCAGGCAAAAATTTTGATTTGAAAATGATGTTAACTTGCTGTGATGTCGCTGTTTTTCCCAGCAGTGTACCATTACGCAACCATCTGACATCTGGGAGTTGCATCGAGGACTTTCTGGATACAGAAGGGCGATACCTTCTCAAATGTACCATCTTCTCTTCTGATCACACGACACACAGTTTGACAAACTGGGCGCGCCCAGTTACGGTACAATGCCCGAACGATAAAGGAACTGCTCAGAACTGCCATTCTCCCGTGCTCGCTTTGAAGGATGGGTGTGAGTATTGCCCAAAAGACCACCCAAACTGTTGGCTGCACCTGTATGAGAAGTTGAGGACGCCATAGTGATTCCACGAGCTGCTATTGAAACAAACAGTCTGCCCAGACAGAGGCTCACTTGCCTTGCACAACCGAGGCGCGGCAGATTTCTTAGAAGTTGACCCCTACCGACTGTTGAAACGCAACAGACATGCTTCTCATCGGCATGCAACATATTTTAAGATTGAGGTTCTTTTTTTTCCCTTAATAGATGTTTTTACCATTCTCGCTAATTAGTTGGTCAAGCCAAGATCCCCATTTCCCTTGACACACAATATTCCACATCCACGCCACACGGTGGTCACTGAAGCATGCCCAGAGCTTACTGTGACACGTGGCTGGCGCCACTTACCACTCACACACGGGAACCCAAGGGTCGCCAAGCTCGTATCCAGCAAATGATTGTTGAGCTCCTGAGGAGGAAAAGACAGTGATGATGAATCTAAATGGTGGGGGAGGGGCATAAATTCGGGTTTAGACAGCACGTAACAGTCCTTCTACGATATGGCGAATAATGCGTTTTGTTGCTGAGCACCCTTTAACTTTGATGCTGAAACTTGTACTGTGAAAGTAATTATCAGCACCAGCCGATGTGTGGACTGTTTATTTGCTGAGAATAATTATACTACTTTTCTTATTGTTCCCAAAACGGTTAGACTTATTTTACTTTGAAGCGACAGCAAGCTAGCACAAAGCAAGTACCTATACTTAGACGTTCTTGAGGTATGGAGACCCCAACAACAACAACCAGTATGAGCAGAAGGGAATAATCGAGTCGTCAGATCAAGATACGCTGTAGTTAATCTGTATCAAAACTAATCACTGCACACAGAATTTCTACCGAATTACAAGCGACAGGAGCAGGGAAGAGATGTCTAGAGTCTTGAAAATAATATTCAATTTATCTTTATTCCTCTGCTTTTTTGTACAGTGCATTGAAACACATCTTTCCACTTTTTTCGTTAATTTTCCCTGTCTGCATGAACTTATACGTCTTCCATCTGGCCTGCGCTTACCTGTCAATTTGACATACATGCACAAGTAGCGTGGAAGTTGTTATTCCTGATGTACCACATGTTTAACATTCGATAGATTCTTCTAGTTAATAATTTACATATATACGTATCCTCGCCGAATCGACAGAAAACCTTCTCATTTCCTGTCATATGAGTCGACTTTGTTCTGGGGGTCCATTTGCAAGATAATTTCCCAAGCGCTTTGATAAATTTTTTTTGCGGTTTTGCCACAGCGCAAGATTGACATGCATACAGAGTTGTGCGCTATATATAGGTTACAATTTTTTTGTGTGTTTGAAGTTAAGATATATGTTTGATTCGAGTAGACTTCTCTTGGCGAGGATCACTCGTTTTACCAGTTGGGGTCTGCTTCTAGCTTCAACCTCAATTCCTCCATCACTCTTTACTTTCCTTTCGTCTACGACGTGATAGAATAATTTCAGTTCTATTGCTCCCTAACTTTCTCGTTTCTTTTATTTACTTTCACACCATACTCCACCCACAGCTGCCTGTTCACCCCATTCAATTGATCCTTAATTATTCCTCACTACATTACTTGTCGAACAGCCAGATAATGACCTGTTATTTATACAATAGTAAAACACTGATTATATTCAGTCTGCCTTACATCGGATTTTCTTCAAGTTACAGTGATTCCACACCGCATAATCTGGGGCACAGTGTTGCATAATCCAAATAATGCAGGGTACTATAAATACACACATCAGTGAGTTGACTTTCAGAATTCTAAATCTGGGAGACATAACAATAGGTGACGCCATGGTTGTGTGATCAGAAATGTCACCATCTCGGATTTTTAAAGTGTATAATAAGCCTTGTTAGCCGCAACTAAGTAGCAACCTGTAGTGGAGGAAAGTGTCAACATGGCACTACAAACTCCTAAACATCCCTCAGCTGTTAGCCAAGAAGGTGGCATCAACTTATGAATTCTTTGTTTTGTGGTTATGAATGGAGAAACTGGACTATCTTGTTAGTGATTTTGGTAACATAAATTACACTTGAAATGATAAGCCTCTTTGCAAGAAAAATTTTATTGCGCCTATGCACATGTGTACGTCTGTATTTTAACTTTCTGGGTGCTCAACGGCAAGGCTGTCCGCACTGTGACAGATTTTAAAATGAACGAATGTGGGTCAAATCCACTCCATCGCAATCATATCAACTCACTCGATCACTCTATCCCACACGCCTTATGACAGCGGAGAAAGGGTGAGAGGTGCGATTCCAGCGATTGAAAGGTAAGTAAAATGGTAGAGGAGTTCAAATATTGGCACAGACAAATGTGAACAGCATACCACTTACTAAAAACATTGGTGAGCCAGTCACGCTGGCAACACATCAAGGGTATCGCCCTAAAATCTTTCGGAAAATGTTGAACAAATCACAGAACCTTAAAACCCTACGCACAGTTATGTGTACGCCACAATCGCCATACAGTGTAGGTCCTCTTGACGGAGCATGGAGACATGCGCCATAGGAAGCTGGTCTACGTCAAGACGATTAAGAACGATCTCGTCTTATCGAAGGAGGTACGCCACGACCTCGTTGTGGGCTTTGTTAAATGGAGCTTATTGGCTGTCACTACCCGTCAATAATCTTCCCATCTCCTTCCCCACCTGTTGTAGTTGGAAGAAGCCATCCTGGATATTCTGGACTACTTTAAATACTGGGTACAATCATTGTAAAGAGTGAAGGACTTATTGAGAATCCGAACAGACAAGGAATTGAGTACCGATATCATGATCACACGTAACTACGCGTTAACGACATTAAAATCGTGAAGCTGTTGTACAGTGAGGACTACACGATCAGGGAAAACAGAACAAACAATGGGGTCCCCCTGTAGACAGTGTAAAGTTAGGTGGTCAGTAGAAATGTATGTAAATAATAGCTTTAATGTACATGCAGAAGTGCAGCCTCTCCCGTACTGCATTAAATCTAAAACTGCTCTGGGCCTCTGTAGTAACCAAGGTTTGGGGTTGTACTTGCTCCACAATAAGCGAGTACAGCACACGTCATGTGCATATCATGAACGGCCTTGTTGCTCGTGGGCGATGGGAGAAAAGGTATTTCAGAGGTGGATGAGCAGCAGTATGGTGTTCGTGTGAATTCGCATATGTGACAAACTTAGCTGCATGACGCAACATGAGGAGCTGCCGTCGGATTGTAAGTGCAGTTTACCAGCCTCAGCACGGAAATAGCCATGGAGCTGAGCACCCATGGGCAGCCTAATCCTTTCACATAGGATTGCGTCAGTGACTTATAAATAAAAATACCTCGCTGATCCATACACTAAGCATCCATAGTCCACCCACGAACGCATGTAAGCCCTATAAAAATGAAGCAGACGTGCCCTGCTCCCTCCGCTAGACCTGTGGCTGAGACACATAATGATATTCAGTGTCCTCAAGGTTATGGATTTCAACATCAGGTGCAGCACCTATGACAGTTTGGAATCAAGAATGAGGTCTAGTATCATCACTTATCTTTAAAATGTAGCGTGGGTTCCCTCTTATATGCAAGGAAAGAAAATTAAAAATAAGACGAGAGCGATTAGAATGCATGTACACAGATTTGCCGAAAACTGAAAACTCGTCTTTGCAATACTAAAAGAGCAACAGAAAACGCCAAAATCGTTCGTAAATAAGGAGTACTGTGCAGGAATCCTCAGTATAGACATGATACTGTTTATGATTTTAGCAAACAGAGTAACACTTGAAATACTGCTCTGAGGAAGACCATTCTCCTGGTCAAAATGGTATGACGTGAAGTCCCAACTAGAAACCTAAAAAAGACGCTTAGCCAAGAAGGACCGTATGAATGTGGGGAGATGGCGACGATATCCCCATTGATGCGGTTGTGCGAGATTACTGTGTCTCCAAGCAGTAGAGTATGCTTTACTGATGTTGTTGTTGTTGTTGTTGTGATCTTCAGTCCAGAGACTGGTTTGATGCAGCTCTCCATGCTACTCTAACGTATGCAAGCTTCTTCATCTCCCAAAACCTAAAGAAACCTACATCCTTCTGAATCTGTTTAGTGTACTCATCCCTTGGTCTACCTCTACGATTTTTACCCTCCACGCTGCCCTCCAATACTAAATTGGTGGTCCCTTGATGGCTCAGAATATGTCCTACCAACCGATAACTTCTTCTGGTCAAGTTGTGCAACAAATTTCCTTCTCTCCTATTCTATTTAAAAACCCCTCATTAATTACATGATCTACCCATCTAATCTTCAGAATTCTTCTGTAGCTCCAGATTCCGAAACCTTCTATTCTCTTCTTATCGAAACTATTTATCGACCACGTTTCACTTTCATACATCGCTACACTCTGTACAAAAACTTTCAGAAACGAATTCCTGACATATAAATCTAAACTCGAAGTTAACAAATTTCTCTTCTTCAGGAACGCTTCCCTTGCCATTTCAGGTCTACATTTTATATCCTCTCTACTTCGACCATCATCAGTTATCTTGCTCCCCAAATAACAAAACTCATTTACTACTTTAAGTGTCTCATTTCCTAATCTAATTCCGGCAACATCACCCGTTTAATTCACCTACATTCCATTATCCTCGTTTTGCTTTTGTTGATGTTCATCTTATATCCTCCTTTCAAGACACTGTCCATTCAGTGCAACTGCTCTTCCAGGTCCTTTGCTGTCTCTGACCGAATTACAATGTCATCAGCGAACCTCAAGGTATGTATTTCTTCTCCATGCATTTTAATACCTACTGCGAATTTTTCTTTTGTTTCCCTTACTGCTTGCTCAAAATAGAAATTGAATAAAATCGGGGCAGGCTACAATCCTGTCTCACCCCCTTCCCAACATCTGCTTCCCTTTCATGCCCCACGACTCTTGTAACTGCCATCTGGTTTCTGCACAAATTGTAAATAACCTTTCGCTCCCTATATTTTACCCCTGCCACCTCCAGAATTTGAAAGATAGTATTCCAGTCAACATTGTCAAAAGCTCTCTCTACGTCTACAAATGCTAGATACGTACGATTGCCTTTACTTAAACTATTTTCTAAAATAAGTCGTAGGTTCAGTATTGTCTCACGTGTTCCATCACTTCTATGGAATCCAAATGATCATCCCCGAGGTCAGGTTCTACCAGATTTTCCATTCCTCTGTAAAGAATTTTTGTTAGTATTTTGCAGCTTATTAAACTGAAAGTTCGGTAATTTTCACTTCTGCCAACACCTGCTTTTTTGGGATTGCAATTATTATAATCTTCTTGAAGTCTGTCTCATACATCTTGCTCACTAAATGGTAGAGTTTTGTTAGGCTTGGCTCTCCTAAGGCTGTCATTAGTTCTAATGGGATGTTGTCGACTCCTGGGGCCTTGTTTCGACATAGATCTTTCAGTGCTCTGTCAAACTCTTCACACAGTATCATATCTCCCATTTCATGTTCATCTACATTCCCTTCCATTTCTATAATATTGTCCTCAAGAACATCGCCCTAGTATAGACCCTCTAGATACTCCTTCCAACTTTCTGCTTTCCCTTCTTTGCTTAGTACTGGCTTTCCACCTGTGCTCTTGATGTCCATGCAAGTCATCCTCTTTTCTCCAAAGTTCTCTTTAATTTTTCTGTAGGCAGTATCTATCTTACCCTTAGTCATACAGGCCTCTACATCCTTGCATTTGTCCTCTAGCCATCCCTCCTTAGCCATTTAGCACTTCCTGTCGATCTCGTTTTTGAGACGTTTGCATTCCTTTTTACCTGCTTCATTTACTGCATTTTTGTATTTTCTCCTTTCATCAGTTAAATTCAGTATCTCTGCTGTTCTCTACTATCCCTCCTCCTTTCACCTACTTTATCCTCTGCTACCTTCAGTATTTCATCTCTTAAAGCTACCCATTCTTTTTCTACTGTATTTCTTCCCAGATTCTTGTCAATCGTTCCCTAATGCTCTCCCTGAAGCTCTCTACAGCCACTGGTTCTTTGAGAGTATCCAGGTCCCATATCTTTAATTTTCTACCTTTGTGCAATTTCTTCAGTTTTAATCTACAGTTCATAACTAAGAGATTGTGGCCAGAGTCCACATCTACCTGTGGAAATGTCTTACAATTTAAAACCTGGTTCCTGAATCTCTGTCTTAAAATAATATAATCTATCTGAAATCTTCCAAAATCTCCAGGCTTCTTCCATGTATACAACCTTCTTATATGATTCTTGAACCAAGTGTTAGGTATGATTAATTTATGTTCCGTGCGGCGTCCTCTTCCATTCCTTACTCCCATTCCATATTCACATACTACGTTTCATACTCTTCCTTTTCCTACTGTCGAGTTCCAGTCACCCATGACTATTCAATTTTCTTCCTCCTTCACTATCTGAATAATTTCTTTTTTCTTATCATACATTTCATAAATCTCTTCGTCGTCTGCTAAGGTAGCAGGCATATAAACTTGTACTATGGTGGTAGATGTGTGCTTCGTATCTATCTTGGTCAGAATAATGCATTCACTGTGCTGTTTATAGTAGCTTACCCGCATTCCTACTTTCTTACTCATTATTAAACATACTCCTGCATTACCCTGTTTCACTTTGTATTTATAACCCTGTATTCACCTGACCAGAAATCTTGTTCCTCCTGCCACCGAACGTCACTAATTCCCACTATATCTAACTTTAAACTAACCACTTCCCTTTTTAAATTTTCTAACCTACCTGCCCGATTAAGGGATATGACATTCCACGCGCCGATTCGTAGAACGCCAGTTTTCTTTCTCCTGATGACAACGTCCTCCTGAGTAGCCCCCACCCAGACATCTGAAGGGGGTCTATTTTACCTCTGGAATATTTTATCCAAGAGGACGCCATCATCAGTTATCCACTCAGTAAATCTACATGCCCTCGGGAAAAAATTACGGCCGTAGTTTCCCCTTGCTTTCAGCCATTCGCAGTACCAGCACAGCAAGGCCGTTTTGGTTAGTGTTACAAGGCAAGATCAGTCAATCATCCTACTACTGAAAAGGCTGCTGCCCCTCTTCAGGAACCACACGTTTGTCTGGCCTCTCAACAGATACCCCTCCGTTGTGGTTACACCTATGGTACGGCTATTTGTATCGCTGAGGCATGCAAGCCTCCCCACCAACGGCAAGGTCTATGGTTCATGGGGGGAGGAGGCTTTACTGATATCAAATAATATCCCAATCAGTGGTGTATACGCCCCTAGCGGCCTCAGATTGTCGACGGTAGACTGACACCACTGGATCCACAATGAGAACGACTAAGGACCACATGACGGTTAACATTCTCTCCAAGGTTTTTCCTACACAGCTCATTAAGGTGACGCTCCAGTAACTTCTGAGTCATGTGCGGTCCTTTCCTGGTGTTGAAAAACTAGCCCACCTGCTATATAAGAAAAAAACATTCAAGGAGGATTTCCTTTGACACTGCTGGCAAATTTCTAAGCATGCAGTACCAGATTTGGTCGTGACTGGTTACAGTATTACGCGCCTTCGACCGTGCTGCTTCCATGTCTGCCCATGGGAAAACGATAGTTGTAAGACTCAGAATTGTCGGATCTGAAGTCGAACATGTTCCTCTCTCCAGTCAGACAGTAGCAGATAAGCGCCGGATTGTGGCTGGCATCGGTAATAGTCACTGCAAAATGCTCTACCATCGTCTCAGCGATGTTTCTAGGTGTTGTTTGGAGACAAACATGTTGCAGCACTGCTGCTATTTGTAAATGAACTACACTCCTGGAAATTGAAATGAGAACACCATGAATTCATTGTCCCAGGAAGGGGAAACTTTATTGACACATTCCTGGGGTCAGATACATCACATGATCACACTGACAGAACCACAGGCACATTGACACAGGCAACAGAGCATGCACAATGTCGGCACTAGTACAGTGTATATCCACCTTTCGCAGCAATGCAGACTGCTATTCTCCCACGGAGACGATCGTAGAGATGCTGGATGTAGTCCTGTGGAACGGCTTGCCATGCCATTTCCACCTGGCGCCTCAGGTGGACCAGCGTTCGTGCTGGACGTGCAGACCGCGTGAGAAGACGCTTCATCCAGTTCATAACATGCTCAATGGGGGACAGATCCGGAGATCTTGCAGGCCAGGGTAGTTGACTTACACCTTCTACAGCACGTTGGGTGGCACGGGATACATGCGGACGTGCATTGTCCTGTTGGAACAGCAAGTTCCCTTGCCGGTCTAGGAATGGTAGAACGATGGGTTCGATGACGGTTTGGATGTACTGTGCACTATTCAGTGTCCCCTCGACGATCACCAGAGGTGTACGGCCAGTGTAGGAGATCGCTCCCCACACCATGATGCCGGGTGTTGGCCCTGTGTGCCTCGGTCATATGCAGTCCTGATTGTGGCGCTCACCTGCACGGCGCCAAACACGCATACGACCATCATTGGCACCAAGGCAGAAGAGACTCTGATCGCTGAAGACGACACGTCTCCATTCGTCCCTCCATTCACGCCTGTCGCGACACCACTGGAGGCGGGCTGCACGATGTTGGGGCGTGAGCGGAAGACGGCCTAACGGTGTGCGGAACCGTAGCCCAGCTTCATGGAGACGGTTGCCAATGGTCCTCGCCGATACCCTAGGAGCAACAGTGACCCTAATTTGCTGGGAAGTGGCGCTGCGGTCCCCTACGGCACTGTGTAGGATCCTACGGTTTTGGCGTTCATCCGTGCGTCGCTGCGGTCCGGTCCCAGGTCGACGGGCACGTGCACCTTCCGCCGACCACCGGCGACAGCATCGATGTACTGTGAAGACCTCACGCCCCACGTGTTGAGCAATTCGGCGGTACGTCCACCCGGCCTCCCGCATGCCCACTATACGCCCTTGCTCAAAGTCCGTCAACTGCACATACGGTTCACGTCCACGCTGTCGCGGCATGCTACCAGTGTTAAAGACTGCGATGGAGCACCGTATGCCACGGCAAACTGGCTGACACTGACGGCGGCGGTGCACAAATGCTGCGCACCTAGCGCCATTCGACGGCCAACACCAGGGTTCCTGGTGTGTCCGCTGTGCCGTGCGTGTGATCATTGCTTGTACAGCCATCTCGCAGTGTCCGGAGCAAGTATGGTGGGTCTGACACACCGGTGTCAATGTGTTCTTTTTTCCATTTCCAGGAGTGTATTTTCCCAGAAACCCTCCTGTTGGCTTTCCGTACTTTTGTGGAACAAGTGGAACGGTTGATGGAGACCAGGAACAGTTGCCATGATATTTTATTACTCTCCTTAATTACACATCGAGCCTCGGTCCTCATTACCCAAAAGGCTGTCCCAGATTGCTGAGTGGCACTCACAAAGGAACAGGTCACCTCCTAAGATTATCTGAGGACTTAGGGATCGGTAAACCAGCTGCATGATGGATCACTTATATGATGTGTTCCACCCATTCCTGGATGCTGTCAAGGTGTTCAAGCAAAGTAGCTGACTGAACAGCATCCAGTTAGCCCTGCTGACCAGCCACCTAGGTGGCTTCTTTTCAAGCAATACTCCGCCCAGTAGGTGGATCCACAGCAGGAAACAGTCACTCAAATGCGGGTCATGAGTTGCTTCCCACAGAACTGAGTCTGCAAGGGTAGGAGAGGTCAATGGCTGAACATGAACCAGTGGCAGCTGAAAAGTAAGTGAGTCTGCCTGTACTGTGGACGGACAGCTCCTGAAACATCATGAGGTTCTCGAAGTGTCTACCCCTATGGCAAGTTAGTTCAAGCCTCATATTACATTATGGGTACTGAAACCACCCAGTAGAACAAATGGGCGAGAGAGTTGTTCAATGAGGCCCTTGAGAGCCTCAGTCTATTGCATCTTATGAAGGTAGTACAGTGGGCAGAAAATGATTTTCTGACCCACAAGAACTTCAACAGCCACTGCCTGTAAATCAATAACAAAGATATGAGCATAGGAGTGGGCTGTACTTTTGGCAGACACAGTAACCCCTCCTTTGTCTCTGTTCCCAATTAACCTGTCCTTTTGATGTAGGGTATAGCCCCACTGCACAGAAGTGTCAGTGGCTTTAAATGTAGACACAAGCATGGAGGGGGTGCCTGTGTTAGGAGTTTCAGGTCCTCCACATGTGTCCTGAGCCCATTGACGTTCCACTGTAGGATAGGAGCCATCCATCATGTGGGTAGAACTTTAATCCTGTGTTTCTGCTGGGTAGGGGAACCGACAATGGGTGGAGGCTCACTCATGGGCGAGATGACCACCCCAGTCAGAAACCAAGGCCCATCGTCTCTGAAGAAGAGTCTAGAAAGGCGTCTGAGAGCATGACGTCGACATCGTAAGACTATGTACTTTCCAACTTTGTCATTGAATGATTCTTAGCCTTCGACTGTGAGTTTTTGTTCTGAGGTCTTTCGGAGTCACAACCTGAAGAACGGTAGTGGCAGGTCTGGACAGTGAACCAGATTGAAGCATAGGAGCCGGCATTAGTGGCCGAGCGGTTCTAGCCACTACAGTCTGTAACAGCGCAACTGATTGGTCGCAGGTTCGAATCCTGCCTCGGGTATGGATGTGTGTGATGTCTTTAGGTTAGTCAGGTTCAAGTAGTTCTAAGTTCTAGTGGACTGATGACCTCAGAAGTTAAGTCGCATAGTGCCCAGAGCCATTTAAATCATTTGAAATGACGCCACTACCGGTACATTTATATTTTGTGAATCAGTTTGTGTAATAGTGAAACCAAGTTCTCTACAATGAGTAAAGTTTGGAGGCAATAATAATTTTGTGGTTTAAATTGAATTTTACGAGTGTAATCAATTATTTAATGGAAACAGCTCATTATAACCCAATATCCAGTAATTTATATGTGCTGCAACATCAGTGAAATGTTATGGTGCGTGAGTATCGGCGTAGCTATATTACAAGAGAAAATAGTCGGAATTAACGCCGAAATTGACAGCAGACACCGCTGCACGCAACGGATGGAAGATGCCAGGTACTGTGCCACCTTAATTACTATCCAGATCGATGTGGAGGCTTTTCAGTACATTGCCATAGTCAAAAATTACTCGGTTTCGTCCCTATATGTCATGTCCGCGTGGCACCAGCAGCGAAGTCAATTCTAGCGAAAACATTTTCAACCGTTTCTGCTGTGGTTTCATATATCAACTATTTCACATGCCCTAGAGCCATAAATACAGACACGTGGGGTCAGAGCAGCATCGCGTTTTAATAACTGAATAGTATATATTCAAGTAGTCTTTTGTCTTCTGTTTTTGTTTTGAATGGCCAATGTCGGTTGGTCTCAGCCAGTTTGCTCCCTGCTGCCGTTTGATAAGCAGCTGCCAGCAGCAAGTCGTGGTCTCCTAGCTTACTTATTTGTTACATAGTTTCGTATAGGAGGTGTAATTTCGAGTTTTATTTACTATAATCGTAAATTCAGTCATATTGTAGCGCAGTCGTTACGCATTTGTACGGGTTAGTTCATACATTCTTTGCGTGTTTCCCTTGCGTTATCTAGGCACAGACTCGTGTTTCAGTAACGGTTGTTCAACATCGAACAGAATGGACAGGGACTGTGATTGCTGTGTTCGGATGAGGGCTGAGTTGGCATCCCTTCGCTCACAGCTGCGACCGGCGCTGACTTCGATCGCGCAGCTTCAGGCAGTTGCCAATGGGTACCACTGTGAGGAGCCGGACTTGGGTATCACGGGGATGTCAACCTCGTCTCGTCTGTCCCCAGACCGGTCTGCCGCTGTGTTTGCCCCGGTTGCTGCCCGCAGTGGGGCTGAGCCCTCGCCTGTGGTTGATTGGGAGGTCGTTCCAAGGCTTGGCTGGCAGCAAAAGACGTCCCTGGAGACTGATCAGAAAGCCTCCCCAGTGCGTCTGACAAACAGGTTTCAGGTACTGTCTCTATCTGAACTAGATGCAGCTGCCTGCCCTGTTTCAGAGGATGATTTTCAGCCTTCAAGGTCCGGGCAATCGAAGAGGGTGGGCTTATTGGTAGTTGGGAGCTCCAATGTTAGGTGCCTAATGGGTCCCCTTAGGGTTATGGCGGCTAAGGAGGGGAAGAAATCCAGTGTGCACTCCGTGTGCATTCCAGGTGCAGTCATTACTGACCTGGAAAGGGTCCTTTCGGATGCCATGAAGAGTACAGGGTGCAGCCAACTGCAGGTGGTGGCACATGTCGGCACTAATGACATGTGTCTCTTTGGATCTGAGGAAATTTTCTCTGGATTCTAGCGGTTATCTGATTTGGTGAAGGCTGCCGGTCTTGCTTACCTTTGGTGCAGAGCCGGGTGGAGGGTCTGAATCAGAGGCTCAGACGGTTTTGCGACCGTGTTGGCTGCAGATTCCTTGACTTGCGCCATAGGGTGACGGTGTTTCGGGTTCCGCTGAATAAGTCAGGAGTTCACTACACTCAGCTGGCGGCTACACGGGTAGCGGAGGCTGTGTGGCGTGGACTGGGTGGTTTTTTAGGTTAGAAGGCCTCGGGAAAGTATGGGGTGGTCTGCGATCTCAAAGGGTGCATGGCAAATACAGGATGTGCTTGGATCAAGGAATAGTCGGAACTGTATTTGTAAATTGTAGTAGATGTGCTGGGAAAGCCCCTGAGCTTCAAGCGTTAATAGAAAGCAAAGAAGCTGAAATCGTTATAGTCACAGAAAACTGGCTAAAGCCTGAAATAAGTTCTGCAGAAATTTTTACGAAGTCTCAGACGTGTTCAGGAAAGATAGATTAGGCAGAATTGGTGGTGGAGTGTTTCTGTCTGTCAGTAGTGGTTTATCTTTTAGTGAAGTCGAAGTAGATATTCTGTGCGAATTGGTCTGTGTGGAGGTTATACTTAACAGCCGAACCCCCAAACTCTGATGATACAGTTGCTGAACAGTTCAGAGAAAATTTAAGTCTCGTAACAAACAAATACCCCACTCATACGGTTACAGTTGGTGGAGACTTCAACCTTCCCTCGATATGTTGGCAAAAAACTTGTTCAAAACCGGTGGTAGGCAGAAAACATCTTCCGAGATTGTCCTAAATGCTTTCTCCGAAAATTATTTCGAGCAGTTAGTCCACGAAACCACGCAAATTGTAAATGGTTGCGAAAATACACTTGACCTCTTAGCCACAAACAATCCAGAGCTAATAGAAAGCATCATGACTGATACAGGGATTGGTGATCACAAGGTCGTTGTAGCTAAGCTCAATACTGTTTCTTCCAAATCATCTAGAAACAAAGGCAAAATAATTTTATTTAATAAGCGGATACCGTGTCACTAGAAGCCTTCCTAAGAGACAATCTCCATTCCTTCCGAACTGACTACGCAAATGTAGACGAGATGTGGCTCAAATTCAAAGATATAGTAACAACAGGAGTTGAGACATTCATACCTGATAAATTAGTAAGAGATGGAAGAGATCCCCCATGGTACACAAAACCGGTCCGATAGCTGTTGCAGGGGCAACGGAAAAAGCATGCGAAGTTAAGAAGAACGCGAAATCCCGAAGATTGGCTAAAATTTACAGATGCGCGAAATTTGGCACGGACTTCAATGCGAGATGCCTTTAATAGGTTCCACAACGAGACGATGTCTCGAAATTTGGTAGAAAACCGAAGAAATTCTGGTCGTATGTAAAGTATACAAGTGGCAAGACGCAGTCAATACCTCCGCTGCGCACTGCCGATGGTACTGTTACCGACGACTGTGCCGCTAAAGCGGAGTTATTGAACTCAGTTTTCCGAAATTCCTTCACCAGGGAAGACGAATGGAATGCTACAGAATTTGAAACACGAACAGCTGCTAGCATGAGTTTCTTAGACGTACATACCTTAGGGGTTGCGAAACAAGTCAAATCGCTTGATACGGGCAAGTCTTCAGGTCCAGATTGTATACCGATTACGTTCCTTTCGGATTACGCTGATACAATAGCTTACTACTGAGCAATCATATACAACCGCTCGCTCACCGATAGACCTGTACCTGCAGACTGGAAAATTGTGCAGGTCGCACCAGTGTTTAAGAAGGGTAGTAGGAGTAATCAATCGAACTACAGACCTATATCATTGACGTCGGTTTGCAGTAGGGTTTTGGAGCATATACTGTATTCAAACATTATTAATAAACTCTAAGGAAACGATCTATTGATACGTAAGCAGCATGGTTTCAGAAAACATCGTTCTTGTGCAACGCAGCTAGCTCTTTATTAGCACGAAGTAATGGCCGCTATCGACAGGGGATGTCAAGTTCATTCCATATTTCTAGATTTCCGTAAAGCTTTTGATACTGTTTCTCACAAGCGATTTCTAATCAAGCTGCATGCCTATGGGGTATCGTCTCAGTTGTGCGACTGGATTCGTGATTTCCTGTCAGGAAAGTCGCAGTTCGTAGTAATAGACGGCAAATCATCGAGTAAAACTGAAGTGATATCAGGTGTTCCCCAGGGAAGCGTCCTGGGACCTCTGCTGTTCCTGATCTATATAAATGACCTTGGGGACAATCTGAGCAGTTCTCTTAGGTTGTTATCAGATGCTGCTGCAATTTACTGTCTAGTAAGGTCATCCGAAGATCAGTATCAATTGCAAAGCGATTTAGAAAAGATTGCTGTATGGTGTGTCAGGTGGCAGTTGACGCTAAATAACGAAAAGTGTGAGGTAATCCACATGAGTTCCAAAAGAAATCCGTTGGAATTCGATTACTCGATAAGTAGTACAATTTTCAAGGCTGTCAGTTAAACTAAGTACCTGGGTGTCAAAATTAAGAACAACTTCAGTTAGAAAGACCACAAAGACAATATTGTGGGGAAGGCGAGCCAAAGATTGGGTTTCATTGGCAGGACACTTAGAAGATGCAACAGGTTCACTAAAGAGACAGTTTACACTGCACTCGTTCGTCCTCTGTTAGAATATTGCTGCGTGGTGTGGGATCCTTACCAGGTGGGATTTACAGAGGACATCGACAGGGTGCAAGAAAGGGCAGCTCGTTTTGTATTATCACGTAATAGGGGAGAGAGTGTGGCAGATATGATACGCGAGTTGGGATGGAAGTCATTAAAGCAAAGACGTTTTTCGTCGCGGCGAGATCTATTTACGAAATTTCAATCACCAACTTTCTCTTCCGAATGCGAAAATATTTTGTTGAGCGCAACCTACGTAGGTAGGAATGATCATCAAAATAAAATAGGAGAAATCAGAGCTCGAACTGAAAGGTTTAGGTGTTCGTTTTTCCAGCGCTCTTCGGGAGTGGAATGGTGGGGAGATAGAATGATTGTGGTTCGATGAAGCTTCTGCCAAGCACTTAACTGTGAATTGCAGAGTAATCATGTAGGTGAAGATGTAGATGTTGAGTACCTGGGAGGCCAGCTTTACTGATCCATTGAAGGGACCCCTCAGATGATTCCTCACAGCAGTGCTGTAATGGACTGGATCGCTATAGAGTTGGATATGCATTTTTTGCTAACGTTCAGAGGTCTATCCTCCAACAAATCTAGCAACGTCCGTTCTACTAAGATGGGATATCTGTGTCCACTGAGGTGGAGCCTATTACCGGGATTTCCGACACACACATTAACGTCTAATCGCTGTTCATGAGCACAAAGTCGAATAACATTTGAAATCATATGTGCTGTTGTTGATGTTGTGGTCTTTAGCCCAGAGACTACTTTGATGCAGTTCTGCATGCAGTTCTACCCTGTGCAAGCTTCTTCATCTCCCAGTACCCACTGCAACTTACATCGTTCAGAATCTGTTTAGTGTATTCATCTCACGGTCGTCCTCTACGATTTTTAGCCTCCACGCTGCCCTCCAATACTAAATTTGTGATCCCTTGATGCCACAGAATATGCCCTACCAACCAGTCCCTTCTTCTAGTCAAGTTGTGCCACAAACTTCCCTTCTCTCCAATTCTGTTCAATACCTCCTCATTAATTATGTGATCTACCCATCTAATTTTCAGCACTCTGTGTAGCACCACATTTGGAAAGCGTCTATTCTCTTCTTGTCTAAACTGTTTAGTGTTCACATATCACTTCCATACATGGCTACACATCATTCAAATACTTTCAGAAACGACTTCCTGACACCTAAATCTATATTCGATATTAAAAAATTTCTCTTCTTCAGTAACGCTTTCCTTGCCATTGCCAGTCTATATTTTATGCCCTCTCTATTTCGACCATCATCAATTATTTTCCTCTCCAAAGAGCAACACTCATTTACTACAGCGTCTCATTTCCTAATCTAATAACCTCATCATCACCCGACGTAATTCGACTACATTCCATTATCCTCGTTTTGCTATTGTTGATGTTCACCTAATATCCTCTTTTCAAGACACTGTCCATTCCGTTCAGCTGCTCTTCCAGGTCCTTTGCTGTTTCTGACAGAATTACAATGTCATCAGCGAACCTCGAAGTTTTTATTTCTTCTCTATAGAATTTAATTCCTATTCCGAATTTTTCTTTTGTTTCCTTTACTGATTGCTCAATATACGGATTGAATAACATCAGGGATAGGGTACAACCGAGCCCCACTCCCTTAGCAAACACTGCTTCCGTTTCATGTCCTTCGACTCTGCCATCTGGTTTCTGTAGAAATTGTAAAACGCCTTTCGCTCCCTGTATTTACCCCAGGCCACCTTCAGAATTTGAAAGAGAGCTTTCTCTAAGTCTACAAATGCTAGAAACGTAGGTTTGCCTTTCCTTAATCTATTTTGTAATATACGTCGTAGGGTTAGTATTGCCTCACGTGTGCCAACGTTTCTACGGAATCCAAACTGATCCTTCTCGAGCTCGGCTTCTACCACTTTTTCCATTCGTTTGTAAAGAATTCGTGTTAGTATTTTGCAGCCTTGGCTTATTAAAGTGATAGTTCGGTAATTTTCACATCTGGCAACACCTGCTTTCTTTGTGATTGGAATTATTATATTCTTGAAGGCTGTCCGTAGATCTAATGCCATGTTGTCTACTCCGGGGGCCTTGTTTCGACTTTGGTCTTTCGGTGCTCTGTCAATCTCTTCACACAGTATCATACCTCCTATTTCACCTTCATGTACATTGTGTTCCATTTCTATAATATTGTCCTCACATAAATCGCCCTTATATAGACCTTCTATATAAACACTTCGTCCACCTTTCTGTTTACCCTTCCTTGCTTAGAACTGTGTTTCCATCTGAGCTCTTGATATTCATGCAGTGGGTCTCTTTTCTCCAACGGCCTTTCTAATTTTCCTGTAGGCAGTATCTATCTTACACCTAGTGATATGCGCCTCTACATCCTTACATTTGTCCTCTGGCCATCCCTGCTTAGCCATTTTCCACTTCCTGTCGATTTCATTTTTGAGACGTTTTTATTCCTTTTGCCTGCTACATTTACTGCATTTTCGTATTTTCTCCTTTCATCAATTAAATTCAATATGTCTTATGTTACCCAAGCATTTCTATTAGGCCTAGTCTTTTTACCAACTTGATCCTCTGCTACCTTCACTATTTCATCTCTCAAAGCTACCCGTTCTCCTTCTATTGTGTCTCTTTCCCGCATTCTTGTCAGTCGTTACCTAATGCACTGCCTGAAGCTCTCTACAACCTCCGGTTCTTTCAGTTTATCCAGGTCCCATCGCCTCAATTTGACACCTTTTTGCAGTTTCTTCAGTTTTTATCTACAGTTCATAACCAATAGATGGTGGTCAGAGTCCACATCTGACCATCTTTAAAGGAAATTTTGTACGAAATTGTGATTTAGAGTGTTTAAGTGTGCGATGCGCCTGCCTCATGGCAGCCGGCGGACGAAGGCTGGCTGGCAGGTTATGCAGGTGACACAGTTTTGCAACGAGCGTCGGTATGTGTCTACGTGCGCGGCAGCCATCAACAGCCATAACACGGCTTTGGCAGAATTACGCAGGCACGGGCCGCGTGTGGCGCGGTTGCTTTAGCCAACTCATCGAGAACATTCTGATAAACACAGCGCCGCATAACTGGCGGATTAAGCAGCGGTCTGCACTATTTAAGGGCATCAGAGGTGGGCGTTGGCATCGGTTGGGCGTTCGGTCGCTGTTATGTCGTCGTCATCAATGGTGCTGTCCCAGAGAACCGGCGACTCCCAGCATCGTCACGAGTCACAGCATCTGCAGGAGGCGAGCTAGGCTGGGCCTCGTGCTGCTAACCTCCTACCGCCGTCGCTAACGCTGACCGAGCACAGCATCATGTTCCCTGCACTGCGCGCATCAACCCGTCTCCACCACGACACGAGTGGTGGGGCTGAGCTACCGGAAAATGTATTGGAAGAACCAACAATAAAGAGGAATATTGGCAAAAACAGCCACCTTCTTCTATCCAGCTACGCCCTACAACCCTGACCACATCACCCGCTCTGGTCATCCTATTACAATAGCAGCTACCGTTTGCGTAGCAACATCGGTCATCTGAATTGGTTGTTTGATAACAGACTTAAAGGCTGCATAGCGTTTCCGATATTTTGGCCTCACCATAAGAGATACGCTTAGCTGTTTTTATACCCTGTATCTCCCTCTTTTTAAGGAAAACCCTGCAGTCGGTACTCCAGATTGTGTGATCCCCGAGCAGGTTACACACTTTGGAGGAGATGGACAACAAACACCTTCATGGGTGGCATTACCACATCTGCTACAAATGGCTTTTCCCTTACAACTTAAGGCCCTGTGCCCAAAGCCCTGGCATGTAAAACACGCATAAGGTTAGCAAAATCAAGTCACACGCTGAGGCAAAGGAAACCAACATCAACGTCCTCTGGAAGTTTTGTGCTACCGAAATTATAAATCAGTCTGATTTCATGATATCGCCATCCACCGTTTTCATTATGTTTTGCACGTCAACGATACCCTCCTGGAACCTTTCTGCTTTCAGTTATTCTCGGGAAAGTTCAATCAAATCCCTGCAAGTCACAACACCTTTGCTGTGTTAAAAGAGTTGTGCAGTTCATTTTCTATTCTGTACTCCCCAAGGCATTGAGCTTCCAGGATGTTCTTCACCTGTTGAGAATTAGATGTTTATACCAACAAAATCTCAATTTGCAATCGACTGAAGGGTTTTGAACTTTCAATGATTGTCTCTAAACCATTTTGTAAGTAAAACGGTGACACTTTCTGAAATCTCCCTCATTTCATTTTATCTATTAAAAATACATTTCACTACCAACATGAGATCTTCTACTATAACAGCTAGAATTCTGAAACACTTCTAAGTTTGATGGACTAGCTTCACAAGCCGTTTTACTGGACTGGGTCTTGGCACCTTCTGGCAGCCCACTCTTTCCACGGGGATGAGGATAAGAAAATTTCGAACGGTCCATTTATACCCCACGAGCAGCTACAGAAATGAAAGGCCACCTACAAAGAGCCCCGCTTGTCTACGTAAGCATTGTTCAACTGTGCTGCAGCAGGTTTCCGAGAGGTTGCCTGATAACGACTGTTCCACTTCATCAGCGGTGGATCTCATCATTGCGCAGCACATCTTTAGCCTCATAGTTTTTTTTAATAGAAGTTTTATACCATCCTTACAATCCAGGTGGTTAAGTTATGATCTCCATTGCCTGTGACACACAACTTTCCACTGCCTCCGAAGCAAGCCCAGAGCTTATGGTGACAGGGAACTGGCTGCAGTTGCGAATACCCAGTCCAGGAACTCCAGGGTCGACAAGCCCATAATCAGCCAACGAATGGTGAGCCACTGAGGGGGAGATGTATGCAGGAACTAAAAAATAACAGTCATAAAACGACTAGAAGAGCAACTGCAGAAGGCGAGAGACTGGCAGATAAGTTGTTTCAGAAACGGCAGGAGTCACCATTGTCACGCATAGGACTCAATTACTGGCAGCCATAAGCGGATACAGTGTAAGGCTATACAGAGAGGCAATGGAAATTGTTAAACATCCCACAAATTTCAGTGGGAAGAAGAAGGGCCTTAAAGTGAAACACCTGTGGAGCATTCTGTTTCTGTTTGAGCTTTGAACATGGGGTAAAAAGCTTTTTGTTTAGTGAAGACTAGTAGTCGTTTGTATAGCCATTCGGACATCTGTCTTACCATAGCTATTTTACAGTATATTAAGCAACGTTTAAATGACGAACCAGACCTGGTACGTAGCCAAATTGTGGGAATTGATAAATTCCTGTTGCAAAAGATTTTAACTCGGCCGAAATTAATGTTCAGATAATAGAACCCTGTTAAATTTGCTAACTTTATGTACTTCCTTCCTCTGGCACTGTTATACGTATAACTTCGAAGTTTTGCTTGCTGTTTGCAGCATGTATTGTAAGCTCACTGCAATATAATCAATGCTTCTTTTTTGCTTGTGTAATATTTATGAATTTTTTTACTCTGAAGCCATTTAATTTGGGAAAAATTTCAGTGCTATCCCACTGATTAAGGGAATAAACAAGTTCGTGTCATGTTTCTAGTTCATTGGCACCATTTAAATATTTTATAGAATTTCTGAAAATTTGAATTTCATAGCTTTAGTCGTTTGTGAGACAAGGGTACATATATCACTGAAAACGTCAAATGCTAAGAAATGAGATTGAAGTAATTTATGGTGAGAATTCACAAATACCTATTGCGAAATTATCAAAAGCCTCCACAAGGGTAATTAGGGTCACCTTCTGATTCCTCTTTTTCACCTAGGAGCTTTCTCCTTGTTGCCGCCCTTGTTTTCTTTATGTTATGTTGAACTGCATACGAGCCTTTCTTGCTCTCAGTTTTTCCAAAAGCTGGAGATATTTGATGGTGTTAACACCTGGAAGAACGTCAAGCCTTTCGATGACCTGTAATCTATGTAGATGACCATCACCAAAATTCCTCATTTCCAAGTTTTTATCCATTGGAAATTTTTTTTTTACATTCGATTAGATTCGAGAATGTTCAATTGCTCGTTTTGATTCTAAGCATATACATGAAGGCATTTTGTGAGACGATCGGGATGGCTCTGAGCACTATGCGACTTAACTTCTGAGGTCATCAGTCGCCTAGAACTTAGAACTATTTAAACCTAACTAACCTAAGGACATCACTCACATCCATGCCCGAGACAGGATTCGAACTTGCGACCGAAGTGGTCACTCGGTGCCAGACTGTAACGCCTAGAACCGCACGGCCACTCCAAACGGCCGATTGGGATTTGACGAGTCTATATAGCCTTCATGTCTTTCATAAGAGCCTCTGGGATATAATTTTTATGGTGATAAGAAACCTTGGTAGCTTGTGCTTCTCTCTAGTTGCTCCATTACAATCTGGGCAAGCAAAATGAAAATTATTGTCATTAGTGTGTGATCGGTGTAAATGTGTTGCCCATACGGCTTTTTTGCATTTGTCATACTTTAGAGATGCTTAACCTCATTTGTAGTATTATCTAATGAGAGACCTCAAAAGTTCTTACCACCTGGCACAGTTTTATACTTTAGATTGTGCATCAGTTTCCTTAGACGAATGTCTATTTTTCTTAGCGTGACAAAAACACATTCTAATTTATAGTCCTAATGACGTGTAACATGGATTCTGTCACTTGTTGTTTATACTTGGAGGTACCATACCGAAGTAATACACACACACACACACACACACACACACACACACACACACACACACACTGCAGCTCCAGCTTCCATGCCTCCATTTGTACCTTCATCATTCTTCTTATACACGTGAGCTTCGTCTCGCTTATTGGATGTACAGTGGTACGAATACTTAGACAGCACTTCATAACCCAAAGCTTTGGCACTGGCCACGATAGTAACAGTAAAAATGGCATTTTTTATTGTGTGACCTCTTTTCTGCGAGGTTCCATCCAAAGCAACTGGGATATCTGGGTTTCCTTCATTTATATATTTAGCTTCACTGACAGCACCTTTCATAGACAAGTCTGTTGCAGACTGAACATATTCTCCTACATCTTCGGTGTAATTGTCTATTTTAGCGAGTAGAGGTGGAAGATTAATTATGGTACGAAGTGTTTGAACGGCAGTACGTTCTTTACCAACTGCTCGCAGTGCATACAGAAACATACCTCTCAGGCATATTACTACACCATTTTCTGAGGTCCAACAATAGGTCTGTTTTCACAAGTGATACACACAAATGCAACGTTGCAGGAAAGTCCAATAGATTTTATTATTTTCAAATCAACAGTTCATCCACAAAGATTGCAACACAAACAGTTCTTGATACACTGCAAGAAACAGGAAAGTCACGTTGTTCATCAGAAGTTTGTTCATTAGAAGATTCATCTGTAACTTCGCTTACATGGCCTGATAACTTTCTTTATCCACACATTCCATGCGTAAAATTGATAGAATACAAAAGGTACCTGTAAATCGATTAACGCGAAACTTACGCTTTTTAAATAATGATGCACTCCTGGGAAACCTAGAAAATTGCACTGAGTAATAAATTAGCAAGAGTACAGATAAACTCCAGAAGTGTCGCAAACGAAACTCAAGACCCAGAACATACACTAACAGATCAAAAACTTAACTTTGAATACCGCTGGTTGCTACAACTATAGTAGCAAGCACAGGATCAAAGTTTCTACTCGTACAACGGGGAAATGCACACCCTTCTGTGTCTAATGCATTTGGAAATGCAAAGGTTTGAATACGAACACAGCAAAAACTGGATAAACTTCTGGAGCACAAATACAGTTCTTAAAAAAGTAAATAATATCTGATTCGAATTTCTAACCAGATTTTGCATTATCTTAAGCTGAAAATTCTAAATCATTTTATAGGTTTAGAATCTGCGTATATGATATTTTACCGTACTGTGGCACTCCAAACACCCAGATAACTACGGACTGGAGCGATAAGTTTGGATTTTATGTGCAAAGAAACAAGTTTGGATTTTATGAGTAAAAAATATGTTTTTCTAGGAGTTTTCTGAAACATGCACTTCTATACTTCAAATTTGAACAAATGAGTTAAAACTTTACATGGTAGTAGATAAATTGATAAAGTAAAAATAAAAAACGTGGGACGTACTACGAAAGCATCCGTTAAGACAGTGCAGGGAAGTGTGACGCTAATACCTAGGGATTACAATTACGAAAAACTTAAACTGGAACCATAACACTGATAATATTGCGGGGAACGCTAATCAACGACTACATTTTATTTACAGAACACTTCGAAAATCCGACAGACCAACTAAAGAGAATGACCACACTTTTGTCCGTCCTCTTCTGGAGTACTGTTGAGCGGTGTCGGGTTTTTGCCAGAGAGGATTGCTCGAGGCCATCATAAAAATTCAAAGAAGGGTGGTTCGTTTTGTATAATCGCAAAATAAAGGAGAAGGTGTCATAGATATGATACCTGCGTTGGGGCAGAAAGCTTTAACACAAAGTCTTTTTTAGTTGCGTCGAGATCTGCTCCTGATATTTCAGTCAGCAACTTAGTACTCCTTTTATTGACGCCGACTTACCTGGGGAGAAATCGTCTTCGTAATAAGATAAGAGAAATGAGAGCTCGTTCCAAATAATAAAGCGTTCATTTTTCTCGCACACTGTTTGGGAGTGGAAAGATAAATGAATAGTCTGAAGGTGATGTGATGGATTCCTCTGTCTGAAATAAATATGAAATTCAGTGTAGTCATATGGATGTGAAAGGAAATTTTATTTAGTGAGATATAAGGAGCGTTTTCACATGTGTTGTTAGTTGCAAGGGTAACAGTGTGTTTCCGTCACTGATGAAGCAGTAAACAACTGCTTAGGTACATTCTGGAGCACAGAAATGCTTAGCACACTTGCAAAGAAATTGCCAATTTAATAACATCAAGAGACGAATAAAAGAGGTGTAGCTCTCCTGCACAGAATGTCAAAGAACTGAATTCCCAACAGTGGCTACTAAATCACTGATGTACAAGCTAGGTCCTAAAGGCAGTACAGATTCGACAGCAGTGACCTTGCATTGGCCAAAGAGCAATGAATGTAACATCCACGTAACGGTAATAGACGAGCTCCTGTCGGTGGTTGTAAAGCTTTTTCACCTCAGGAGAGCCATTCCAATGGAAATGGCAAAAATATTCACCAGACAGTGTGGTAAGTTAAACTAGGTAATATCTGCTAACAGACCACAGTTGTTTGCCATAGGATGGATTGTCACGTTAAAGAGCTTGTAGATCAGCCGATACACACCTCTCTGTATCTTACGCAGTATATTCCTGCCAAATTATTGTGAGAGAGATTGGACAAAATTGACATAGGCAGCACAATACGTTGGCCAGTAGACTGGCCGATTTTGCACTTGACCTATAAGTGCTCACACGCACCATCACAGAGTTTCGCCCATGTGAAGCATTGCACCGCAGAAGCCGATGGACTGATGGACGATGTGATATATTTGCCGAAAATAGAGGGTCGGGTCTAGCCACAATAAAAGGGTGTTAGCATGGAAGCGTTTTGTGCAAGTGGCGAGTTCAACTGTGGAACTAGAACATCCAGAGACGAATAAGAGTGAAGAGCATCGGAGGGTTTTACTAAATTACGCCGGATGGTTGCTGGGAAAATGGTTCTAATGGCTCTAAGCACTATGGGACTTAACATCTGAGGTCATCAGTGCCCTACAACTTAGAGCTACTTAACTAACCTAAGGACACCACACAGATCCATGCCCGAGGCAAGATTCGAACCTACGACCGTAGCGGTCGCGCTGTTCCATACTGAAGCGCCTAGAATCGCTCGGCCACACCGGTCTGCGGTTACTGGGAAAGGCAACCACGAGATCGAGCTACTGAAAGGCGCTGGCGCTATCTTATGATTAAAACAGTACATGAACAGTAAGGATCACTATACACAATAGGACAACGTAAAGGAAAGGATAGCGATAGTCTATTTTGTAACAATTAATTCTTCATTGTAGGGCAATTAATTGTTAATGACTGTGCTGGTCATGCCATGTAGCTTAAGTTAAATTGCACTACTGAAACCTAACTGGAGATCGCGCAAAGCCACTACCCATGACGAAATGGTGTACGACACTGTCAACAAATCTCCATATTATACTGTTTTCTATGTTGAATCCTGCTTAGTCGTCAACTATGGGGATTCTAGGAAATCTGATTTCTCAGATAGCTAGACAACATTCAAACAATGGTATTAATGAGTTTTGATTACAATAAGATAAATGACAATACTTTAGTTTGAGAAATACACAGATACGTCGCAAGCAAAGGGCGACAGACAAAATAACAGAATTTAATCAGTGTAGACAATGCTATACGTCTATAGTACAAGCGAAATGACCAGTCTTGAAGCTATTGCAGGACTGTATATGCAAATCGTAAAAACTTGTGTGATGTTCTGCTGTGCTGTAAATAGGCATAAAGTGCAAAGAAAAGTGAGCAGTCAACGTGGGTAGTTCTTTTTTTTGTTTTTGTAGTATGAAACTGTCTATGTAATAAAGAGCGCTGTCTCCTCACATATGTTGAGCTGTAGGGGAATATTTACAGTCACCCTGTACTTGTATTCATACACTCTGGTGCCCTTTGAGTTAAATGATAGCTAACGAACCTTTATACTCTTGTATATCCGAAAGATGATTAACTGTGCATATTAATTGGAGAACATTTACGTACAGTACTCTTGTACGAATGCATTATGGAATTACTTTAGTGTGATATAAATGAGAGTTAAAGATCGTTTGTAGTCTTGTACACACATAATGACGATTCACTGTTGATTCTCTCCCCCCCCCCCCCCCCTCTCTCTCTCTCTCTCTCTCTCTCTCTCTCTCTCTCACACACACACACACACACACACACACACACTCACGCACGCACACACACAAACATACATACATACATACATACACACACACACACACACACACACACACACACACACGCATACCATTCTGCTTATCATCTGGAAGGAAGTACTGTGTGGAAATAACCACCTTATCTACCATAGGAATGGGAGTGTGCATGAAAGGAAGTAGTAGCGCCTAACATTTTGAATGCCCTGCAGTACTGGATTTGGGTGTAATAGCAGAATGTGCTCCAATGGATACATGTGCAGGTAGAGGTAGACAGCCGAGCAGATAAAGGGGAAAGAAGGTGATGAGTGGTATGAGCGAAATGCGTGAAAGAGGAGAGAAAACAATTCATCTAGTGGAAGGTTACCCCAAAATCAAAAACCTTGGTCCTCCTGGTTGGGAGTTTTCGATGGGTTACCACCTCATCACAGAAAATGTGTTAAGGGCAGACGCAGACCAAACTGTATGCTGATATTTAAACTTCGATATCTCCTACAACATTACAGTTCTAAATTTAAAACTTGACACTGCTGTGAAGTACATAATGAACTATAGTCTCTGCAGTTTGACCATGTTCATGGAATTTCATTTTATAAGGATTTGAATTTTTAATTATCAATGTAAATATAATGTACCTTTTCTCATAAACTATTCAAGCATTAAAGCTGAAACTTTATAGTATACTTCTTCGTTAAAGGATATTAAAAGGTGTGCAACAGATTTTTGTTTCAGCTCATAGTTACTTTCAACTTAATTTTTCAGTTTTGTGTTACCCGGGACTGCTCGATTTTTCTCAAATTTTAAAGGATAACCTTTCTCAGAGAAAAACTAACAGACAATTGGTGCACAGGATTATTAAGTAAGTACTTCTTAACAACTCTGCCAAATTTCAGGATGTTAGCTCTTATAGTTCCTGAGAAAAGGTACATTAAATATAAAAAAATCACTTTACGGGAAATCTCAGTTAAAGTTTTTATTTCAGTTTTTTAGAATATTGCCATACTTCTACGCCAAAATGCTGTCCGTACCCATAATCTTCATTCTGTTCCTTGTCTTGCTGGGGCATTCTCTCTCCCTGTTTCCTTTGAATAGCCATCTTTTGGATATTTTCCTCTGCTGCCTGGGCTTTGTCAAGTCGCACTTCATCGATGTTTCGGAGTATCTTCAGTGCAAATGCACCTGAAAGGAAGCCTAATCTCTGCAGGCACTTAATCTTGCCTACATTTCCACTGTTGAACACTAGACAGGCATCACACGCAGCTATCTTCACAACATTTGAGGACACAAACACTGTTTTGGGAGAACGCATCCATATAAGGTGATTGTAGCTCTCATTTAAATTTTGTGTTTTCCCATGTACACATTTTTTCAGCAGTTCAGAATTGGCTAGATATGTGTAAGATGGCTTTATAACATTTAAAATAGCAAGTGGCAAACCATGCTTATGGCTGTATGGCTTTCCACTGGCTTCTGCCTGAAGATATTTGCACCACGAAATGTCACGGAGGTAGCGTTGAGGAGTCTGATCTGTGGAACGCTTGTGGAAGAATATTGCCCACACTCCTTGCTGCGTTGTTTTCACACTGTGTACATTGTCCCTGATGGCTTTCCCATAATATATTTGAAATGTGTGAATGTCTTTGGCTGTCAATCTGTTAACACTTCCCAGAGGCTTTCTATCTTCTAATATTTTGCCCTTCATTTCTTTCTTCAGTCTAAGATATCTGCCACCCATTCGCTTTTGAACGTGTCCCACACATTCAAGTTTTCCAATTATAACTTGTGAACCATAAGGATTGCTATCTAAAACATTCTTAAAAGTACTGGAAAACAAATCATGTTAATAACCAAAGGAATAGGCATGTATAATCTTTGTCACAGCCTTCTAAATACGTCTGCTCTTCGTTTCGATCGTCTGACTAAAAAATAACACAAAAATATATTTAATGTCAAGAAGGAGTGGAGCACAGCACAGATAAAGAAGACGTGGCAAGCGCAGACGGTCGAAAAAATTTTTTAAAAAATATCTATAGGCAGATTGCGATTACGAAACTTTCAGATGTCATTCTTAAAACATCAACCTAATAAATAATGTCATTAAAAAACGAATTTTTTCACTATTTTGCCCTACGTCTGCGCTTAATGACAAACAAACTACAAGGAAGCCTCGGTATTTCACAATACAAAATAAACTAAAAGTGCACGAACGAGGTATTCGATTTGGACCACTGCATATTCGTAGTTTATATAAAACTGGTCCATCAGTCATAGTCTAGGAAACCAAAGCTATAGGGTGGACTTAGTTACTGTACATGATGTTCGTCGTGAGAACACAGGTACCGTTGATGTCGAAATGTATACAATATGTAATAGAAGCTGTGAGACAGGAACACAAACTGGGCGTGGGATTTTGTGGGAGTAAGCATCTAGTTGTTAATATACCTACGTACTCGTCTGTGGCTTCCTGAATAGCGGTATTAGCAATAGACATGAAGATATGTGAAATGTCGTTCGTGAACTGTAATGCACCCAAACAGGAAAGCGCATGCCAAGTGAAAAACGAATCCTGTGGAGTATTGGAGATTTTCATACATGCCATCCCCAACAGCAGTTGTAAGGTACTATTGGGCGATATAATTGATAAAGTGGGTTGAGAAGAGGTATTCGACCTCTTTTTTACTCCCAAGGGTAGCACCTTTCACCCTTTCTATTATCTTAAGTCGTGTGTGATGGTGTGACTGAGTGTGTGAATGCGGGTGAGGCGCGAGTGAGTGCATAAGTGTCATTTGGTAGGTTTCGTCCTCACTGTGTGCAACAGTTTTAGCGTTTTTATGCACACTCCTCCCTTTAAAAATGTGTCAGCTCTATGATAACCTTGCCACTGAGTGCCAGTCAAGTAAAAAAAAAAACCACACATACACACACACTCATACACACACACACACACACACACACACACACACACACACACACACACACACACACACACAAGGAATTTCAGACTCCACCTAAGGAAAAAATTCATTCAATCCGTAGGGCTGTAGGGTTGCGGAACTTGGAGTGTCCAGAAAAAGACTTAAATAGTCTTCTCGTTTTCGAGTGAAGTTTTTAAACAGCATCTGTGTTCCATTAGAGATCACTGGAAAATGGAAGATCCAACATAATTATGAGCTGGATGAAATCTGAAATAGACCAAACATTGTGTGCCAGATGAAAAACAAAAGCCTAGTATGGGCAGAACATTCGCTCGGATAGATGAACGCCGATGGCCTTTGGAATCCATGAATTTTATTCGCTGCGGAAGAAGAGCCTAAGAAGAACAAAGAAGATGTGGAGGGATGGAATTCATGAGGACTTGCTACAAACTGGCCAAACTTGGCGAAACAAGGCACTAAAGGGAATCCTGTGAAGGAGAAGTCTTGTAGTTAATAGTTAACCAGTAATGTAACAAGCTGGGGGTAAATGTGGAAATGAAATGGAGGTGCTAAGGTAATAAAGAGGCTCATACTGTGAAGGAAAAAATACAAAAAAGCACTAATAAAAACCCTACAACGCTCCAAAAACTATGAGGCGAGTGTGACTGGATGTTACCGTGAGTCGATGGAAAGCACTTTGATAATTTGGGAATGTTATCAAGTCTAAAACGACGGGAGCTTTTTACACTGAGTTAGCTGACAGATTGTCATTAATACTTCGAATGTGTCCACTCGATCTCCAGATCGGAAAAAAGTGGCGATGTATTAACTCAAGATGGAACATATCATTAGGTGGTAAATGTTAGAGGAATATGGGCCACAACCAACTAGAAAATTCAAAATAAGATCTCCCAGGTATGGGAGAAACGATGTGATGATGCCCAAACAGCGAGGCGTGCCTATGGTTTTTTACCAAATACAAAAGAGGGCCTGGGAATGAAGCATCTGAATCCTCAACAGGACTGACTCTTTTCTTGACTCGTCATGGGCCCTACGCACCCTAATTGCATCGAATTGGTTGAAGACAGGCCTCCGAGTTTACCTGTGGTGAAGAAGGTACGTCAGAGTAAACGATCCGGAGATGTCCGCCATATGCCGATATAGGTGAAACTGAACGGTACGCAACTGAATCTCAGTGGAATACTCGATGTCAAAGAGATACCGTGTTGCGAAACAGAATGGGAGATCTTGGAAAAAACCGCTGATGCTGTCTCAGGAAAACCTTGAATAGCGCGTTATCTTAACAGCCAACCCTAGTCTATTGCACTACGACAGCAGGTTGAGAAGCAACGCAGCGAAGGCAGCTGCTATCATCTGTTGTGGTAGAAGAACTGTCAACACAGTATGCGCAGCTACTGTACCATCACCAGAGACAAACGTGTCTCGCCAGCCAAGGAACCAGAATCGCGCTGATGGTGGGCAGGCGTGTGGCTGCGCTCGTAACTGGCAATAGCTATGCCTCTTGGAACAAGGGATGCTTCCCAGCAATGAGGGAGCCAACAAGCAATGGAAGAGGCAGATAACAGTCATAACGCCCTCCAAGCGTTCAAGGAACCGACAGCACATGCCACTGGACCAGGAAGCAATGGACTGCATTGTGGAATATGACAGACAAAATCTGAAGATATATCGCCAGTAGATATAGATCTGGTTGTAGGTGTAGAGTTTTTTTCGCAGTTTTTATTATCACATTAGTCAAAAAATAAAGTTTTTATCAGCTATGTAAATTAGTGGATTTAACTAATTTTGGGGTGTTGAATAAACTAGTAAAATCAGTTTTCCTCCATGACGTCACATCATTTCCAAGATACACAGCAGAATAAAAATGATAATAGTTAAAATTGACACAATCAAGTCAAACAAAAATACACATTTAGGAAGTTTTAACTCTGTGCAGCTTTGTATGTGTATATGGGCATGATGCCACTAAAAGGTCCAAATTAGTTCAAAAGATATTTCCACTTTTATGGTCTTTGGTTTTTGAAAAATTTGGCGACGGAACTCTTCTTTTGTTTGCCATTTCATCACTCTCCCTAACAAGACCCTAGCAGTAGTCACCCATCATCGAAAGTTCAAATTGTTCAAATGGCTCTGAGCGCTATGGGACTCAATTGCTGTGGTCATCAGTCCCCTAGAACTTAGAACTACTTAAACCCAACTAACCTAAGGACATCACACACATCCATTCCCGAGGCAGGATTCGAACCTGCGACCGTAGCAGTCGCACGATTCCGGACTGCGCGCCTAGAACCGCGAGACCACCTCGGCCGGCCATCACCGTAGGGTTCCAGTGGTGTTGGTAACGGTGTTTCCACGATAAAAATGTCTTGGTGAAAGCGTTCACCATGCTTCTCGCTTAGAGCTCCCAGATGTTGAGGGAAAAAAAATAAAGGTGAGAATGTAAGAAGTGGATTTTAAGCGACATTCTACACCCCATATTCTAATTGTAGTCCAAGAGCCCATTTACAATGGCAACATAGTTTTTGTCTTTCTGTTAACCAAAAAGCCCTTGAACTATTGCTTTAAGTTTTTGTCTTTCTGTTAATCAAAAAGCCCTTCACTATTGCTTTAAAAGAAGACCAAGCAATTAATTGGATATCTATGAGTTTGGTATCAAAGGCTGGATCTTCCAGCAGTTTTCTTATTTGTGGTACAAAAATATACCCGCTTTCAGTTTTGCCTCACTTAATTTGAGAAACTTGTCTTTTAGCCGGCCGATGTGGCCGAGCGGTTCTAGGCCCTTCCGTCTGGAACCGCACGACATCTACGGTCGCAGGTTCGAATCCTGCCTCGGGCATGGATGCGTGTGATGTCCTTAGGTTAGTTAGGTTTAAGTAGTTCTAAGTTCTAGGGGATTGATGAACTCAGATGTTAAGTCCCATAGTGCTCAGATCCATTTTTTGTCTTTTAAGTGATTGAAGACCTCACCTTCTTGGTTCAGAGCTCTTAGAGAGTTCCTGATAAGGCCCAACTTGATATGAAGGGGAGGCAAAATGTTCTATTGAGCTCAACCAATGGGGTATTGTTCACATTTACGTTTCCAGGAACATATGACTTCCTTATAGACCATCCTTGACTGTATAGTGGTTCGTGGTGTCACGGCTGTCCCAAAGGCACAAAAAGCACCTGTATTTTGTGAATCCAGCCTGTAAACTTGTAAGGGGCGCTACAGCTTTTAGAGCACAGGGTGTTTGATCCCGTGGCATTCAAGTTACAAACAGAAACAGGCAACCCCTCACCATGAGGCACAGACAAATGGACTGAAGATACATTTGGATACTTTCTTTTTCGTCTAGTTTTGCTTGAATGTCCCAACATATTTGTAAGACAGAAGTAACAGTCTGAATAATGGTCCCTAGTTTCACACCATACCGTCAGAGCAGGAATGACTGGATTACCACACCAACCATTTACTGACTGTTTGTAGATCCTCTAGGTCACTTACGAAAATCAAAAACAACCAACTAACATCAATACAGATGAATATCAAAATGCGGAATACTAAATACCAAAAATAAAAAAGCCTTTAAAAACTCAAACATGGTACGTGCTAGAACATTTTGAAAGGTATATTCTGACTCTACACACCAAATAACATACTAGTGGATCTGTCACATCCCAGATGAAAAATGGCTGTTGACTAGTTTTATTATTGTTATTACGTTTTTTAGTTGAAATAGTTATGGTGATAAGAGACATCACTGTGTAGGATAAAATTAAGTATTATAATGTACCCTTATTATGTTCGTGCATATTGTTGTATGTATGTGCAGATACATTGAACTCAAGGTGTAATTAATCGTGAAAAGCAAACAATTAAAATTGAAGTAATCATAAATTGAAGCTAATAGAGATGCACCAACGTCTGAATCTGTGTCTACTGCTCTATGCTGAGATAGTTCGTGTTGTGAATAAGCAAAATCTCTTTCGTTAATGTTTGAAAGTCTCAGGTACTCAAGCAAGAAATGCAGTTCTTATTTTATCACCAACGTCTTACAGAAGATGAACATATGTCATTCAGTCTTCGTAGAAAAATGTCCGGCGATAAGATTTGAACCTAGAAAGAATATTGAAATTGTAGAACTGAAATCTCGTCGATATCGTAGAGCAGCAGCAACTGCTAACATCCTCCAGTAGCTTGTAAAACATTCACTGTTCATAAATGGGTACTTGTATAGGATCCTCGGATACTAATTCTGCGCGACTAAGTCCACATTTGCAGATTTGTATTAATAACAGGAAAACACCTCTAAATGCCCTTACCGTGCTTGCATATCCACCAGAAAATATCATAAACCAAACGTCCGAAGCTCCTATTGGCGCTTAGCATAATTACCTTTTTCAAAATTCACTTCATTAAGTAGTTGAGATTGATTGAATTACCTTTTATAGAATTTCCATACATATTTGTCTTTTTTTTTTTTTTTTTTTTTACAAAATGGGGCTCAACAACCGACATTTATGCGCATCTGGGTAACATTAACACTTCTTTGTATCGAGTCCGCAGTTTTGTTGCTTTGTGTCTTTCGCATTACACTTTCCAATGCGACATTAAATAGAATAGTGAGAGCACATCACCCTGCCGCACTCCCTGGTTAACTTCAAATGCCTTTGATAAAGTGCCTTTGATCTTTACTTCGTGTACTGTTCTTCTCAATGTCATTTGAATCAATCTTATCCGTTTGTTAGGGACTCCTGCCCCTTGTATTTCCTTCCAAAGTTGATCCCTTTTGATACTATCATAAGCTTGTTTGAAGTCAACGAACAGCTGGTGGACGTCGATACTGTACTCATAACATTTTTCAAGGATCTGTCTGATCGTGAAAATCTGGTCTCTACTGGATCTATTAGTTCTGCAACCACACTGCTAGTCTCTTAGATACTCTTCTACGTATGTTCTTAAGTGCCCATCCATGGTTTTTCTTAATACTTTGTATACTATACAGAGTAGTGCAATCCCTCCATAATTCCCACAGTCAGCTTTGTCATGTTTCTTATTTGTAGGGCAGAGTATTGATGAACTCCACTGTTCCGGCATGTTTTATTTCCACCATATTTCAACTATAATCTCATGCAAAATCCTTACTACTTTTTCTCCACCATATTTTATCATTTCTGCTGTAATATTGTCTTCTCCCGGAGCTTTATTGTTTTTAAAGCAACAACCCTGGGGGAACACTGTTGAATGACTCAGGAGCTTGCATATGTTAATGATATTGATTTGTTATCTATGAGGAAACAGGACCTGGAAGATAAGCTTGAGAAAGTGGGAAGATATGGTGTGGAGATGGGGCTGACATTAATCAATCGAAGACCAAGTATATGTTAACATCTCGGAAAAGATATAGCGAAGGCGGAAGAAGCATGAGCTTGAATGGAAAAGAATATGAACGCTGTGAGAGCTTTCAACATCTTGGGTCATTGTTAATTGAGAATAATGATATGGGAGAAGAAATACATGCAAGGATTGGTGCTGGTAACAGGAGCTACTTTGCAAGGAGCCTTACTAGGAATCTGACGCTGACGGTGTATCGTACAGTAGTTAGACGTGTGGTGATGTATGGTCCGGAGACCTGGACTATGACACAAAACGATGAGCTGTTGCTGAGATGGGAAAGGAAGATACTTAGGAAACTCTATGGGCCAGTGAATGACAGGGATTTTTGGAGAATCAGAAATAGTAAGAACATCAGAGAGTTGTACAACAACCAGATATCGTGACTGAAATAAAGTGTAATAGACTACGTTTGTTGCGACATGTAGAAAGAATGGTTGAGAACAGCAGAGTCAAGAATGTTTACACAGGAAAACCCGGTGGATTTCGTATAAGTGGCAGACCAAGGAGCAGATGGCTAGACGACGTGGAGGAGGACTTGAGAAGGATGGGAGTGAGAAGATGGAGAGCCAAGGCAGCCAGCAGGGAAGAGGGAGCGGAGGTTGTCCGGGAGGCCAAGGCCCTACTAGGCCTGTACCACCAAGAAGTAGCAGTAGTATATCGAATCCAATTTTCTGATAGCAAAACTTTTACCATTACCGACCTCGCGCCACGGAGCAACTCTATTGTCAGAGTAAACGCATCCGTCAACTGATCGGCCCAGCTTGAAAACAATAAACGAATAAAATGTCTGGAACTAGCACATATTTGGCCGGGATATTAGAGTATTAGTGAATATGGCGTAACTTCTGTAAGAATCAATACAACCTGTGTTTAAATTACAGATAACAAGCTACAATTGATGGAATAGAAAGATAAATAAAATTTGGGAACGGTAAATGCAAAATTTTGTTCCTAGGTGTGACTGTGAAAAGTAATTCAATGTTGTATGTGTATGTAAACAACAAATATAAAAGTAAACACACCCAAACAGGCCATGTAGACCCAGCGGCACCGACCGGCCGCCGTGTGATCCTCAACCCACAGACGTCAGTGGTTCGCGAGTATGGAAATGCATGCAGGCATCACACCGCCCTTCCGGCCGTATGTTAGTTTACGAGACCAGAGCCGCTACAGGCACCTCTGATCTTCTTTTCAGTACTGCTAGCCGGCCGCGGTGGTCTCGCGGTTCTAGGCGCTCAGTCCGGAACCGTGCGACTGCTACGGTCGCAGGTTCGAATCCTGCCTCGGGCATGGATGTGTGTGATGTCCTTAGGTTAGTTAGGTTTAAGTAGTTCTAAGTTCTAGGGCACTGATGACCACAGCAGTTGAGTCCCAAGGTGCTCAGAGCCATTTGAACCATCAGTACTGCTAAGATTACGCATGTTAGTATATTTGCCTTCAAAAGTCCTGTGTGGTATATGGGAATTCATGCTCTATGTATGAGACGTTGCCATTACTTACATAATGACACGCGTTATGTCTTGGGGTAAACTATTTTAATCCTAATCCGTGAAGATGGTCTGTGAAAGAAACCGGTAGAAATTTGGCTTTTAAGTAGAAAAGCAGCTGATGGTCCAACATGCGTTTTACACATTACTTAGCGCCTGTTAATAGCAACCTTCCAAAAATGTTTAAAGCCTCTGAAAGCAATTTCTTATCAGTTCCGCAAATATTAAATAATATATTTGTAATGCCATAAGTACTTCAAGCTGCGTTAACACTATAGCAGATCCCATACTTCTCCTCGGTCCGTCTACATTGCGCAACACATTAAGAAGCAGAGGTTTTAAATTTGGCTTGGTGATGCTGCACACGGCAAGGTGTCGTCGACACATGGGAAAAAAGACCAGAGCTAAGAAGTTCATGTGAATGTAAGCGATGATATCACATGGACACCAAATTTCTGACCAGCACCACCGTGGACGTGGCACGGGATGGTAACGTAATCATACCACCTGTTACCCTCTTTCCGCCCTTCCCTTGATGTCTCAGCAATGGAGGACACAACCGCAACGACTAGTGTCGAAATCACGCATTTTTCTATGGATGAACGACAAAAACATTTCACACACACAGCAGCTCAGGGGAGCATAGAGGACGTCAATGAAACCACCCCTTCCCTTGGGGCGTTTATTCTCATCCATTTCGCGATGAAAACGACAGTTCACATTGCGTTGTGTGACAGAACGATGTTGCTGACAACCTTTTGACACTGCTGACAGCCACACTTGGATTATTCAACTCTTTTCTGTGTCAGCCACGCCCAGACAGTTCAATTCTGTTCTAAGGCCATCGTGGGCCTACAATCTCACTGACCTCGTTCACATCACTTAGGAGTGTTGCGTCACTGCCATTTTTGCTTTGATTTACAAGGGATCGTTCAGAACCATTCGGTGAAATCTGGATGTGACCCGATGCAGAAAATGGAGTTTATGCGTTTCCAGCTCTCCCATTTCGTGCACTCCTGAGTTGTGAGTGCAATAGGAACTCTACTCTTAAACGTAAAGAGAGAGAGAGAGAGAGAGAGAGAGAGAGAGAGAGAGAGAGAGACAGACAGAGGCAGAGGCAGAGAGAGAGAGAGAGAGAGAGAGAGAGAGAGAGCGGGAGTTGGAAAGATTATACTAAATACCTCTGTACGGAGAAGGAATTGCCTAATGACATAATAGAAGAAGTAATTGGAATCGACGTGAAAGAGATATCTACATCTGCATCTACATATATACTCTGCTAGCCAACTTAAAGGGCGCCGTGGAGGGTAAACTGTACCATTACTAATAATATCTTTTCCCGTTCCATTCGCTGATAGACCGAGGGAGAAATGGTTATCTGTATGCCTCCGTAAGAGCCCTAATTTCTCGTATCTTGCCTTCACAGTCCTTAAGCGAAATGTATGTTGGCGATAGCAGGAATCTTCTGCGGTCACTTCCATTTGCAGATTTTCTCAGTAGCGTGCCTCGAGAAGAAAGCCGCCTTTTCTCTAGGGGTTCCCATTCGAGTTTCCGAAACGTCTCCGTAACACTTGCGTGTTGTTTGAATCTTCATGTAACAAATCTAGCAGACCGCACTAGGTTCCTATATGCGGTCTCTTTTATATGCGAACCACACTTTCCTAAAATTCTCTCAATAAACCGGAGTCAACCAATCTCCTTCCCTACAATCCTCATGTTCTCGTGCCATTTTATATCGCTTTGCAACGTTACGCCATGATATTTACACTACTTGACTGTGTGAAGCACGACACGGCTAATGCTTTATCCGAAATTACGGGTTCGTTTTTCCTATTCATCCGCATCAATTTACACTTGTCTGCATTTAGAGGCAGCTGCCATTTATCACACCAACAAGAAATTTTTTCTACGTCATCTTGTATCATCCTATAGGCATTCGTCTTCGACGCCTTCCCGTACACCGCACCATCTTCATCACACACCCGCAGGCAGTTGCTCGCCGAAAACAGCATTCCTGGGGCACTCCTGACGATACTCTGTCGTAGATGAAAATTCGCCTTCCAGGAAAAAGCACTGGTTCCATTGCTTAAGAAGAGTTCGAGCTAATCACATACCTGTGAACCTGTTCCATATGCTCGTACCTTCTTTTACGGACTGCAATACACCATATAAATTGCTTTCCGGCAATCTAGAAATATGGAATCTGCGTGTTGTCTTTCATCCATAGTTAACAGTATATCAAGCGAGAAACGAGCAAGCTGAGTTTCACGCGAGAAATGCTTTCTAAAACCATGCGGATTCGTGGACATAAAGGTCTCGGCCTGAAGAAAATCTATTATATTCAATCTGAGAATACGGTCAAGGATTCTGCAACAAACCTATATTCTGGTTATTGGTCTGTAAGTTTGCGGATCCGTTCCCTGATCCTCTAATATACAGAAATTACCTGTGCTTTTTCCTGTCGCTTGGGCCTGAACTGGGCGAGAGATTCGCGATAAATACAAGTCAAATTGTCGGTCAGTTCTGTAGAGCACTCGCTCTATAATCGAACTAAGATTCTAACCGGACTTGGTGACTTGTTTGTTTTCGTTTCTTCCAGTTGTTTGTCTACGGCAGAAATGTTTATTATTATGTCATCCATACGGGGATCTGATCGCTGTTTGTAAGATTCTCCTTCGTGAACGGCTTCTTAAATGTGCAATTTAATACTTCGGTTCATATTTTGCCATCTTAAACTGTCACACTAGATTGGTCCATAAGTGACCGGATGGAAGCTTCAAATCTGGTTAGCATTTTTACACAGAAACAGAGTTTTCTCAGTTTCTCCACCAGATCTTTTGCTAAGCCATATCAGTGGTTGTAGTTCTATGCTTCGTACGCAGATCGATGCATAGACGCATGAATCTCTGCTGACCTTTGCTGTCGCCATTTTTTCGTTCTGTTTGAAACCGTCAGTGCAATAGCCTCTGCTTCCGCAGCATTTTCCGACTTTCGCTATTAAACCGCGGTGGGTCTTTTCCGTCCTTACTCCATTTACTGCGCATGTATTTGTCCAGAGAACGATTTGCAGCGAATTTAAACTTTACCAATAATTCCTCTATGTCCATCTTACCGGAAATAAATGAGATACAAAGAACTGTTTATCTGCTTTTCCTAGCAGAACACTCTCCAAGCCTTCATGGCTGATTTATTAACCGTCTTGACCTTCGTCGCTACGATGACATCATGATCACTAATCCCCATCTCTGTACTGACGCCATCGATAAGGCCCGGCCTGTTTGCAGCTACGAGATCTAAGATATTTCCGCTGCGAGTGGTCTGCCAAACTAGCTGCTCAAGACAACTCTCAGAAAGCTTATTCAAAAGTACTTCGCAAGACAGGGATCGACAGTCATAATTTAAAATAGCTTTGAAAAACTTGCGATCAGAGAACTAGAACGAAATAACATGCCATCTAAATTTCCAAAAATAAACGACTATTCAAGCTGGTGCCTGTGAGACTGGCGACATACCACCAAACTTTCGAAAAAACATCATATATACAATACACGAAGATAGCGAGAAATGTGAAGTGCGTGAAATATCGGACAATCAGCATACTAGCATATCCATCCAAGTCGATGACAAGAGTAATATACAGAACAGAGGAAAAGAAAATTGAGGACTCGTTGGACGACTCTCAGTTCACCTTTAGGAAAGATAAAGGCACCTGGAGGCTGTTCTGACGTGCGGTTGATAACTAAAGGAATGTCATAGGATTTGTCGACCTGGAAAAATCGTTCGACAAAGTCAAATGAAAAAATGGAAATGGTGTAACATGCTCGAAATTCCGAGGAAAATAGTGATAAACTATAGGGAAAGACGGATAATAACCAATATACAGAGCTATTACAAGTGATTGAAGCGATTTCATAAATTCACTGTAGCTCCATTCATTGACATATGGTCACGACACACTACAGATACGTAGAAAAACTCGAGAGCGTATTGAGACAAAATGGCGACAGGAGCCGAAAAAGAGTATGTCGTGCTTGAAATGCACTCACATCAGTCAGTCAGAACAGTGGAACGACACTTCAGGACGAAGTTCAACAAACATCCACCAACTGCTAACTCCATTCGGCGATGGTATGCGCAGTTTAAAGCTCCTGGATGCCTCTGTAAGGGGAAATCAACGGGTCGGCCTGCAGTGAGCGAAGAAAGGGTTGAACGCGTGCGGGCAAGTTTCTCGCGTAGCCCGCGGAAGTCGACGAATAAAGCAAGCAGGGAGCTAAACGTACCACAGCCGACGGTTTGGAAAATCTTACGAAAAGGCTAAAGCAGAAGCCTTACCGTTTACAATTGCTACAAGCCCTGACACCTGATGACAAAGTCAATGCTTTGAATTTTCGGCGCGGTTGCAACAGCTCATGGAAGAGGATGCGTTCAGTGCGAAACTTGTTTTCAGTGATGAAGCAACATTTTTTCTTAATGGTGAAGTGAACAGACACAGTGTGCAAATATGGGCGGTAGAGAATCCTCAAGCATTCGTGCAGCAAATTCGCAATTCACCAAAAGTTAACGTGTTTTGTGCAATCTCACGTTTTAAAGATTACGGCCCCTTTTTCTTCTGCGAAAAAAAACGTTACAGGGCACGTGTATCTGGACATGCTGGAAAATTGGCTCATGCCGCAACTGGAGACCGACAGCGCCGACTTCATCTTTCAACAGGATGGCGCTCCGCCGCACTTCCATCATGATGTTCGGCGTTTCTTAAACAGGAGATTGGAAAACCGATGGATCGGTAGTGGTGGAGATCACGAGCAGCAATTCATGTCATGGCCTCCACGCCCTCCCGACTTAACCCCATGCAATTTCTTTCTGTGCGGTTATGTGAAAGATTCAGTGTTTAAACCTCCTCTACCAAGAAACGTGCCAGAACTGCGAGCTCGCATCAACGATGCTTTCGGACTCACTGATGGGGACATGCTGCGCCGAGTGTGCGAGGAACTTGATTATCGGCTTCATATCTGCCAAATCACTAAAGGGGCACATATCGAACATTTGTGAATGCCTAAAAAAACTTTTTGAGTTTTTGTATGTGTGTGCAAAGCATTGTGAAAATATCTCAAACAATAAAGTTATTGTAGAGCTGTGAAATCGCTTCAATCATTTGTAATAACCCTGTACATAAGAACCAAGAACGAACTTTAAAACTTGATGATCAAGAACGAAGTGCTGGAGTTAAAAAGGCCAAAGACAGGGATATAGTCTCTCTCCCCTTCTTTCAATGACGGAAATAGAATAATTTTTCCCGAGTGGTTCTAAAATTCATGATCAAAGGAATTCGCTGAATTTGAAGAAGTATTACAGAAAACTGATAGAGACTAAACTGAAGAAAGACGAAAGTAATAGGAGTAGCAGAAATAAGAACAGTGACAAACTCAACATCTGCATTTACCATCAAGAAGTAGGGTTCTGCTACCTAGGTGACAAAATAGCATTTGATGGACAGAGCAAGGAGAACGTAAAAAGCAACCTAGCAGGGGCAAAAAGTGCATTCATGGGCAAGAGAACTCTACTAATACCAAACATAGGCCTAAATTTGTGGAAGAAATTCCTGAGAATGAACGTATAGATCACAACATGCTATGAAAGTGAAATTTTGAATGAGGAAAAACCGAAATAGAAGGTAATCGAAGCCTTTGACATGATATGCAAGAGAAGAATGTTGAAAATTAAAGAGGATTTACCAGGTAAGAAATGAGCATGTTTCCCACAGAACATAGGAAAACATTGAAAAGAAGAAGGGACATATTGATATAACATGCGTTAAGGCATCAGGAAATAACCTATATGGTAGTAAGGGTCTTTAGAAGGCCATACCAGCAGAAAAAGATTTGAAAGAGATTTGAATATATCCAGCAAGTAATTGAGGACGTATATTTCAAGTGATCCTCTGATATGAAGAGGTTGGCGTAGGAGAGGGATTCGTAGAATGTCTTGTCAAATCAGTAAACAGAATGACGGCTCAAAATAAAAGTTTATGAGGGCCTTAATCAATACCATGCAGTATCTTATCAGCCGCTCCTGACTTACGTCCTAGAGGACATACGTTCAGCACTGACCCGTGCATCATCGTAGAGTTACTTCACATACCTTGAACCTGAATATATGTCTTCTTTTTGTAGCAGACGAATGTTCACACGAAGAGTGCCACGACGTCTGAAACGATACGGACTGTCTGCTTGGAGACAATTTTGCGGCTTCCCTTGACACAGGACCACAGGGGAACACACTGAAGGCAGAAATTACACGTCGCTGTCTTTTCAGGCGAATCCCGGTTCTATGTACAGTATCACAGTGCACGAGCCAATGTGTGAAGGCTCCTACGAGAACGATTGTCACCAAATAGTGATTGTCATCGTTATACAGAACTAGCATCTAGTGTGATGGTATTGTGTACAATTTCGTGCACAACACACTCATCTCTTGTACATATACCTCGTAATGTGGACAGCAGACGTTACATTTCGGTTGTGTTAAGGTCAATGGTCGCGCCCAATCTTCGAGGTCTGCTTAAGGTTCTCTTCCAAGAAGACAGGCAGCAAGTTCCTGCACACAGACGATGTTCCACTTTTGTGGTGGCCAACATGTTTTACAGATCTCTAACGCACATCTGATCGTGGACTGCCAAGACACTGGCGGACAACGAGCCATTAACCACTATAATTGATGACCTCTTGCGCTCATTTCAGGCATCGTGGAGTAATATATCCACGTCTGCAATCCAGGTTCAGTTTGCCTCGATTCCCATACAGGTTTGACCTACTGTTTTCAGACGTGACAGCCATTAACATTAAATGCAGATTTTGCATTTTTTTCGCACCTCAAATAACCAACGAATTTCATTGTTAATTCTCCCTACCTCACGGTATGTGCACAATAACTAAAATTTCATCCTTCATTTCTGAATCAACATAACAAGCTAGAAACCGCAAATCCAGTTTAGCGGGGAAAGCTTCCGAGTCGATAAGAGCTGATCGCGCTGATCGCGTCATTACAACCCGATTAGAGCACTCAAATCCCTCTGAGGTGAAAGACTGAAATCACTGAAATACACACCGTCTATGACGTCACACTAACGTGATCACAAGACTGTCACGGTTGTGTCACGACCTGCTCGTGGGTTGCGTAGAGCATTTTAAGCTCCATTAATTCTCAGTATTTTAGACGGAATGCGGAATGTCTTTTGACTCCCAAGTGCTCGGCAGCATCTACGCCGTTGGACGGTAGGAAAACCAGCAGCACACTTCTCTGGGCGGTTGGTAAGATTCACTCACATCAGGCATGCGGGTTCTCTAGTAACAGCAGGAGCCAATAAAGAACACTCAAATTGCAACAATAGATTTATTTCTTAGGTTCACCACAAATCAGAGATCCATTTTCCACCTCCAGTAGACGGTGAGACGGAGGAGAGGACGCTGAACCCACAGCGCGCAGGGGACGAGGCGTTGTCGTACCCTCGTTTGCAGTGGACGCGGCTCAGCGGGGCCCTTTGCGTGCGGTAACACTGCGATTCTGGCGTTCACGTCTGACGGCGGAGCTGCGTGAGATGCCGCTGCGGTACAGTCCTGTATTGTAATACGGACACACGCTTTTCTTATTCTACGTCTGCCTGAGGTGTCGCTACAATACAGTGCTGTATTACAAAACTTATCTGTAAGAGACACGCTTTTCTTATTCTACGACTGCCTGAGGTGTCGCTACAATACAATTCTGTATTACAAAACTTATCTGTAACACATACGCTTTTCTTGTTCTGTACAAACGTTTTCTATCAACGAGCATATTCTTCACTTACTCCATTCCGTTCTTTCCAACCTTTTACTCTACCCCTTTTTGCGCATACAATATTACTCAGGTTAGAGCATTAGCTGACAGAGAGACCACAACATCTCAACTACCAATACACATCCATATATGAATGCAGAGCCTCGCGGCGATAACATTGAATAAATTGTTCTCAGTTTTCAAACCGCGTCAATTGCTTAAAACTACTCGAGCTTTCAGCCAAGCATTCCTTGGCCATTGTCAAGTGGTATGACTGCCAGTGGGCTGTTGGTGCGCCCTTATATGCGCTAGTTGCCGGCTGTGACGTCACTGGTGCCATTGACATTGCCATATATGGGCATGTTTTGTGTCGGCGTTCGATGTGCCCTCTTCAGTCGCGCGATAGCTAGATCCCACGCAGCGCTGAGTTGCAAGCAACCGTCTCTATTCAGGTTGTTTGCGGTAATTTTTATTTGAATTGCTTCCTTTATTAAATTGTCTCTTGTGCCAAGATCAAATCAATCTTCAGGCATTCAGCTAAAATCAGTCAATTACTGAGACCAGTTAAGGACGTAGTAGGTCTCAGAACACCTGGAGTCTACGAAATACCTTGTGACGATTGCAGAGACATCGGACAAACAGTACGCACTATGGAACAACGCAGAGAAGAACATGAGAGGTGTATCGCCTATGATATCCAGAGAAATATGCGTTGGCTGAGCATGCGTTAGATTACGGTCACCACATAAAATTTGTCGATACCTCTGTCGTGGCACGCACTAACGGCTTCTGGGACAGTTTAATAAAGGAAGCTATTGAAATAAATATTACCACAAATACCCGGAATACATACGGCGGCATACAGCTCTGCGCTGCGTGGAATCCAGCGATCGAGCGTCTGAAGAGGGCACATCGAACACCGACTTAAAACATGCCCATATATGGCAATGTCACGGGCACCAGTGACGTCACTTGTCAATGGCCAAGGAGTGGTTGGCCGAAAGCTCGTGAAATTTTAAGCAATTGACGCGGTTGGAAAACCGAGAACATTTTATTCAATACACATCCAGTCTCGAGTGACGCTGTATCGTTCACCGAAATCAGTCTATTAACGTTATTTGAGAACTTATCCTGTGTTAATTCTCCATTCTCTTTTTTTAGGTCTACTTCTCAAACGGCGTCATTCGGAGCAAAACTGGAATTCATAACAAATACCTTATATGGTAAATACGTGTAAGGTTTTGTTTTCACTGTAAGTACTTACCTAACATGATGCTTTATTTAATTATTAACTGAAAGAAAAATTTAAACGTCACAATTGCAGAGAATATACACTCGTGGAAATGGAAAAAAGAACACATTGACACCGGTGTGTCAGACCCACCATACTTGCTCCGGACACTGCGAGAGGGCTGTACAAGCAATGATCACACGCACGGCACAGCGGACACACCAGGAACCGCGGTGTTGGCCGTCGAATGGCACTAGCTGCGCAGCATTTGTGCACGCCGCCGTCCATGTCAGCCAGTTTGCCGTGGCATACGGAGCTCCATCGCAGTCTTTAACACTGGTAGCATGCCGCGACAGCGTGGACGTCAACCGTATGTGCACTTGACGGGCTTTGAGCGAGAGCGTATAATGGGCATGCGGGAGTCCGGGTGGACGTACCGCCGAATTGCTCAACACTTGGGGCGTGAGGTCTCCACAGTACATCGATGTTGTCGCCAGTGGTCGGCGGAAGGTGCACGTGCCCGTCGACCTCGGACCGGACCGCAGCGACGCACGGATGCACGCCAAGACCGTAGGATCCTACGTAGTGCCGTAGGAGACCGCACCGCCACTTCCCAGCAAATTAGGGACACTGTTGCACCTGGGGTATCGGCGAGGACCATTCGCAACCGTCTCCATGAAGCTGGGCTACGGTCCAGCACACCGTTAGGTCGTCTTCCGCTCACGCCCCAACATCGTGCAGCCCGCCTCCAGTGGTGTCGCGACAGGCGTGAATGGAGGGACGAATGGAGATGTGTCGTCTTCAGCGATGAGAGTCGCTTCTGCCTTGGTGCCAATGATGGTCGTATGCGTGTTTGGCGCCGTGCAGGTGATCGCAACAATTAGGACTGCATACGACCGAGGCACACAGGACCAACACCCGGCATCATGGTGTGGGGAGCGATCTCGTACACTGGCCGTACACCTCTGGTGATCGTCGAGGGGACGCTGAATAGTGCACAGTACATCCAAACTGTCATCGAACCCATCGTTCTACCATTCCTAGACCGGTAAGGGAACTTGCTGTTCCAACAGGACAATGCACGTCCGCATGTATCCCGTGCCACCCAACGTGCTCTAAAAGGTGTAAGTCAACTACCCTGGCCAGCAAGATCTCCGAATCTGTCCCCCATTGAGCATGTTTGGGACTGGATGAAGCGTCGTGTCACGCGGTCTGCACGTCCAGCACGAACGCTGGTCCAACTGAGGCGCCAGGTGGAAACGACATGGCAAGCCGTTCCACAGGACTACATCCAGCATCTCTACGATCGTCTCCATGGGAGAATAGCAGCCTGCATTGCTGCGAAAGGTGGATATACACTGTACTAGTGCCGACATTGTGCATGCTCTGTTGCCTGTGTCTATGTGCCTGTGGTTCTGTCAGTGTGATCATGTGATGTATCTGACCCCAGGAATGTTTCAATAAAGTTTCCCCTTCCTGGGACAATGAATTCACGGTGTTCTTATTTCAAATTCCAGGAGTGTATATTGTACAGTTTGTTGTTAAAATACCAGTGTACCAGTGTTTCCTATTGTGAATGACGGCCGTTACCAACCAACTGGAGCACTGATTATAAAGCGGTGTACTGAAATGTGCATCGATGACGTAAAGACGACCTCAAAAAGGCACTAAACAGTTTTTATTGATAAGTAGCCGAGTGGTCAGCGTACATGTCTGCTATGCAGATGACGCTGGCTCGACTCCTGATACTGGCGTGCTGAACAAATGTCCATACATATCGCACGTGCAAGGAGACGTCGTGCAGGATATTACATACACTATGGGTGCTTTGTTTACGCTTCGGCACGTCCGCTACGGTCGCAGGTTCGAATCCTGCCTCGGGCATGGATTTGAGTGATGCCTTTAGGTTAGTTAGTTAGGTTTAAGTAGTTCTAAGTTCTAGGAGACTGATAACCTCAGCAGTTAATTCCCATAGTGCTCAGAGGCATTTGAACCATTTCTATGGGGCGCACCCCTCTTCTCTGTTACCTCCTGGAGTTCGCTTTGAGCTCTTGTTCGTGCAGCTTAACTTCTCGCTACCTGCAACTTTCGCGGTTGGTGTGAACCATTAACCGCCTTGGCTTCACGTGGCAGCCCGAGTTCACTTTGGCCTGCATGTCCTTCCTGGGGACACTAATATTGCATCGCCCTCAGTTTCACGACCTTCGCATGGATCTTCGCGACTGTACCTTTACGTACACTGATGGCTCTAGGACTGACCGTGGTGACGTGTGTGTCTTCGTCATTGGCGCCTATGTTTTTCGGTATCGGCTTCAGTCACACTGCTCAGTATTTACAGCAGAGCTCTTCGCTCTGTGTCAGACCACGGAATACAGGCTTTTCAATTGTGACATCAGCTCAGACTCTCTCAGCGCCCTCCAAAGACTCTGTGAGCTGTACACCAACCATTCCTTAGTACAACGGGTTAAGGAAATCTGTCACTTGCTCACTCTTGATGGAGCCACTGTGCTGTTTATGTGAGTTCCTGGCCGTTTTAGTAAACGACGCGTGGGCTGTCGACCGCGTTTTACTTTTTATCCCTCGAAGCAATATGGCGAAGGCCATTTAAATTAAGTTTCTGGACCTCTGTTTCTCTATGGAGTACTTTATAGACCTTTCTCCGCGTCCCTGTTTCTAGCTGTCGTCTCTCTTGTGTCAATTTACATTCGTGTTTCACAGTTTTGCGCCATGAAACAAAACAATGAAAACATTGTTTGATCTTTCAAGGCCTGGACGAGTGGTTGTTTCACATTAATTTCGCTGTCTAGGCTTTCCCAACAATATCAATTATCATTGCCACGAAATTTCCTTTACACGTTAGAAAAACTTACTTCTTCCTGTAGGAAAGCACGGAATAGCATCTGGGATGGAGATATCTTCGATACATGTGCGTGTAGGATTCCTCAAGTTGTACATGTACATTGCTGGGCAAAAACAATATCACCACAACTTTGTTTCTGTCGGCCTTTGGAATATAATAACGTATATGTTATAGATGGCATAGGTTCAACAAGTCGCTATCAGTTTTGGAGGTGTGTGGCACGAAATGTGGTTGTGTGCGTTGAACTGGAATCTAACAGCGTCCCATATGTAATCTATCAGATTAGTACCAGCATAAAATAGGAATTCACTACCATGCTCGTCAAATCGTATCACTACCTTGGCTTTGAGACATGGAGTTCCATGTTCAGAAGAGCGTATCAAACTGAGTTCCGAAACACTTCGCCTATATCAGTGTTTTTATCTGTTGACAGCTCTGCTACAGAATTCCACCTATCTGGCTTCACAGGACAGCCGCCCATGTTCTGAAAAGACGTGTGAACATTAGACACTCTTCCACCTACTCAGAAGTTAAGCGTCCTTCAACCACAGTTCATAGGTGGTAGCTACAGTAACATGCGAACACCCGGCCAGTTTCACTGTGTCGGAAAAGTTTCTAACCAGGAGTCAGGCGCTAGCCTGTAACAATATTTCCTATGTCAGAGTCTGTGGTGGTGTGTTGGGGCTTATGGGCGCTCATCATCGAGGTCATCAGCGCCCTTATGTCAGAGTCGCTTACATCAATGGATTTCGTACGTGGAGTCAGTACTGTCTCTAGAATTATTATCTATTCCTCTACTCTGCTTACCTTTCCAAGTTAAATGGCTTACAATCCCACTGTAGGCTGTTGTCACAATACGTGTATGAGCCCTCTCTGCGTCATTGATGCACACTGTCTGCTTTATATAGACGTGACACTAAAATGTGATGTGTCAGGCAGAATAGATATCTTGCATTAACATCATGTATTGCTATAAAAGTAGATATTTCTGTAGAAATACCAGAATTTTTCCTTAGGGCAGGAACAGGCGGTAAACAGAGTTGCTACGCAGTATTTGCTGTAATTTATTCGAGAATCAGTAAGCTATTTCTCAACATGATCTTCACTGGAAGTGAAGAATCTACAGTATCATAGGATCTTCTGCGGTGTGGAAGTGGAAACAATGTGGTGTGTTCATCTGACCTTTTCCTCTTTGTGTAAGTTCTGTTCAAGTGGAAGACAAGGTAAGAAGATCAGGGCTATGCCCGTACATCACACTACTGTGTAGTGCGCTGATCCGTATGAGAGTGACCATTCCCATGAAATTTTCAATGCCTGCATTGACAGACGCATGTCGCTGGTTCCGAGTGGTCCGTTCCAAGTTTGAGTGATCTGCAGGGAGTTGCCTCAGATCTTTCGATCTATGACATAAATACAATTTTAGAAAACTTTCTCACAAGCATTATTTGCAATGTATTTAAGGAAAGGAAAAACAAACATCACCGCCATTTCAAGTTACCGCATAGAAAATACCGCTAGGGATTAGGAAGTGTCACGTCCTGTATCTCTTGCATACAAGCTATTCCTTCCTCATTGTTTCACCTACCATGTGCTTCGGGCATGGTTACTTCTGTCTTGTGCATGATCGCGTATAAACGATGCCCCGAGTCACAGAGACGTGTAAGCAAACGTTTTGGTACCAACAAACGTTGTTCCATATGCTGTGAATCATTTCCCATACCAGTATGTCGCAAACACTTTGGAACATCCTGTATATTTCGCCAGCCACCGTGTGGTCCTTGTACCAATATCAAAAATTATTCTAGTCGTGAATTCAAATGGGTCTGAGTACTATGGGACATAACACCTATGGTCATCAGTCCCCTAGAACTTAGAAGTACGTAAACCTAACTAACCTATAGACACCACACACATCCATGCCCGAGGCAGGATTCGAACTTGCGAACGCAGCGGTTCCGGACTGAAGCACCTAGAACCGCTCGCCCACAGCGGCCAGCTAGTCCCTTATTAATAGAGGAGAAAATAACTATATGGGCCTTTACACGACCAGTTCTCAAGGTCTCTGCACGACAAGCACAACACCTGCAATCTCACTCTTTGGCTCAAATGTAGGTGCATTAAATCTAAAACGCAGAATTTCACGACAACTACATTGGATTTCTTCCAAGAAAAATCATTAAAGTTTCCAGAACCTTTCAACAGAAGGGCTAAACCGTCATTAAGATCGCATCAATGTGTCACACAATTAATTCGAGGCCCATTGTGACTCCTATTTGATAAGACCTTGAAACACAACAGTGACACCCTCGTACCGCCCGCACAAGCGTTCGTGGCAATACGGTTAATAGATGAGCTGCACTTTTCCGGCACCCGTCCAGGAGATGCAAGTGAATCATTCGCATTTCCTATTATTGATTTTGCGTGATTGTCCAAATTGACAGCGCTTCTTAGTCTTCCTGTTTTCGTGGCCTTTATCCATGTGAAATTGTGACAACCTTTTCTAAATGTATGTGAATTGTGTACGTGATGCACTATATGGGTACGAGGCTGGTATTTACTTAACCGGATGTGGGAAACCGCGTAAAAACAACATCTAATGTGGCCGGCACATCGACACTCGTCGTTATTCCGCTGTGCGTGTTCCTTCCGGGGCTGGCGCGACTCCCCGAATTCCGAAGCAGCGTGCTAACGCGCAAGGCAATTAGTTGACAAATCATAACGCTTGTCAATATTACCCTTAAACATTCAGTGTGAATGGCTCAAGGTGTTCACTAGTAGTCTTGTAATCAGATACAATCGGATTCTTTATCTTTGTCATAGCTTTCATCTTGCATTTATCCATCGAGTTCTAAATCTTGTTGTAGCATTTATCTTGCATTTATCCACATTTGAAGAGAGGCGACATTCATTATATGAGCGACAAATATTGTCGAAGGTTTTATGGACTTCCTTACGATCGTCCTGCCATGGTACTTTCCTATAGACAAATGTAGGGTCAACAACTGATCTTATTGTGTTGCAGATGCTATCTGATGATTCTCTTACGTATGTTAAGAATATTAACGGTCCCATTTCACATCCTCAGACACGTTGTATCATATCGAGATCTGTCAATTAATATATAAGGTAATGACGTGTCTCTGAATACATTCAGTAAGTATAACTACCATATGATCCGTAACAAAAAAGGAAGTACATTGAACCTGTATCCTATTCCATGTGGTGAAAGTAGCGCTCTCTTTATACCAGAGTCGGAGATAATTCAGCTGCTCGTAAGTGTATTGATTCTTCCTGCAATAGAATCTCTGCCTCCAGTCCAGTTTAGGGTAAATCTACTATAGCCATGGTATGTCGCAGCTGAACGCTGTAAGCTACTTACATCTTAGCCTGTAGTTCAGTGTCAAAAGAAGCATCCAGACTTGTGTCTTCACTTCAGTCCTGCTTGATCGCGAAGATGTGATGCCCCATTTAGCGCAACACCACAGTGAGTCTCGGCATCTAGCATAAAGAGAAGAAAGTTTTTTATTTTGGGGCCTGGGTCTCCGACAACAGAGGGTTTGTATACAAGAATACAAGTCTACATCTACATCTACATGTCAAACGGCGAAGGCACTGGTTGTGTCCACAGATTCACAACACTGACTCAAGAAAATGATGCCTTACTTCACTCTTTTCTTGTGCATTAGCTGTGTTGTATCGGAGAATAGCTCTAATTGTAGTGATTTCAGAATATGTTATTATGGATGATGATTTGTCCGCATCCACGAGAGAAAAAAAAATTAATCTGAAAAGGGTACATTCATGTGCATTGTGAGTGCGTCCACCTTACTGACTTTCCCAAATGTCTACGAATCTTTAAAATACGAAAAGTTTGTGCTCTTTGGGTACCACATCGACTGACATTCAAACACAAACGAATAGACAAACTAGTCAGTCCATAATCACAACTTGCCCAATTGTAAGCAGTAAACTGGTGGGCTACTGCATTAGCGAATGTACGGCTTTATACAGGTTGTTTCATGTAACCATGTATAAAAAAAAATCCCTCATTTTCGATCTATGAATGAAAGTTTACAATTTAGGTGACGGCAGCTCACCAACTCATAAATCCATAATAAATCCCCGAAATGTATTCTTGCTCCTAAATACGCACGCATTCGTTGAACAGTGAATTGTCGCGCCCTTTCGAAATTAAAGTATAGAAATTTTTCGCAGACTTCCATTACACTTCAATGTAGAGTTCCCGCATCTGGGTGGTCTGATGTATGCATCAAAGCTTAAGATGCTCCCATGGATAATGATACAAAGGAATGAGGTTGGGGGAATGGGCGCCCTTGGAAATGGGCCTCCTCTACCTATCCATGGTACAGCCGTTTGGGGAGCGTAATAGTGGACTCACCTCATCTGAACCGAAAAGTTCACACCAGGGACGTTACAAGGCGCCAGTTCTGTACCGACAAACCACCGGCTCATAGTTTACGGTTTAACCAACAATACGAACTCTATCATGAACTTTTTTGTTACTTACGAAAAATTTACTACATCTTGAAAATGTGAGTAGCATATCTTCAGGGCAGATCTAACGCTTGCGACCTACGTGTATTCTCTTAGGATGCCTCAAGCTATACGTGTAATCTGCAGTATAATAACTCGAACTTCTCTGCTATCTAATCCGGTACCGGCTGAACCAGGAGACCAATGGCTGTGGACATCTCAGACTCATCGATCCTGTCTTACCGCAAATAGGGCTAAAGCACATAAACGTGTTGCTATGATGTGACATATCTAACAGAAGTCTGATGTTGGACTACCTTCCAGTATTACGATAAAAGTGGAAATTTATAAGTAAATACTTAACTCATCTGAAATCTCAGATTTTTCCTTAGCGTTTAAACGAACCGCTATCACAGTCGCTACGCAATATTTGCAGTAGCAAATACGGCAATCAGTAAAGTATTTGTCAATATAAAGTCACTGGAACTGAGACACCTAGAATATCCTGGGATTGTTTTCAGTTACTTTATATCTTAGATGCCAGCGGCGTGGAATTGGAAGCAGTATGTGTGTGTCACCAGAATCTTTTATTGGGATTCAAAAAGTTGGTAGCAAAGTCAGAGTTATAAGGTGCATGACCACGCGTCGGGAATCTACGGTATGTACTTCATTCGCCGTTCCTAACACTGATTTAATGTGATCGTTCCGTTTAATACCGTTTCTTAGTGTTGTCTCTCAATATTCAAAGTGACGTGCTCAAGATATTTACTGCTAATCTTGTAATTAGATACAATCGTGTTATCTACATTAGTTATAGAATACGTCTTGCATTTATTAGCATTTGATAAGAGACGCCATCCATTCCATGAAGTACAAACATTGTCCAAGTCTTCATACATTTTTTCAAGATCTTATTTGATAATTCGATTACGTATACTGACAATATAAGAATCCTTGTATGCATCCTCAAACATACTGTAACGTGCTGAGACCTATTAGTCAATTAATCTCCGAACCACTCACCCATCTCTGAACATATTCCCTATGGATAACTATCATACAATTTTTTTGCTAAAGAAGTAACTTTAAATCGAGCTAATATTGTGTTTGCTGTGATGAGAGTAGTGCTCTATTTACGTCAGAGCAGCTGTATTTGCACTCTTTTTTTTCTTTTTCAAAGTCATATCAGCCTTGAAATGGAAACCACAATTTAAAAAAACCTTTTATTTGCAACAAATAGTTGATCTTCTAGATACCTCTCTACATATTCGCCGCACTGACTGAGACAACTGTCTTTGCGTGGTACCAAAATTCCGATATCCTCGTCACAGAATGCAGCCGCCTGCGCTCTCCGGCAGTTCTTTGCTGTGGTCTGCAGGTCGTTGTCTGTATCAAAGTGCTGTCACCATATCCAGCGGCAAACGTGAGCAAAGAGATAAGACTTACAGGGAACCCACTCCGGACGATACGGTGGGTGATCTGACAGTCCACCATTGAAAACACTGCAGAAGCGTCTTTGTTGCAGCAGCAGTGTGAGGCCAAGTATTGTCGTGATGAAGGATAATGTCGTTCAGAATTGCCCTTCGTGGACGTTTTTCTTTAATCGCCCGATCCACTTGCTGAAAAGAACCATATGACGATGGAAAAGTGTGTGTGTGTGTGTGTGTGTGTCTGCGTGAGTTTGGAGCTAACGGGCGCTCAGTGGCGAAGTTATCAGCGCCTTTCATACATTTAAAAAAAGCTAATGTGGACAAAATTACGAAATTAGCTGTCACACAGTCAGGAGGAAGGAAACCAAATGACATTCTTGCTCTCACTCTCACTTCACTCGTTTTCACCTACACTATCACTTTATCTCACACACTAGAAGACAATGGAGAAATGATGAAATTTGCTATACCTTGGAGTAAACCAGAAGTAAAAGGACAGAGGAGCTAACACAGTCACAGGAAAATGTTACTGTATGACAACTAACAAAAAACATAGGATAGCTTGTCACTCCCTAATATGATAAATCATCTCCCAAAAGATTTTTCGAAACTAGCTGGACAAATCACAAAACCTTAAAACTCTCACCACATTCGTTTGAGCGTTACTTAAAAGATGGAAAATCTGTTGCTGCCTACAGGCCGGGGTGGCCGATCTTTTCTAGGCGCTACAGTCTGGAACCGCGCGAGCGCTACGGTCGAAGTTATACACCAGAAAGCAACACCCAATGCTCCCAGGAGCAATAATCTCTGATTCATGATGCTGTGGGCTATTGGAGGGTGGCAAAGGAGGACTTCTTCCAGTTGCTTCAAGTCGGCCTGGCTGGAGGGGGCGGGGGGGGGGGGGGGGGTTGGAGGATGTACGTCACGGCCGCGTTGTGGGCTTTATTAGACGGAGCTTATTGTCTGTCACTTATAGCCACTCATTTTCCCATCGTCACATGACTGTACCCCAACAGCGAGGTGATGGCGTGCAGGGGGTTGGCACACTGAAATAACTGACGTTCGCGGAGTGGCAAGCTGCTACATCTGCTCTTTCATTTTCCGTAATACCCATTTGCTCTGGCTCATAGCGGAAAGATACCTCCTTTTCTACCCGTTGTAGCTGGAGGAGAGCACCCTGGATATTCTGGACTACTTTATCTGCTGCGTACAATCCTAACATAGAATGAAGGGCGCTCAGAGACCAGTACAGACAAGGAATCGAGTACCGAAATTATGCCTCATTTGCTCTAGCGTCAGCAACATCGCATTTAATTCCGAGTCAATTGAGTCCATCGTACACGATCAGGGAAAACATGAAACCAATCAACAGAGTTCCTTGTTTAGCCCCATCCATAATGACAGCTAAAGAATTGCGGTGCTCAGTTAAAATAACCTTAACACTGTTATTAGAAACCTATACGGCAGTGCACTTTCTTCTGTAATGCACTAAATCTAAAATTACGCTGGACGTCTGCAGTAACCAGGGTTGCAGATGCTTTAAGCCCTGGGGTTGGGGGTTGTACTTGCTCCACACCTAGTGGCTATAGCACACGCCACATGCGTATCCAAAATGAATTTGTTGCTCAAGGATGATTCGACAGAAGGCGTTCCAGAGGCAGACAAGCAACAGTATGGTACAGAGACGATTTCGCAGGTGCTAGGAACTTACATGCCTCTTGCACCCTGAGGAGTTCCTGTCGGTTTGTAAGTGGCGATTCACCATACTCAGCCCAGAGACCAGGTATGAGGCTGGTGCTATAAGCATCCATACTCTGTGCTCACGTGAATGAAGGTAAGCCTCATAAAACTGGAACAAACGCGCCCTGGCTTGTTTCCCAAGACCTGTGGCTAAGGCAATTCCTGCTGTTCAGTGCCTTTTGGTTTCTGGCTTTCAGAACTCTCAGGTGTGGAGAATACGACAAAATGGTTCAAATGGCTCTAAGCGCTGTGGGATTAAAAATCTGAGGTCAACAGTCCCCTAGACATAGACCTACTTAAACGTAACTTACCTAAGGACATCACACACATCCGTGCGCGAGGCAGGATTCGAACCTGCGACCATAGTAGCAGTGCGATTCCCGACTCAAGAGCCTAGAACTGCCCGGCCACAGCGGCCGGCCAACCACGACAATTTGGAATAAAAAATGAAGCACTCATAAACAAGTCAAGTAAACTGAAAGTAGAGGAGAGCGATGAAAATGAACGCACAATCACACTTATCTGCACAAAACTGAAAACCCATCTATGCAGACCACGCCTTTTATCTCTCCACTGTAAGTTGCAACTGATGAGTCACTGGTGCAACACTGGAGGAGCAATAGGAAACACCAGTATTGTCCCCAAACAAGGAACACTGTACAGGGCTTGCCATAGACTGGATACTGTTTGTGTCTAAGGCAAAGAGGGTAACACTTAAAACACAGGCCTGTGGGACGCCATTCTCCTGCTGTAAACAATCCTAAATTATCCTAAGGACAAACACACACATCCATGCCCGAGGGAGGACTCGAACCTCCTCCGGGACCAGCGGCATAGTCCACGGCAGCAGCGCTTAAGACCGCTCGGCTAATTCAGCGTGGCCGTACTGATTCCAGAGCCAACATGGATAAATGGAAGTTCTAAGACTCAGGATTGTTGGATCTGAAGTCCAGCTTTCCCCTCTCTACAGTAAAAAGGTAGTGACGAAATGGTGGATCCTGGCTGGCACTGGCAATATTTTCTGCAAAATACTCTAACATCGCCTGAGCGACGTCTCCAGGTGTTGTTTGGAGACACACGAGTTTCAGGACTGCTGCTATTGTAGACGGATGTGTTTACTGGAAACTCTCCTAACGGCTACCCACATTTTTGTAGAAAAGTGAAACTGCTGACAGAGTTCACGAACGCATTCCATGAACTTCTTCTTTCTCTTCATAATTACGCGGTGAGCCTTGGCTCTCGTGACTTGAGAGGCTGCGAGATTGTCTGCTGCTGCACCGCATTTAAACAGTAGAAGAGCTGCACACCTGGGCTAGATTACTGGACTGTCCTCACGAGCCCATAAAGGTACAGGTTGCCTCCTAAGATGACCTTAAGTCTTTGGAAGGGTAAGTCATTGACTTGATGGATCAGTTGTGTGATGTGATCCATCCATTCCTGGACGCTGCTGCGGTGTTCAAACACAGCCAGCTGGCTGAGCAGCATATAGTTAGCCCTGATGACAACCTGCTTTGGTGATTCTGTTCAAGCAATCGTCCAGCCACTTCGTGATCCACATTGGGATGTGAACGCTTTAACGAAGGTCATCAGTTGCTTCCTGCTGTGCTGATTCTACAAGGACTGGAGAGCATAAAGAGAGGTCGGTGGCTGAGGACGACCCAGTATTAGTTAAGTAGTGTGTGGGACTGCCAATATTGAAGACGTCATGATATTCTCCAAGACTCGATCCCTGGGCCAAGTGTAGTTTAAACCACATAATACAGTATGAGAAATGGGGCGTGGAGGTGTACAATAAGAGCCATGAGAGCCTCAAATCCTATTGTATCCTGTGGAGGTAAATACAGTGAGTAAACCATGATCTTGTGGCCCACATGAACAGCAGTGGCTATGGATTGTAGGTTAGTAAACAAAGAAAGAGCAGAGGAGCGGAATGTGTTAGTGTCAAACACAGAAACCCCTCACTTGCCTCTTTCCACAGCCAAGTCATCCTTTCGGTGGAAGGCAACACAAACATAGGGAGTGTGCCGCAGTCAGGTTATCGTTTTGGTGGAAGATAAACACAAGCACATGGAGGGAGCCTCTGCCAGGAGTTTCATTTTCTGCAAATGAGTCCTGAACTGATTTATGTTACACTGTAGTACGGGAATCACATTCACCTTGTATTTCTGCCGGGGTGGGGAGCCTGTAACAGACGAAGTTTCAACCTTGGGACATTATGGTTGGCCAGGTAGACTTCGCAGTCTATCAGCTGTGAAGCAGAAGCTTTAGAATTGTCAAGTCCAATGACATCAACATGGCCTGATCTGGTCTACCGCCTGTTTTCGCCTGCAGTGGAAGGTTACTTTGGGATGACTTTGTGCGATAAACAGCAGCAGCACTGGAGGCAGTGCTGGAATTTTCGTCTTACTCTGCCTTTGGTGGAACCAGATGCTCAACAACAGTGCCTACTGCGGCTGTATCTGATGTTCCAAGAAGAGCTATGGGCTCTGAAACAACGGCTTGACGAGTGTGCTGGCAAACACAGATATTAGTGCTGACACTAGAAAACTCTTTTTATGTAGAAGCGTTGGCTGTCGAAATAGGCTTTTATGGGCCAAAGCAAAAGATGTAGCAAATATGGGAGGCTGTATCATGGCCTTATCTGTCTTGACTGATTTCATAGTATCTGCAATATCCTCTAAATCTTTTTGAATGTAAAAAAAAAATCATTTTCAAAACCCCGCCCCTTGTGTTGACAATCAAAAACACAATCTGATCAACAGCGTGCATTCTCTTACTGTTGAATAAAGAGCTCTGTGTAAGTCCTGAGCCTGGAGGACTGGCTACATTATTTTCTTGCTAGTTTGCTTATTGGTACTTGCCAGAAACCAACCCATTCCACCAGGAGTAAGAGGAGGAAATTTAGAGGGTTCCTCCTCTGCCTTACTAGCAGCTAGGGAAATAAAAATCCACCTAGACAGAATCCCACTCGCCTAGGTAAGCCTTGTACAACTGAGGTGCGGCAGGTACCCACAGGTTTCCCGCTAAGGACTGTTCAGCCTCAACAGCCATGCATCTCATCAGCACACAGCGCACCTTGAGACTGAGATCTTTTTTTATAGGTGTTTATACCAGCCCCACTATCTCGGTGGTCAAGCCAAGGTCCTCTTCCACGTGACACACAAGTTCCACAGCGACACCCCACATTTGTTGTTGAAGCGTGCTCAGGGCTTACAGAGGACTAGTGTAACTTGAAGGTCTCCTGCTCAGAAAACGTGGCGTCGCCAAGAACATATCCAGCAAACAGATGCTGTACTCGGGGATACACGGTTGCTTCTCTGACAGCCTGTATCATGAATGTCTGTATGTCCTGCTTCACAGTTTCTGCACCACTGCCAAACAGTGGTATCACAAATTACAGTTACATTATGTGGGCTGCGTTAAATCAGGCGGAACATCTCAGCATGAAGTTATTGAAAGGCAGCACACACTTCGAATTGGGCGGGAAAGTGGCGATTTGCTATCGCAGGGGGCGCTCATAGTCCAGTGTCACTAGAGGCAAGGCATAAAGGCGTATACTCTTCGGTCCGCCAAATTCCGCGTGACTGCTGTCAGCATCTAATGGAAACTTAAATTGCATTACCAACCGTAGAACGCCAGTTGGGTGGCATCAGTACAAGATTCCACATTCCTATCCCACCAAACCTCCTCACCATCATCCTGTATAATAGATGAGTGAATCACAATGGGGCGGTTAGGGTTGGATATAGGTGGCAATGAGCCGGTGGGAGCTGAAATTTAGGCTGGTGCTGAGATCCTGCCTGCACCCCGACGTATACACTGAGCCGACCTGGGACACCAGCCAAAAATGGGGCAGAAGGCATGCACCTACATAGAGATGTGGGGCAGCAAATGAAGATGGAGGCAATTCGATGAATGTAGAGGGACCCGAGGCTGTACACGGGATAGTAACCAGGAAGGGGGGCCCATCCCCAGGCGACAGTGACTGTTGAGACTTCTACTGGCTCTGGGACTGACACCGATGGTGTGGAGCTCAGAAGCTAGACGCAGCGAGGGATGCTGTTTGTGAGCTGGCGGCGAGGCTTGTTTGGCACTGTTATCTATACAACGAAGAGGCGCTCACTCAGAACAGTCTGGTGGGCTTTCGTAGGAATCTTGATAGCCTAGAATTTGAAGAAGCTGTGGCACGGAAGGATCTGGGTAGTTGAGAATCTGTTCCTGAATTCGAGTGTCAGCTACACCGTGGGGGATAGTCTCACGAATCACTGCTTCACTATGTGTACTATCTGCCACAGTCACATTTGAATCAACACTAACTATCGCAATTCAGTCACCCAATGATGGTAGATAACCGCCACTCGCGCGGAAAAAAAATGGTTCAAATGGTTTTAAATACAATGGGACTTAACTTCTGAGCTCATCAGTCCCCTAAGACTTAGAACTACTTAAAGCTATCCAACCTAAGGACAACACACACATCCATGCCCGAAGCAGGATTCGCACCTGCGACCGTAGCAGCTGCCCGGTTCCAGACTGAAGCGCCTAGAACCGCTCGGCGACAGCGGCCGGCTCGCACTCTAATAGGTCCTCGTATGGTACTAGTTCAGATCGGGACGAGGGAAATGACTTATAAGAGGTACATGATGACTTCCGCCATTGCCAAAAAATAAGAAAGTTTGTCAGTACCTTGCATGGTGATATGTTGCGAGGTGAGCGTTGAATGTGTGAGATACTCTGTCCAGTCTTCCATCGCCACGTCGAACTCACGAAACGACTGATTACTTCAAATAGTTGCATCATTTGTTGACTCTGAAACCGAATAAACTGAGTTAGATCAATTACATCATCAGAAGGCGCCGCAAAAGACGACTGTGGCTTGGTATCCACAGTATTTAAGTAATGCGCAAAATAACGAGACAATTAAGCAATGCGCAAACAGCGAAAAGCAACAATAGCACAGAGAGACCAAAAAGGGTTGCGAAAGCAGCAACTGTTGAACCTAGGAAACGACCAGATGAAAGGGGAACACCGAGGACACCGAAGGCTAAAAAAAAAATAATTTAAAAAACCACAGAATGCGAAGAATTAGACTTGAAGACTGCCACATGTAGGTTTCAGTAATCGTAACTAGTTTAGTTGTGCATGACTTCATAAGAGGGCACGGGCTACAGAGTGGTGGGGCAACTGTCGTCGTAGGAAAGCTAAACAGATAAATAGTGAACAAACTATCACAATATACTGGTTTACATGTATTTCTCCAGGCGTATCAAGACTCATTAAAATAATATAGAAAGGAAATAAAGTCCAGACATTAGTGCCAACAAGGAAAAGGTTCTCTGTACCATATCACGAACAAAGGAGTCTGAACTGCGACTAGGTGGCGTCTGCGAAGCATCCTGTAGCAGAATGTATCCGAGTGCGATGATGAGAAGCTGCCGCTGCCCCTGACCATCCTGTACTGCGACGGCAGAGGGCGCTCGCAGTTCAGAGCCGCTGGAGGCGTTGTCCAGCGGGCATTCTTCACTGAGTCCGCCAATTCCCGCGCGAACACTATCGGTATGTAACAGAAACTTGCATTTCCGTTACACACTGTAGAACGCCAGTGGGAAGGTATCCATACGTGATGCCACAGATCGACTATCCAAGAACATTTGCAGCATTTTGGTAAAGAGAAACATAGGTAACTGATTCTCCACATGCAACTTATTGCTTCAGCGGCAGGACAAAGATGCGTTTTTCGATTGCTTGATCATAGAAAATGAGAAATGTGTCCTCTATGAGAATCCAGAACGTTAAAGAGTCTCTCTCTCAGAATGAATCGTCACGAAGTACAGCTAAGCCAGGTTCATACCACACAACAAGGCGCTTTTGGGTGTTAGTTGGAGTATTCGCAGGCTCGTTCATTTTGAAATGATGAAACCTGCACAAAATGTGAATGCAGACTTTTACTGTGAACAGCTTGATCAAGTAGACCCATCGTTACTTGATAAGTGCCCACCGATGTTCAACAGAAAATGCGTTATTCTGCAACACGATAATCCAAGATCGCACCGCACAAGACTTACCCTGGACCAAAAAATTAATGAACTGGGATGGGGATACTGCCACCATTCTCGCCTAGTATCGAGCCGTCGGATTACCATTTATTCAGATCGCTACATCACTTTCTAAGTAGCAGAAAGAAAATCTGGATTTTTTTTTCTTATGGGTTTAGGGCGCAAGACTGCCAACGTCGTTAGTGCCCGGTCTGTGGCTTAGAGATAGGTAAAAAAAAATTAAAAATAAAAAATAAAATTGGAAATCAGCAGCAATGGGGACGAAACTCAAAAAGTGGGGAAACTGGAAAGTTGAAGGAGACGCCCCCCAAGTGGATGATGTCCAAAACTCCATCTCCAGATACGTTGCTCAAAAACCAACTGATTTTTATTAATACGGTAATGGCAATTTGCACACCAGGTGACAAAAGATTGCTTATGACAAGGTCGACTGCATTATCGATTAAAAATAAAAAACTGTTAACAATTTATTGTTTGGAATTTAATGTAAATAAACGTTACTTTCAGGTTCCCTTACTACACAAAGAATTGTGCAGTAGGTTTTGTAGGTCGGGAGATGGGGCAGCTGTAATTTGTATGTGTGAAGGGAAATCTAGGGTTACATCTACAAGTCAGTTCCTGAAGACATTTCTTGAGTGCACAAGATGACTGGTATGATAAAATATGTTTTGCCTCAAACTCAGTATTTTAGTGAATAACTGTTTCAGAGAGTTTTATTCTATGTGTACCTTTGAGGGAGAAATAAAGTGAGTTTTTCTTTTTCTGTATTCTGAAAGAAGTAGATCTGTTCATATTACTCCTTGAATGAAACTCCGCTATACCGATAGCAGTGATGTTTGTTTAACCTGAAAGTGAGAGCTAGGTGCTATTGAACCTGGTCGCCTTATTTAAAGAAACTGTGGTGACCCAGAAAGCAACAAAAGTTTAGCAGTGCAAACGCTGTGCTCTTCATCACATCAACGATTCAGTCTAGAGGCTTTTGGTGCATCTGGCCTGTAATAAACGTGAGTCGTAGAGCATCGACTGCACACCGACCAGCGCAGCGCCGAGAAACGGCATCAAGACGACGCTGACTCGCGCGCAAGTGGAAACAGCGAGCAGCAGCACACTTACAGGGCCCCCTAAACGAGCTGTCGGAAACAACTACTTTGTTGTCTTACGATCACAAATTACGGAACACACATCAATCAATGGTATATTAATGAAGAGTTTATTTGACCAGCCGCCCATCGGTGGTCGGCTCAGTTCCGTAAGCAGACTTGGGGAGCATGAATACTGAGTAATAGCAAGCCGATACATAGCCTGCGTTCTGCGAGTTGGAATAGTGACAAGTAATTTACGTAGGAGGAACACGAAGCACAGGAAGCCACTTCATAACGAGGATTTAAGTTACGTTTCTTCCCTTCTTAGAATTAAAGAATTCTATTAATTTGGAAGTGTTATATACAGTTCAAGAATACTGCTACTAAATGTAACTGGGTTTCCTCTTTTTGATGCTAGTCAATTGTCAGGATGAGCATTACTGCAAAGAGCATTTGATTCTAAAGCATTATGTCAGGGTGAAACTACAAAATAAATTAATTTCTCTCTCTTAACAACATGTGGGCAGGGTGGATTCTTCCCTGGATCGGGTATGAGAATAGAATGAAACAGCATTTTTACATAACATAACTTTTATTAAAGATTTGTACAACGGCTTTCTTACTGGATTGTCCTTGCTGGGTAGAGCGGCAGCTGTGTCGTTTGCGAAGCCTTCTGCTGCGGCAGCGGCGGCGTCTGATTACGCCTGGTGGTGTGTATCTCGTGTCGCCGTATCGCCCAGTTGACTGGAGACACGCCTCGTGTGGTGGCACGTTTAATTATTGAGAACGAAGTCGTGCGTCGGATGGTGATACCTTGGATGTGGCGTCCCAGTGTTTCTCTTCTCTAAGCGGCCGCGTGTGTCAGCGTTGTGCGTCGGCCAGCGGAGCGGCGCGGCGGGGGAAGGCCAGTGTCCCGGACTCGAACAAAGGACTCCAGGTTGCCAGACTTCGGCTGTCAGATCTTCATCCCAGCTCACAGGTGACTGCTGATGTGAGGCCGTTTCCTCCCCGTCCTCACGAGTCACCCGGGTTCGTAAAAATCAGTCTTCAAATACCTTTTAACTTCTGTCTTATGGCGCCGAGGCTTCTGCTTGCTATTCCATTACAGCGGCGGACTTGGTACGTCTGTGTATGATGTAGTCTTTTCTTGCATGACGGTCTTCATCTCGGAAACTGAACTGAAAACTACTCTTCTTTAATCGGGCCCACTGCGTCTCGCGTATATATTCAGTTCAGTTCGCTGGAGGTGAACGACTTCACGGTCATTGCCTCTTCTGTCAGGTTGGAAAGCTGATCGAAGAATCTTCTTAACATCGGTAATTGGCTCTTGGAAGGTAGGCGAGGTCCTATGATCACATGTGATAATTGAGAAACACGTGAGCTGGTCGGCGATGCCCTGACTTCTGAATCGACAGCTTCCGCTTATGTGGGGAGGGCGATAGCTTCTCCATAACGCGCTGACTTCACGGTCGTTGGCTCTTCTGTCGCTGCTGCTGTGCCCGCTGTTTGCAAGTGTGCATTTTGGATTCCTGCCACCAGCCATTGCAATTTCTCTCCTTCCTTGTTTCTGTCGGTGCTCACCCCCATAGTAGTCAACACAAAAAAATGAACCCATCAGAGTTTAAAAGGGCCATTGTCCGCACAAACTAAGTCGAGTCCCGGTGCTTTTTTTTTTTTTTTTTTTTTTTTTATGGCTGATGAGAGCGAACGTGCAGGCTTTTCCCATTTACGGTCGCTCCACTGTCGCTCCCACCCGCCACAGCTCCGCTGTCAACTTAGGTTGCCCGGGCAATAGGTGGAGTGGGCCTCGATAGCCGTGCGGTGCTGGTGAGCGATCTGCGAGGTGCTTGGCGTCCGGTTTCGGTGTCGCAGCGCCGGAATGCGGCTGCAGACTTCGCTCACAGATGCTTCCGAAACTGCGTCTGCTGGTACGCGGCCCTGGCGGTGCTGGCGAGAGACCTATAAGGGAGTCCGTAAGGGCCGGTGTCAGTAGCCCCGCGGTATCCCGCGGCAGCTGCTCGCACCAGGAGTGACGCGTCATCGGGGACGGCCAGCCCCCGCTGGCGCGGCACTCCCTCCCCCCCGAATCCCTCTAAGGCCATCTGGGCAGCGCGCTGTCCGTACCGCCGCACCTTAGGCTCATCAGAGTCTTTCCAGAGCCAAAACACGTTCCAGCCCATCCCCTCAGCCAGCCCACACACATGGCTCCCCAGCGGCCGCACGGCCTCCTCGTAAACCTCTCCACTAATGAAATTTCTGAAGTACTCAAACATACTGTTTTTGTGCACAGATAGTCGGAGTCTCAGAAATAACACCCAGTTTCCGCGGAAACCGCTATTTATAACGTGCTCTTCATTGTTGTGAGTTTCCGCGGATACGGCACCCGATCTGAGTTTTTAGCAGTTCACGATTGTCATTGTTGAGCCCGTTAGTCTGGTGACTCGTTTGATGCAGCTCTCCATGCTCGTCTATACCGGGACACCTCTTCACCTCTGAGTAAGTACTGAAAATTACATTTACTTACTATTGTTAAGGTTTGGTCTCTCTCCACAGTTACGGATAACTCTCCAAAATCTTGGAATTAAGTCCAAAGAGGTCGTATAATACTTTTTTGTAATACACACAAGACATACAAAAACTATTGTTCCGTAGCCAGTGGAAACATGAAAATGAACGCCCCTAGAGAGAAATAAATTATGAAACAAGCACCAACGAGGCCCGTGGGACCGAGAGGCCGCAACGCGTACATGACGACGGCAAGTCTGATTCCTCTCGCTCGCTCAGCTCAGTAGACGAAATACGTTTCTAAACCTCTTAATTTCCAACTAGGTGTTTACGTGCTAACGCGAAATACGTCTTCTACTGGAATGCGCTGTTATGAGGCTTTACTAATTACTACTACTACAACAAATTACAAAACTTTACAGTATGTTGTAATTTATGATAAGTAACAATATTGTGAAAAGGAGAGTTGCTACTCATGATATAGTGGCGGTGCTGAGTCGCAGATAGGCACAACGAAAAGACTGTCACAAATCTAGCTTTCGGTCAGTAAGGCGTTCGTCAAAATTAGACGACAAACAAACACATACGCACTCACGCAAGCGCAACTCAGACACACACGACAGAGTCACTTCATCAACTGCAACATGAACGGCGATTACGATTCTAACTGTGGATGCCCCACATGCTGCGGTATGTCAGATTACATACACCACTGGCCTTTAAAACTGCTACACCAAGAAGAAATGCAGATGATAGATGGCTATTCATTAAACAAATATATTATACTAGAACTGACATGTGATTACATTTTCAGGCAATTTGGGTGTATAGATCCTGGGAAATCCGCTGTTGTCAGCACACTGGACTCGAATTCGGGAGGACGACGGCTCAATCCCGCGTTCGGCCATTTTGATTTAGGTTTTCCGTGATTTCCCTACACCGCTTCAGGCAAATGCCGGAATTATTCCTTTGAAAGGGCACGGCCGACTTCCTTCCCCATCGTTCCCTAATCCCATGAGACCGATGACCTCGCTGTTCGGTCTCTCCCCCCAAACAAGCCAACCCTACCCAACCCCTGAGAAATCAGTACCCAAAACTTCTGGCCGTAATAACGGCCTTCATACACCTGGGCTCTGAGTCAAACAGAGCTTGGATGGCGTGTACGGGTACAGCTGGCCATGCAGCTTCAACACGATACCACAGTTCAGCAAGAGTAGTGACTGGCATATTGTGACCAACCAGGTGCGCGGCCACCATTGACCAGACATTTTCATTTGGTGAGAGATCTGGAGAATGTGCTGTCCAGGGCAGCAGTCGAACATTTTCTGTATCCAGAAACATCCATACAGGACCTGCAAAATGCGGTCGTGCACTATCCTGCTGAAATGTAGGGTTCGCAGGGATCGAATGAAGGGTACAGCCACTGGTCGTAACACATCTGAAATGTAACGTCCACTGTTCAAAGTGTCGTCAATCCGAACAAGAGGTGACCGAGACGTGTAACCAGTGGCACCACAAACCATCGCACCAGCTGATAGCCAGTATGGCGATGACGAATACACGCTTCCAATGTGCGTACACCACAATGTAGCCAAACTCGGATGCGACCATTATGATGCTGTAAACAGAACCTGGATTCATCCGAAAAAATGATATTTTGCCATTCATGCACCCAGGTTAGTCGTTGAGTACACCATCGCAGGCGCTCTTGTCTGTGATGCAGCGTCAAAGGTAACCGCAGCCATGGTCTCCGAGCTGATAGTCCATGCTGCTGCAAACGTCGTCGATTTGTTCGTGCAGATGGTTGTTGTCTTGTAAACGTCTCCATCTGTTGACTCAGGGTTCGAGACGTAACTGCACGATCCGTTACAGCCATGCGGATAAGATGCCTGTCACCTCGACTGCTAGTGATACGAGGCCGTTGGGATCCAGCTCGGCGTTCCGTATTACCCTCCTGAAACCACCGATTACATATTCTGCTCACAGTCATTGGATCCCGACCAACGCGATCAGCAATGTCGCTATATGATAAAACCTAATCGCGATAGGCTACAATCCGACCTTTATGAAAGTCGGAAACGTGATGGTACGCATTTCTCCTCCTTACACGAGGCATCACAACAACGTTTCATCAGGCAATGCCTGTTAACTGCTGTTTGTGTATGAGAAATCGGTTTCACATTTTCCTCATGTCAGCACGTTGTAGGCGTCGCCACCGGCGCCAACCTTGTGTGAATACTCTGAAAAGCTAATCATTTGCATATCACGGCATCTTCTCCCTGTCGGTTCAATTTCATGTCTGTAACACGTCATCTTCGTGGTGTAGCAATTTTAATGTCCAGTAGTGTATTATCCTCGCAAAAATGTAAGAGTTAGAAAATGAACATTAGTTCTCTTCAGAAATGGTGTCCATCATCAACAGCAGTTTGAGTAATGTGCAAACGTGTATGAATACACTTTTGTGTTCCTTCAGGGTTTAAGACTCCGAATGTCATGCTGAGGAGTTTCTGTGACACTATGTATCATGCTCTTGAGGGTTATGACAACTGGTTTAACGTTCTCGAGGCATTCAATTAAACAAAGAGGGTTGCTTAAGCAATTACCAAAGCAATTGTCATACTTAATAACTTTTCACGCCGTAATCACAGGATTGCAGAGATATGGGTCTCGTAATTCTCTGCTTCATGTGATATCTCACCAGGTCGCCAACAGATAAGTCGATCCTACCACCACAAACGGAAGTGAGACCCATCGCTAAAGACCGCAGAATGCTATTCAGTGTGCAAGTTGACTCTGGCGCTCCACCACACAACTCTCTGTTGTCTGTGGTATGGTCGCTGTGGTAAACGACGCATGGCAGTTCCAGTGTCTATTACAGAAGGCTCGTTGTGATACTGCCTCTTCGCTTGGATCCCAGTTGTCGCCATCCGTTTATTGACTAGACCGTCGAACTGTCGAGTAGGTCTCATGTATACTTTCGGTATCTGAATCGACTGTGAGCGAGGAGCGATGCTGTAAAGCTGTATTCGCAGAAGTTAGGGTATTATCTTTGGTATGCGTGAGGGCGCAGTGACCAGATAATGTCAAGCTGTGTTAGAGTGAGGAAGCAATGGTAATGTTATGTTTCAAATGTAAAGTCTCAGTTTATCAATGCGTTTAATGAACATAATTATATCAAGATTGTAACATAAACTGATTTGTGAAGGGGAAACCTTAATGGAACTAAGTGTATACCAGAAGTGGAATGTGAGAGGTGTATATTTTGTTGATGTTACTTTTTTCTTTATTGCAGGGCCATTGGACCAACTTGTTTCTTGTACTGAGAGTTGCTAGATTGGATGTTAAGACGTTCATTAAATTTACCATCAGCCTTGAGCAGTTTTCCACTGTATGCAAAAAAAAAAAAAAAAGAAACCTTTGTGTCGTCATTTATGCACATATTTCATCACCATCATCATCATTTAAGATTGATTATGCCATTCAGCGTTCAGTCTGGAGCATAGCCCCCTTATAAAATTCCTCCATGATCCCCTATTCAGTGCTAACATTGGTGCCTCTACTGATGTTAAACCTATTACTTCAAAATCATTCTTAACCGAATTTTTAATTGAATATGTTTTTTCCAAAAGTATACTTCGATTTACAACTAACAGAGAATTCATTGAACCTCACGACTGTCTCTGTGCAGATGTAGTAATCTGCACCTGTAGCATAGCGGCGCGCAAGATAGAGCAGTACTGCAACGCGTTATCCAGATTTGCGCAGAATGGAGGTAACAACAAGATATTTTTTTCATTCACGCAGCGCCAATTTATGTCATTCACAGACAGTCAGATTTTCTTTAATGTGTATCACTTTTATTTCTGGGATCTAGGATCAGTTTTGCAAAACTAATTATCTGAGGTTTTATGTCAAAGTTCATTATTAAGGCAGTTTAAACTGTTCAAAATTTTTGCAGTCAGATTGTTAACTTCTATAGTACGAAAGATGCTCCCATGTCTCTGAAGTCAATGATTCGACTTTTCTCAAAATACAATAAGCTAAACATGTACGTTCTCAGACAGTGCTGTGACCACTATCTGAAAGGTTCCAGTAACGTTAAACACACCCAATGGCAGTCGCGATTTCACACCACTCTCATCTATAGTAGCAGCGTTTTCCTTTAATGAAACTAAGCTCGCATAATAATGAGATTTTAAACAACGCATGCCGTGAGGACGAAAATACTGCAGCTGTAGTCCGGTATCGTTCGATCAAGGGTTCGTGTGCAATACTTTTCAGTTTAGTCAGTGCAAATAAAAAAGTTGGCGTTGGTTAATCTACTGTTGACTTAAATAACACTACAGCGAACGCCACAAACATGAGTCCGTCAAGCACATCTTCACGTATCGACGCCAAAGATTTGATATTCATCTCAGGAATGAGAAACAATTTATATTTGATAACAGTGGTACGTGACAGTCGATTAACTGATTGGCGCATGTCATCGAACCAATCATAATGTGATTTATAATCATTACTATATGAATTTAACTCCTGTTTAATGACTGTGATCTGTAAAATCAGAAACTGTCAGAGGAAGCTGTATACGAATATATTAATCCTCTCTTTTACTGGTAGAGGTTTTGTATGTGATTTTTTTTCTGTAGCTGAGTTGAGTCCATAATGAGCCAATCCAGATGTTCCAGGGTTAGGACCGAGTTTAGAGATATACCCATCAGAGCTGTTTATCTTATACAGCCTTCCATTTTAGCACCGACTGTTCTTGTATTACATCATTAACATCCATTGGTATGGAGGAAATGATAAAGAACTCTTGGTATTTAATCAAAAAACAAAAGGAAAATACTATAAAGGTTCTCCATTCATTCGCAAGCGAGATAAGCCAAGAAAAATCGCCAGGTAACAGTCAGTTTTTTGTTTCATGGTAGCGTGTGGTAGGAGGACAACATGACGAAATTGACACACGTAGGCTTAAAATTAGCGTCCTTTAAGTATTAAGCTTGGAAAACAGTATTATGCAGACAAAAAACACATCAAATACAAAGCGAGTTGTGCATCTCCAGATCTTCATGGTTAGAGGCGCTTGCCAAAGATATACCAGGTTCTGCTGCTTTATCATACCATGGGTTTACTCACTTTTACTTTGCAATCATAGGTGACCATACCATCTTTTGCATTTGTGGGCTGTTTTGAAGGTACGTATTAAGGTAGACACAAGCTGTAATCGTGTTTTGCAGGCCAAATGAATAGACGGCAGTAAAGAGAAGAAATTGGTGGCAGCCGCTCAATTTTCGAGAAAACGTGGATTTACCACAATTTGCTTCTTGGCGCCGTATGTACAGCCTTGGCGACCCCGTTCTCATATTGCGTTAACCACAGACGTGAAGAATTTGGAGATGTGTGTTTTGGCACCACACCATTGACTGTACTGCAATTAATAAAGCAGGGTATGAACGTTTTGAATTGTCGTTAATGTAAAGGAGTACAAGACTGAGTTTAATTCGTTCTGTGATGAAGCATGTTTCGTTCAATATATTGTCGTTTATATCTACAGAGTGTTATTGTTTCATTTAAAAATCTACTTCATTCCTCTTAATTCTTACGTTCAAAAGTAGAGATGATGATTGTAACAGCAGCCACACTAGCTTAAGTGTTTTCTTAAATTAAGCGTAACATTATGTAGCTTTGAGGGTAGCTATGCTATTTTTTTCATAAACACTTTTCTGAAATGTTTGAAGAGTATATTTTCTTTAATCAGCACTCGTTATACCAAGGAGTGGGGAGGGCAAAATTATGCTCACGTTTTGAAAATGTTGTAATGTAATCACGTACACTATATTTTAAATTTTGAAAAAATAGTTATTGTTTTAGTGAATTCTTATACCAGACTCCATAACTTTCTTAATTTTTACGTAAAATTTAACACAAAAATTTAAATCTTCTTGCAATTAATTTCAAATTCATATTTTTAGGTTTAGGAACCTTCTTACACATCTGTATATCTTTAAGCAGTATGTTGTGAATGAAAGTCAACGGGAAATAATGAAATTTCTATTTTTGTGAATTTTAACTGTGGTAGCCATACATTATCCCTACCCTCTGTATATACATTATGGAAATTTCGGCGGTTTTATTAAAATTGTGTTAACATATATTTTCAGCAGGTTATGGATCTATTTCTACATTAATGCCTTGTTAAAAATATGTTGTTAACAATAGTTCACAACAATTAACGAGATGTTTTAATTTTGTGGTGGGCATATGGTACACTACCCTGCCTCTCCTTGGTAATACACGTCATAGAAAATGCTTTGGTATTGCTAGGGTTAAGTGATACGCATTAACTTTAACTGAATTGTGAACCGTCTTAAGTACTGAAGGGAAGTCAACGAATATCATATCAGGGTCATTCTGGTATTAAAAATTAACTTGTATAACAGTTCCAAGTTGAATGAACATCTTCAACGTTCAATATTTGTTCCTTCATAACGTGATCGCTGTAATAGTAAACAGAAGTATTCAATAGCGCGAGGAATTTCTCAAGGTTCGTTAAGTCACAGTTCCTGTATCAGTGGTGGATGCAGTCACTACCATTACTCGTAAACCGAAATGAAGATGAACAGAGTAGCATGAGAAAAAAATATATTGTAGCTAAATACCGCAGCCCAGTAGTTTGTGTACTAAACACTTCAGAACAAGTTTGAAAGCCAAATGAAGTCTCATCTAGGTAAACACATGATCCAGATTAGTTACAGACTGCACTGTAGATAAGTACAGAACTTTAAAATAACCACTATATATAGGAGAGGGATGACACAACATGTATAAGATTTAATAGTGGAAAGACGCGACATTCTAGGGCCTTCGTGTCAAGTCACAAATGCCTTATTTTCTTACACAATTTAGCAAGGAAGTTCCGGAAACCATTTACAGGAAGTATAAAAACTTACGGCTATACCTCGTAAAATGCACCTGGCCAATACTGTAATGCAAGATTTTACTCGGGATATTTTTTTTTATCAAAATGGATATGTGTGACCACCTAACATCCACCATGGCTTATGATTACAAAAGGAAGACTACCAGAGAAGCAGTAATGTTATTCACAGTCCATATGTACGTGATATTTAATGTCAGTAAGTGTTAGCTTCGTCAGTCACCACTCTGTCTTGGCAAAAATTTCTTTTCTGAGTGGACATTTGGCGTGGTTTAACTATGTGCACATTAATTTTCATGGTACTTTAGACATGGAGAGCATAAGAGATGTGTGGGTGGTTTTTATATTCTGGATAGTTTGCATTGCATTGGAGATGCACGTTCGTAGTTCGTCCGAGACTGCTGTAAGGTGTGACTTGTTACTGTGACCACGAAGTCACAGCACACCGCAGATGGTCAGGGCTGTTGTCGTAGCAGTCATGTGCCTGAGGCTTACACCAGAGCAACAAAGATATTTGACAGCCAATCAGTGCCAGGCTGTTAGTGTCCTATTGTCTAATGACTGCTGTAGTGCATTATTTAAATATATGAATACACTCTTGCTGCAAAGTGGGATGGGCTGACATTATAATCGTTCAGTTGCCTGGAACAATACTGTCTAACTTTTGGATATTACTGAATTACAATTAGCTGTTTTTGAATATAAAAAAACTATGTTTGTATCACTAATGTGATTCTGCAGTAATAAGAAGACCCGAAAGTACACGCTTCCTAGACAATCATCAACTGTGGAAAGATAGTAGTCCATACTCTGTTTACTGCTTCTAGGCACTTGCAAGTGGAAATGTTACACATGCAATTCTATTGCCCTGCTGAGGTAATGGCTGTTCGACACAACTACATTTCATTTCCTAAATTTGGAGGAGTTTTATTTGCTGTAGGTTTTAGGCCTCCATTTAAATTATAAAGTAGACCCACTGGTAGGTAAGTACGCTCTACCACGGTTTATGAGTGGAAGTACAGACACACACACACACACACACACACACACACACACACACACACACACACACGACATAGACAGTGAGAGCTTGGCTCCCGTTAGTGTGGATAATTTTGGGCCTGATGGAATAAGGGTTTGTTAGTAGCTAATTTAGCTGCGATGGACAACTTAAGCATGGATAATAGCAAGAAACAATGTGTCTTTACAGCTGAAATACATTACTTCCTCTCACATAAGTCTCGCAATGGGAAAATCCCATTAATTAGAGCCAATATGTAGGTTTGCCATTAATCCCTTTTTAGGTTCGTTGCTTAGGTTTTTAGAGCATGAGGAATAATTACATTTAATGAGTATTTGTTATGCTATTACACAGGTTCCAACACGATTTGCGATTCATCAACCAACTTACTGAAGTTGTACCTTTTAAGCTCCAATTTTAGTGGAATAGTTTTTTGTTAATGGCTACAGTAGTACCATACCTAGAAATTCTCGGCTTAAGAAAATGGAGAAAAAGGAGTATACAACTCAGCTTGTATATTACTCTACTATTAGAGCTTGCTTTAATGTGTAGACGTTTAGCTATGCTATGCAACACAAGCATGGATTGTAGCCAGAAGCAAACCGTATATTCAGATGCAACATATTAATTCCTTCACCATACTTCTCACACCATGGAAATCTGGGAAATTATGGCTAATATGGAGGTACACTGGCAACTTCTTTTTAGGATCACTGCTGTTTTGTATTTTACATCCATTGAATAATTATATTTAGCGATCATTTACTTTGGTAGAGAAGTAACCTATTTGGAAAACGATTACACAGACTCCCATACTATTTATGATTCAGCAGAAATCTTACTGATGTTGGATTCCAACTAAGACGCAAACTGAACCATGTGTGGGTAAGATGATGACAATGAGAAACATTGTATTACATCTTGGATGAGAGAAAGCTTAAGATCGTAATGCTGTATCGCTTCATGTCTGTAAGTTGATGACCTGATCACGACGTCACTTCAGATTAGAATTCCTAAAGTTAGAACAAATATTGATACTAGGATAGCTGATCTAGACTGCTATGCTGCTCCATGTAGTTAGAAATCACAGAAGATAACCTACGTTTTACAGATTGTGCAGCAAAATGTCCAGCCCTTGTCATGAAAAATATATCAAATCCAATGATGAAACTGCCTGCAAGTCGATCAGTGTACCAAAGACGTATGAGGGTGTCACTGCAGATAACACAAGTTACACATGCATGCCAGCAACTATGTCTGAAGCATTACACTCTAAAGTATGTGTATTAGAGAAGATCCCTAATGAGAGACCATAAACACAATAACTAGTAACATTCTGAATGAAACTCCTTACCGTATTAAACTCAAGGACTTAAACGAAAAGGTAATATGGGCTTATCCATTCGCTAACAGATGCACGCCTTCGCACATGTTTATAAATAATTTAATCCCGAGATCATCTCATCACCGTGAAATACAACTGTCAACTCTTCCATACTGCTAGCATTGCAGTAGGGTTGACCCACCAATACAGCGAACACAAGGGTGCTGCAAAATTACATACATACCTGTAGCAATGTATGTAGTTTACAAACAGATATTCTTATCAAAATAAATACGTAAAACTTAGTGTAACGCAAATCAAAGCATGTTCAACCTAAAGGAAAGAACCCTTGCATGGTTTATATGTTCGTATTCAGAGAAGAATGAAGACCAATAGCGTTCTTCGATACATGTGGAAATCATAGGACTCCCATAATTTGTAATTTGTGAAATAATTTTTAAGAAAATAACAAAGGAATAGTACCCCTTTGGACAGATGTCCACATGTGATAAAATTATTTTTAATAACGACTAATTAGTGGAAATATCCTTGGGAATTAAGTATTTAATAAAAAGAAATTATATCTTTTATTAAGACAGACTGCATTCTGTGGCCACTGGTTACTTCACATATTACAAGATGTGACCTGATGGCCATGTCGCAGTCGTAGTTTGGCTGTTGATAGCTGTCAGGTTGTGTCAGGTAGCGAGAAATTTGGCTGCATCTGGTTCATCTGCCAGCTGCAGGAATGACGTTCGTCATCTGGAGGAGATTACACGCAGGTTTCCATACAGCATTTTTTAAAATTTCTTTTAAATAAAGAACATGTGTATCTGTTTCCATCTAATGTTAGTGGTAATGGTTGTCTACAGCGTAAATGTTTGTACTGTGTTGTGAGTGTGTGTATACACTTCGGGTTCTCACTCGTTATTTACAAGACAGCTATAGACAGACCTATAGCGACGCAGTTTTAACACACTGTGACGTCATTTTCATACCAGTGGCGGTAACTGTTTACAGTGTGCATTTAGCTATGTGTTGCAAGAGTAAGTACTTTGATTTTTTCGTCCTTATTTACAAGTCTACTAGCGACAGTAACATGCCACACTAGAAATGTAGGAAAACTGTGGTCCTGGTACTTAGCAAGATCGTATTTGTCGTTAAATAACGCATTGCGTACGTTGTTTCAATCAGGTTATGGGTGTAAAAGTATTTGTTGAAATGTCACATTATACCAATTGTTTAACGACGAAAATCGACGTCATTCATTTAAATATTACACTGTGGTAACTGGCCCTCAGAATACTTAGGATGGATCGATAAAATAATTATGAACTGTAAACATCAATGTGCTTACAGTAGGAAAGAGCAGGAGTGGATTGTTTAACACAGGATACCCACCTATTTTGTTGAAATAATGATCTGCAGTAGTCGTTAAATATTTGTCATTTAGACCTGAAATTTGGGTATTTGAAGAACAACGTTAAAAGTGGAGCAAGTTGCAGTGGGAAGGGATCATACTTGGTAGTGCTTACAGAAGCTGCTATGATACCATTAATTTATAGCAATTCCTCAACATACTCTATTGTCAAAGTGTCTCATTTCATAAATTATGTTAATATTTATTGCAATTTTGCAGAATATGCCATGACATCAGTGTATTACAGTAATTCGCTCATACATTATAAAGTCAAAGTGTCTTACTCCTTAAATTACGTTAATATTTACAGCTATTTTGCAGAATACGCCATGAACTCATTAAATTGCAGCAGTTAATCTGCACCCCAGTCACACACTATAATGTCAAAAATCTCTTACCTCATAAATATAATATGTACCACCATTATCGTAAGGTGCAGACACTTCAAACGATGAGGACAGTGCACTTGCTTTATTAAGAAAAGGGGCGGTGGGGAGGTGGTGAGTTTGATTCTTATTGACCTCTAAAGGAAACGTAGGGGAGGGGGGCGGAGGGGGGGATGGGAGGGGAAGGATTTTAAGCTATTTATACATCACACAAATGCTCTACAGCCCTGGGCGGGACGTTTTACCCGTATGTGGTTACCTCATGACTTGCAGTGCACCACATGCAGGCGCCCAGGATACTATAATTCCGATGCGGGATGGGGGTGTAGGGGTGTGGGGATTCTCCTGATCTTGACGATAACAGTTCCAGTTGCCTCAGGTTCATGGGCGGAGTTACCACACCTCTCATCATGGAGGTGTCTTTGAGCCAAGGTCGCTATCTTACCACGTGTTGATACTGCTATCCTACCACTGTTGTTGTCTTAGCTACTAAAATCGCCTGATCTGAAACTAATGCAACAATACTGGCACTAACTGCATGCCGAAAACCAGTGCCTCCTATTTTACCGAAATTGTGATCTCTGGTAAATAGATAACTGGTGATTCACTCTCCAGATACCTCTCAGGGTCTTGTCGAAACGATATCATGCAGAATCGTAGGGAAACTGCATCGCGAACCTGGACCGGCATGCTGTGCAGTCATAATATTTTCACTCATCAGTGCAAACCACAATCAGCTTCTAGTAGTGCACTGAGTGGATAACACGCTGTCTATATTGACCACAGAGTCAACCAAGGAAAAACTATGAAGCATCTTGATTGCCCGGGAAAGATAATCATGAAAGTCTGACCAGCACAACATGCTGAAGATGTTGATTCGGTAGCGTTGTTTTGGTAGCCTCTGATAAATGAGGTGTAACCAACCGTAGACTGTTGCCCAAGTGGGAACAAACAATGACTGTCGTCTGGACTCAAAGATTATTCGTTAAACACTGCAGCGACTTCCGTAGAAGATTGACAAGACCTGTCTTCCTTACAGACTTTCAACAAAGTTCATAATCTGCAGCATTGTCCCCAGATCTGAGCCAGGACACTGTTTCTAACTCTAGTAGAAAGCAAGAACTACAGACTTGGTGGCTTTTGTGATGTAATGCAATGTCCTAGGCTTGCGGCGTATAGTTGACAACCGTACGGACGTTCTCGTGGCTCAGATTTGCGTTACACGCTGTGATTGCTGCCCAGCTGATTGTGTGGGGGCTTAACACAAAGGACTTTAGATAAGCGAGTGCCCATAGAGCTCAGACAATGATACTTGTACTAATGGTTGGGGTTGTTTCGGGGAAGAGGCCAAATTGCGAGGTCATTGGCCTCATCAGACTAGGGAAGGACGGGGAAGGAAGTCAGCCGTGCCCTTTCAAAGGAACCATGCAGGCATTTGCCTGGAGAAATTTTGGGAAATCGCAGAAGACTTAAACCACAATGGCCGGACGCCGGATTGAACCGTCGTCCTTCCGAATGCGAGTCCAGTGTGCTAACCACTGCGCCTTCTCGTTCGGTATACTTGTACTAGACAGTGAAGTATTAACTTAATACCTAAAGATACGGCCTCAATAGGCGAAGCTATTTAGATCCTATTGATCAACTACTAAAGTATTCGTTACAAAGCGCAAGTCTGAAGAGATCCTTAAAACGAACTAAGGTGAATACCACATAAAGAAAGTTGGGTAACATCTGAAATTGAAAGCAGTAACATTCCCTAATCGGACTGCATCTTGCAGCATTTCACTGGTACATTTATGAGATCTGTTCTCTTCGATAATATCCACAATGAAACTGTAGCCACAAAACATGAGGTATTACCTGCCTTGTTTCGACTACACACCATTCCCTGGTCACAATCTCGCAATGATTCAGGCATGGGGAAGGAAAACGGTCGTAGTCTTCCAAAAGAACCACCATTCCAGTATTTGCCTCGTGCTATCACAGAAATTTTACAATGCTTGCACATAAAAATGTCCTGAATAGTTCTGAAGAAACATAATTTATGTGGGTGCCTTGTTTCAAAGTAGGTCTTTTAGTGCTTTGACAAATCCTTCTCGCAACATCGTAACAACTATCTCATTTTCAACCATTTCCTTTCCTTTTTCTTTAATATTGACATCACCTTTTTTTATCTTTTGTGTAACTCTTCGATGCAATCCTTCCACCTTTCAGCTCTCTCTTCTTTCCCCACTACTGGATTGGCAATACAGCCAACACTGCTCTTGATGCTCTTACATATTTTTCTCCTTTCTCCAAAGATTTCTTTAAATTTCCTACGAGCGGTACCTACATTTTCCTTGCATCATGCCTAATTTTCCTGTATAGTTTTTCTCCTTTACCCATTTTTCCTTAGTCACTTGGCATTTCCTGGAGAACTTAATATTTTTGACTAGTGTATTTCATTTTAATTGTTTCACATGCTGCGTTGAAATATTTTCCCTTTGTGTTAATTAAATTTAATAAATCACATGTTAACCGAAAATGTCTATTTGGCCTTGTTTTTCTGTTTAGTTGTTCCTCTTATGCCTATATCTCTCAGAGTTACCCACAGTCCATGTTGATCTACAACTCTGATTAAATGGGCTGAAATGTATATTTTAGCTATGATGATTCATTCGCTATGCTGATCATTGTAGTGGGTCTCTGGTCGCATTTTCAAATTCATTATTAACAACCTTCAGCTGTTTCATTCAGTATTAGTAACGTTGTACTCACCAGGTCAGAAACCTTTCTCCTACCACTAGACTTCACTAATTCCCACTGTATCTAATTTCAACCTAGCACCTTCTCCTCATCCAGCACTAGCTCAGTACCAAACATCACCTGGTTGTGTATGTATTCCAATATCCTATTAGTCTGCGTCCTGCCTCTGCCTCTCTCTGTCCATCTCCTCCTTTCCCTCTCCCTGTCCTTCTCCTCCTCTTCTCTCTCCACTCTGTCCGTCTCCTCCTCCTTCCTCTTTGTCCCTCAACTCCTCCATCTTTATATCCTCCTCACGTCCTCTGAATACCTCACCTAATCTCGTCTCCTCCTCCCTCTCTTTGTCCATTTCCTACTGCCCCCCCCTCTCTCTGTCCATCTCCTCCCTCATCTCTCTACCTGTATCCTCTCTCACATTCTCTCTCCACGTTATCACATCACCTCCATCCCAACAGAAGTCTCGTGGTTCTTACCCAGACAGTATATCTTACCAATCAGCAAGTAATTTGTGTAACAAATGTTGAATGAAATTGATCCAAGGATTTAGGAGGAACTTTTTACTGTGCCTTTGCCTTTGTCTGTATGCACATGCCTCATATATTAACATATATGTAATACATGTCACAGACATACGTATGCAAATTTCGATCATATCTCTAGCGCATTTCGCCTTACGGTTTCGTTTTAATGCAGCTCAACGTTTATGACATCGTATCTCCTGAACTATGAGTCGTTCAATGACATACTTCTGGAGGCACATATTGTGATATATATGGATACTGTCAGTGAAACATGTTGCGAATAGAGTTGATAGTAAAGAAGCAGTAAATTGAAAAGTCAAATCTGATGTGACAGTTTTACTGGATGAACGGCGAAAATGTAGTAACCGATAAACTTCTTTGGTTTCATCATTTTGTGTGTGCGGGTTTGGCCTGGGAGTGTCAGCAAGAAAAATTTTCACAAAGACTTTAAATTATGTGTAAAGTTGGCTGCAAGTCATAAGTGCTCTCATTATCAGATACTGGGCGAATATAATCTGGTTATTTGCTCATAGAGAGCTATGCCCCTTTTCCAACTAACACCCCCCAGTCCTCCGAAAAGTAAGTGCTTCTTTCCAGACAGTATGTGATATGTGTACCAAGTCTGACTGAAAATGATCCAATGGTTTAGGAGATGTGGAAATTACATACACCCACTTTTACATTGTGTATGGATTCCTACTTCCGACTCGCGGAAGACTACATTCATAATATTTTTTTTAAATCGAAACACCGTGTTTAACAGTACTCACCCGAAGACTGCAATGAAGGGCAAGATTAGAATGGTGGACTATTTTAACTCCAGAGTATATTCCCCAGGATGATGTTTTCACCAGTAAGTCATGCAGTTCCTATTTCGACCCTCACTACCGATACTGTCAGACCATGGTGACTATTTTATAGAACGAGATCAGACAATCAGTCGCATTGATGCACTTGGAACTACTGAGAAAGCTACTTCTTCCCTTGAGGAAACGTATCTGAGTTTTACCCCTGATCGTCTGGCATCGTTGCTCCCAAAGTTTGGCTGTCTGCATCGTGCTGGGTCAAGGTCTATCACAGCTGCACCATTCAGATCCAAAATAAGATGGCGCTGGAACATAGTCCAGGAATCTTCCGAACGACATACACCATTTAACAAGAAGTACAAGAAATTTACATCTCAAACAATTGCGAGTTGCCTAGTAACTTTTTAAGGCTGATTAATTCTTTACACATGAAAAGCCATCGTCTTTTTGACTAAAAAATTTGAAATGACGACCATATCTATATATATATATGGTCGTAATTTCTATATATATATATATATATATATATATATATATATATATATATATATATATATATATATATATCAAAACTAGTTTTGCCGGCCGGTGTGGCCGAGCGGTTCAAGGCGCTACAGTCTAGAACCGCACGATCAGTACGGTCGCAGGTTAGAATCCTGCCTCGAGCATGGATGTGTGTGATGTCCTTAGGTTAGTTAGGTTTAAGTAGTTCTAAGTTCTAGGGGACTGATGATCTCAGCAGTTAAGTCCCATAGTGCTCAGAGCCATTTGAACCATTTGAAAACTAGTTTTGCATCACCCCGGGTCCCAGAACTCCTGAAGATAGACGTTGATTGTGGATATTGTATCACAGACACAGTCCGGTTCACTGCTCAGACATGACACTAAACTCGCCCAAAGGTGTAAATAACCATGCATGGGGGGCGAATATTAGTCGGAGGGCGTCCAACAGCTGATCAGTCCCAGTCATTGCACCAGGAAGGAGGTACACGGCTCGTGTTGTCTGTAGCTCAACCATGACTATACGGTCAATACCACGGTTCGATAGCGTCGGCATTGTTAGTTTGTGCCAGGAAGGGCTCTCAACAAGGAAAGTGTCCAGGCGTCTCGGAGTGAACCAAAGCGATGTTGTTCGGACATGTAGGAGACACAGAGAGACAGGAATTGTCGATGGCATGCTTCGCTCAGGCCGCCCAACGGCTACCACTGCAGTGGACGACCGCTACGTATGGATTATTTCTTGGAGGAACCCTGACAGCATCGCCACCATGTTGAATAATGTTTTCGTGCAGCCACAGGACGTCGTGTTAGGACTCAAACTGTGCGCAATAGGTTGCATGATACGCAACTTCACCCCCGACGTCCGAAGACGAGTTTCATATTTGCAACCACGATAGAATGCAGCGTGGTACAGATGGGCCGAACAACATGGACCACACAGGATTAGCATCACGTTCTCTTCACCGATGAGTGTCACATATGCCTTCAACCAGACAGTCATCGGAGAATTGTTTGGAGGGAATCCGGTCAGGCTGAACGCCTTAGATTCATTGTCCAGCGAGTGCAGCAAGGTGGATGTTACCTGCTCTTTTGGGGTGGCTCTATGTGGGGCCGACGTACGCCGTTGGTGGTCATGGATGGTGCCTAACGGTTGTACGATACGTGAATGCCGTCCTCCTACCGATGGGGCTACCATAGTGGCAGCGTATTGGCGAGGCATTCGTCTACATGGACGACAATTTTCACCCCATCATGTGAATGACTTCCTTCAAGATAACGTCATCTCTCGACTAGAGTGGCTAGAATGTACGCCAGACATGACCCATATCGAACATGCCTGGGATAGTTTTAAAGGGGCTGTTCATGCATGGACGACGTGACCCACCAACCACTCTGAAGGATCTACGCCGTATCGCTGTTGAGGTTGGGACAGTCTGGAAGAATAGTACCTTGATGTACTTGTGGATATTACGCTACGACGAATACAGGCATGCATCAATGCAAGAGGACGTGCTACTGGGTGCTAGAGGCACCGGTGTGTACAGTAATCTGGACCACCACTTCTGAAGGTCTCGCTGTATGGTGGTACTACATGCAATGTGTGGTTTTCCTGAGCAATTGAAAGGGCGGAAATGAAGTTTTTGTTGATCTCTGTTCCAATTTTCTGTACACGTTCCAGAACCGTCGGAACCGAGGAGATGCAAAACTTTTTATGATGTTGTATATACATATGTGTATATATAATCAGATAGGGAAAAAAATTGGTCGATTAATTAAATACTATTAGATATCAACAAAAGTAACCCAAAAATGATAAAGAGTAATACTCCTCAGAGCGGGAAACAGGAAAATTTCAAGAAATTTGATGCAGACGCCCCCTGTTCGCTCCCCAGGATCTGCGGCTAATATACTTCCAAAATAATCGATTGGAAACCATATGATACCTTCGTGGGCAGCGATCGTTGAATATAGGATACGGAGAAAAGAAGTGGAGAAGAGAACAGCAATCGATCTCGAAATCTGTCGTTTTATTACAGCGGATATAGATGCCAGCTGTTACATAGTCGTATTCAGTGTCAGAAATTACAAAAGAAGAGAATCAGGAACAAATACAAGATAGTCGACAACGTATCGTAAGTGCTAACATACGAACCATGCAGTTACACGCTGGAAAACAACAGGTAGCATTAGTCCAAGGTCTCACGTAATAAACAATATTGGTTGTTGTAGAACATGCATCGTATATTAAAGCCTTTGCTTATAAGCATAAACAGGAACACAATATGATGTCACAGTCATGTGATACTTTGTATCGAGGCGCTGGTGAATAGATAAATAATATAAAAGCTATAAATTTTTAAAAAATATTTTCTTTTTACTTTAGTGAAGAAAAAACCACAAGCAGTAGCTAAAACGTGGAAAGCAAATAACTTGTGCAGTACCATAAGTGTAGGCCTCTCAATGACAGTAACTACAGGATAGTATTTTTGCATTACAAGCTAATGGAAGAGATCCATGTACAATTCGATAAATAAAGGTTTAAATGTTTTCATAAGCGGCTGGCTAGCTTCATACCTTTCGAAATTCTTTGCTGCTTTATTCCACATGCTTATAGTGTAAGCCCAGAGGGACACCAGGGTATTCTTACGATTGGTACGATTTTAGTTTATGCCCAAATAGGGCACACAGTTCTTTATTGCAAGTTTTCGTTGTACTGCTTCATTCCTTTATTTTACTTATTTGTTCGTTTTTATGCACCGGTTTTGACATTGTATTGCTTTATTGCACCTTTTTGTACTATAATCCGAGAGATGGAGCCAACGTATTATTGAAAGATGTACGATTTTACTTTATGCCCAGACGGGACACGCCATTTTTATTGTACTAGTTTCGATCCTTTACAATATTATTATTTTGGTACATTATTTCTACAGTTTACATTTTATGTGGAATCGACTTGTAAATGGAAAATACATGACATTCTATCCTGTACTTACTATCATTGGACAGGCCACACTTACAGCTCCACAGTGTGATAACTTCAAATGAAAGAGTACAAGTATGGTTACGAGTTATGAGAAGCATCCAACAAAATGTGTATCAAAAATGGAAACAGTAGCCACTCTCGGACTCTCACCCACACTGTCACACAACACCGCAGAAGAGAGATGCCTCTATGCAGTGCGTTAGTAAAATACCAAATAACATTTAAAATACACTACTGGCCATTAAAATTGCTACATCAAGAAGAAATGCAGATGATAAACGCGTATTCATTGGACAAATATATTATACTAGAACTGACAAGTGCCTACATTTTCACTCGATTTTGGTGCATAGATCCTGAGAAATCACAACCCAGAACAACCACCTCTGGCCGTAATAATAGCCTTGATACGCCTGGGCATTGAGTCAGAGCTTGGATGGCGTGTACAGGTACAGCTGCCCATTTAGCTTCAACACGATACCACAGTTCATCAAGAATAGTGAATGGCGTATTGTGGCAAACCATTTGCTCGGCCACCATTGACCAGACGGTTTCAATTGGTGAGAGATCTGGAAAATGTGCTGGCCAGGGCAGCAGTCGAACATATTCTATATCCACAAAGGCGCTTACAGGACCTGCAAAATGCGGTAATGCGTTATCCTGCTGAAATGTAGGGTTTCGCAGGGAAAATTTATTCTTAATGTCTTTTAGCATTCATGAAACGTTCGCGGCATATTTTATTAATTATTCAAAAATCAGTTTTTTAAGAGGCAGAGCGCATGCAGAAATTGTAACTTCCAAACAGGGATCCTTATGTGATGCATTTGCTGCTTCCATACCGTGAATACCCACATGTCCTGGTACCCAGCAGAGTGCCACATCCTTTCCCTGCCTCTGTAAGTGGGAAAACGTGTAATGAAACAGCTGAGGATACTTTTCGGTTCGATACAAGAGATAAATCGCCTGAAGAGCATTTAGAGAATCGGTACAGATGAGGAATTTGGTACCACGAAGGCTAAGCATTTTGGTTCAAATGGCTCTGAGCACTATGGAACTTAACATCGGAGGTCATCAGTCCCCTAGGACTTAGAACTACTGAAACCGAACTAACATAAGGACATCACACACATCCATGCCCGAGGCAGGATTCGAACGTGTGTATGTAGCCGTCGCGCGGTTCCGGACTGAAGGGCCACATCGGTCGGCTCAGCATTTTTCCAGAGCCCTCAACGTAACATATAGTTCACCTTTATACATCGTAAATGTACCAGGTAAGCGAATCTTGACGACACAGTCTGGAGATAACACAATATAACTGCCGGAATTATTCTGCATAGACCCATCAGTGGAAACGACCATAGTCACAGTGCTTGAATAAAATACTGCAAAACGTCCATTTAAAAAAAGAGGCCGGTGTAAAAATTTTCTTGACCAACGATAAATCTAAAATAATCCTGGAAATCCGCGATTAAGTAGGTCCATGAAAGATTCAAGCCGCGATGAAGCACTGAAATATCGTCTGCCTCTAGCACCACGAAGTCCTACCACACAGGAATGCCAAATGCCTTTGCAGTTTGCGGCCTATCTCTAAATAGTTGATCAAACCCGCCGAAAGAGGACAAGAGGTGGTTCACCAGCCTCGACACAGAGGTTAGGAACTGAACTCGTCCTATACGCTCCTGTCGCCAACCGAATCTCCTCCATCAACTATCTTAAGATAAGATGATAGTGGTGAGCCTTAAAATATACGACCATAGTCGAGTCGGAATTGCACAAACGCCGTGTAAAACTGAAGGAGACATCTTCGGTCTCCTCCCTGCGACCTGTGGCTCAAACTTTTTAAAATATTCAGTGCCGTTAAACCTTTGGACTTAACAGCCTTCAGATGTGTTTACCACGTGAGGTGCTCATCGAATGTGAGACCAAGAAGTTTCACTGAACGTTTAAAGGAAGAACTGTATCCCTCATTATAAGAGGAGGCAGGTCAAAAGGGCGACAAGAACGATTGAAATTAACACAAGCACATTCGTCTGAGCAGAATTTAAAATCTACACTATCTGCCCAGTCTTCCTATCTCTATATCTTAAGTTGCAACTGACGAATGGAATTTGCTTCTTTGGAGGAGAAGCATAAAATGGTATAATCGTCCAGAAACAATGAATGTCGGACAGCAAACTTATCTATGGAAGTAATACCATAGATGGCAACTGCGAACACTAAACAGACCCTTGAAGGACATCATTTTCTTGCTCAAACCTCTCGGAAAGAGCATCACTTTCAGGATATCGAAAAAATCGTCTGGAAAGGAAGAAAGGTATGAAAACTGGTAATCGTCCCAGGAAACCCCACAGACGAAGCTATTCCAATCAGTGATGCCGCCCAGGTAGTGTCATAGGCCGTTCAAGATGGAAGGAGACACCTATGAGGTGTTGTCTGCATAAGAAGGATTGTTGGATTCCGCCTCCAGCAGGATGAGTTTTTCAAGGGTTGAAAGATATCTCTCAAACCCACACTGGGAGCGACTAAGTAGGTCCCGCGATTGTAGGAACAGAATCAGATGGCTGTCGATGATGCGTTGTATATTTTCCCATGCACATAGTGAGGGCAACACTATGGTAACTACTGGGAAACATGGGGCCCATCCATGGTTTCAGAGAGGGCACTAAAATCACTAACCTCCATGGGTCAGGAAAGTCCCAAGTCAACCAAACTGTATTAAAAACGGACAAGAGTATTGCCACTGCATCTTGGTAAATGTACTGTAACATGCTGTTCGGCATTCGATCCCTACCCACGGCAGTCTCCTTGACCTGACACAGGGAACACACAAGATCCCACATGGAAAAAGGGCAATTGTTATCCTGGCCAACTGTTATCCTCGCTATGGGTAGAATTAAAATTTCAACCACCCCTCTCAACTAATGCCCAACAGTGGTGGCGAGTTGGATTTTGGTTTGCAGTGGCAGTTATCAAACCAAAGTAATCAGACATGGCATTCGCTCTGTCCCCAGGTTAAATTGTAGACACCTTTGCCGTAACACAGCAGTTACAGGTCGTCTTGCATTTTTGCCAGATAGCCTCCGTATGGTCGACATACCTTTAAAGAACTAGTGGAAACATTGATCGAGTCCATAAATAGTTGAAAAGACCTCTAATGTTCTCCCTCACTGTCCATCTTGCCTTTGCCCTTGAGATTCGGAGGGCTACGAGTTTTATAGCAAAAGATTGACGTTTAAACCGTCTCCCGCTGGTGGTGGAGCAACACTCATCCACTCATCGTTCCACCGTGGGATATGTCTCTTCGAGGTTGTTCTGGAGACTTGGAGAGAGACACATCAGTGGGGTAGGTGGATCACATTAGTTCAAATGGCTCTGAGCACTATGGGACTCAACTGCTGTGGTTATCAGTCACCTAGAACTTATAACTACTTAAACCTAACTAACCTAAGGACATCACACACATCCATGCCCGAGGCAGGATTCGAACCTGCGACCGTAGCAGTCGCACGGTTCCGGACTGCGCGCTTAGAACCGCGAGACCACCGCGGCCGGCGGATCACATTAGTAATGTGATCCACTCAGTCCTGGACACTATCTCGACCTTCAAAAACACCTAATTCACTGTACAGTGTCCATTTCGCTCTGCTAAGCCTCCACCATGATGGTTTCCTTTCAGAGACAGCTATATGTTAGAGGTGGATCCAGATGTTGAAATGGTCACTGGAATGGAAGTCGGCGACCACTTAAAAGTAAGCAACATCGACAAGGGCAGGTGAGCAGTAAATATGGGCTGTGGCCACGAATGATCCTATGGCAGTGCTTAAGCATCTATTACCAGTAGCACTAAGGAGGCATAACTAGTTTCACACGGTAAAGCTTTTGACAACCCGACCCCTGAGGCACACTGATGGAGATTCCCGTAGCCAATTGTGTACAGTAACATCTCCTACAAGTAGGAAGGCTGGGGGGAGTTGTGAATTCAGGTCAGAAAAACCCACTCTATCCACATTTCGTTGGGCGGAAGATACACAACAGATGGTAAAAGCAAATGGAATATAAACCGGGACAGCAAGTGCCAGAATAGTTGTTCTGCGGCAGACAAAAGTGCAGTGGTACGCGTCATTCATAAAGACAGTCATTCCACCTTTAACACTACACCACTGAGGTCATCGTTCTGATGAGGGCTGTATCTCCTCAGCATAGTGGTGTCACGTTTAAAATGTGTTTCCTGTAGATACAGACAGAGTGTTTTCCAGTTTGACAACAGTTTTGGCTCCTCCATATGTGTTCTGTACCTGTTCATGTTCCATTGAAGCACAGGAGGCATTTGTCTGGGAGGTTTATGTTTTCCTCTTGCTGCTGTGTGTGTAGAAGAACCCACTTCAGAAGGAGGAGAACTGAACGGACTCAAGGGTTCACCAAAGCAGAGTTCTACGTCCATGGCTGACTCGTCATCCTCTGAAGGATCCTGGATCTGACAAGCCACATACTTCTATTCTGCCTTCTTGATAGCACACTTAATCTTCTCCTTCAGATTCGACGATACCGAGATTGACTCTGTCAAGCCAGTGTGCAGCACTTTTCATGCCAAAGTAGCATCAGCAGCAGGAGCGGACGCAGTGGTCATCATCTGAGTTTGCACCGAGACAGCAAGAGCAGAAATGAAAACAGAGGTCACCGCAGAAGTTTGCATGGAAATAGCAACAGAGCTGCAGCCAAACCACTAAGGCTTTTCTGGATACGGAAGGGCGATACCTTCTCAAATGTACCATGTTCTCTTCTGATCACACGACACCCAGTTTGACACGCAGGGCGCCCCCAGTTACGATACAATGCCAGAACGTTAAAGGAACTGCTCAGAATTGCTATCCTCCCGTGCTCGCTTTGAAAGATGTCTGTGAGTACTGCCCAACAGACCACCCAACCTGTTGGATGCAACTTTATGAGAAGTTGTGGATGCCATAGTGATCCCACGAGCTGCTAGGGAGACAAACAGTCTGCCCAGACAGAGACCCACTTGCCTGAGTAGTCCTTGCACAACTGAGGCATGGCAGATTCCCTAGAGGTCGCCCAATACCGACTGTTCAAACGCAACAGCCATGCATCTCATCGGCATGCAGCATACCTTAAGATTGAGGTTTTTTTGTAGAGGCTTTTACCATTCTCGCGAATTAGGTGGTCAAGCCAAGATCCCCTTTCACAAATGATAGGGCCCCTCCACGCCCACACCAACGCGGTCACCAAACCAAAAGTTCTACTGTCACCTCCGTAAACATGTTAGTTTTTGAATGAGGCGTCACAGGATGCGGGCTGTGATGTTATCCATGCGTCTGCGTAAGGTTACTCATTAACATTGTCCATCAGGAGATAGAAGTGGTCCAAAACGGTTGAAGGGTAGCGGTTGTAACGGCAGAGGAAAAAAAGTGCCAAGGCAAGCCCCAAGGGAAAAAAAACCTCTGCGACAGTAGGACGGGTAGTAAGGGCAAAGCGGCTTGATAGCTGTGATAGAGCATGCAAGATGAGGTAAGGTTAGTGTGAGGTATCGTGCATCGTTACCTATGTGTTGCGTGTTCGTTAGTTGGGTCAGTCCAGGTGCTGCGGCTGGGCTCGCTTGTAGTCTCCTGGGCCGGCTCCAATGTCTTCCTCCCTGTAACAAAGGAATTCGGCGCCTGCGCCTTGTCGTCAGTGACTTGGCACAGCTTCATCAAGCTGGTGCAGAACGGCGGCGGCCGGCCACCGTTCAGCGTCCTCCTATGCTGCACAGCGCAGCCCTTCTGTATTGTAGCTTCTAGGAGCTCCGCTTGTTCAGAGAGCTGCGCCAATTCAGTATCGGGGAAATTCAAGCCATTCACTCGCGCTCGTGCGATGAAGGCTGACTTTTTGTCTTCTCGATCCCTTGTTGGGGCCGATCCCGCAGCGGTCGGCGTCGCCACCGGTTCCGCTGGGGCGGCGGTTGTCTTCTTTGCACCCTTCACCTGCGATGCTGCTGGGGCAGCCGCTGGGACAGGCGCGCGAACGTCCTTCAGCCAGGTCGCAGGACGGCTTTGAGGGCTACAGTGGCCTCCTTCACGGCGGTGCCGAGTTCGAGGTCACATTTCTTCTCGGGAGCGCGAGCTGCATCCTGACTGCCCGTTTCCGGGCGGTCGTCCCTGCCCCTGGCAGGTGGAGCTGCTACTGCGCCGGCCCTCAGCTGCGCCGGGCTGTTCCGCGCCCTACATCTTTTCCGACGGCCCCCGTTCCACTGCGTCGGTGTGTCCGCGGGCGCCTCGCCGCCCCCGGAACGGGGGCCGTGCAACCGCGCCATCTGGCGACTAGACGTGCGGGCCGCCACACCGGACACAAGTCAGCAGAGCGTTGCTGCCGCGGTCGCAGGCGCGGCTGTCGTGCTCCCCTGAGCACTTGACGTACAGCGCCGCTTTGCTGCTATACTTCGCAACGTGGCCCACGCCCTGGCACCTGAAGCACTGGGGCCCCAGTCCATGGCGGTTGGGAGACCCTCTGTCGTAACCGGGAAGCCCAGCAACTTCCGCAAGTCGAAGATGTCGCTCCCGCTGTCGACCGCTTGCACGGTCACTGCATAGAGCGGCGCCTTCCTCCTGTTGGTCCGGTTGTACAACCTTGCGGTTGCATTACCAAACCCGGCTCGCAGCAGCCGTTCCCGGACCGCTGCCTCATCACAGCACCAAGGTAAACCCGTTAGGAGTGCCTTGGTCGTCTTCATCCTTCCTACGGAAGGTGCCTTCTCACGCGTAGGTGGCTCGTCGACGATGTGGTCGGCCACTGCGACCTTCATCGCCCTGTGGTCGCCCACGTTAACAGCTCGAACGCAGATCAGCGAGTCTCTATCGACAGACTCGTAGACCACCTCGTTCCGAGCGCAATTCGTCATGGTGTCGAACAGCGCTGTCAACCCACCTTTGCACTTGACGTACAAAGGGGGAACAGGCGTCGACTCGTCTTCTCGGGAATTCCTTGCATGGTCGCCAGACTCAGTGAGTTGCACAACCGAAGGACCCTTCGTAGCAGCAGGTTTCCTCTGCGCACAATTCTTTCCCATGCTGCGAGGCGCCCAACACGACAATCTGCAGGCGTTGTAAAAACAACACACGACAACTTGCTCTCCGCCGCGCCCACAGCACAGAAACCTCTTCACGAGCTCTCAACGGCCGAGTAAGCGTAGCGCGCAACGGCAACGATGCGCTCGCCTCGCTATCTCAGGCCGCTCTCCAATCGCCAAGGTCCCCCGTCCCCCCTTACACACAACGTTCCACCGCCACGCCACACGGTGGTCACTGAAGCGTCCCAGAGCTTACTGTGACAGCAGACTGGCGGCACTTACCACTCCAGGCCCAGGGTTGCCAAACCCGTATCCAGCAAACGATTGTAGAGCTCCTGAGGGGGGAAAGACCGCGATGATGAATCTAAGTTGTGAGAGAGGGGCATAAATTCGGGTTTAGACAGCACGTGACAGTCCTTCTACGATATGGTGACTAATACGTTTCGTTGGTGAGCTCTTTGCTTTAACTTTGATGCTGTGAAAGTAACTATCAGTACCAGCCGATGTGTGAACTGTTTATTTGCTGAGAATAATTATACTAACCCAAAAGCGTTAGAATTTAATTTACTTGGAAACCACAGCAAACTAGCACAAACCAAGTAGCTGAATTTAGAAGTTCTTACCAGTTTGAGCAGAAGGGAAATAATCGACTTGTCAGCTCAAGATATGCTGAAGTTTACCTGCATCGAAAGTAATCACTGCAGACATAATTTCTACCGAATTACAAGTGACAGGAGCAGGGAAGAGATATCTAGAGTCTGGAAAATAACATTCACTTTGTTTTTATTCCACTGCTTTTTTGTACAGTGCAATGAAACACATCTTTCCAGTTTTTTTGTTAATTTTCCGTCTCTGCAGGAAATTATACCTCTTTCATCTGGCCTGCGCTAATCTGTCAGTTTGAGATTCATGCACAAGTAGCGTGGACGTTTTTATTCCTGATGTACCACATGTTTATCATTCTATAGCTTCGTCTAGTTAATAATTTCCATTTATACGTATCCTACGATTCTACAGGAAACCTTCTCATCTCCTGGCATATCAGTCGACTTTGTTCTCGGCGTCCAACTACAAGACAGCTTCCCAAGCGCTTTGATAATCTTTATTTTTTTTTAAGTTTTCCCACAGCCCAAAATTGTTTTGCATACAATGTAGTGCGCTACACATAGGTTATAATTTTTTTTTAAAATTAAGGTATATGTTTGATTCTAGTAGACTTCTTTTGGCAAGGAATACTCGCTTTACCTGTTGAGGTCTGCTTCTAACTTTCTCCTCAATTCCTCCATCATGCTTTACTCCCCTTTCGTCTACTACGTGGTAGAATAATTTCAGAACTATTGGTCCCTAACTTTCTTCTTTCTTTTATGTACTTTCAAATCATATTCCATGCACAGATGACTGTTCAGCCCACTCAGTAGATCCTGTAATTATTCCTTACTACATCACTTGTCAAACAACCAGACAATGACGTGTTATATATACAATAACAACACACTGACTATATTTAGTCTGTCTTACATCGGATTTTCTTCAAGTTACAGTGATGACACACCTCATAAGCTGGGGCACAGTTTCGCACAAACAAAATATTGGATGGTACTATAACATACACCAGTGTTGGACATGGCAACCTTCTAAATCTAGGGGACATAACCGTAGCTGACGCCATGGGTGTGTGATCAGAACTGTTACGATCTCGGATTTTTAAAGTATATAACAAGCCCTGTTAACCGCAACTAAACAGCAATCTGTAGTGATGGAAAGTGTCAACATGGCATCCTCCAACTCCTAAACATCCCTCAGCTGCTAGGCAAGAAGATGGCATGGCATCAAATGACGAAGTCTTCGATTTGTGGTTATGATTGGAGGAATTGTACTGTCTTTTTAATGATGTTGGTAACGCAAATTACACCGAAAACGATATGACCCTAAGCAAAGAAAAACTTTAATGTGCCTATGAACGTGTGTGTGTGTGTGTGTGTGTGTGTGTGTGTGTGTATGTGTGTGTTTTGACTTTCTAGGTGCTCAACGGCAAGGCGATCAGTACTGAATGTGAATAAAATGCACTCCCATCGCAATCGCATTAACTCACTCGATCACTCAATCCCACACGCCTCAAGACAACTGGGTACAACCCCGCTTTAGAGAGTGAAGGGTGTTTGGAGAATCGGAACAGACAAGGAATTGAGTTCCGATATCATGTCTCCAGGGCCCACAAGATCGCATGTAATTGCGCGTCAAATACGCTGGCGGACATTCAGGATTACACGATCAGGAAAAACAGGGCAAATAGTGGGGTCCCCCTGTTGACAGTGTAAAGCTGGGTGCTCAATAGAAATGTCCGTAAATAATGGCTTAAAAGCACGTGCAGTAGTGCAACCTCTCCTGTACTGCACTAATTCTACAATTACTCTGGGCCTCTGTAGTAACTAATGTGGCAGACGATTAAAATCCTAGACTTGGGGTCGTACTTGCTCCACACTAAGGGACTGAAGCACACGCCATGCGCATATCACGAACGGCCTTGTTGCTCGTGGGCGATTGGAAAAAACGCATTCCAGATGTGGATGAGCTATAGTATGGTGTGCACGTGAATTCGGATATGTGACAAACCTACCTGGCTAATGTAACACGGGGAGTTTCCATCCGTTTGTAAGTGCGGTTTACCAACCTCAGCACGGAGACTAGGTATGGTGCTTGCCCTACGTGCACCTGTGGGCAGCCTAATACGCTCATGTTGGAAGACGTCCCGTGCGACTGCTACGGTCGCAGGTTCGAATCCTGCCTCGGGCATGGATGTGTGTGATGTCCTTAGGTTAGTTAGGTTTAAGTAGTTCTAAGTTCTAGGGGACTGATGACCACAGCAGTTGAGTCCCATAGTGCTCAGAGCCATTTGAACCATTTTTTTGGAAGACGTCAGTGACCTTCAGATAAGAGGACCTCGCTGATCCATACACTAAGCAACAACAGTCCAGCCACGAACACATGAAAACCCAATAAAAATGCGGAAGATGTCCCCTGTTCCCTCCGCAAGACCTGTGGCTAACACACACAATGATATTCAGTGTCTTAAGGTTATGGCTTTCATCAGATATAGCACCGATGACAGTTTGGAATCAAAAACGAGGCCCAAAAACATCACTGATCTTTAGAATGTAACGTGCGTTCACTCTATATGCAAGGAAAGAAAAATATGACGAGAGCGATTACAATGCATGTACACTTATTTGCAGAAAACTGAAAACTCGTCTTTGCAATACTGGAAGAGGAACAGAAAACGGCAAAATCGTTCGCAAATAAGGAGCATTGTGCAGGAATCCTCAGTGTAGACATGATACTGTTTATGATTATGGCAAACAGAGTAACATTTAAAATACTGCTCTGAGGAACACCATTTTCCTGCTCAAAACGCTATGACATGCATCTCATCGGCATGCAGCAGACCTTAATATTGAGGTTTTTTTGTAGAGGTTTTTACCATTCTCGAAACCTAAAAAAGAAGCTTAGACAAGAAGGACCGTATGAATGTGGGGAGATGGCGACGATATCCCCATTGATGCAGTTGCGCGAGAATACTGTGTCTCCAAGCAGTATCCTATGCCTTACTGACATCAAATAATATTGCAATCAGTGGTGTTTACGCAGAAAAGTTAGTTGAAAAACCGCCTCTAGCAGCCTCAGATTGTCGACTGTGGACTGACACCACTGGATCCACAATGAGAACGACTAAGTAGTTGCCTGGTCTCTAACAACCAGACCAGATGACGGTTAATCATTGGCTCCAAGGTTTTTCCTACAGAGCTCGTAAAGGAGACGCTCTAGTAACTGCTGAGTAATGTGTTCTCCTTTCCTGGTGTGAGGAAAGATATCAATATTGCCTCTCTCCACGAGCTGGGGAACTAGCATATCTGCTATATAACATTAAAACATTCAAGGAGGAATTACTTTGACACTGCTGGCAAATGTCGAAGCATGCAGTACCAGATTTGGCCATGACAGGGTTGCAGTATTACGAACGTTCGACACTGCTGGTTCCAAGTCCTCCATGAGAAAACGATAATGGTAAGATTCAAAATTGTCGTATCTGATGTCCAGCTTGTTCCTTTCTCCAGTCGCCCAGTAGCAGCTAAACGACGGAGTGTAGATGGCATTGGCAATAGTCGCTACAAAATGCTCTGTCATCCTCTCAGCGATGTTTCTAGGTGCTGTTTGGAGACAACTCTGTTGAAGCACTGCTGTTTTTGGTAAATGAATGATTTTGTCTGAAACCCTCCTGATGGCTTTCCATACTTTTGTGGAACAAGTGGGACGGTTGATGGAGTCCAGGAACACTTGCTATGACGTTTTCTTACTCTCCTTAATTAAACGTCGGTCCTCGTGAACCAAAAGGCTGTGAGATGGTACTTAAACTATCGAGAAGCAGCACACATGTCCTAGATTGCAGTGTGGCACTCACTAATCCACAGAGGAACAGGTAACCTGATAAGATTACCTGACGACTTTGGGACCGATAAATCAGAGGCATGATGGATCACTTATATGACGTGTTCCAGCCATTTCTGGATGCTGTCAAGGTATTCAAGAAAAGTCAGCTTACTGAACAGTATCCAGTTAGCCCTGCTTTTCAAGTAATACTCCACCCAGTAGGTAGCTCCACAGCAGGAAGCAGTCACTGAGATGAGGGTCATGAGTTGCCTCCTACATAAGGGAGTCTGCAAGGACAGGAGTGGTCAATGGCTGAAGACGAACCAGGAGCAGCTGAAAAGTAAGTGAGACTGCCTGTATTGTGGACGGACATCATGAGGTTCTACAAGAGTCGACCCTTAGGGCAAGTATAGTTCGAGCCCCTTAATACATTATTGGCACTGAAACCACCTGGTAGCAAAATTGGGCGAGAGAGTCGTTCAGTGAGGCCCTTGAGAGCCTCAGTCTATTGCATCTTGTGAAGGTGAATACAGTGGGCAGACAGTGATTTTCTGACCTACATGAACTTCAACAGCCACTGCCTGTAAGTCAATAACCAAGATGCGAGCAGAGGAGTGATCTGTACTTTTGACAAACACAGTAACCCCTCCATTGTGTCTGTTCCCAATTAACTCGTCCTTTCGATGAAGGGTATAGCCCCACTGCTCAGAAGTATCGGTGGTTTTAAAATGTCTTTCTAGTAGACACAAGCATGGAGGACGTCCCTCTGCTAGGAGTTTCAGTTCCTCCACATGTGTCCTGAGCCCATTGATGTTTCACTGTAGGATGGGAGCCTTCTATCATCGGAGTAGCACTTTCATCCTGTTTTTCTGCTGGGAAGGGGAATCCACAATGTGTGGAGCCTCAGTCATGAGCGAGATGACCACCTCATTCAGACACCAAGGCCCATCGCCTCTGAAGAAGAGTCAAGAGAGGCGTCTCAGAACATGTGAACATGACGTCGATATCGTAGGACTGTGTATTTTCCATCTTAGTCAGTGAATGATTCTTCGCTTTCGACTTTGAGTTTTTGTTCTGAGGTCCTTTGAAGCCACAACCTGAGTTAGTGGCAGCTGTGGACAGTGAACCAGATTGAATCTTAGGAGTAAGAGGGAGCTCTGCAACATTGACAATGATGGCATTTTTTTGAAGTTCCCTCGGGGGACACAGGCTTCGACATTAATGCAGCAGTACAACTGCATTTGCAAATGAAACTATTAGTGCTGACACTAGCAACCTCCATTTGTGTAACAGCGTCCACTTTCTGGACTGGCTATTTAACCCTCCAGTAGAAAACCAGGGTTCAGCAGACCCTATGGGCCATACTTTAGTGTATAACACCGAAATGAAGGCTCAGGCACTACTGAGGTTCTAAGTAGCTGTCAATGGAAAGTGCACTTCGCGCGTTTTCCTCATTCGTGCACTAGAACGTGATGGGGAAACACCCTTTTTCTTTCTTTTGGAGTTACTCCACTCCACCTTACCGTGCTTGTTGCCTGAATTTACAACACTGCTGCGCCATACATAAGTAACAGATGCTTTGTGGAGCCATAATATTGTATCATAATACGTTAATACAACAGTGTTATACATTCCGATGTAAATAACAATTGTTTTGTTACTGGGCTACTGGTATTCGTCTGTAGCATTGCATTATATTATAATTATTTGATTATAGAATATTACAGTACGCGTATTATATTTTAGATGTCGCCATACATATAGGAAAGCGCTAGGCTGAAAGCTACTGCCAAACATGGAGGAAGAGGAGGAGGAAACTAAGAATGTGGAGGATCACCAACTACACGAACCGTTGTTGACAATGGCGGGCGAGGAGTCTGATGGTCAAATTGTTGAGAGTGAAAACGTCGCTGACTCAAATGAGGATAGCGGCGACGACGGAACTGACGGCCATATTAAATTTGTCGACCTCTACCTGGGAAAGTATGGAGTCACCTTGGATGAAGAATCTTCTGGGCCTGCAGAATGTTAGGAGCAGATCTTCGAACACCATCAAAGAAGCTCCTGTATGGACGAGAAACGCAAGGAATGCAAAGACTCCCGAGGAATCCCTCAGTCTTTTCATTACACCAGAGACTGTCCAGATCATGGTCGACTGCACCAACAAGAAAATAGGGACAACTACCAAAAACTACAAGACTAATACAGATGGCATCTATGGGAAGTAGGACAAACCTGAGGTCATGGCTCGCCTTGTGCTTCTCTATCTAATGGAGGGTTTCAAATCTGGACGAGCGAATAAGGCAGGCTTCTGGGTCAGCGATAGGACTGGTGTCTAGATCCCCCACCTGATGATGACCATGACTCGTGTCAGATTACTGCTGCACTGTTTCGGATTTGATGATCTCAGTACCCAACAGGCTAGGCGGGCACAGGATATAATGTCTCTAATCCATGAAGTCTTTGACCAGTTCAGTAAGAACTGTCAGAAAAATTACATCCTTGGTGGTAATGTTATGATCGACGATAAACTGGAGAGCTTCCGTGGCCGATCGGGCTAGCCGATTTTCTTTCATTCAATACGTCCCATCAAAGCTGGTCAAATTACGGCTGTAGTTTCCCTTTGCTTTATGCCGTTCACAGTACCAGCACAGCAAGGCCGTTTTTGTTAGTGTTACAAGGCCAGATCAGTCAATCATCCAGACTGTTGCCCCTGAATCTACTGAACAGGCCACATCCCGGCTGATGTGATTTCACGCCTCATAGCAAAGATATCTGGATCGGGAATAAACCTAATGATGGAAAATTGGTACACCAGCGTTCCACTAACCAATACACACCTACGCAAGCACAATATGACCGTGACTGGAACAGATAAAAGAAACGAACGAGAAATCCCTAGGGCATTCACTAACACCTCTGGCCACGCAGTTTGCAGCAGCATGTTAGGATTCAAGAACAAGATGATCTTCTGTTCCTACATTCCAAAAAGAAGAAGGTTTTGATTCTTCTCTCCATCTTTCACCACGATGATCATATAACGAATCGACTAGGGACAAAAAGAAGACTGAGGTGATTACCTACTACAATAAGACCAAAGGTGGTATGGACACCATCGATCAGTTGTTCGGAACTTTCGACGTGAGCCGAACTTACAGAAGATGGACCCTCAAGATCTTCTCACTACTCAACACCGCTGGAATAAATGCACTTCTGCAACTAGCCTCGGGCAACCGTTACACGTCCACAATTCCTCAAAACTCTTGCCCTCGACCTTTTTGTCCTCTAGCCATCCCTGCTTAGCCATTTTGCACCTTTAAAAACGTAGTAAGGATGTAGAGGCCCATATCACTAAGGGTAGGATAGATACTGCCTACTGGAAAATTAAAGGGGACGACCTGCAATGAACATCAAGAGCACAGATGGAAACCTACTACTGAGCAAAGAAGAGAAAGCAGAAAGGTGGAAGTAGTATATAGAGGGTGTATACAAGAGCGATGTTCTTGAGGACAATGGACAGTGTCTTGAAAGGAGGATATAAGGTGAAGGATTTGCTTGTCCATCTCCTTTGGAGAGTGTGAACTACTCTGGGGCTCATCCCGTCTGGAGTCGGGACTGAAAATACACTTTGGAAAACGAATCATACATGAGTTTAAGACTATGAAACGCATAGGTAAAATGAGACCAAAACTATGTGTTAAGCCATGGTGCCCCCCAACGTTGCTACCTACTTTGATTCTGGCAACTTTCAGATTCCGCGACTGTAGAAATCACGTGGCTTTGAGGCAAAAACACGTCGAGACATGTTCGCAGCACATTTTCATCCGGAAATGAAGTTCCTTAAAGGTTGTCCGATACAGTCCAGCTTTTGTATAGTGCTGTATGTGAGTCTCACAGAATGCGGACGGGTAGAAGTAGAGTAGCATCTCTTCATAGTCTTCGTGGTCGTTGTTGGAGGATTTCATTTGCAAGACGTCCCAGTTGTTCACAATAAATGTCAGCAGTAATGGTTAGACCCCAGGGACGCAACTCCTAATACACCACACCGTCGCTGGTCCACCAGATGCGTAACATTATCTTTTGTGGATGCGCGCAGGCCTTTGTAAGGGGAGTTCCTGCTTTGTAATTTGATCTCCTACTTGTTCAGACAAGTACTTTAACAAGAGTTAAATACATATAGCACACTGCAAGTAATTTGATCTCCTACTTGTTCAGATAAATACTTTAAGAAGAGTTATACAGGGTGTTACATAAAGGTACGGCCAAACTTTCAGAAAACATTCCTCACACACAAATAAAGAAAAGATGTTATGTGGACATGTGTCCGGAAACGCTTAATTTCCATGTTGGAGCTCATTTTAGTTGCGTCAGTACGTACTGTACTTCCTCGATTCACCGCCAGTTGGCCCACTTTGAAGGAAGGTAATGTTGACTTCGGTGCTTGTGTTGACATGCGACTCATTGCTCTCCAGCACTAGCATCAAGCACATCAGTACGTAGCATCAACAGGTTAGTGCTCATCACGAACATGGTTTTGCAGTCAGTGCAATGTTTACAAATGCGGAGTTGGCAGATGCCAATTTGATGTATGGATTAGCACGGCGCAATAGCCGTGGCGCGGTACGTTTGTATCGAGGCAGATTTCCAGAACGAAGCTGTCCCGACAGGAAGAAGCAATTGATCGGCTTCTTAGGGAGCACGGAACATTCTAGCCTGTGACTCGGGACTGGGGAAGACCTAGAACGACGAGGACACCTGCAATGGACGAGGCAATTCTTCGTGCAGTTGACGATAACCCTACTGTCAGCGTTAGAGAAGCTGCTGCTGTACAAGGTAACGTTGACCACGTCACTGTATGGAGAGTGCTACGGGAAAACCAGTTGTTTCCGTACGATGTACAGCGTGTGCAGGCACTATCAGCAGCTGATTGGCCTCCAAGGGTACTCTTCTGCGAATGGTTCATCGAACAATGTGTCAATCCTCATTTCAGTGTAAATGTTCTCTCCTCGGATGAGGCTTCACTCCAACTTGATCAAATTGTAAATTTTCACAATCAACATGTGTGGGCTGACGTGAATCCGCACGCAATTGTGCAATCACGATATCAACACAGATTTTCTGTGAACGTTTGGGCTGGCATTGTTGGTGATGTCTTGATTGGGCCTCATGTTCTTCCACCTACGCTCAGTGGAGCACGTTATCATGATTTTATACGGGATACTCTACCTGTGCTGCTAGAAGATGTGGTTCATGCACGATGGAGCTCCTACACATTTCAGTCGAAGTGTTCGTACGCTTCTCAACAACAGATTCGGTGACCGATGGGTTGGTAGAGGCGGACCAATTCCATGGCCTCCACGCTCTCCTGACCTCATCCCTCTTGACTTTCATTTATGGGGCATTTGGAAGCTCTTGTCTACGCAACCCCGGTACCTAATGTAGAGACTCTTCGTGCTCGTATTGTGTACGGCTGTGATACAATACGCCATTCTCTAGGGCTGCATCAGCGCATCAGGAATTGCATGCGACGAAGGGTGGACGCATATATCCTCGCTAACGAAGGACATTTTGAACATTTCCTGTAACAAAGTGTTTGAAGTCACGCTGGTACGATCTGTTGCTGTGTGTTTCCATTCCATGATTAATGTGATTTGGAGAGAAGTAATAAAATGAGCTCTAACATGGAAAGTAAGCGTTTTCGGACACATGACCACATAACATATTTTCTTTCTTTGTGTGTGAGGAATATTTCCTGAAAGTTTGGCCGTACCTTTTTGTAACACCCTGTATACATAGAGGATACTAAGGAATCAAGTCCAGACTGGTACACTGTGGCAGGTAATGCTTAAAGTATTAGATTCATCAATCCCTACGACATTCTAGAGAAACTATTTGGATACTCTAGAGAAAATTTAAAAGATAACACCTGCTTAAGGAAAATTAGCAGTTTCCTCTTAAAACTTAACTGATGTTTTTCCAGTATGTAACTAAATTTAGTGATAATAGTTAACAGCAGAAGGACCAAGAATAATTCTCAGTGAACAGGAACTTCTCAGCAACGATATCGAAATATTGTTTCACCATAACTTATATCCATTTGTCAATAAGATAGCGAGTGACTTAAGACTCTGGCAGCACGAGGTCACTTGAAATTAAGACATTGCTTCCAGCCTTCACACGACTTGACTTTGTAGTCCAATTGTATCACTGAGTGCCCCAGAAACGAGAGTCAGATATTCTGTGAAATCGGCAATACCAGTATTGAATGTCCCACTTGGCTGATTGGTTGATTTGGGAGATGGGACCAAACTGCGAGGTCATCGATCCCATAGGATTAGGGAAGGATGGGGAACGAGGTCAGCCATGCCCTTTCGCAGGAACCATGCCGACATTTACCTGAAGCGATTTAGGGAAATCGTGGAAAACCTAAATCAGGATGGCCGGATGCGGGTTTGAACCGTCGACCTCCCGAAGGCGAGTCCTGTGTGCTAACCACTGCACCACCTCGTTCGGTGTTCCAGTTGTTCAGCTATTTTTATACCGCGTCAAGCTCGTAAATTAAACGTGGTAGGATTATCTCAACTTCAATTATAAATGAGTAGCAGCTTAACATTTAATTCTTTGATATGACAGATCAAATACGCCGCATGAAGCTAAATTCCTGCAGCTGTAGGTATTACATATCTGTAATCACGCACTGATCGTTTTGAGCGACACACGGCAAATTTTGTGTGTCATACGTTTGTGCGAAACAGATTTAACAAAATTAGTCTTTTTAGAAGCATACTGTTCATTCACTTTTTTCTTGTAGAAAACTCATTTATTCTCCAACCGTTTACGCAGTACTGATCTCAGTTTTCAATTTTTAAACCATAAAAGTTAATTTCGTACTTCCTGTGTATTCTCACAGATCTATCTCATGTGGTTACAATTCCTTTCCTGCTTATGACTGTTCACTTATTTATACACTCGTGTCCAAAATTAAAGCAACAAACAAAAATTTTGAAAGGTTGTCTTTTTTTGCCACAAAACATTACAAACAGGTGATAGTAAATTAGGAACAATGTTTAGAATACAGAACGTAAACAACTGCAAGACGCATAACGATAGGCAAAAATGTTCTTTATTTTTTTCAAACTTAACGGATATGCGCACACATTCCGATAAATGGTTAATGTGCTCAGTATGGCGTGTGACAACCTCTGGTTGGTTGGTTCGTTGGTTTAAAAGAGGGTGGAAGGGACCAAACAGCTAGTTCATCGGTCCTTCATTCCGATTAAAATAATTCCACAGGGATGGGAGTAAAACAAACAAGACACACAAAACGAAACTGGAAGAAAGAAAAAACTACAAGAACGACAGAAGGGCAACAAACACTTAAATGGACAATAAAAACACAGAGAGACACAAGAAACAGGTAGAAGGGATCAAAACAAGAGATCAGATGACCTTCGCTGGCCGATCACGAGGATAAAAAGGATAAGCCAGCCGCTCTGCAGCACATTAAAACATTCAGCCTAAAAGCACTAGGGTGGAGAACACAAAGGGACAAGGACATGCGCTAAAACTTATATACGAGGGTCACTTCCAAAAGAAATAGACACTATTTTTTTAAGTCCATCTTTTATAGTAATTGTTTGAAAATTTTACGGTGTGTAGATACATCCTTTAGGAACAATATTTTCATTTCTCCACATAATTTTCACCCCTCTCAACTGCCTTACGCCATCTTGGAACCAGCGCCTGTATACCCGCACGGTAAAATTTTGGACCAACATGTTGGAGCCACTGTTAGCAAACGTGCACACGGGAGTCATCATCTTCAAACCCTGTTCAACGAAGAGAGTGTTTCAGTTTCCCAAAGAGATGATGGTCTCAAGGAGCCAGGTCAGGACTGTAAGGCGGGTGTTTCAGTGTTATCATCCGAGTTTTGTGATCGCTTCCATTGTTTTTTGACGTCACATATGCATCACAATTTATGGTGGTTCCACTTGGCATGATGTCTACAAGCATCGAAAAACACCGTAGCCATAACCTTTCCAGCCGAAGGAGTGATTTAGAAATTTTTTTCTTGGGTAAATTTGCATGTTGCCACTCCATTAATTGCCTCTTCGTCTCTGGTGAAAAATGATGAAGCCATGTTTCATCACTTGTCACAATTCTTCCAAGTAATTCATCCCCACAATTCCCGTACTGTTCCAAAAGTTCGCTGTATACCGTTTTTCTTGTTTCTTTGTGAGCCACTGTCAAATCCTGGAAACCCGCCTGGCACAAAACTCTTTTAACTCCAACACTTTTAGTATTCTGCGAAAACTTCCCTCCTCTATACCAACGACGCGTGACAATTCGTTCGCTGTGATGCGTCTGTCAGTAGTCACCAATTCGTGGACTCTCTGCACATTGTCTGGAATGTGTGCAGTACGAGGCCTGCCGCTGTTAGGACAATCCTCAGTGTTGCTTACCCACCGACTAACTGCACTGCGATCGACAGCAGCATCTCCATATACCTTTTTCAACCTTTTGTGGATGTTTCTCACTGTCTCGTTTTCACAGCACAGGAATTCTACGACAGGACGTTGCTTCTGACGAACGTTAAGTGTAGCAGCCAACTTGAAGACATGCTGTGACGGCACCACTCAGGGGAACAGGTTGAACTAAGTTTAAAAATGTGGGGGAAGGATGTATCTACACACTGTAAAACTTTCATACATGCAGAATGAAAACTGTATTTTTACAAAACTAGTGTGCATTGCTCTTGGAGTGACCCTCGCAGAATGATAAAAATCCACTCTCACGTATAGAAAGTAAAACTAAATTAGACCATGAGGCATTGTCAGCTAAAATTAATGGTAACGAGTCCGGCAACTGAAGATTCCGTCGCAGGGCCGCCAAAGATGGACAGTTCGACACGATACGGGCCACTGTCAGCCGGGAGACGCACCGACACTGAGGTGAGTCATCACGGTGCAGGAGGTAGCCGTGTGTCACCCAAGCGTGGCCAATGTGGAGCCGACAGAGAACCACAGTTGTTGCATAGCGATTTGATTCATGGATCCAGTTATATGGCCCTTTCCGCGTAAATCGATTTTACGACCACGAAGCGAGGGGCCTGAAGGTGGCATCAATGTAGTGCCGAAACTGGCTGCATATAATAAGTTCAAAAAATAAATGTCTACAATACATACGGCTGTTGGTAAATTATTCTATCAAGAAATACATGTCAGTCGTTGTCCCACAGTCCATAATGGATCAGTAAAGAGAACCATAGAGTCCCTGCGAGAGGCTTGCACGTTCTTTGACACATTCGTAGTCTCCATGATGGCACGCAGTATTTTGTGCGTACTGAGGCTATGCAATTCCGTTTCACAAAGCCGAGAAACCTTGCCGCGTAATAAGGAATGTAGTTCAGTTATAGGAATGCCGATCTTCATAAGCGGTTTCTGCGTAGCCTGTTTGGCCAGCCTGTTAGCAAGTTCATTGCCTGGGATACCGACGTGTTCCGTGGTCGAGATAAACACCACGGAACGACTGGTACGTTTGGTTGCTGCCGAAGGATGGCGAGGGTAACACTGGTCGATAGACTGTAATCTGCTCAGGGAGTCAGTACGGAGGAGAAACGACTCGCCAGAGCATGAACGGATGTACTCAAGTGCACGAGACATGGCCACCAGCACTGCAGTGAATATACTGCAGTCATAGGGGAAAGAATGCTGTTCAGTATGGCCTCCGTAAATGTAGGCCAAGCCAACGTGACCATCAGCCTTCGGGCCGTCCGTGTAAACCACTTCGGAGCCCCGGAACATGTCAAGAATCGCGAGGAAGTGGCAGTGGAGAGCCGCTAGGTTAACGTAGTCCGTAGGGCCATGGGAAAAGGTACAGGTGAAGCTTCGGCCTAGGTTCACACCATGGAGGTGCACGTGGATGGACCTCGAGTAGAGGTGCTAAAGGGAAGGAGTCCAGTACAGACAGAAAGGAGCGGACGCGCATCGCAATCCTAAGTCCTAAGTTAAGCCGCTGTTGCGGGAGATGAACCGCCGTGGTTGGGAAAAGGAAACGGTAATTCGGATGCTCAGGAAAAGTACGAATTTGTAGAACGTAATTGGGGAGCAGTTGTGCACGCCTAGCCTTCAATGGAGGGACTCAGTCCTCCACAAGGACGTTGGTCACCGAACTCGTCCTAAGAGCTGTTGTCGCTAGCCGAACTCCGCAGTGGTGCACTGAGTAGAGTAAACGCAACGCTGAGGGTGCCGCCGAACCATAAACCAGACTCCCATAGTCAAGGCGGGATTGAACAAGGGCTCTGTAGAGCTGCAGCAACGTGGAGCGATCTGTACCCCAGTTGGTGTTACTCAGACAGCGGAGAGCATTGAGGTGCTGCCAGCACTTACGCTTAAGCTGACGAAGACGAGGAAGCCAAGTCAATTGAGCATCGAAAACCAGTCCTAAGAATCGATATGTCTCCACTATAGTTAGTGGATCGTCATTAAGGTAAAAGTGCTGGTTCCGGATGAACGGTACGACACCAACAGAAGTGCACGACACTCGACTTCGGGGCTGAAAACTGTAAGCCATGGGATAGAGCCCATGACTGCCCCCTGTGAATGGCTCCCTTAGGCGCCGCTCAGAAACACCAGTACTAGCAGTACGAAATGCAGAAGTCGTCTGCAAACAGACAAGGTAAGACGGATGGCCCTACAGCTGTGCTAGACCGTTTTTCTTCCATTAATCTTCTGATTGGTTTGATGCGTCCCGCAACGAATTCCTCTCATGTGATAACCTCTTCACCTCAGAGTAGCACTGTAACCTAAGTCCTCAATTATTTGCTGGATGTATTCTAATCTCCGTCTTCCTATACAGTACTTGCCCTCTACAGCCTCCTCTAGTACCATGGAAGTCATTCACTGAGCTCCTGTCCCTTTTCCTTATCAGTGTTTCGCACAGATTCCTTTCCTCTCCGAATGTGCGCAGTACATCATCATTCCTTACCTTATCAGTCCAGCTACTTTTGAACATTTATCTGTACCACCACATCTCAAGCACTTAGATTCTCCTCTCTTCGGATTTCCCACACCGAGTCCATGTTTCACTACCACACAACGCTATACGCAGGACGTCCAGTCTCAGAAACTTCTTCCTCAAATTAAGACCGATATTTGATATTAGTAGACTTCTCTTTGCCGGGAATGCTCTTCTTGCCATTGCTAGTCCGATTTTGAGGTCCTCCTTGATCCCTCCGTCCGTCGTTGGTTGTTTTACTGCCTAGGTATCAGAAGTCTTTAACTTCATCTACTTCGTGACCGTCGATCCTGATGTTACGTTTCTCGCTGTTCTCATTTCTACTACTTCCCATTACATTCGTCTTTCTTCGATTTACTCTCAGTCCATACTCTGTATTCATTAGACTGTTTATTACGTTCAGAAGATCATGTAATTCTTCTTGGACGTCAAACCCCTACACGGGGCAATCACATAAAAGCAGAAACGTGGGAGACTCCATTTAGTCGACTCTTACGACAGGCAGAAATACCTTAGGCCTATTCTAATCCCAGGACCCACAGGGGTACCACCTCTGGCAGCAATAAAGGCCTGACAACAATGGGGTCCGCAATGAATGGTGTCATCCATCTCATTATGAGACAATAACTCCCATTCTTACTGTAGAACTTTTCTCAAGCCTTGGAGACTGGTTGGTGGATGCTGACGTGATACAACCCATCTGTTTAGTGCATCCTAGACATGCTCTAGGGGATTCAAAACGGGAGATCGAGCAGGCCACACCATTCATACAGTATCTTCCATTTTCAAAGGAATATCAGCCACCTGTGCTCCATGAGATCGAACATTATCTTCAACCTGTACGAAGTCTGGGCTCACAGCACGTCGTAACAACTTCACATGAGATCCCAAGATCTCGTCACGATTCCTTACGGCATTTAAACCTTGCCGATTCACCCATACAGTTCTAAGAAGAGGTGTTTGAATGGTCATGGTAATCCCTGCCACAACATTAGGAATCACCCTCGATATCGCTCTCTTTCGAAATCGTTTGCCATGTTCCCTCCAGATGCGAATCCGTCGAGAATCACTCTCCAGACCAAATCGAGACACACCTGTGAAACGAGCATTTGCCTACTGTCTGACTATTTTGGTGGCATGTTGACGACTTCACTCTGGACGTTCCCTTTTGAAGACGCATCAGAGATACACATACAGCAAATTTCTGACAGTAAAGGCCACTCTGTCGATGCCGTCTGTGCACCGTTTGTCTCGATACGACACGTTCAGTGGATACTGAAAGGTCAGATGCCAGTTGCCGTGCAGTACTAAGGCTGTATTTTCGTGTCCTCACCGTATCCTTACAGCCAAATAACTGTCCTCCCTTCCTGATGTCACACATGGTCGGCAATGCCCTGGTTGTAGGAATACAGTTTCCGTTTCATAAATTCCACATCCAAGAAACAGCAGAACGATTAACGTTAAGTTATCAGGCCATATCACTTTGCGATTGTCCTGTTTCCATTCTTCCTATGGCCCTCCACCGCAGGGAGTCCAGTAGGCGTCTTCTCTGTGCCTTACTGTTCTGTCTGTGACTGTGTACGCAGCTATAGCGGATGTGGAACTACCTTGCAAAGACTGCCACGTTTGATAGGTGCACTGACGTCATAGTTGACTTGGTTGTCCTTTGACTAGAATGACATCTTCCGTGCAGGACACGACCGTGTACACATCTGTAGACAGACTGCGTGATTATATCGTAAATTAGACACAGGACAGGGAAACAGTGCTTGTTGCATTAACTTTGGGCGCTAGTGTTTAAAGTGACGGTTGAAAGAATTTGTTCGTACAACCACGACTTTAAAATCTATACAATTTATTGTACACCAGCTTCATATTGTTGTATGAATAAGAAAAGAGGCATGTGTAGTTCGTAAGCAGTATTGTGAGTTTGCCAACACTTTTCCGAATAGAACACGGCAAGTGTCATAATCCGATTTCCCAGAAACTTCACTCAGCAGAAGAGAAACCAAAAACAGCAAACACGTGTCTCAGCTTATACGTGCTCAGACGGCAAAGACTACCAAATCCACCGGTTAGTCCCTCAACCGTTAAGGGTAAAACCCAAAGGGACCCGGGGCAAGTAAGGCTAACAACCTTCTTGCCTCGTACTTTAAATATGATGCTGACAACAATAAGAGCAAAATGCCTCGGACCTTTGGAGGTGATAGAGCCCCACCTCCAACTGACAAACCAGGGACTCATAAGATACGACTCGGCAAACGAATGGTAACGAGATGGGGAGCTGTCAGTATCAATGGGAGCTACTCTGGGAAGAAGGTAGAGTTGGCAGAGGCTGCAAGTAAGATGGGGTTGGACGTTTTAGCTGTTAGTGACATTCGTGTAAGGGGTGAGAAAGAAGTGGAAGTGGGAAAATACAAGGTTTACCTGTCAGGAGTCAAAGCAGGAATAGCACAATGGGGTGTAGGGCTTTACATCAGGAAAAAAATAGAATCCAGCGTAGTTGCAGTAAGATACGTAAACGAACGACTGATGTGGATAGATTTGACAGTGTCTAACAAGAAAATTAGGATTGTGTCAGTATATTCGCATTGTGAACAGGACAGATCAAGATAAGATGGATAGATTTTATGACGCATTCAGTGACATAGTTGTTAGAGTAAAGGACAGTGTTCTGCTCATGGATGATTTTAATGCCAGGATTGGAAATCGAACAGAAGTGTATGAAAAGGTTATGGGTAAATTTGGAGAGGATATGGAGGCCAACAGGAACGGGAAACAACTCTTGGATTTCTGTGCCAGTATGGGCTTAGTAATCACAAACTCATTTTTTAAACATAAGAACATTCACCGGTATGCTTGGAAAGGCAGGGGAACCACATCTGTCATTGACTATATAATAACAGATCAGGAATTCAGGAAGGCTGTGAGGGACACACGTGTATTAAAGGGATTCTTTGATGACACTGATCACTATTTAATCTGCAGTGAAATTGGTATTGTGAAGCCGAAAGTGCAGCAGGTCAGGTCCATATGTAGGAGGATAAGAGTGGAGAAACTTCAGGATAAGGAAATCAGGCACAAGTACATAACTGTGATCTCTGAAAGGTACCGGTTAGTTGAATGTAGCCAATTACAGTAATTGGAAAAGGAATGGACAAGGTACAGGGACACAGTACTAGAAGTGGCTAAAGAATGTCTTCGAACAGTAGTGTGTAAAAGTAGGATGAACCAAACAGCTTTATGGAATGACACAGTCAAGGCAGCCTGTAAAAGGAGAAAGATGGTGTATCAAAAATGTCTAGATACTAGAACTCAGGTAGAAGGAGAGAGTTATGTTGAAGAAAGAAACAAAGCCAAACAGATAATTGCACCACCTAAGAAGAAATCTTGGGAAGACTTTGGAAACAGGTTGGCGATTATGAGTCAAGCTGCTGGAAAACCAATCTGGAGTGTAATTAGCAGTCTTCGAAAGGGAGGTAAGAAGGAAATGATAAGTATTTTGGACAGGTCAGGAAAACTGCTGGTGAATCCTGTGGATGCCTTGGGCAGATGGAGGGAATATTTTAAAGAGTTGCTCAATGTAGGTGAAAATACGATCAGTATTGTTTCACATTTCGATGTACAATGGGATAGGAATGATGATGGAAATAGGATCACATTTGAGGAAGTGGAGAAAATGGTCAATAGATTGCAGTGCAATAAAGCAGCTGGGGTGGATGAAATTAAGTCGGAACTCATCAAATACAGTGGAATTTCAGGTCTTAAATGGCTACACAGGATAACTGAAATGGCCTGGGAGTCGCGACAGGTTCCATCAGACTGGACTATAGCTGTAATCACACCAAACTTTAAACATGGAAACAGAAAAGATTGTAACAACTACAGAGGTATCTCTTTAATCGGCGTTGTAGGTAAAATCTTCTCAGGTATTGTTGAAAGGAAAGTGCGAGTATTAGTTGAGGACAAACTGGATGAAAATTAGTGTGGGTTTAAGCCTCTTAGAGGTTGTCAGGACCAGATCTTTAGCTTACGGCAAATAATGGAGAAATGTTACGAGTGGAATAGGGAATTGTATCTACGCTTTATAAATCTAGAAAAGGCGTATGACCAGGTTCCTAGAAGGAAGTTATTGTCTGTTCTTCGAGATTATGGAATATGAGGCAAACTTTAGCAAGCAATTAAAGATCTTTACATAGATAGTCAGGCAGCAGTTAGAGTTGACGGTAAATTGAGTTCATGATTCAGGGTAGTTTCAGGGGTAAGACAAGGATGCAACCAGTCTCCACTGTTGTTCATATTATTTATGGATCAAATGTTGAAAACAATTAACTGGCTGGGAGAGATTAAGATATGTGAACACAAAATGAGCAGTCTCGCATATGCAGATGACTTAGTTGTGATGGCAGATTCGATTGAAAGTTTGCAGAGTAATATTTCAGAGCTATATCAGAAATGTAAGGACTATGGTATGAAGATTAGCATCTCCAAAGCGAAAGTAATGACAGTGGGAAAGAGATATAAACGGATTGAGTGCCAAATAGGAGGACCAAAGTTAGAACAGGTGGACAGCTTTAAGTACTTAGGATGCATATTCTCACAGGATGACAACATAGTGAAAGAACTGGAAGCGAGGTGTAGCAAAGCAAATACAATGAGCGCTCAGCTACGATCTACTCTCTTCTGCAGAAGGAAGTCAGTGCCAAGACTAAGTTATCTGTGCACCGTTCAATCTTTCGACCAACTTTGTTGTACGGGAGCGAAAGCTGGGTGGATTCAGGTTACCTTATCAATAAGGTTGAGGTTACGGATATGAAAGTAGCTAGGATTATTGCAGGTACTAGTAGATGGGAACAATGCCAGGAGGGTGTCCACAATGAGGAAATCAAAGAAAAACTGGGAATGTACTATATAGATGTAGCAGTCAGGGCTTAGATGGTGGGGTCATGTTATACGCATGGGAGAAGCAAGGTTACCCAAGAGACTCATGGTTTAAGCAGTAGACGGTAGGAGTAGCCGGGGCAGACCAAGGAGAAGATACCTGGATTAGATTAAGAATGATTTTGAAATAATAGGCTTATCAGAATGACATTTTCACTCGGCAGCGGAGTGTGCGCTGATATGAAACTTCCTGGCAGATGAAATCTGTGTGCCCGACGGAGAGTCGAACTCGGGACCTTTGCCTTTCGCGGGCAAGTGCTCTACCATCTGAGCTACCGAAGCACGACTCACAGCCGGTCCTCACAGCTTTACTTCTGCCAGTATCTCGTCCCCTACCTTCCAAACTTTACAGAACTTTCATATCAGCGCACACTCCGCTGCAGAGTGAAACTCTCATTCTGAAAACATCCTCCAGGCTGTGGCTAAGCCATGTCTCCGCAATATACTTTCTTTCAGGAGTGCTAGTTCTGAAAGGTTCGCAGGAGAGCTTCTGTAAAGTTTGGAAGGTAGGAGACGAGAAACTGGCAGAAGTAAAGCTGTGAGGACCGACCGTGAGTCGTGTTTCAGTAGCTCAGATGGTAGAGCACTTGCCCGCGAAAGGCAAAGATCACGAGTTCGAGTCTCGGTCGGGCACACAGTTTTAATCTGCCAGGAAGTTTCAATAGGCTTAACATCAGAAGATGCATCAATGTTAGCACTGAAAACGGGATCATGGAGGAATTTTACAAGGGGGACTATGCTCCATACTGGACGCTGAAAGGCATGATCAGTCTTAAAGGATGATAATGATCATCATCATCATCATTATCTCTGAAGAAATTGGATGGAAAGTAGGAAATAGTATCTAGATATGTGTGCTAATGTGGCTGCTTTACAAGATACAGATCGTAGATACAACAAGACACTGCACACACGTTGTTCGTCTGAGAAAGTTCCATAACACTACAAATTACAGAATAACGTATTATGCTATAGACGTAATGTTCAAAACAATGAATCGAGTGTGTGTATACCTAATTCTTCCAGAATCACTTAAATCTGGCATATAAATTATGTTTGGGAACACGAGAGTGGAACGAAATCTTTGAGAAAGCTAATCCTTAGTTGCTACTTCGTAGATACACGAATATTTGTTAAAAACTTTTCATCTGTTAAAATAGACAACCAAAAACAAGTGTTGCTATACAGAACTACATTCTATATTACCAACACAACCTCTACAAATGGTACCTGTCGATCTTGCCGCCCCTTTACCCTGTGAACGAGGTGAAGTTGAGTTCTTACTTGACATTTATGATCTTTTTTCGAAATACGTCAAGTCATATGCCATGAAGTTGACAGCAACGTTTGCCATAACTGGGAAGATTCTTAAGCTTTATATACCGACAACTGGCAAACGTCTCGCCCTCTTAACAGATAATGCGCGAAACTACACATCCATTTGATGGAAAGACTTCCCACAGGATAGTCACATCAAACACACATCAACATCAAAAAATGCATGTGCAAGATAGTCTAGTTTAATGTATTTCCACAGAGTTAAACGATTTATGTGCACATACTGTATGCAAGTACACAAACTACACATTAAATGGAATTTATTAAACCTTTTGAACACATAGTACATAGGTTGCTAATTTACGCAACCCTTATACACCATCTGATTTATTAACTAACAGCAAAGAAGTCAAAGATTGGATACATCCAGTACCAGCCTGAAGAAGGGTCTACACTGGAAGGAAAGGTCAGGGAAACACTAACTGCACTAATTGAACATGTCAGTATCAAAAGAACACCTATGAAAAAAATGTAAGATGTGTACAGCAGCATTTAGCAGGGAAACTGTATTGCTTAAATAACATCCAAAACCTTGTACCCTATAGCAAATTAATAGTAAATGGCAGATACTGTATACCGAACCACATAAGATTATCCAGATTCTACATAAGGGGAAACCCCTTTTTTTCCAAAAATAAACAAAATTAAAGGCATTTTACAGTCAGAAAGATTTGGAAAAGTTTCTGCACAGGTGGTAGCGATGACTGCATTCCTTGAATTTAGAAAACGCAAAAGATATTTATCCATGACTTGCGATTCACGCGAAAATGCACCCTAAGAAATTTCCTCTGTAAGTGTTAAGCTATGAAGCCTGTGTAAAGAAATACCAGGAAGTAAACTGATATCTGAATAATTTTACTACAGTGTAACAATATTTTTAAGTACGTCTAGTGCTGCATGACATTCTGAACTATTTAGTCAAAGACATGTATACAAATGAGTTCCTATGTATTAGTTAAAGTTTGAAGGAGAAAAATAATATACATTACAATAAGAGACCGCGTGTGTACAGAATGTCAATATGTGACAGTAAAGGGCACTTAAGATAGGGAATACTTTAGTACAAAACTAAAAATCTCTCTACAAAGAGACTCTTGCTTTTCTTTGATGGAGGTTACAGAAATAGATTTATCTTCAGGATAATTACTACCTTTCTTATAGAAAAAATTGTATCTGTACATGTGTATGTTAGTTTTCAAGTTGTATCTTTTATAATGAATCGCTATCTGGCCATGAAATTGAAATTATTGAAATTGATAAGGAACACTCGCGCAGAGTACTGAGAGCAAAATGTAAATATATCTAATGAAGTTAATGGCTTAGATACAGCTGTGCTGTACTTTAATAGCTTGTATTTATGAAATGAAAATCCATGAACCTGAAGGGGGCAAACTTTTAGTCCATTACCGTTAAGTACACAAGTATGTGTAGTTAAGAACTGGACGAATATTTTAATGTGGAAGTTATATGTAAAATAAGATATGACGCTCCTTTGATTTAGTCTATCTTCGAAATTCTCTATTTTTTGCTTGTATTTTTCACGTTAGTATGGTCTTTATTCTGCTATGAGCAACAGACATTTGTTAACAGAATAGACAAACATCTGTTGTCCCAGCTATGAACAGTGCTGAGTCCGTACGATAGAAAATTCTTGAAATAGATGCGGCCTAACGATTAACTAACCAGTTTTTCACCGATAGAGGGTTACTATCATCCAATGTAAATACTTCTGTAAAAGACAAAAAAGGAATTAAAGAGATTTTTGGGTGCTATTGAGAATAACAAGTTCCTTAGAGACGGACGGACTACGAATGTGTCCATGCCACATAAATGAAGAAACTCTAAAATCAAAGATGTAAAATGAAACCGTGCATCGAAGCTACTGTGAAATGTGTGCACCCTACTTGCAGTAATTAAAAATTTGTGACGGGAATTAGTGCACTTGCAGACAGGATAGCGTCTGATTGAAATGTTGCGTATGGCGTGGGCTGCGCAGTGCAACCGGACAATTTCATCCACGCAGACCCATCGAAAAAAAAAAAAAGAAAAAAACGAAACTTGATTAGGAGAGTATATGGTTGTCTGTGGTTCGATGTGCAGAGGAGCTATGTCCTTGCGCAGATCAGCGAGGCATTCGATACACAACAGCCGCTACGCAGCTTCGCCGACTGACTGTTACAGGTAACAATGCCCGCGCGTGGATTTGTCGACAATTCCAGTGACACAAGGCAAAGTTGATTGTCGTCGCCGGGTGTCGGATCTGCAGTACTGTTAAAAAATATGCAAATACCATGACCGAGGTAGATAGGAAACTAAATTTAATGAGGACACTTAGTGTGCCTGCTATTAACGTTACTGATGCGTGAGACCGTTAAACGTACATTGTGGTGTAGAAAAATTCAAGAACCCTCTACGATCTCAAAAATTAAAATTGTGAAAAATAAACTATAAAGCGATGTTCCATGCTAATAGCACATGTATCTAACTTTATGCATACTTTTCGTATGATCTGTGTCTAACTTGTAGAGAAAAATGTTTCACGTTTTCTAATAAGAAATTTTATTATCGGCACGACTGTTGTGAGTTGTGCAAAGGCGTTTGTGAGCCTACTGAACAATCGCTCCATGAAACCTGGTGCCTGCTGAACACCGGATGTCTGCATGAGTGGCTCAGCTCGTTTCAGATATCCTGTGCCGGTCCAACCACGTAACTCATCGCCTGGGTCCTTTCAACCACTGACCTTACCTTTCACCTGTCCATAGATTCCCTCCGTGTTCATCAAAGAAGACGTCGAAATCGTGATAATGAAGGATTATTCCATATTTATTTTATAAAGGAACAATGAGAACAATATCTACTCACTTTGCGAAGAGAAACTATATACCTATGTCTTACTAATGAACTCTGAACTCAGAGTAACAAATACAGACGTAACGAGATTCATGAACTCTTAAAAGCTATTCAGTTACCTTAGATGTAAAGTTCTTTTACTTATATCCACGAAACGAATCTGTTCGGTATATTTGTGTTCGTATATCTAATGTAACATGTTCTGACTGACCCTGACACACAATTAGACAAAAGACTCTACTTATTTATTTATTTTATTAATGCATTTATTTTACCTGGCTAGATTAGGGCCTTCAGGCCCTTTCTTATACCTAACCAGGCATACTCAGATTCAACAAATTTCAGTTTCTACAGAACATTAAGGACATATAACATGTTATAAAGTATTAATGTTCAAGAAAAAAATAGAGATTATAAAAGTAGTACAATGATAACAATCAAAATTAATTATAACAATCAATAATAATAATAATAATAGCAATGACTATGTATATGAAAGTAAACATATTTTTCTTATATGAATGTCAGTCCTATTTCTAGTTGGGATTTTTCTCGTTATATTCTTGCAGCTTGTGAGTTATTCTCATCAAGCAGAGACATAAGACGATAGAATGGGATGAAAGAGATATAGAAAAGTTAGATAGGTTAGAGGAAGAGAAATAGAATGATAAATTCGAAGCTATGATGGAGAGGAGAAAGAAAGAGATGAGAGGGGCACAACAATGGTGGCTATACCGTCCCTAATATGCAAGTCTTGTGTTATAAACGCAAAAGAACAGTAGTAATGACAATCAGTGAAAACAGTGAACAAAACAAAGCGAGTTACGATTTGTTGAACAGCGTCGTCGAACTGCATAATCAACTGTCCCAACGACATTCAAGGTGTCTGTGTAATAGAGCTATATATACAGGTTGAATCGCCCAAAACTTACATCGCAGGTTTTGCGTTAATGGAAAGTGCTATTGATATGCAGTTTTCACAGAATGGATTGATAGTCTGAGACTCGTAGTATTAGCCATTGAACAGATTGTAATAATACTTAGAAACTGTTTTTTTAGAAACATACACTTTTTAAGTTGGACAGTGCCTGTTAACATTAACAGACTCATAGCACGGGTACTTGGAATGTCAGTGGCGCTGGCTGAAAGATTCTAGTGCATGTCGTTTACGAGATGTCCTATATTGGAAAGTTCCCACACCAACGCTTGTACAATGCCTGCGGTAGCACATACTAAAGAACAACACAAGTGAATACCACCGGCAGCAGCAATACACGCTCCAGTCTCGTATGCAACGACTGCTGCATACATAATGGCACTTCAGGGGAGATGTCCGAGCAGCCGGCAGCAATTCCTCGTTGCGTAGAGGCAGATTACATATATCGTACTTCAGAATGACTACTCAGTAGTAAATGTCCTCAGGTATTACGATTTTATGTGGACCAGAGCGTCTACCTGTGGGCATTTACTGATGAGTAATAATTCTGAAGTAGGATATACGTAATCTGGCGCTATCTAAATCCACGGCTTGCAATAATTCTTGTTTCATCAGTTTCGTTTATGACAAGAGAAGCTTCGCCTCATCTACTCTGTTGTGCTACTATGTGACGTAATAAGGCCATTACGTCTGAAAAAGATATTTTTACAAATATAGAAACCATGGTCAAGGGTTACTAAACCTTTATTTGTGACAGGTTGGCTGATTTTTCAATCTCTTCATCTCAAATTCTCTGAACAGTCTGAATATGGTAGACGTATGTGATTTGCCTCCCCTAGTCGTCAGAGGTGAAAACTAGACTTTCTCTCAGCTCCAAGGTAATATAGTATTGCTTAATTGTTCACTATGTTGTTCCTTTTACTGCGATAATTCTTAACGTTAATTGGTCATCAAAATTGATGACCTTTACTTCATCTTTTAAGAAATCCAAGCAGAATGGTTTACCTAGCGTCATAATGTATGAGAAGTTTTCCTCGTAATCGGGTGAGCTACTGAGTGTCTTGGACTATCCCAGTTGTCACCAATAGTACATATTCTTCACAGTGACTGTAATGCCAGGCGATGACAGAAAATTCGCCACTGCTGGGGTGTCCCCTCTCCTCTCCGTGTAACAAGCCAAACATGACAGGTCTGTGCATGTACCTACCAAATGACAACACAGCCAGCACGCACACAGCGCCCGAGAAAAAATTACTGTTGGCTGATGGCTCAAACTTATTTCAGTCGTATATAGTTATATTTTTTATGCTCGTTTGTTTCTAGTGCTAGCTCGCAACATACAGTACAACAAAATTAATTTAATAAGACACAGTTATGATTGCACTGCACACAAGCAAAAGTAAATAAATGAATTTAAAAAAGAGAAAGTCTAACTTCCATGACACTAGATACAGGACACTGCAGCTGTGAAGTATTCTGTTATGGAGCACAAGTTCTATTTTGAAATGGACACTAGAAAAATGTTATTTAGTTATTGCTTATTTAGCCTGATATATACATACCAGGGATTTTACAAAACATTCACAACAACAATAATACAACATTATTGATGATGATGACAAAGGTGATGATGATAACAAGGAGAAATGGCGAGACTGAGCAGCAAACTAGTATATGGGAAAAACGACTATTATGATAGCTGGTGAACCAACTGCTGTCTTTTGACGTTTGGAAGGAAGTTAATTTCTCTGATATTTTGAGGAATATTGTACCGATGTCGGGATCCTGATACAGAAAATTATTTAGAGAAAATGACAGTATCATGTAGTGGCATAGAAAGAATTTCACTTTGTTGAGAACGACTGTTTCTGCAGAGCTGTCCAGACAGTAGTGCAACAGTTGAAAATTAGTAAGAGGGAGAGCAATAATTGAGAAGGCGATAGAGGAAACACAGAGTATGGTAGCACCTACGCTTATCGGCATGTAGTCATGATAATTGTAAGCATGCAGGACAGACATGTTCGAAATAGAGCGTATCACAACTGTATCGTGCAGATGTTTTCACCGCCGGTTCCATTTGGCTTGAGCTTTCGTAGAAAAGCCCTTGAGGGTAACATCACCATAATTAAGTATGAGGAGTATTAGTGAGTCTATGAGCTACTGTTCAAGATCTAAAGGGCGCCCTTTTTTCTATTTATCTTGCGAATGCCGTTACGCTGACAGTATCTCAGACTGCAGCTGTGTGTTCGGACCAGTCTAAGTGATGGTTCAGAATTATCTCTGTGCCCTTTAGGATTAAGGGTGGAAATTATTCTTTGAACCGAGGGGTAATAGGTCATTTGTGAGCGACTAACACCGTTTGTGTCTTAGAGGGGTTCAGTTTCAAACCAATGTTCTCTGCCCGTTCTGATGACCCAAGTAAATCAGCATTTACATGCTGAATGCTGTCCACATGTATCTTGGCTATGTACTTAAATAAAATGAAGGTGATCATCGTATACGAGGAACTACCCAAAATCAAAAGAACTAATTTATTGGTCGGCGGTACTTTTGTAGTACCGCGTTTCTCAGATAGGTGCGCAAAAGCGAACATTCCAGAGACTGTACGCTGATTGCCGTTGCTGAAGGAGGTCACGACTATTTTCGTTTTGCCTGATTTCCGTTAATACAATGGCTGGTTTTGGAGAATGGAGTTTGGCTGTCAAATTAAGCTTTTTGTTCGGAAAAAGTGGAACCTAAATCGCTGAACTGTTAAAAATGGCCTATAAGAACGATGCTCTGGGAAAAACTCAAGTGTTAAGTGGTTTTCCAGTTCCAAAGATACTGGAACGTCAGTTGATAACAAGCCTCGTTATGGTCGTCCTTCCATATCCTGACCACACGAAAATGATGGAAAAATTTGTACAATCATCAACGAACATTGACGACGAACCATTGAAGAAAATGTGGAGCTGTCAGGAACGACTCTGATTTCAGTGCAGCGAATTGTGACAGATTTGGGAACGAATAGGATGGCAGTCAAACCCGTGGCACGACAGTTGAATGACAATAGTGTCGCTTGGAAGCATGCTGTGCTTTTAAAGAAGAGTCTGGAAATGACCCAAAACATGTTTCTTCAAAAATTATGACAGGTGACGAAACTTCGTGCTATGCTTACGTCCTGATTGCAAGCAACAATCACGTCTATGGGAGACTTCAATTTCACCTCACCCCAAGGGAGCTCATCAGGTGAAATCAAACATTAATACAATGCTGATTTCTTTTTCCGATGCGAGAGGAGTCGCCCACTCAGACACTCTGCAGGGTCAGGCAGTTAACCAGGCTTTCTGCTTGGAAGTTTTGAAAAGACTGTGAAATAGTGTGCTGCGGAAGTGACCCAATCTGTGGCAGCCGGGTAACTAGTTTTCCCATCATGACAATACTCCCACTCACAGAGATCTGTCTGTACGCCAGTTCTTCACTAAAAATTATATGATCCCTGCTCCTCACCCGTCTTCCCCCATACTCACCCGATCTTGCTCCAACTGACTTCTTTGTTTCCTGGAATGAAGGGCGTTATGAAAGGAAAGTGTTTTGCTGATGTTGCTAAGGCGCGGAAAGAAACGAGGTAGGCGCTGTCAAACATGACAAAAGATGAATTTACACAATTTTTGTGAATGGAATAAAAGATTAGTGCAAGTATCAATGCAGGTGGAGACTACTTTGAAGGGAATTCGAGATTTGTGCTCAAAATGTGAATAAATAAGTTTAGAAAATAAGTTCGCTTTCTTTTGAGCAACCCCTCATAAGTCATATTTTCAGTGGGGTGGAATATCTGATACATCGTCAACGTATGAAGAGAAATAATATGGGCCTAACACTCAACCTTATGAGATCATTTTTATTACATCCCTCCACTGAGACATTTTTGCTGTAATCACTACTCACCGTTGGCAGGAAGTACGACATGAATGGAATGATTGTACAGCATTTGAAGAAAAATTTTGACTTGTGAGTTTAGCAAGGAGAATGTCGAAGTCGACAGCGTCGAAAGCTTTGTTGAAATTCCGAAAGAAAATAATGTTTGTGTTTTGTTTGTCCGTTGCCTGTTTCAGTTGATCATTTACTTTTATAAGAGCTGTCGTTATGTTGCAATTTTGCCGGAAACCTGACTAGTATTGACGTTTATCAATTAGTAAGCTGTTCGTGAAAAATGGCTCTGAGCACTATGGGACTTAACTTCTGAGGTCATCAGTCCCCTAGAACTTAAAACTACTTAAACATAACTAACCTAAGTACATCAGATTCATCCATGCCCGAGGCAGGATTCGAACCTGAGACCGTAGCGGTCGCGCGGCTCAAGACTCTAGCACCTAGAATCGCTCGGCCACTATGGCCGGCGCTGTTCGTGAACTACATATTCTAAAGCTATGGGTAATTATGGTAGAATGCAAGTATACCTGTAGTTGGAAGGTTGTTCGATAAATTCCTTTTTCATGAATGTGCTTCGAGGCGGTTGGGAAAATGCTAGAAGTCAGAGAACTGTTAAAAATGTACGTTATTTTGGGCAATAGTGGATCGACGAGAAAACTGATCACTTTTACTGTGTCCTTCAACTGCAGAACGAATTCACGCAGTTGGCTTCCAGACCATGTTATGGCTTAACGAATGCAGGAAAAAAAAATCCATTATACCTCTCACTGATACTTTAAGGGGCTCGGTTTGAGCCCATCGGTGTTCGTCATGTACAGATGTCGACTCGCGAAATACGCATTTAGATCCTGAATAGGAACTAAAGGTGCAGCAGCACATTTGGGTTCGCGTCTTCCTAGATCTCGTATACTTTTCCACATCATGGTGTGTGTATGAAGGCCCTCAGTTAGCAAGTGAGCGTACCTCAGTTTTTCATTTCTCGCAGACTGACTACATCGGTTGGGTAGTTGCCCATAGAAGAGATGATTATCAAAGTTCGGAAGCCGTTTGGATGTCCTGCGTGCCCCATCTCTGATACTGATATGGTGTTTTAGGTGATCTGTACACTATGTTGCGGGTTTTCACATTAACCTTACTGTCTTTAGACTAGCGTGTTTATCGTGTAACTTATTGAGCCTCTTAGTGACATTAGATACCCCATTATTTATGTTGAAGTTATTTTCTCCCGTTGTCTGCCAAGAAATACCCCAGGCATAAGATTAGAGACATTCAGGAGCTTAAAATCTCTAAAAATTCGCCCCTTGCGGTTCGTTCTTTGGGCATTACAAAGAAGATCATGAATATTACTGCATGAGCAGGCAGGCGAGGTGCAGATATGTGGTCAATGTGAACTAGTCTATTTCGATATTTGGTTGCGATTATATCGATAAACGTATGTGCGTCTGCTGTATGATTTTTAAGCCCAACTAGAAGCAGTTTTGGCTTTGAGTAGCGCGTGAATTTTGATAGGGAAAGATATTTGTTTAAAAAATATATGTTCATACCTCCTACTATAAGAGGTGCCTGTACAAAGATTCAAGGCTTAAGAGTGCAGATTCAACGCTAGAGAGCTTTCTAGCTTGGAATGGACTATATGTTGCACAGATACGATAAATGAACGTGTACTAACAACACTGCGAACTATCTGGTACAGCAGTGTTGTTCTACTTGTGTAGACTTGTGTTTTCATCCTTTCCAGATACTCAGTCCGAGTTTCGGCTTCATACAGACAGACATCACGTGATGTTTGGGAGCGCCATTATTGAAGCTATGTTTTTTTTAGTATGTTACAAAAAATGGAACAGCAGAATTTAGAGCAACGTTATGTAATCAAGTTTTGTGTTAAACTTGGGGAATCCACGAGTGTGACCTTTGAAAAGTTTAAAAAGGCCATCGGGACCACGCTTTACCAAGATCACAAGTTTTTCGTTGGCACAATTCAGTTTTAGAAAGCCGAGAACACGTTGAAGATGGACCCTCGCCCCAGGAGAAATTCAACTTCAAAACCGAACGAAAACTTTGAACGTGTGCGTGCTCTTGTAAGATCAGACCGACGTTTAAACAATAACGATAATTGGTGACCTGTTAAACACTTACACAGTATATCAAATTTTGCCCGAAGATTTGCACATGCAAAAGGTTAGTGACAAAATTGCGCCAAAAAAGCTCACAACAGAGCAGAAAGACAATCAAAGAAACGTGTGCGTTGATCTACTTGAGAGGACTGCCGATGACCACGGAAAAGTTCAAGTAATGTGATCACAGGCTCTGGAGTTTTGAGTAGTATCCTGATACAAAGCGGTAAAGAGGGGAGTGGCACACTGAGAAATCTCCTCGACTATTTTGAGGGGGACCAAATAGTTGTTACAAAAAAAATTGTTAGATAAAAAATCAATGACATTATTTTTCTCACACATCTCGTATGCTGCCACAAAGCCCTTCATAGGTTGCATCTGTTATGTCTCAGAGAGAAAAAAAAAAGTAATCCTCAAGAGTTATATAAGTGGAAGGGATACTCCGCTTAGGCCATGTCTCCGAGGAGCATGACATGAAAGCTGAGATCCTGCACCTTGCAGCGGAACTCAGTCTAGTGGGTTGGTAGCGACTGCACGGTTTGCGAGCAATTTCAAATGTAGAGCTACATCGGTCGATTTCGCTATAAGCCAACACATAGAAGGGACAGCTGCACCAGTAACAAAAGTCATTGACTCTGTGTCCCCCATAAAGTTTTGGCACAGTATTTCATTAGTCCACAGCTTCGGTACAGCCTCAGCTTCCAGCTCCACATGAAGCCATTTAAGGATTCGAAACTGACTGCAAATAAAGTGAACAACAAGTATGGTTCAATGAGTAGTTAGTATGGAAACAGCTTTCGCACTCCAAAACAAAATTAGTACCTGCATTAGGGAGCAGGTGGTAACGTAGTATTAGTAATCTTCTTTAAGAAATTCTTTAAAGTTCATGGAACCTATTTTACCACCATTTTTCTCCGTAATATTTTGTGCCGTACATATATCACTGGAATATCTGACCTACCTCATATCTTCGCTGCACGGAAATAACTGAATTCATAATGCTTAGCACAGCTCAGTAAGTCCTACTGTTGCCGGCACGGTAGCTCAGTGTGTTCGGTCAGGGAGCCGATTGGCCTCTGTAATTAAACAAAAAAATTTAAAAAAATAAAAATTAAAAAAAACTGAGTGGAAGGATCAACAAACGAACTTGAACAGATGTTATTGTGACGTCCGCAGCGACCAAACACAACGGTCAACATGTAAAAAAAGGAACGTGTGATTTGCAATGTGTTCATATTTATCGTACTTTAAGAAGAAATAAAAAGGAATAGATTGTTGTAATTTTCATGAATATAAATTCAAATTATTACTAATATCTCTTACATATTTTCTGTTCTTTGCCCATTACTACTCGTTCTTATTATTGACACATGTTTTTGTAGCGTCATGATGTTCATGTTTCCAAAAAGGAATCCAGGGTTAGGTAAATAAATCCATATAAATTCGTAATCGAAATGACACAGCTATTTCTTTCATCTTTCTACATTTTATCAACATTTTTCTGAGCTAATCACATCGAAACGAACTGAGGTTCCTAATAACACTCACTACATGAACATTATCGACATTACACCGACCAATAATTTTCGCCAAGAACGCTATAATATACTTTTGATTTATTCTTTCCATGAGGTTCAATAATTAAAATTAATAATAAAAATAGTAACTGCAGGAACAATTTTAACAAGGAGAGTTTCGCAAACAATTAATTACATAAATAAATACAAAATGTACACCAAGATTTTGAATCAAGGTCATTTCGATGCAATATGTGTTCTACCTGAAGGATGGAGTACCTAGCAATATACAATGTTTGCCTGTTGGAATTTGATTCTAGTGATCAGGACTGGAAATCGAGCAGAAGGGTATGAAAAGGTTATGGGTAAATTTGGAGAGGATATGGAGGCCAACAGGAACGGGAAACAACTCTTGGATTTCTGTGCCAGTATGGGCGTAGTAATCATAAACTCCTTTTTTAAACATAAGAACATTCACCAGTATACTTCGGAAAGCAGGGGAACCAGATCTGTCATTGACTATGTAATAACAGATCAGGAATTCAGGAAGGCTGTGAGGGACACACGTGTATTCAGGGGATCCTTTGATGACACTCATCATTATTTAATCTGCAGTGAAATTGCAATTGTGAGGCCGAAAGTGCAGCAGGTCAGGTCCATATGTAGGAGGATAAGAGTGGAGAAACTTCAGGATAAGGAAATCAGGCACAAGTACATAACAGCGGTCTCAGAAAGGTACCAGTTAGTTGAATGTAGCCAATTACAGTCATTGGAAAAGGAATGTACAAGGTACAGGGACACAGTACTAGAAGTGGCTAAAGAATGTCTTGGAACAGTGGTGTGTAAAAGTAGGATGAAGCAAACAGTTTGGTGGAATGACACAGTCAAGGCAGCCTGTAAAAGGAAAAAGAAGGCGTATCAAAAATGTCTAGATACTAGAACTCAGGTAGAAGGAGAGAGTTATGTTGAAGAAAGAAACAAAGCCAAACAGATAATTGCACCACCTAAGAAGAAATCTTGGGAAGACTTTGGAAACAGGTTGGCGATTATGAGTCAAGCTGCTGGAAAACCAATCTGGAGTGTAATTAGCAGTCTTCGAAAGGGAGGTAAGAAGGAAATGATAAGTATTTTGGACAGGTCAGGAAAACTGCTGGTGAATCCTGTGGATGCCTTGGGCAGATGGAGGGAATATTTTAAAGAGTTGCTCAATGTAGGTGAAAATACGATCAGTATTGTTTCACATTTCGATGTACAATGGGATAGGAATGATGATGGAAATAGGATCACATTTGAGGAAGTGGAGAAAATGGTCAATAGATTGCAGTGCAATAAAGCAGCTGGGGTGGATGAAATTAAGTCGGAACTCATCAAATACAGTGGAATTTCAGGTCTTAAATGGCTACACAGGATAACTGAAATGGCCTGGGAGTCGCGACAGGTTCCATCAGACTGGACTATAGCTGTAATCACACCAAACTTTAAACATGGAAACAGAAAAGATTGTAACAACTACAGAGGTATCTCTTTAATCGGCGTTGTAGGTAAAATCTTCTCAGGTATTGTTGAAAGGAAAGTGCGAGTATTAGTTGAGGACAAACTGGATGAAAATTAGTGTGGGTTTAAGCCTCTTAGAGGTTGTCAGGACCAGATCTTTAGCTTACGGCAAATAATGGAGAAATGTTACGAGTGGAATAGGGAATTGTATCTACGCTTTATAAATCTAGAAAAGGCGTATGACCAGGTTCCTAGAAGGAAGTTATTGTCTGTTCTTCGAGATTATGGAATATGAGGCAAACTTTAGCAAGCAATTAAAGATCTTTACATAGATAGTCAGGCAGCAGTTAGAGTTGACGGTAAATTGAGTTCATGATTCAGGGTAGTTTCAGGGGTAAGACAAGGATGCAACCAGTCTCCACTGTTGTTCATATTATTTATGGATCAAATGTTGAAAACAATTAACTGGCTGGGAGAGATTAAGATATGTGAACACAAAATGAGCAGTCTCGCATATGCAGATGACTTAGTTGTGATGGCAGATTCGATTGAAAGTTTGCAGAGTAATATTTCAGAGCTATATCAGAAATGTAAGGACTATGGTATGAAGATTAGCATCTCCAAAGCGAAAGTAATGACAGTGGGAAAGAGATATAAACGGATTGAGTGCCAAATAGGAGGACCAAAGTTAGAACAGGTGGACAGCTTTAAGTACTTAGGATGCATATTCTCACAGGATGACAACATAGTGAAAGAACTGGAAGCGAGGTGTAGCAAAGCAAATACAATGAGCGCTCAGCTACGATCTACTCTCTTCTGCAGAAGGAAGTCAGTGCCAAGACTAAGTTATCTGTGCACCGTTCAATCTTTCGACCAACTTTGTTGTACGGGAGCGAAAGCTGGGTGGATTCAGGTTACCTTATCAACAAGGTTGAGATTGCGGGTATGAAAGTAGCTAGGATGATTGCACGTACTAGTAGATGGGAACAATGGTAGGAGGGTGTCCACAATGAGGAAATAAAAAAAAACTGGGAATGAACTCTATAGATGTAGCAGCGAACAGGCTTAGATGGTGGGGTCATGTTACACGCATAGGAGAAGCAAGGTTACCCAAGAGACTCATTGGTTCAACAGTAGAGGGTAGGAGGAGTCGGGGCAGACCAAGGAGAAGGTACCTGGATTCTGTTAAGAATGATTTTGAAGTTATAGGTTTAATATCAGAAGAGGCGCCAATGTTAGCACTGAGTAGGGGATCATGGAGGAATTTTGTAAGGGGGGCTATGCTCCAGACTGAACACTAAAAGGCATAATCAGTCTTAAATGATGATGATGATGATCCGTTTTAGAGTCACACGAAGGACTGCACGCTAGAGACCAGGACAAGCAATTTCCGTTTTCGGTATTTTTTACTGTTTTTATTGTTGAGAGACAAGTGATCGTGTTTGTGCAGCGGTCGTAAATATTGCGAGTTCTATATATTTTAGTGCCATATAACATATCAAAGCTATTTTTGATATCATGAATTCTTCAGTTACAGAGTTTTATGGTATGTTAAATTCTGCATAATTTTTAAAACTAGTTAAGTGGTGGCTTTTCACCATGCAACGCTTGATATTTGTAAATGAACGGTGTTGCTTTAATTTCTCAACAATTTTCCCTCCCTCGGAAATGAAAATTTGTGTTAGTTGCCAATAGTCTCTATTTAAAATTGTTTTTAACTCTTATCTATGTTTCGATAATACTACTTATTAATTTGTCCGCAGCTCGTGGTCGTGAGGTAACGTTCTCGCTTCCCGCGCCAAGTTCCCTGGTTCGATTCCCGGCTGTGTCAGGGATTTTCTCTGCCTCGTGATGACTGGGTGTTGTGTGATGTCCTTAGGTTAGTTATGTTTAAGAAGTTCTAAGTTCAAGGGGACTGATCACCATAGATGTTCAGTCCCATAGTGCTCAGAGCCACTTCTTAATTTGATTTCAATGACTGAATATTCGTGTGTAGTAGACTACTAAACACAATACTGACAAAAATTTTCTCGATTGCAACAGTTCTAAAGCCGAATAGAATATTTGTACCAAGTTGTAACAGTTTTTCATATTTGGAGGAACTTTTCTTTTCCAGAGTAATTTTTTAATATCAGAAAAATACTCGTAAAGTGAATGCTATCTTTTCACGTTGGAATACGCTAACGTATCAAGCTTCTATTACAGGAATGGCTAAAGGTGAAAATGTGACACGTGTACCAAGATACAACACTGCCTTTATATATGTTTAACACTGATACATACACTGAGTTGACATAAGTCATGGTATACTTCCTAACTTAGTGCCATACCTGCTTTTGCCCGGCGTAGTACAGCAAATCGTCGTGGCATGGAAGCTGTTGGAAGTCCCCTGCAGAAATACTGAGTCATATTGTCTCCACAGCTGTTGATAATTGATAAAGTGTTGCAGGTACAGGATTTTGCGCACCAACCGATCTCTTGATTACGTGCCGTAAATTTTCGATGGGATTCATGTCGGGCGATCTGCAGGGCCGAACCATTCGCTCGAACTGTCCAGAATTTTCTTCAAACCAGTCGCAAACAACTGTGGCCCTGTGACGTAGCGCATTTTTATGGGAACATAATACCCATGAATAGCTGCAAATAGTCTCCAAGTAGCCGAACATAACCTTTTCCAGTCAACGATCGGTTCAGTTAGACGAGAGGACCCTACCAGTCCCTGAAAAAAAAACACAACCCGCAACATTGTGGAGCTACCACCAGCTTTGTACAGTGCGTTGTTGACAATATGTCAGACGATCTGGAGGGCCGAACCATTCGCTCGAACTGTCCCGAATTTTCTTCAAACCAGTCGCAAAGAACTGTGGCCCTGTGACGTAGCACATTTTCATGGGAACATAATACCCACGTATAGCTGCAAATAGTCTCCAAGTAGCCGAATATAAGCTTCTCCAGTGAACGATCGGTTCAGTTGGACGAGAGGACCCATACCATCCGCAACATTATGAAGCTACCACCAGCTTGCACAGTGTCTTATTGTCAACGCGGGTCCATGGCTCCGTGGGGTCTGCGCCAAACTCGAACCCTACAGACAGCTCTTACCAACTGAAATCGGGACTCGTTTGACCAGGTCAAGGTATTCCAGTCGTCTAGGGTACAGTGGTTATGGTCACGAGCCCAGAAGAGGCGCTACAGGCGATATCGTGCTGTTACCAAAGGCACTCGTGTAGGTCGTCTGCTGCCATTCTCCTTTAGCGCCAAGTTTCGTCGAACTTTCCTAACGTGGACATTGATTGCTGTGGTTATTTTACGTAATGTTGCTTGTGTGTTAGCACTGACAACTCTAAGCAAACGTGATTGCTCTCGGCTGTTAAGTGAAGGCCGTCGCCACTGCGATGTCTGTGGTGAGAGGCAATGCCTGAAATTTGGTATCCTCGGCACACTCTTTACGCTGTGTATCTCGGTATACTGAATTCTCTAATGATTTCCGAAATGGAATGTCCCGTGAATATAGTTACAACTGTCTTCCTGGTGGTACTGCCATAATCACGTGGGAAACCTTATTCACTGTCCCATTAGTTTTGGCGCCTCGATTTATATTTAACATTGATACATACGTGAATGTGGTATACATGTCGTGTGAGCTATAAATATACATAAAAACAAATATTAACATATATTTTGTTTTATTGGATCGTCTGTATTCAACTACACTAATTTAGTGTATCTTATTTTTCCTTAAATAATGAAAAGCCCCGGGAGTAGACACCATTCCATCAGAACTACTGACGGCCTTGGGAGAGCCAGTCCTGACAAAACTCTAACATCTGCTGAGGGGGATGTATGAGACAGGCGAAATAACCTCAGACTTCAAGTAGAATATAATAATTCCAATCCCAAAGATAGCAGGTGTTGACAGATGTGAAAATTACCGAACTATCAATTTAATAAGTCACGGCTGCAAAATACTAACGCCAATTCTTTACAGACAAATGGAACAACTAGTAGAAACCAACCTTGGGGAGGTTCGGTTTGGATTCCGTAGACATATCGGAACATGTGAGGCAATACTGACACTACGACTTATCTTAGAAGAAAGATTAAGGAAAGGCAAACCTATGTTTCTAAAATTTGTAGACTTAGGGAAAGCTTTTGACGATGTCGAATGGAATACTCTCTTTCAAATTCTGAAGGTGGCAGGGGTAAAACACAGGGAGCGAAAAGCTATTTACAATTTATACAGAAACCAAATGGCAGTTATAAGAGTCGAGGGACATCAAAGGGAAGCAGTGGTTGGGAAAGGAGTGAGACAGGGTTGTAGTCTCTCCCTGATGTTATTCAATCTGTATATTGAGGAAGCAGTAAAGGAAACGAAAGAAAAATTCGGAGTAGGTATTAAAATCCATGGAGAAGAAATAAAAACTTTGAGGTTCGCAGATGACGTTGTAATTCTGTCAGAGACAGCAAAGGACTTGGAAGAGCAGTTGAACGGAATGGACAGTGTCTTGAAAGGAGGATATAAGATGAACATCAACAAAAGGAAAACAAGGATAATGGAATGTAGTCGAATTAAGTCAGGTGATGAGGGAATTATATTAGGAAATGAGACCCTTAACGAAGTAAAGGAGTTTTACTATTTGGGGAGCAAAATAATTGATGGTGGTCGAAGTAGAGAGGATATTAAAATGTAGACTGGCAATGGGAAGGAAAGCGTTTCTTTAGAAGAAAAATTTGTTAACATCGAGTACAGATTTGTCATTAAGTCGTTTCTGAAAGTATTTTATGGAGTGTAGCCATTTATGGAAGCGAAACATCGACGACATATAGTTTAGACAAGGAGAGAATAGAAGCTTTCGAAATGTGGTGCTATAGAAGAATGCTGAAGATTAGATGGGTAGATCACATAACTAATGAGGAGGTATTGAATAGAATTGGAGAGAAGAGAAGTTTGTGGCAGAACGTGACTAGAAGAAGGGATTGGTTGGTAGGACATGTTCTGAGGCATCAAGGGCTCACCAATTTAGTATTGGAGGGCAGCGTGGAGGGTAAAAATCGTAGATGGAGACCAAGAGATGAATACACCAAGCAGATTCAGAAGGATGTAGGCTGCAGTAAGTACTGAGAGATGAAGAAACTTGCACAGGATAGAGTAGCATGGAGAGCTGCCTCAAACCAGTCTCAGGACTGATGACCACAACTACAACAACAACATTCCACTTGGAATTCACATCTTGGGACGGACCTTGGGACGGACCTGTGAAAAATGCACGCTACTATTCCTGAAGTTGGCCTCTATCACTAAGACGTGGAGCCCGAGTTGGATGCGTGGATGCCGTCGCCCAGGGGGACGTATGGCAGCTGCTGGCTCGGAGCGGGTCCGCTCGCCTTGGCAGCTGTCGCGCGAGGTAATTAGCCGGTGTTCAGGCTGCGCGCGACTTTAGGCCCAGCGTGGGAAGGGGGCAGGGGGGGGGGCGAGCCTCGGGATCGATTGTCAGGCGCAGGCTAGCAGCCTGCCGCCTGGCGGCTAATTAATTACTCACTGCATCGTCACGACTGAAATCTTGTGGCAGACAAAATAGCTCGCACTACGCTCGCCAATTAGGTCGAGACCTCTGGCAAACAACTCTCCTCCAGATCAGAGGTTGTGAACCTGTGTTAGCACACAAACAGAGAACTGTGCAACAATCCGTGCAACAATGGTTACTTTGTAGGCTGCCTTGTGATTGGAAATACGTAACAGTTCAAACTTGTGCAATAACCAGCAGTGTTTCAACTACCTTCAACATGATTTTGTTTGTCCCATTTACTCTATACAAATCTCTACATTGTACGCATTGTGTATTACAACTTAACTCTTTACTAATTGTTTTTCTCCTACGCCTATTCCTTAATCTACATTCCACGAACCAACTTATGGCGTATAACTGTCAATTTACGCTTTTCCTGTACCACTCGCAAAACGTTCACTGAAAGAACGATTGCTGGCGAGCATTTGTGTTTTCTCAAATGTCTCTAATTTTCACGAGGCACAGCCAACATAGCACAAAGTGTTATGTTGGTTGACTCTTCTAAGGACGTTCACTCACGGAAATTTAACAGTAGGCCTTACCATGAAGCTCAACCCCTCTCTTGCAGCACCTGCCACCAGGGATAGTTAAGCATCTCCATTACGCTTTCGCCCTTTGAAAATGAACTTACAACGAAACGTGTTGCTCCTATTTGTATCTTTTCTATTTCCTCTGTCCTTTATGTTACAGATGATTCCTGCAGAGTAAATTTACCGTCTCCAGAAATGTCATAATACGCGAGCTTAAAATGTCCTCGAAAATTCTGCCACTAATCGACGTCGGATATATTGGCATAAAGTGTTTTACGTCTTTTAGGTGTTCGTTCCTGAAAACAGGAATGACATGTGCATTTTTTCCAATCGTTAGGAACGCTTAGTGACCCCAGAGACCTACGATACACGGCAGTTAGAAGAGGGGCACGTCCTTTCGAACACTCTAAGAACAATGGAGTGAGTACCCGTCAGGTCCAATGGCCTTTCCTCGGTTGAGCGATTTAAATTACGTATCCCATTTTTATGTTTTACGTTCATTCTGAGTACAGTGTACCTACTATTAAATACTTTACGAGGCATGCCAATAACTTACTCCATTTTTCACACCGTGTCATAGAATTCTTTCCGCTCATAGAATCCTCTCGTGTCAAAATGAAACCATAAAACGATACACCTCTAAATTCAGGATATGGTTGTAACGTAACAAAAAATACGTCGTGTCTCACTCTTTTTACCGATAAAGCGGTATGGTTGTTACGAGTTGTACAGTACCCGTATTTTTACACTTGGTTTGTCTTTATTTTCAGCGGTTTGTATTTACCTAACAGCAATTGCTGTTTTTCACCGTAGGTGTTAGCAGGCAGATATTGGTATTTGTGGTTTCGTTTTTCTAAGTAGCCAATTGCCTAATGACGAGTTTAACCTGTGTTTCTCCTAAGAGTCGTCACGTGCATTTTCTCTGGTGTTTCGGCAGATGTTCGTATTTCATTTTTGCAACGTGTAGCTGGTGTCAGTCCAAACAGATTCTGCTCATGCCATTCATACGGCGCCCATTGTACACACATCAGAAAACGTTTTGCATCATCCCAGTTCCCAGAACTCCTGAAGATAGATCTTGACTGTGGATACTGTATCACAGACACAGTCCATTTGACTGTTCAGAGATGTCACTAAAACCGTCCAAAGATGTAAACAACCATGCATGGTTCAAATGGCTCTGAGAACTATGGGACTTAATATCTGAGTTAATCAGTCCCCTACACTTAGAACTACTTAAGTCAAACGACTTCTCACACATCCATGCCCGAGGCAGGATTTGAACCTGCGACCGTAGCAGCAGCGCGGTTCCGGACTGAAGCGCCTAGAACCGCTCGGCCACAGAGACCGGCAAACAACCGTGCATGAGCAGCGCCTACTAGATGGAGGGGGTCCGACAGATGATCAGTTCCAGTCATTCCACCAGGGAAGAGGTGCACGGCTCCTGTTGTCTGTAGTTCAACTGTACATAGACGGTCAATACCGCGGTTCGATCGTGTCATCATTGTTACTTTGTTTCAGGAAGGGCTCTCAACAAGGGAAGTGTCTAGGCATCTCGGAGTTAACACAAGATATGTTGTTCGGAGGAGATACAGAGAGACAGTAACTGTTGATGACACGCCTAGCTCAGGCCACCGAAGAGCTACTACTGCAATGGATGACCGCTACCTACGGATTATGGCTCCCTGACAGCAACGCCACCATGTCGAATAACGCTTTTCGTGCAGCCACAGGACTTCGCATTACGCCTCAGACTGTGCACAATAGGCTGCATGATCCGCAACTTCACTCTTGACGTCCAATGGCGAGGTCCATGTTTGCAACCACGACACCATGCGGCGTGGTACAGATGGGTCCAACAGCATGCCCAAAGCACCGCTCAGAATTGACATCACGTTCTCTTCACCGATGAGTGTCGCATATGCTTTCAACCAGACCATTGTCGGAGACTTGTTTGGAGGCAACCCGGTCAGGCTGAACGCCTTAGACACAATATCCAGCGAGTGCAGCAACGTGGCGGTTCCCTGCTGTTTTGGGGTGGCATTATGTGGGGCCGATGTACGCCGCTGGTGGTCATGGAAGGTGCCGTAACACCTGTACGGTACGTGAATGCCAACCTCCAAGCGATTGTGAAACCATATCGACAGCATATTGGTGAGACATTCGTCTTCATGGACGACAATTCGCGCCCCCATGGTCCAAATATTGTGAAATACTTCCATCAGGATAACAAAATCGCTCGACTAGAGTGGCCAGCATGTCCTTCAGAGAAGAACCCTATCGAACATGCCTGGGATACGTTGAAAAGGGCTATTTATGGGCGATGTTCAAAGTGGTTCAAATGGCTCTGAGCACTATCGGACTTCACGTCTGAGGTCATCAGTCCCCTGGAACTTAAAACTGCGACCGTAGCGGTCACGCGGTTCCAGACTGAAGCACCTAGAACCACACGACCACAACAGCCGGCCGAGTGAACAGCTGTATGGCGGTTACAGTCAGCATTGACCTTGATCGTGCGTCGCTACTGGAGTGCTGGTTATTCGTTGTTTTACTGTCCTTGTTGGTACAGATCGTAACACAAGCATCACAACAGGCTGATACGGGGACCGCTCTTTCGAATGGGCACTAAATCGCACTTTAAAAATCATTTTGTTTGTATGTATCAGTAGCAGTAGTAGAGAGGGCTCGCACTGCTTGCTGCCATGAAAGTGATTGCTTTTGGTGATATGACTTGCAATAACGACTGCGCGAAACGCCGCTATCTCGTTAGGGGTGCTACTGCGGACACCCTCCGAGCACCCTGAAGACTTCTTGAGCCCTCGGCTGTGCTGGCTTCCAGGCTGTCAAAGGCACTGTCGTGTGTGCATTCGCGGACGGGAGAAAGGCTGAGGCATGTTCGAGTGAACAAGGATGGACTGCTCGGGTCCGTCGTTTCCGTAGTGTGGTGGTAATCACGTCTGCTTCACACGCAGAAGGTCCCCGATTCGATCCCGGGCGGGAACAGTATTTTACTGCCTATGTCGCGTTGTACTCCAGTGAGACACGTCATGTGTGGATCTGCTGCATGTACCTTTGTTATGCAAGTTCCGCATTTATTGAATTTTTCAGTTACGTTGGCAACATCACTGCAAGTTGTCTGTGAAGTAAGGTGCACACAAGCAGTTTCCGTGGTGTAGCGATTATCAATCAAATCACAGGACTGAGGCTGTTGTCTAAGGATATGATAGCAAAATAGGGGAAGACGTAGAACGCAGCATCGAGTCATTTCTTAACTCGGTAACTTAGTAACGTGAACCTAAAATTTCCTTGTGTATTTGGAATTTCATAGCTCACTATGCACGTTTATCAGTAAATACATTTTATTCAGAAATGATGCGATAAACTACCTTGGTGTTGCACTCTGGTACTTGAACATTTTCGTTGAAGGTGCAAGTTCAGCGAGGACAGTGCAAACTAATTCCATCAGAGAGGCTCCTCGAACGGCAACCGGAGGACGCGGCGGAGCCGGCGCGCGGAAGTTGGTCGCACGCGAACGCCTCAGAAACATTGATTTATGCGTGGCCGAGCGGGCCACGATTTATTGCAACACTCACACAAATTAACGACGGGAAGGACGGGCCTCCCGCCTACGTAATACACTCGCCAGCCTGAGCGATGCGCTGCCGTCTTCCCATTTCAGGGACGGCCAGTGGGGGCTTCCTGGTCGCATGCCTCTCTAAAGGCTAAAGCACATATAACAAGGCATTCACTATTACAAAATTCCACAATTATTTACTACTTTACTGCGTTTCCTGTAATGAAATTTGGCGTTGCCTACTAGGAACAAGCAGTCTATGTGGAAAAAACTTGACTAAAGCCTTGATCGCTTTTAGTTTATTTGTTGCATATAACCGGTTTCGACACTAATGGATCGTGATGAGAAGAAGTTTCTTGTTACGAAAATTATCAAATCCTCATTTAGTGCCAGTCGTGGTCACACAGCATTAATTCGGTGCTGGGTGAAACGGATCGGGAATAAGAGAGGCGATTCTGGCACTGAGACTCATGATCGAAAAGCAACTACAGGAAAATAAACCAACTTATATGGAAAAGGCATTTAGTAACGTTATCTGGCAAGAGATGTTCAGAGTGCTGAGGAATAGTGGAATAAAGTACAAAGACATCCGTGTGATACTAAGATTCTGTAAGCATGAGGTGGCAGCGATTAGGAACTGTCACCATGAACAAGAAGCAAATATTAGAAAAGAGGTAAGGCAAGGATATGCTCTCTGTCCTCTTATATTCAATGCTTACATCCAGGAAGCCATAGACCAAGTTCGAGAAACTACTGAGGTGGGGATCAAAATTAACGGGCAGTAAATAGACATGCTACGTTATGCAGATGATATTGCTATAAACACAGAGACAAAAGAACATCTAGAGGAACTCCACAGATCAATGGAAAAAATTATATGCAATCAGTATGGAATGAGAATAAACAAGAAAAAGACTAACGTGATGGTGTGCAGTACAGGATCAGAATATGAACCACTGAGAATGAGAGTTGGAAGAGAGGAGCTGGAAGTGATAGAGGAATTTACTTACCTGGGAATCAAAATCACAAGAGATTGTAAAATCCGGAACGGAATTGCGACCACAATACAAAAGGCCAAAATTGCATTTCATCGGAGAAGGAACTTACTAACCAGCAACAACATCAGTCTGAAAATAAGGAAATGTATCATGAAAGGTTTCGTATAGTGTGGCCTTATACGGATGTGAAACTTGGACAATTGGAAGAGAAGAGAGAAGATGGCTAGAGGCCCTGGAGATGTGGTGCTGTAGAAGGATGATGAAGATCAGCTGGAGAGACAAAGTAACAAATGAAGAGGTGCTTAGAAGAGTACAGGAAACCAGATCTCTGTGGAGGCTCATCCAAACAAGAAGAGGAAAACTTGAAGGGCACATCCTACGACACAACATCATTGGAACAATGGCAGAAAGAGCTTATGAGGGAAGGAATCGGAGGGGGCAATCAAGGATATCACACATGCCACAGATCATGAATGACGTTGGGCGTAACACATACGTGGAAATGAAGAGGAAGGCAGACAAGGGAGGAATGGTGCTGTACTGCAAACCAACCTGACGCTTGAACACTAAAAGAAAAAAAGGTGACGACATGAAATTGCTTACTGTATTCAAGTCTTGCTCTCCTCATCATTTCTCACAGTTGTCTCCCTTAGCAAATTAAGCACTTTCAGAATATGTTTTATTAAGCTATGGCTTCCATTAGTGGAGTTGTCTCATCAATGTTCTTCCCGTATTTTTTCATTAGTTACCTGATAGAAGCGTTTATTTTACAACTTCGGTAGCACCACTTTTCAGAAGCTCCTGTTCTCTTTTTATTTGTACTGTTTATTGTCAACGTTTCAATCCCATTGAAGACTACACTCCAGACACATACTTCCAGAAAAGACATCTTAACATATAAATTAAAGGCCAATCTACCCTTATTTTTCATAAATGCTTACGCTGCAGTTAGCAGTCTGCATTATGTTGTTATGTATCCCTGTTACTTCTCTCACTGTCAGTTATTTCGCTGACCAAACAGTAAACCTCGAGAAAGAAAAATTTACTATCATGCGATAAAATTCACTTGGTTCTCCGGTTATAATTTTTGTCCCTTTCAGATGAAAAGAATATACTACTTGCAGAAATTGATCCGTTTCGAATACCACAAGGGAAACTTAGAACGTAAAATTCCATATAGCCGTGCATTCCACATTGGTGACGATATTTTCGTAGACTGATAGCACAAAAAATAATTTCAGTGGTTTGATTTGGGAGTCGCGCATTACAGGGTACATGAAAGCATATGAGTAATACTCTTAATTAGGAACGAAACGGAACTATCCATTTGCGCCAGTTGTGTAAATACGGCAACACGAGGACAGCTGCATAGCATCACGAATTAATTGCATTACGAATTGAGGACTATCTTAACAAAACTCAACAAACACCACTTTTTTGAAAATACGATTTTAACGGTTTCTGATTCTTTAATACGAGACTAACACAACGACAAAAAGAAAAGAAAACGGCAAAACTGAATATTTCCCGTTGTAAAACTAGCTTGTATGTATAAAATTTTCACAAAACTTGACGTTCCAACGTTCCAGATTCCACAAAATTCATCTAATCCTTGTTCTACACCACATGGTTGAATCATAGAACATAAAATTTTGAAAGATAAATTTAATAGCCTCCACACTAGCATGTGTATCGTCAGTTAGTGGCACACGCAACATAAACGAACTGCCTGCCATGTGTTTGTTGGACAAAAATGCGTACTATCCTGTTTGTTCTCTTTCATGTGCGGACACTGTTTTACTAAAATATTAGCAGCTGTCGTAGTACACTCTTGTTGGACTAACATTATTAAGATATTAGAAGATTTAGAATATTTTGAATCAATTCAGGATGTGAAAAGTGCAATAAAAAGCAGGATTCGTCAACGTCAAAAAGAGTTAGAACTTCACAATTGCACCCTTAAATGAAGATCTGAGTACAGACTGTAACAACAAAGGAAAAAACGTCCACAGCAGGATGTTTGGGGTTCAATGATCTTATTCATTGCACAGGTAGCCTGTATGTTAATAAAACAAAAGTTGAACAGGATAATTTCTAACTACGATTAGTGTAGCCAAATTAGACTTTTGCTGGCCAATGTATATGCAACAGCTGGAAATAATGTTAATCGACATTGGGCATCTTATAGAAAAGTTAAATGAGTTTCCGACGATTTCTGTTTCGTGCTAAAGTTTTGCGGGCAGAAAAACCACGAAATTTGTGGACTTTTCTTCAGTTTTCTGGCTATTATTCCAAAACGATACTTCCTTTCCAAAACAGAATGAAAGAGCATAAAATTTCTCGTAGAATAACCTACTTGACAGCTAAAATCGGTTACTTGTTTACCCACAACTGATCGTCAAAAATCGCGGTTTTACCAGTTTAGCGGAAAAGTGAGTTACGCATATGTTCCAATGGCTATACCTCTAAAACGGCTTCCTCAAATGAAAAATTCGTGCATGAATGTTATATATCATCAATTTCTAGGTAAAAATAGCTCTCCAGTTTAGGAATTAACTGGCTACATTGTAGTAGGTACTCGTGTCGTTGAAGGAACAATCACATATGAAAACGTGGGTATGTTGAGTTTTGTAAAAAAAATTTCTCAATAAAGGAGATTACTGATGAACTTCAATTACTCCTTGATCACCCCTATATCCATGGATTATCAGTATCATTTTTAAAAGTTTTTTGGACAACGATATTGAGCAGCTACAACTAAAAATACCTCCCCTGTAAATTTTTCTAAACTACATTTGTTGAGTTTTGTAAAACGGTCCTCAACTATTCTTTCCAAAACAGTTACTGCAGCGGCACGGGCACAAGCGACGCACCGATGTTGAAGTGGAAAACGAAGAATTGGAGGGGGAATAGTGTTTTACTCGCCATAGTTTGATGTACAAGACGCTGACGGTAGCTGCAAATTACTCGTCAGCATGGACAATTTCGTTTCACTAGAAGTGGAGCTATCACGAGATGCACAGGTACATAAATTCGAAGTTTAGGAAGAGGGATAACTAATGACTTTAGGAAAGAATATTCGAAGCTGGGGCAGTCTGTCACCTTAGTCGCACTTTGAGAAAAGGTATAACTATTTAAAGGACGTGATGAGGAGAAGATGAAAAGATTATTAGATGAAAACGTGGAACTCTTTTACTCTCCTCGACCATTCCGAGGTATGCCAAAAAACAATATCAAATTCCAAATCATCTACAACCCGTCCGTGATGGAGGAATTTATTAATCAATACCTCCATGACAGGATTGCAGAAGATAGTAGTAATCCATGGACGGTATCGATAATAACTGTATTGATAAAGAGCCTAGAACGGAGTAACGCTTATAGATTTAGTAGTGTTTACAAGTATTTAAGTCAAATTGCAATGGGAATTCCACTCTTGAACGGAGAAGAGAGAGCGAATAGATGGAAACCATGGCCTCCACGACGGCGAGAATTTCTCTTATGCCATTTTAAAATAATAAATTGAGGTCGATAGGGCTGACATACGCGATCCAGTATTAGAGTCAGAATTCTATTGAGCTCTAGAAGACTAGAGATGAAATAAGGCAGAAGGGACATGTGACATTCCATCGGAACACATTAAATCCTTGGGTGTAGTGGCAACAAACGATTATTTAAGTTGGTGTGTAGGATCTATAAGACTGGCAAAGTGTCATCAGACTTTCAGAAAAAAAATGTGTTAGTAACACTTTGATTTGTGGAATCACTTAATCCGTTACTACTTGTATGTAGATTTTTTAAAAGCTGTAACAGATCACACAACACTGAAATGGGCCGCGCGGGATTAGCCGAGGGGTCTCAGGCGCTGTGGTAACGGGCTGTGATGCTGGTCCCAGCGGAGGTTCGAGTAATCCCTCGGGCACGGGTGTGTGTTTTTGTCCTAGAACCGTGGGCTTTAAGGATACGTCGAGCCATCATATGTAGTGGGTTATACTGTTAAGCAAGTTCAGTTTTTTAGGCTATTTATCAATCTGGGAAGAATCATACTAATACAGATGGGCTAAGTTGCAAGATATACGTCTTGTATGTGTGTGTGTGTGTGTGTGTGTGTGTGTGTGTGTGTGTGTGTGTGTGTGTGTGTCTGTGTGTGTGTGTGTGTGTGCGCTTGCACTGACACTCATTAAAAAAAAAAAATACGGAGACAATCTCTAAAGTTTTTGCCAGTTAAGAACTCCAGTTGACTACGCAATCAATGTATCTCACACGTACATAAACAATAAACAAAGACTGAAAGTAGCTATGGATGAGATTAAAACACACGTAGAACGATAAAGAAAGGCCAAGGGAAATGTCATTGGCTGACCACTTACAGCAACACATGGGTGAGCCAGTAAACCTGTTAACACATAAAAACCATCTCCTTAAAATCTCGGAAAAAATACTGGGCAGTTCTATGTGTCATAAGCCTTTGGTCTAAGTGAAAACAAGTAAGGACGATCTCGACCCGTCGACGTGACTGCAAGGAGGTACGCCATGGCTGCATTGTGGTTCGCAGGAGAGCTTCTGTAAAGTTTGGAAGGTAGGAGACGAGGTACTGGTAGAAGTGAAGCTGTGAGGACAGGGCGTGAGTCGTGCTTGGGTAGCTCAATTGGTAGACCACTTGCCAGCGAAAGGCAAAGGTGCCGAATTCGAGTCTCGGTCCGGCACACAGTTTTAATCTGCCAGGAAGTTTCTCTCCCACCTATTTTTCTCATATGGAAAATAATTAAAGATTTTATTACAACCAGACGTACCTTGAGCTTGACTCTAGAAAGTTAACGGCCTCAGGAGATGTTAATGGAGCCTGATAGGGCGCTAATAGCATGAGGTATTTTTATGATTTTTATAGAAATTGTTTGATGGGAGTTGAAAGCAATTGGCAGCGAGCTCATCCCTTAGTAAGTCTTGTGGAACAGGCCCACAGCCGTACAGGGCAGACAGGGCAGCCCCTTATCGATACATGACTCCAGTAGAACAATGGTGTGCTACCTCCTGCGATGGGGCGACGGTCTGAAGGAACGCATCTACCCAGTGGAGTCGTAAACCAGGCATTCTGTGCAGAACCACAGGTAATAAAATTCACCTGTTTTCGTGTTTGCCTATAGCGAAAATAGGCCAGTGAACCACTTCCCCCAGCTGCCTGAGAAACGTTTGGAGACAGAATCTTTATTACTTTATTTAGACAAAGATCTTTGAGGTTATATCTGCTCGCTTGTTGCCATGGGAAGAGACACGACTTTGGAAAAACTCTGTGGTGTCACCGCCAGACACCACACTTACTGGGTGGTAGCCTTTAAATAAGCCGCGGTGCGTTAGTATACGTGGGACCCGCGTGTCGCCACTATCAGTGATTGCAGACCGAGCGGCAGGTCTAGAGAGACTTCCTAGCACTCGCCCTAGTTGTACAGCCGACTTTGCTAGCGATGGTTCACTGACTTCTACGCTCTCATTTGCCGAGACGATAGTTAGCATAGCCTTCAGATACGTTATTTGCTGCGACCTAGCAAGGCGCCATTATCAGTTACCATTGATACTGTGAATCATGTAATGTCAAGAGTGACGTTCGTCATTAATGGAATAAAGTTAAGTATTCCACCAGCTACGTCGGTTGTTTCTAAATTCCAATTTTCTTGTCTTGTTCCAGACCTCACGCCAGCCTGCGTGAGCTAAAACGCGTGCATTACGGCCTCCTTTAGTAACACGGTGTTGGCTTTCCTGCCAACCACAAAAAACTCATCTTCCTCCTCTGCGAAAACTTAAGAAAAACCCGTAATTGAAGGTTTCTTTTTTTTTCAGAGAAGCAGGTTTCTTAACTCTTGCTCTGGTTCGACATGAGTTTGTGCTTTCGTGTGGGAGGGGAGATTTAGCGCCTCTAGAGCTCTGTGATTGGCTCAAGATGGTGTGAAGGCGGTGTAGTTCATGCACTTCAAGGGAAAACGGATTTTTTTCTGGAGAGGCACAAAGTTCTCAGGTGTGGGACTTTGGTCTGGTAAGCACTTCTGGTCGAAGATCTGGCATGTGTGGTTGGTACTGAGACTGGCTTCACTTGCGAGTACTTTAGACTGTAGAGCCTGTGTTGCAGTTCTTACTGTACCGACAGTGTGACTTCAAAGATCTCAGACTACTCCTTAACCGAGGGCACACTTATTCGTTTTTGGTTTACCAGTCTTGACGTTTGATATCCTTGCGCGCTCTGTCGTATAAGTAAGCCAATTTGGTTCTTGGTACGACTAGCGAACGGATGTGTCACACAATGAAATTTACCGTGATTTTAGGGCTCTGGTAGAGAGTAAACTGCGATACGTCTTCCTGATCGTTAGACAATAAGATTTTTGCATTTCTTTCGTGGCCACGATCGATTCGCAGGTGCTGTCTCCACTTCTCCCTCCGCCGCACGCATCTAGTTACATCACCGCACGAAGCAAATAGGGCAATGCACTGCTGCTCCGGCATTGTCAGGGCATACATATCGCAATCCCCGATTGCTCTCTGCTGCACCTATGTAGAGAGAGTTCAGTACGTTTGATCAATCAAAGTCTGCTCAGCGTCAGATCAATTCAGATTGCGTCATCATCATTTTGAGGGCAATAGTACTTGACTAACTTCACTAGTTAAACTGTCTCTGCCACCCGGGATCCTTGTCCAGTGTAGTCTTAAATCACCTGTTAGATGTTTACGGTATTCAATCAATAACTTGTTTAGCATAATTTATGTCTGTTTTGGGAAAATAGATGTTGTTAGTACACTAAATTTTGCCTACATTCTCCAGCATTTAAATAGTCCCACTAGGGTTACCTTTCAAGCTTATTGTCTGTCACTGTTAGCCACTCATCCTCCCATCGACGCAAGACTCTATATGTCAATAGCGAGACTATAGCGAGCCGGGGGATGATACACTGAAATAACTGAGGATCACGAAACGCTCCGTTCGCTGCTAGAACTGCCCTTTCGTTTCCCGCGATAGCCATCCGCCCTGGTAACCAGAGGAAAGACTCCGCCTTCCACACTCGTAATTGGAGGGCGATATCCGGGATGTTCTTAGCATCTTTCTTCTCTGGGTTCAAACGTCGTAGAGGGTGAAGGGCAAACAGACAAGGAGTTTAGAACTTGAAGAACGCCTCATCTGCTCCAATGTCCGCAAGATCACATATAATTCTGCGGCGAAGACAGTAAAGTCTTGAGAACACGATCTGCCGGCCAGGGTGGCGGAGCGGTTCTATGCGCTATAGTCTGGAACCGCGCGACCGCCACGGTCGCAGGTTCGAATACTGCATCGGGCATGGATGTATGTGATGTCCTTAGGTTAGTTAGGTTTAAGTAGTTCTAAGTTCTAGAGGCCTGATGACCTCAGAATTTAAGTCCCATAGAGCTCAGAGCCATTTGAACCATATAAACATGATCTGGGAAAACAACAGAGATACCAACAAAGCCCCTCTGTTTAGACCCATCTATAAAGGCAGCTACATAGTTGTCGTGCCCACATTATGAAATATCGCTTCATAAATAGAATCGTGAGTGCAATCTCTCCTGTAACGCACTAATTCTAAAATGAATCTGGGTCACTGAGTAACCAGAGTTGCAGATGGCTAAAATTATAAATTTGACGTTGTCCTTGCTTTACACCAAGGGACTCCAGCATATGCCATATGCTAAGCGCAAACGGCCTTACTGCTCGTGACCAATGGGAGAAAAGGCGTATATAAGCACCCGTGGACCGCCTTTTCCCTTATGGTGGACGGCGTAAATGATCTACAAGTAAGAAGGTCTCTCCCATCTATGCACTGTGCTCGCTTAGTCTAGCTACATACGCAAGAAAGCACTATGAAATGTAGAATGGCGTCCCTCACATGCAAGCCAGGTAAATAAGAAAATAGACGAGAACGATTAAAATGAGCACACGCACACATACAGGCATAAAAATGAAACTCCGTCTTTGCACACCACGCCTCCAACTTCCACACTGTAAGTTGCAACTTACAGTTGGCTGTTGCAAGCCTGGATGAGGAGCAGAAAACAGGAAAACCGTCCACAAATAATGTGCACTGCACAGGACTCCTTACCGCAGACGTGACACTTCATGGCTATGGTAAAGAGGGTAGCACTTAAAACATTGCCCTGAGTGATACCATTCTCTTGCTCGAAACGTTTTGACAGCGTGTCACCAACTCGCGTCCTAAAAACTGATGAGAGAGAAACGACCATGTGAATAATGTGAGGTGGCCACAAGGCCTCATTAATGAAGTTGTGTGACAATACTGTGCTTCCCAGTTGTATCGTATTCCTTACTGTTGTCAAAGATTATGTCAATACAACGATGTTGATGTAAGAAAGCCTGCTGAAGAGCCCCCTCTAGCAGGGCCAGGTTGTCGACAGTGAACTGAAATCTCTGGAATCCACACTGAGACCGGGTATGAAGTTTCCTGGTCTCTAGGAACGAGACCAGACGCTGCAGGGTCTTTCCTACACATCCCGTCAAGGCGGTACTTAAGTAACTGCTGGAAGATGTGCAGTACTTCCCTTGTTTGAGGTGAGGCACAACAATTGTCTCTTTCCAACAGTTTAGGAAGTCATCTGTCTGCCATAGAAGATTAAAACATTCGAGGAGGATTTACTTTGACGCTGCTGGAAAATGCTGAAGCATACAGGATCAGAACGGGTGCAGTATCGCGAGTCTCAGACAGCGCCGATTCCTGCTCCAACATGGAGAATGGGTATTTGCAAGACTTGAATTGTTAGATATGAAGTCAAACTTTCCTCTCGCTATCGTCGCATGGTAGCAACGAAATGGACTATCCTGGCTGGCATTGGCAGTGGTTCACACAAAATCCCCTGTTAGCATCTGAGTGATGTCTCGAAGCACTGTTTGAAGACACCTCTGTTTGAACACTGCCGCAATTGGTAAGCGACTGCGTTTCGCAGAAATCCTCCTGATGGCTTCCCATACTTTTGTAGAACAAGTGGGACGGTTGATGGGGTCCAGGAACACTTTCCTCTTCTTGCTCTCTTTAATGGCGTGTCGAGCCTCAGATCTTGCAACACGAAGTGCTGTGAGGTTCTGCTGTCAGGCAGTATTTAAACCATGAAAGAGCTGGCGCAGATTGCTGCGTGGCACTCACCAGTCCATCAAGGTACAAGATGAGCTGAGGACTCTGGGAGGGATACGACAGCAACATGATGGGTCAGTCATGTAATGTGGCCCGCCCATTCCTGGACACTGTCGTGAGGTTCACACACACCCAGCTGGGTGAACAGCGTCTGTTTATCCCTTGTGACCATCCGTTTTGGTGGCTTCACTTCGGGTAATGCTCAATCTAGGAGAAGAAAGCAGACTGAGACGCGGTCACTCGAATAAGGGTTGTCAGTGACTTGCCACTAAACAGAATCGACGATCGCTGGAAAGCAAAAATGGAGGTCGATGGCTGTGGATGATCCAGCAGCAGCGCAGAAATTGGCAGTAGTACCTGTGTTCAGAATGCACAGCTTGTGAAACGTCATGAGGCTCTCCAAAACCCGACCATGAGGGGAAACAGAGGTCGAGCTTCACAACAAAAAAAAGGCCATTGAAGTTCCCCGGGAGTAGAAATCGTTTGGGGAGTTGTTTCATAAGATCTATGAAAGCCTCAGAGCCTACTGCATCTTGTGGAAGTTGGTACAGGGTGAGACAGTGATCCTCCGACACACAAAAATTTCAGTGCTTTTGGCTCACTGGTCAGTAGGGAGGGGAGAGCAGAATAGTGGTATGCATTATGGACCCCTCCCTTGATCCTTTCCCTAGTTAGGTCATCCTTGCAATAAAGAATATAGCCTCGTAGCACAGGCGCATCAGATGCATTAAGATATGTTTCCTTTAATCACAAATACAGGGGGCGTCCCTGTGATAGGATTTTTAGTTTCTCCATGTGTGTCCTGAACCCAGTAACGTTCCACTGTAGAATAGGAGCCATCTATCAGAGGGTAGCACATTCATCCTGATTTTCTGTCGTGAAGTGGAGCCCACGATGGGTGGAGGCTTGGTTTTGGGGCAAGATGATGGCCCCAGTCCGACACCAAGGTCGACCACCTCCGAAGAAAATTCGAGAGAGGCGTGAGACAGGATAACGTCGACACTGACGGACTGTGTAATTCCCATCGCTGTCAGTACGCAACTATTCACTTTCCGCTTAGATTTTTTGCCTGAGGTGGCTTCGAAGTGACAAGCCACACTAAATGTGAATCATATAATTATTTTTTCTGTTGGGAGATTAGCGTAAGCTCCCAACAGTTTACTTCCGTAACCTCGGAATAATAATATGACTAACGTCTCAACTAAATTGTGGCTCACATATAACCTTTCAATAATTAACTGACTGTGAATTTAAACTGGCAAATTTTAGGCGTCAGCAGTGCTGGCCCTGTAAGATCATTCTGAACAAATTGAAAATTCTTACCACAATGAAGCCGCCGGATAACGCATATATATCTGCTCCTATAAGAAATTTTTATGGCACAGCCCAGTGCAATGCTGGCCCCTAGATTTGTTATGTATAAAAAGAATCAACTGATTTTTCTTTACGATAGTAGGGATCACCATGGATAGGTGAAATTAGTAAAATCTTTAAATTCAAATGAGTGATTGTCAAAAGTTAATTTTATAACACAGATTATTATTAAAGGATTTTTAAAAAACATTTACCTGCGACTTGATATAACAATAGTACAAAATAAGTTGTCACAAATTATACATGCGCGCGGCTACTTTTACCTTATAATACATCGCTCTCCACTACCGGCCCAACTGCCCGACTGCCAGCTACAACTACTACTGCTGCCGACACTGCTCCTACAGCAGCCGAGACTGCTCTCTGGTTTGCGATTCTGTTGTAGCTTACATATCGCAGGCATCGAAATTACATCTGCTCGAGTGAGCTAGCAATAAATTCCTTAATCATGGACCTCTTACAAGGTGTGAAAGAGGAGGAAAGCCAAACTACCCAAGTATCCCATCAGAGAATGTGTCATGGTGACCAGACCCCACAAGCCAAAAACGAAAAATTAAGTAATTTGTTATAAAGTACTATACAGTTATGCAGTTGCATACATAGGTCTGTCTATTTAAGGGCACCATTGATACACTTCCTCTTTTACCAGCAGCTCCTTTGCAGGAGGGGAAGGGAATGGTAAGAAAGAAAGGTAAGATCAGAACAAAATAAACAAGAAACGTCTGTGATACTGAAAGGTACCCATATGCCTAAAGGTCACAAAGTGGCGTTCTGAGCTTTTCTTCTAAAGCGCAATACGTCTGTGAATTTTATCTGTGTGTTGTTTCTTATTTGTTGGTGGGAATGTTATAGTGCAAGTAACTTAGGTTCTTCTTTTTTTTTTTTTTTTTTTTTTTTTGAAAACATCTATGTTATGTTGATTATTTGGTGAAATGTGTCGTTTGTGTAGAACTACTTCTTAGAATTAATAAAAATGTCCCAATATACGTGCCATGGTCTAGGAGTAGCGTCCTCGGTCCTGGAATCGAAACTTGCCACCGCTTAAATTTTGATCAATAGCATTGGTGTCCGAAGACTTCCGGCACAAGAAGTCATCCTCATTCTGCCAAGACTTTGTCAAAGAGGGCGCATGACCGGACAGATGTTCAGAGCACGCTCTTTCTTTTGGGGTGGGAAACTACTAGTGAAAGCGGCGGAATCAGTAATGATCAACGGCATGATGATGCAAAAGGCAGTGCAAATCATTGCGTTAAAGACACGTAGCGTGTATTCATAAGACATGTGACCCATAACTGAAAAAATGTCATGATGATATTTCCATTGGCGAAAGATTCCGGAATAGACCCCCTTTCCAACCTTGAGAGGGGACTGCCAAAGGTGAGATGACCAAGAGAAAAAGATTGAATAATAAACGGAAGGATGACGTTTAACGAGTCGGTGGTGAAACGTCAGTAGCATGAACGTCGTAGGCTAGCCAGAAGATCTGAAAATGGAAGTGCAAAGGCTCAGTCTAGATATTCTAGGGGTCAGTGAGGTCAGTTGTAAAGAAGGCACGGATTTCTCGTCAGACGAGTACAGGCTAATGTCAACAGCACCAGAAAATAGTATAATGGGAGCAGGATGTGTTATGAATAGGAAGGTACGGCAGAGAGAGTGTTACTGTAATGAGATTTTCACTCTGCAGCGGACTGTGCGCTGATATGAAACTTCCTGGCAGATTAAAACTATGTGCCTGATCGAGACTCGAACTAGAGACCTTTGCCTTTCGCGGGCAAGTAATCTACCACCTGTGGCTAAGCCATGTCTCCGCAATATCCTTTCTTTCAGGAGTGCTAGTTCTGCAAGGTTCGCAGGAGAGCTTCTGTAAAGTTTGGAAGGTAGGAGACGGGATACTGGGAGAAGTATAGCTATGAGTACCGGGCGTGAGTCGTGCTTCGGTAGCTCAGATGTTAGAGCACTTGCCCGCGAAAGGCAAAGGTCCCGAGTTCGAGTCTCGGTCGGACACACAGTTTTAATATGCCAGGAAGTTTCAGAATGTTACTGTGATTCTTATCAGAATCGACAGTAAACCAATATCGACAACGACAGTTCAGGTGTACATGCCGACATCGGAAGCTGAAGATGAAGAGGTAGAGAAATTATACGAGGCTATTGAAAGAATAATTCACTGCATAAAGGGAGATGAAAATCTAATGGTCATGGGGGCTGGAACGCAGTTGTAGGGGAAGGAGTAGAAGAAAAGGTTACAGGAGAATATGGGATTGGGGCAAGTAATGAGAGAAAAGAAAGACCATTTGAGTGCTGTAATAAATTCCTGCTAGTAATAGCGAAAACTCTGTTCAAGAATCACAAGAGAAGGATGTGCTGGCGTAACCACAAGCTCCGGAACGAAGATGCAGTACGAAAGACTAGAAAGGGCAGTGAGGAAACATCGGAATAGGACTGCGCAGCGCCTGAAACGCCCCCTTCAAGAAGTGAATATAAGCAGAGATTTCGAAATCAGATACTGGGCTGTAAAGCGTGCGCAGGAGCATATACAGACTCACATCAGAATGTAACAGTGATGAAGAGTAAGCTGAAGTCGACGCGATTAGTCAGGAAGAATGATTACAGAAAGAAGTGGGATACGGGGGTACTAAGCAATGATGAGATACATTTGAAGTTCTCTAAGGCAGCAGACATAGAAATTAAGAAATAGCTAAGTAAGCAATACAGCTGAAGAAGAACGGACAGGAAAGGAAATAAATAGGAAGTACAGGGAAGCAAAGACGAAATGGCTGCATGAAAAATGTGAAGAAATCTGAAAGGAAATGATTGTCAGAAGGACTGACTCAGCATACAGGGAAGTCAGAATAAGCTTCGTTGAAATTAAAATTAAGAGCGATAACAATACAAGTGCATCGAGAATTCCAGTGTTTAATGCACAGGAGAGAGCAGGTGAGTGAAAAGATACACCGAAGGCCTCTGTGAGGGGGAAGATTTGTCTGATATGAGAGAAAAGGAAACAGGAGTCGATACAGAAGAGATATGGGATCCAGTATTAGAATCAGAATTTAAGAGAGCTTTGGAGGACTTTACATCAAATATTGCACAAGGGATAGATAACATTCCATTAGAATTCCTGAAGTCATTGTGGGGAGGGGCACCAAACGAATATTCACGTTGGTGTGTAGAATGTATGAGTCTGGCGACATACCATCTGACTTTCGTAAAAAAATCATCCACACAATTCCGAAGACTGCAAGAGGCGTCAGATGCGAGAATTACCGCACAATCGTTTTAATGGCTTATGCATCCAATTTGCTGACAACAATAATATATAGGTGAATGGAAAAGAAATTTGAGGGTGTTTTAAATGACGATCAGTTTGTCTTTAAGAAGGATAAATGCACCAATGAGGCAATTCTCACGTTTCGGTTAATAACTGAACCAAGGTTAAAGAAAAATCAGCACAAGTTCATAGGATTTGTAAATCTGGAAAATGCGTTCGGCAATGTAACATGGTGCAAGATGTTCGAAACTGAGACAAACGTAGGGGTCAGCTATAGGGAGAGACGGGTAATATAAAGTATGTACAAGAGCCAAGAGAGAAAATAAGAAACGACGACCAAGAACGAAGTCCTCGGATTATAAAGGGTGTAAGACAGAAATGTTAGCTTTCGCCCCTACTTTCCAAACTGTACAACAAAGAAGCAATAATGTAAACAAAAGAACAGTTCAGGAATGGAATTAAAATTCAAGGTGAAAGGGTAGGATACGATGGTATCATCATATCAAGAAGATGTGTAACAGTCTTCCAACACGATGATAGCAACAGCGGACGACGTTAGTCGACAAAGCCCAAATGCGCCCAGCATATTCGAAACCTGTGACATCACGCCTCTTACGCCCCTGTGCGGGAGCTCGAGGAAGTGGAATTTTGCTGTAGTCAGTAGCGAGCCAAGGTGTGAATCACACACTCAGCTCAGCTACGATCCGCCTTGAAAACCACCGTTCGGATGAAACTTCGGGTTTTCATTAGACCACGGCATAATAGCCCGGAACATTTTATTAATTATTACATTTCCGGCCATGAAAGTTTATATTTTAGAGAAGTATATTTCTACACATTGAACAGTAGTGTTAGGATGTAATCTATCATTCATTATGAGTGTGTCCATGGATATGTGTTAGTCTCGGATATTTAGTTTCAAGGTTAAAGATCGTTTTCGAAGTGTGCTGCTTGCTCAGTCGTGAAGATCATGGGAGACCTTAGTAAGTTTGTGCAACAGGGTACGTGAGAGACTTCTTGTAGGATCAGACAAGACCCACACACTGCCCTGCAACACAGAGCTGCTGCGATGCTGTTTTGAAACCTGCTCGGTGTAGGGATACCAGTGTTCGAGTTTCCAAGGGAGGAAATTGCAGAGAAAAATGACTTCTTCCAAAATCTCGAATGTCATTGGTCTTTCTAAGTAGCACATCCTGTATCAGTCATCTCTAGCTGTGAAACTTTCTGGCAGATTAAAACTGTGTGCCCGACCGAGACTCGAACTCGGGACCTTTGCCTTTCGCGGGAAAGTGCTCTACCATTTTTTATTTTATTTTCGCGGTCCATCCGGGAATCGAACCCGGTTCCGTACTACGGCCATCCGTCACGCTGACCACTTTTTTTGCTAGTTTTTTTCCCTTTATTAAAACAACTATATATGTACATAAGCACAAAAACTAATATTGAAGTGCTGGAACTGATTCAACACGAAATGTATCCTACAGTAGACTGAAGAATACATTTCAATATAGTGCCATTTGTAAGCTTACAAAATAGAACATTATAGTAAACTGAAAATAGCCTCTTTAGTCCAGTCAGAGACGTAGAGCCGAAACGCAAACATATATATAATTGATTGTCGTAACTGGAATGACAGTTCTGTCATTTGATTCATAACCGTCCAAAGCTCAAAGTCATTTGGAGCACACAAACGGATAACTAGAGATGCACAGGAACATAAATTAATGAAAACGTCATAATGAAGTTTATAACACCAATGAGAAGTCGGGAGTAGTCCTAGGATCTGGTATAACCCCTTATTCGTTGTGTATTTTGTTCGCTACATAGTCTTGCATGTGATTTGTGTGCTTACCGGCATCGAGAATTACCCTACGCCTTGTTTTTCAAAAATTATGTCTAACATGTTAGCAAACATCTTCCTGATATTTGGGCAACGTTTCATCTTCCAGCGTGCCGTTCTCATGTAAGCCTCGAAACTAATGAGATTATCTTCACTATTGTGGATGATGATATATGTCACAAACTGTCCTAACATCCACATCACGGTGTTGTTCTTGGTGGCGGGAAAATTTTTCGTGTCCGGCCAGAGCAGGATGTCGGTGCAGTGGCTGGCTGGGCTGCTGCGGGTAATCAGGCCCAGTCTCTGCTGCACCCATTTCCAGTTAGTGAGATGACCGCCACAAGTGAAGCGATGGCGTAAGGTATCGACTAAACCACAGCGGACGCATTTATCACTGTCACTTAAAGCGATTCTATGCAATCTTTCATTAGTGGGTATAACATCGTTTACCACTCTATACCACGTGGACGCCACTTCCAGCAGTGTGGACAGTTAAACTTACGTTGTCCCAAACTGCCTTCCAATGACCACTCGGGTATTTCAGTTCAATGGGATTCCGGACTATAGGAGATGTCCATCTTTTTAATAACAGGCGCGTCGTCGGTAAATCCAGCGTTAAATAATGTCCATCAATATAACTTACTTCAAGAAAAAACTGCCTGACATGTCGTAATTTGTAATGTATTTTACCTATATCAATGGGTGGATGCATATCGGTGGGTTGTACGGTTCGGAAGAGCCAACTGGTTACGCTGAGAGGTTCCTTGTCCAACAAATGGGTGATTCGTTTAATATATAAAGCAGTACACTTTCGGTTAATGTCAGGCATGTTTAGTCCGCAGGCCTGTCTGGAAGACGTCAGCGTGGTGTATTTCACTTTGAATAGATGCCCTTGCCAGATAACTCTATTAGAGAGTTTCATCACGTGTTTGGCCTGAATCTAGGGGACTGGAAATAGTTGGGCCATATAGAACGCTTTACTGAATATATAACTGCTGAGGAGTCGTATGCGTTGGAGTATGTTAACGGACCGCCAATTGTTTTCATAGATGGCACCTTGCATTTTATTGGTGACCTGCTTCCAATTTTTTGCATTCATTATTAGAGGGCATTTGTCTATAATCATACCCAGAGTGGTGTGGGTTTCGACACGCTTCGCCCAAGGTATATTTACTGCGTCGAATCGTCGAAGGTTGACAAAGGTGCATTTACCGGCGTTGATTTTAGCACCGGAAGCACGACAGTACTCGTCTACCGCGGTCTTGAGGGTTGATACGTCTCCGTCGTTGCGCAATAACACTCCGACGTCGTCGGCGTAAGTACGAACCACGAACGATGTCCCGGCGATCGAAAGGCCTGCAAGTTTGTCATGAATAGAGCGTAAGAGCGGCTCGAGCGACAAAACAAATAACATCATGGAGAGAGGGCTCCCCTGCGGTACTCCTCTTTGTACCTCGATGGGTTGAGTAAGCTGTCCATTTACGCTGCTTCTGGTTGTAATGCCCGTGACGAAATGTTGCACGACATTTATAACCCGTTCTCGAAACCACAACGCTGCAGTAGCTGTAGGAGGTACTCGTGGCGGACGCGATCAAAAGCCTTGCAAAAGTCGATAAACAGCAATGCGAGATTCACGTTAGTGACTGACGCTATAGCTATTACATCTCTATATTCCGAAAGGGGCGTCATAATAGTGCGACCAGGGATGCATGATTGATGGCTGTGAATTACTTGCTTCATTAACGGAGACAATCTGCTGCTGAGTGCTCTGGCGAAGGTTTTGTAATCAAAATTAAGTAAAGTAATAGGTCGGAAGTTATCTAAGGTTTTTCGGTGTTTGCTTTTTGGTATCAATACAATTCGGCCTTCCTTCATTTCGGCCGGCACGTCACTCCATCGCATCACTTCATTGAGAACATCTGTAAATGCGTGTCCGATTATGGGCCAGAAGCGCAAATAAAATTCCCGTGGCAAACCATCAGGGCCAGGGGATTTATTCGATGGCGAGCCAGAAATCAGTTCAAGGACTTCGTCTGGAGCAAAATCGTGTACGACCGCCGAGTTGTCCGCAGACGGGACTACGGTGGGCAGAGCACTCACGATATCGCCGCCGTCATCACCATATGTATCGCATTGCGAGTACAGATCCGTGAAGTACCGGTAAACTGCAGTAAGAATATAACTCTGTCGGGTCAAACGGAGTCCCATCATCTGTGTCCATCTCCCCGATAAAAGCTCACTTGCGATGGGCACAATGTTTTATGAGGTGATACAACGATGCAAGTTCGTCTCTTGAAGCGATTTTGCTTTAGATCTGATCTTCAGTCCTTCGAGCTGCGTTCGCTTTATGCCTATAACCTTCGCCTTTATTTGTTTGATGGTCGTCAGCTGTGTGTTGGTTGGTGTCGTAGTGGCATACAACTCTCGCAAAACTATTTGGTAAAAATCAATCGTGCGTTTGACATCTTGCGCCCGTTGCCAACTGTAGTTTCTTAAGGATAATCGCATTTTCCGTTTGACCACAGCATTTCACCAGGCTATCTTGCTCGGATATCTGCAGCATTGCTTGAGACAATCCGCCCATGTCGTGAAGATGACTTCTTGTAGCAAGGCATCGGCGAGAATAGAAACATTTAGGCTCCACGGAATCCTATGCCATTTAGTATGCTGTTTGGCCAGATTTATCGTGACACAGAGGGCGAAATGGTCGGAGAAGCTAGCCGGAATGACATCGGCGTCCAGAACATGTTGGCAAATGTTCTCAGAGATGTACAAACGGTCTAGACGGCTACATGCGGTGGTGGTCAGGTACGTGTACCTTACCAGAGTAGGAAATTTTAGTTCCCACGCATCCTTCAGCTGCAGGTGACGCACCAGATCATCTAGTTCCCTACAGTAATTAAAGTTTGGCGATTGGTATTTCCTGTGGATCACACAGTTGAAATCACCACTAATTATCAACTGGGTTGGGTTGCGGCGTAGCAAGTATATGATGTCTTGTTTGAAGAAGTTAGCTCTTTCTGATTTTAAGGTCGTTCCTGATGGAGCATAGATATTGACGAGGTTGACGTCAAAAATTTGGGAAGCTATGCCTCTACATGAGTCCAACATTTCGATATTGCTCACTGGGATTCCGTCTCGTGATAGAATGGCCGTACCTGTACCTCGTCCGCCACGGTGTTTACGATTGTTGCAAATCCTGATACATGAAAACTTAAAATGGACACTTCCTGTAACAGAACTATATCAGCTTCGGACTCATAGATAAACTGCCGTAGCATTGCTAATTTTAAATCTGTCCTAACTCTATTTATGTTCAGGGACAAAAACTTATAAGCTTGACTCATGATCGTCCGATACTTGTGGGTGATGGGAAGCGTAGGAAGCTCACTCCATCTCACCGCCGGACTTCGAACCTACATCCGCAGGTTTTGTACCAGTTTTCGCGCTGACTTTACTTTTTGAGTTACTTCCAGCCACAGAGTCCTTTGGTTTAACTTTATTTTGCCGTCGCAAAGTCGTCCGAAGTGTCATTGAAGACGGCGGAGTCGGCGAGTCATGGCTGTAAGCAGTATGTGAATGTCCTTGCTTCGGAACGGGTGACGGGAAGTCCGAAGATGCGGCTTCAGTAGGCCCACTGTGTTTGTTTGGAGCCGCACTGGCTGTTTGTATACAGCTGTCCGGGTCCTCGTGTTGTTTGGAAGCAGTTTCGAGGTGGTGGCTGTTTATGTCATGCTCTGCACCGCGGGCTTCATCCGCCGTGTTTACGAGTTGCAGTAGACTGACTGCCGCCTCTTGTGTGTTGGCCACCCGCGGCGAGTCGGCAAGCGGCATCGGAACGGATTGCTGTAAACACTCGGCTGCACTCGTATTGACAGTTTCTGCATCGGGCGGATGAATGGGAATTTGGCGGGTCGTAACTCCGCCACCCGACACATGCGTGTCCTGTGTGGGGGCCCGTGGCTCCGAGTCATCGATTTGATTTTTTACTACCTGGTCGCCGGAACCACTACCGTCACTTATAGTACGTCGTCGTTTGTTACCGACAGATAATGCAACACCGGTGACTAAGGGGTGACTGGCTACGGGTTTTTGAGGCAAGGATGGGAAGGTGCTGTTACCGAGATCGTTGTCCTCTGACACAGATGCACTCGGTTGGGAGTCAGTCACAGAAGGCGTCTGATTTTGAGTTAGGACATCAGCCAGTGTTAATCTCTGTCGTTGTTGCACATTGTTTCGAAGTACGACAACTCGCCGTGGGCAATCCTCTCGTAAATGGCCACTCGTGTTACAGATAAAACAAGTGCCTACTTGCCCCTCGTAAATGACATGAGCCTTACAAACCACAAACCATTATATAGGATGGGACATTGACGTTAACGGCCATGTCAACTGAACGAACCGCACTATAACATTGGAGTTTGTGACGGCTCGACCATTTTTCGTTTCTAATCTGTCGGATGTCTCCGTATTTGGCGAGGACATCTCTAAGAAAACAATTCTCAACCTCAGGTGGCAAATTGAACACTCGCACTTCTTTATACTCAATGTCAGCGTTAGTTATTGAAACTGTACTTACCGACTGATCACGATGTCGGAACTCTGCTTTCCCACCAGTGTTCACCAAAATTTTCTCCAGTTGTATCTGGTCTAAAAACTTCACAAAGAAATAGTATTCCGCCATGTCATAACATGCTGTGTGGACCTTATCGGATGTGACGCCAATAATATCTACTATCCAGTCATGGATTTCTATTGAACTCGGTTGCACATTCCTGGAAGATTTCTCAAATGCAAAACACAGGGTGTTCTTACGAGGTACACTGGGAGCCATAACTGCACTTTATGAACGGTCGGGACCGCTGTGAGTAAATTAAGAAGCTTGTATACGACGGAAGTGAAGAAACACTGAGAATATCACAGGTCACAATCCAAGAATTATTATAAACACGGCTTGCGCCGCTACGACTACGCGGAAGTACTGACACGTCCGGTCGCTGTCGCGTCCCAAGCGGAACTGTCCATCTGAGCTACCGAAGCACAACTCACGCCCGGTACTCACAGCTTTACTTCTGCCAGTATCTCGTCTCTCTAGCTGTTACAACCAAACACATCTTATAGCACGCCATACACAGAACTTGCTTATCCGTAGTAAAGATTGTGATATTGGTGGACCTACGTTCCGGCGCCCACCAAAGTCTGCAAAGTCACAACGCAGACCACAGCCTACTCGCTAAGTATCTACTAGACTTCCCTTCCGAAATTTTGCCATTGGAAAACCTTACCTATCAATACTCTAAAACCCAGCCTTCTACCCTTCCTGGAGCAGATGCTTGCCGCCCAGCAGGTCACGTGTCACCGGAACATCTACTAGGGCACATAGAGAACAATATATTAAGCGTCAGCGCTGACTCATCACAGCTGGAAAATCACGTGACATTCATCTTCATTATGAAATACACTACTGGCCATAAAAATTGCTACACCACGAAGATGACGTGCTACAGACGCGAAATTTAACCGACAGGAAGAAGATGCTGAGATATGCAAACTATTAGCTTTTCAGAGCATTCACACGAGGTTGTCGCCGGTGGCGACACGTACAACGTGCTGACATGAGGAAAGTTTCCAACCGATTTCTCATACACCAACAGCAGTTGACCGGCGTTTCCTGGTGAAACGTTGTTGTGATGCCTCGTGTAAGGAGGAGAAGTGCACACCATCTCGTTTCCGACTTTGACAAAGGTCGGATTGTCGCCTATCGCGATTGCGGTGAGAATATCGAGAAATTGCTGCTCGTGTTGGTCGAGATCCAATGACTGTTAGCAGAATATGGAATCGGTGGGTTCAGGAGGGTAATACGGAACGCCGTGCTGGATCCCAACGGCCTCGTATCACTAGCAGTCGAGATGACTGGCATCTTATCCGCATGGCTCTAACGAATCGTGCAGCCACGTCTCGATCCCTGAGTCAACGGAACGGGACGTTTGCAAGACAACAACCATCTGCACGAACAGTTCGACGACGTTTTCAGCAGCATGGACTATCAGCTCGGAGACCATAGCTGCGGTTAGACTTGACGCTGCATCACAGACAGGAGCAGCTGCGATGGTGTAGTCAACGATGAACCTGGGTGCACGTATGGCAAAATTTCATATTCTCGGATGAATCCAGGTTCTGTTTACAGCATCATGATGGTCAGATCCGTGTTTGGTGACATCGCGGTGAACGCACCTTGGAAGCGTGTATTCCTCATCTCCATACTGGCGTATCACCCGGCGTGATGGTATACGGCGCCATTGGTTACACGTCTCGGTCACCTCTTGTTCGCATTGACGGCACTTTGAACAGTGGAAGTTACATTTCAGATGTGTTACGACCCGTGGCTCTACCCTTCATTCGATACCTGCGAAACCCTAGATTTCAGTAGGCTAATGCACGACCGAATGTGGCAGGTCCTATACGGGACTTTCTGGATACAGAAAATGTTCGACTGCACCCCTGGCCAGCACATACTCCTCTCACCAACTGAAAACGTCTGGTCAATGGCGGCCGAGCAACTGGCTCGTCAGAATACGCCAGTCACTACTCTTGATGAACTGTGGTATCGTGTTGAAGCTGCATGGGGAGCTGTACCTGTACACACCATCCAAGCTCTGTTTGACTCAATGCCCAGGCGTTTCAAGGCCGTTATTACGGCCAGAGGTGGTTGTTCTGGGTACTGATTTCTCAGGATCTATGTACCCAAATTGTGTGAAAATCTAATCACATGTCGGTTCTAGTATAATATATTTGTCCAACGAATACCCGTTTATCATCTGCATTTCTTCTTGGTGTAGCAATTTGAATGGCCAGTAGTGCTTTTTATTGGCTTTATTGTACCTTAAACATTTCGGTGTAATGCCATTTTCAAATTATCTACTACAGAATTGGTGTCAAAGAGAAACATGTGATAACATCCAAAATACATCGTGAATGCTGTGCTGCTCCTCTCCACGCCCTGTATACCCTGGCCGTGACCCCCTCCGCCAGCTAGCTCCCCTCGCAGTACGCACGGCCCACGCGTCGGACGGTGGACGTGCTGGGGTAAGCGGTGCTTCGGTCCGTGGACCGGCCTGCTTCTTCAACGCCACGGTCCGCGCACCCCGGTTCCAGATTCGGTGCAGGTTTCCACGTGTAACTAATTTATAGGCCACTATCCTCATTAATCAGACCATCTTTCAGTCTGATTTCGTTGCCACATTAATTACTCACTCGCTGACCACTCAGCTATCGTAGCGGACACGACGTTCATAAGAAATGGGTACAGCAATAAGTGGGTATGATGTGCAGTTCAGACAGACTGTTCCCGGGCAATAGCAAGAAGAAGAAAAAGGCCGATACAAAGCATTGGCATACATATAGTTTGTCGGAAATACTCCCAGAAAAATCGGCACGGTCCTGCAACGACACAATTTAACATGTGTATTTTGGCCTTCTGCGAAAACCTTGACTCTATTAGGCTCAGTAAAGGACGATTTACGTCTTCGCAAACCAGGCGCTTACCAAATCCCTACCAATGCCGCAAATCATACACTGGGCGTTCGCACGGAAGAAGGAAGATGTCGTAGACATAAGCGTCGTACCGAACTATGCCAAACTACCAAATAAGCCGTGGCCTTCCATAGTATAAAAACTAGTCATACCTTGAATTACGAAAATATCAAAAATTCTTAGGCAGTCCTCCACCTTCTGGAACTGTGGCAGCGCGGGATTAGCCGAGCGATCTCAGGCACTGCATTCATGGACTGTATGGCTGGTCCCAGCTGAGGTTCGAGTCCTCCCCCGGGCATGGGTGTGTGTGCTTGTCCTTAGGATAATTTAGGCGAAGTAGTGTGTAAGCTTAGGGACTGATGACCTTAGCAGTTAAGTCCCATAAGATTTCACACACGTTTTAAAATTTTTTGCAACTGTGTAATTAAAGAGGCCCTTGACATCAGACTGCAAGATAGCCTAATTAATAAAAATGTCACGCTACAACTCAGATGTTGAGCCCTGCACTGAACATAGAAAGGAAGAGGTGTTCTCGGACGATGGCGTCAGCGCCGGACGATGATAGCGTGGACACTGCAGGCTAGAGCGCGCGTAGAGGCACTGTTTGCCCCATTACCGCCATTTCCGGCGCGGCGGATTGCGAGAGGAGCTAGCTGGTACAGGGGGTAACGGTCAGCATATATACGACGCCGAGAGGAGCAGACGTTATTCCCCTCCCTCCCCCCCTTTTCTGAGGTGGAAGTCGCCCTCTTACTTTGCTCCCTTTACTCTCGGCGGGCTGGGTGAGCCGAAGGAGTCACTACACTAATATACTCTTGAAGAACCTGCCGCCCAAGCTCCACCTGCTCCTGGCTGATGTGTTCAACCAGATCCTCATTTCGCGTACCCTTCCACGTGGTCGTCATCGTGAAGGTCAACAAGGGCTCCAGCTGGCATGTAGCTCCTAACCCATCAGTCTGCTCCTGCCCCTCTCAAAAGTCTTCTGTGGCTCCTTGTAGTGCATGTCACTGCTGAGCGCCTTGCTCCAGATCAGCAGTTTGACTTTTGAGGGCCCAATCCACCACCCAACATCTGTTACTTCTGGTGGAACCCGCCATCAGGGCGCTGGGAACCCAGGAGTACCTTGGGGCAGTACTCATGGATGTCCCTCGAGAATTTGACCCCATGTGGCAAGACGGCATCATATAAAAACTCTTTGTGAATGGGGTCCAACATCACGTGGACTACTCCTCCAATCCCACCTACCTGGCAGGACGTTTCATGTGTGGGCTAACCAAGGCATGCCTACTGTGGGCAAATAAAGGCCAGGGTGTCACATATGTTGGTCCTTGGTCCCATCCTATATTCCCTTTACATTGCACATGCTCCATGGGTGACATGAATGGAGTTGGCTCTCTATGCTAACAACATGGCATTTATCATCCACAGTAGGAATGCTGACAACATAGACCACGGCATAAAGCTGGGCTGTGATCTACTGGAGGCTTGGGTCACCAAATGACAGCTCAAGTACAACCCCGCTAAGAGCCAGGCGATTGTTTTCACTAGAAAACAAATCCTCCTGGTTCTTCCCGCAGTCAACAGCGCGGGAGGCCCCATCCAGTGGACCAAGTCCACTACCCACCTCGTGGTCGAACTTTTACAGAGGCTTTCTTGGCCCCCACACATCTGTGAGATCCAAAATAGGCCTGTTGGGCGTCTATGGGTGCTTTATCCCTTCCTTAACCCCAAACTTACCTTCCCCCTCGCCACGGCATTATGGTCTACCTGCCATGCGTTGGCCGGACCTGTCGTGCGAAATTTGGAAATTTTTGGTAAGTTCTTATGGGACCAAACTGCTGAGGGTATCGGTCCCTAGGCTTACACACTACTTAATCTAACTTAAACTAACTTACGCTAAGGCCAACACACACGCCCATACCAGAGGGAGGACCAGAACCTATGAAGGGATTAGTAGCGCGAACAGTTCAATATAGGTACACAATTGCACGTCGAAATTTATTATCATGACATGTAAGTGCAAACTGATTAGACTTTCAAGCATCTTAAGGAGAGAGACTACCTGACGATACTTTACACGTGGCGGCTGTGATATTTTTTGACAATACAAAAGTAATTTGCAATTTGATCATACATTATTGACTAACTAATGTCCTTGTATCAGTTGTCAAGCTTAGAAAAGTAAATCGGTATTTTGAAGAAAGAAATGAAATCAAAATATCCTTTTGTGGGAAAATATAGAAAAATTTCCGTTGTACTTATTTCTAATCTTGTCTTAACCAAACAATTACATGTTCTTATATTAACATTCCATCACAGTATCTTGTAAAGACGGATTGGATTAAATAAAATCTTCTCCGGCTTCCAGCCTTGTCAGGTGGTTAAAATCCTTTCCGCTTGCGACCGAGCTCTTCTCGGCCACTGTCAAGTGGTAAATGACTGCCGTTCCGCCGTCGCCTCGCCCTTAACCGCACCGCTGGCTGGGACGTTACTGGCGTTCTCTTCCTCGTCTAATATGGCCATGTTCCCGTCGTGCGTCCGTCTCGCCTGCTTCAACCTCACGATGGTTGGGACCCAGGCTGTGCTGAGATGCAAACCGCCGTTCTTGTTCATGATGTTTTCAGAAATTTTCATTTCTACCGCACAACTGGATTGTCCCGAGGGATATTAAAACTCAGGATTTGATTTCTTCTTCAGAATGATTACGAAATGAGCATTAAAAATTCTTATTACAACACGTCAGATTGTCGCAGTCAATAAAATTCTCCTGGGTTTGAGGCCGCATTGTCATCTGTAAAATTCCGACGTTTCGGCGACTGTTGCAAGGTGCCTTCCTCAGGGTGTATTGCTAGCAGAGCAACAGGCGCGCGGTAGACCACAGCGGTGGAGGGTACATAGTTCGCTGACGCGGCCAAGTCGATACTAGGCAGTTAGTAAAAAACGCTACGCTTAGTCGCCGCTCAGTCTCCTAGTCGCCGATTTACACCAATGGCAGGCAGTGAAGGAAACTCCAATGGAAAACTCCCATTTCCGCCAATGACAACACGCAATGCAAAGACCAATAAAATGAACTCCTAATGTCCTTCCCCACCCTCACATCCAATGACAGCACTCCTCCATAGTATATAAATATCCAAACTACTACTCTTCAAGCAGTTAGCAATACACCCTGAGGAAGGCGCCTTGCAACAGTCGCCGAAACGTCAGAATTTTACAGATGGCAATGCGGCCTCAAACCCAGAGAAATTTATTGACTGTGACAACGACCGCGGAAGCCTATGTTTACATACAACACGTGAAATTGTTATATTTTCACAAAACATTCATAATACAACACATACAGCAAATGTCTACACTACTCACAGGTTTTGGAACATTATCTCTGAAAATCATTACTGTTATTCACATTCCCAGTCCTCCGCATTATGTGTTGTTGCTCTCTTCAACACTTCCTCGTAAAATAGTCTATACTCATATAGTATGTACGTAACTATCCTGCGTACGTGTCTTCTTGTCTTATACTGGATTCTTTTTCTCTGTACGCCTTTTCTGTTGGATTTTGTGTCGTTCTTTTTTAACAAGAAAGTGTTCATCACCACACATTCAGTGAAATCAGATGCGATTAAATACTCTTTACGTAAGAAGTATTCTAACTGACTAGACTTGCATTCCAGCATGGGAATTTTTGCAGCTACATGATTTTTTTTTCTTTGGTACTTAGGTTACCAGTTCTTGAAACGCAAGATACTTTCAACAAAGACTTCAATAACACTTAATCCTGTCTTGCTTGAGGAATAAGTCAAATCACGGTATTGTTGTTGCATGTAAATTGTCTTTCATCGTCTGATTTTTCTTTTCGCAGTCAAAAAATTGTGATCACATTAAACAAAGGAGTTTTCTCGCAATAGGAAGTACCCATAAATTTTTGCATATCGCCCAGTAGTAACCAGTGAAAGGAGATGGATGGCACACTAAAGTGTTGTTGTGGCTTTAGCCTCCACAGGCATCACTGAAAAGGTGAAGGTGAAGCATTTTAATCGAAGTGTCCTTGTTGTTGGCTTTCGACCACAGCAAGCTACATATGTCATCAAATCCATGTTTCGCTTCTGCTTCCGTGTAAAAATAGAAATCGGCAAAATGTTTCCATATCGTGTACGTAGAATACATATATATAACCACAGTTGCCTTACATTAACTGAATTGGAGTGAGGAAAACCATCAGCTGTAGAATGAAATGACGACAGTGAAAATTTATTACGAATCAGGACTCGATCCCAGATTGCTCGCTAATCGTGAGAGGTTGCCTTACCATTTGGCTATCCGTGCACGACTCACGGCCAGGCTCAAACTTCCATAAGTCGTCAACCATTCATCTGCTATCTGTGCTCTTACCTCCGTTATGTGCAGTCCTGTACAGGTCAGACGTTGTACTTGAAAGTCACCTGCTGGGTGTCGGCCGATAAATACGATATTGCAATGATTGTGTTATTTTGACTAGGATACAAAGTTGATTTGCACATGCATGCATGTCCAAAGGAACTATTCATCATAATCAGAATAACACCGGCGCTGCAATATTGTATAGTATCCATTGGTAGGACATTTCCTGAGCAGGAAATTTTGATTAACTGACGTTTTGCATGCACTCAAATACAAATATTCCAACTTCCGGTCACCAGAACAAAGAGTATTTATTTCTTTATGTTTGTTATAAGACTTGTGAGCCTGACGAACATGAAAGATCTTTTCGGCGCTTTACAGTGTCGTTCAGACGTCGTCTGTTTACTATTTTTAAAGTTCTCCACAAGTAGCACAGACGTCAATCTAATGTCGTCCAAATCTATAATCATAACTTTCGTGGAAGTACTTTCTGTAAAAGTCATATCTTACTTTCTTGAAATGATCAGGATATTTTTTACAAAAGTGGTCATACTTGGTTTTGTTTTCACCATTGTCATGCTCTATATTCCGATTGCAGTAGTGAGTTTCTTTAACAGGAAATTAGTTAATGTGTTTAACGAATCGACAATAACTCGAATTTTGTTCGGTGTTACGTTACTGCGATCTCCTTGCCTGCCGCTTCATCCATGAGAACTTGGTTTGCAGTTATTATTTAGTTAAGCGAAAGATTAATTTATTCTTTATGCAGTACATAATGCACAATGAACTTTTACATACAGTCGTGCATTCATGGCCTTTCATTACATGTTGAACAAAAATGCGCTCGTTCGAGAGGTGCCTCTCATTCAGAACACCTCCGTAATTTTGATTTTCGATCAATCAGCCGCATTAAGAATCTGTTTTACACATATTTATAACGCACGTCAGGCAATGTTTCCAAGCAAACATCCTTCTCAACCACACTGAACCTTCCAGGAAGTTTATGTTTACAGGATCCGGCACCTCAGTTATTTATCTTTGACCATATTATTACACGTGTAGAATGAAGGCTTTCACGACCGGCTGACATGGCTGTTGATATACTTTCCGGGATGTGAGGTTGTGGTCCAAGAACTTTTCTGCCCCTTACGTTTCGTCCAGGACTGCGGTGGACGAAACGTAAGGAGCAGAAAAGTCCTTGGACCACGACCTCACATCCCGGAAAGTATATCAACAGCCTATTACACGTGTCCTAACATTTGTATACTCGTGACCAGAAAGTAGTTTGTTTTTCTGCACTTCATGACTGTACGTTTCTCGACGACAAATATCTTCCTTCCTTTTCACTGAAGTAGAATCAATACCACTTTCGTAGGCGAATGAAGACATTGTAGTGATAACCTCAATATCAAACATCTGAAACGTAGTTCTACAACAGAAAACATGGCATAACATTAGAAACGCTCAACTCAAACATCTAGAATACTTACTGCATCAATAACTATCATTAATTTCTTTCATAAAGAATATCTAAACTCAGACGTTAGACATTAAACAGATAACAATACACTCATGCACTCAAACACGAGGTTTTAAGCAACTGAACAATACATGAGAACACTAGCTGTTAGTGCGATCACAGCGTTGAGGGCAGACGAACTCTAAACTGGGATATGTTGCCTTTTTAAAAAGAGCGAATACTTCCGACCCGACTAAGCTGGCAAATGTATGGTTTCTCTTCCCTTTTTACAGCTCAATGTGCTTCTATATGCTAACACACATTTGAGGAAAAGAAGGTTTTTTGGCGCTTATTCCTTTCTTCAAATCAACGATTCATTTTTAAAAATTTATTTTATGGAGAAACTGATAAAAGAACGTTGGTTAGTCAGTCCCATATGGATCATAAATGCGAAAGTTTGTTTGTGAGTATGTTTGCCACTCCTTCGCAGTGAGACGGTTGGGTGGATTTAGAAGAAATTTGTAAGGGTGGAACTGGCTGCGGTGGCCGAGCGATTCTAACCACTTCCGTCCGGAACCTCGCGACTGCTACCGTCGCAGGTTCGAATCCTGCCTCGGGCATGGATGTGTGTGATGTCCTTAGGTTAGTTAGGTTTAAGTAGCTCTAAGTTCTAAGGGACTGATGACCTCAGATGTTAAAACCCATAGTGCTCAGAGCCATTAGAACCATTTTTTGTAAGAGTGGATTTAGTTGAAATTTGTAAAGGAATTATCTTATGTAACGAACTAACACATAAGATACTTTTAAAAGCTTGTAGTACAATAGATTTATTGATCTGAAGAATATAACGCAAAATGTGTAACAATAATTATTCTTAGAAAAAGCTATTTATTCCTTGAGTTTTAAATTGTATCGTATTTGTGAAAATGCTTTTACTGTTTAATATGTCCTACACAATACGATTCAACGTAATGAATAAAATTCTTACACTGTCCTCAAAGTTTTAATCCATAAATCTATAAGCCCGTTGCATTTTAGCTGCTGAGCTTAATGAGTATGTTACAGCATCTGAGACCCTTGAAGACTCAAAAAGGCAGTGTCGTTTACAAACAGTATGAAGGAAAGACGTCGTGGCTTTACACGTAAAACGTAGTAGACCTTTAGGGAGGAGGCATTTGATTGTGGTATGCAATCGTCTCCACTGATAACCCAGGCACACACTTGAGGGCAGATGAAATTGTTTCACGTACAATTATTCTACAATTTGAGCTACACCGAAATTGCATAGATTCTTTCTTCACCGTGTTAGTACGTTTGTTACTCACTCACGGTGAAGTGACTGGACGTAGAATGAACTTTGTAGTGGTGATAGCTATACCTCGAATTTTCACATAGGCTACCTTTTGTACCGAACAAAAAATCACAGAAGGAGCAGTGTGATGCAGACGTGCAAATGTGTGGAACAAACAAGCAGGCAACTATGCGACAGACACACTCGTGCTTCCTACATCCAACCGAACGAATTTGGAAGTGTCAAATTGTGGCCTTCCGAATGGCGGGATGGAAGTGCAACGATGCTGCGATCACGTGAACATTCTCACACCCGATATCTTGGACATCCACGCCGCACAGAATCCTACCAGGATAGTCGTATTGTAAGGGAATCAGTTGCAGATCGTACAGCTACCACACCATAGATAAAGGGCTTGTGAGCCCACTCGTGTCAATACCAACTTTTGTGAACCGGATATTAGCAGTGGGACCGCGGGCATGCACACCTCCAAGCGACTCCTACGCACGCCACAGCATCGACGTACAGGGCTCAACTGGTGCCGTGAGAGGGTCACTTGGAAGACGGAATGGTGTGCGCTAGTCTTTAGCAACGAAAGAAAATTCTGCACGCAAGTGATGGACGTTCACGACTAGACCCAACGAGAACTGCTTCGTAGAATGCATTCGTCCCAAGTAGGCTGGCTCCGCCCCTGGCATCACGGTCTGGGGCGCGATAAGCTAGAACTCTCGTTCACATTTGTTGTTTCTGGAGGGGATGCTAACCACTGTTCAGTACGTACAATATGTTGTTGTTAACTTGACTTCACTGCTTTCATCCACTTGGTGTATTTTCAGCACTAGTGGCCGGATAGGAGGTCCATTTGCCATTTGCACAGAGTAAAAGATAAGTAACGTACTACCGAGTTCACCAAGCAGAAAATGAGCTATCAAGTAGATGTGACAAAGAAAATATTCCCCAGGAGAAAATTTTGAGGGGACTAAGTTTTGGTTTCGCTAGCTAGCGTTACAGTCTGTGCTCCTAGACACTGCCCTTACTGCGGACATTAGAGGCCGTCTGCCATCGTTATGACGAATAAGGCTATGAAAGGGTCTGCGCTACAGACAAATCTTTAGAAGCTAGAACTGAAATCTGGCGGTGTGATTTGGTACAACAATGTCGATTCCAGAACGATTTACCATAAAAACCAATTTATATGACTCATTGAAAGCTTAGGGATAACAGGCGATGGTGACGGAAAGAAAAGAATCCAGGTATTGGCTAGATGCACGCTAATGTGTGGCTATGATTCTTGTGACCATGAAATCCTGTAGCTTGACGGAGAAGGTCGTTACCTCCCAGGGAAGCAGTGTTCTACACAAATGATTTTTCTTAAAAAGTAAATAGCAATGTACAAGATGGAGGAAAAAGCGAGGAGGACATAAAAAGCAGACTGGCACAGGCAAAGGGGGCATTTCTGGCCAACAGGAGTCTACTTGTAGCAACCATTGGCGTTAATTTGAGGAAGAACTTTGTACTTTTGAAGCACACAGTTGTATCGTAACGAATCATGCACAGTGGGAAAGCCGGAAATTAAATGAATCAATGAGTTTAAAATGTGGTGCTGCAGAAGAGTGCTAAAAATTAGGTGGTACGATAACATAAGCAGAGGAGGACAGAGAAAGCAGTGCCTCAAGGAAATAATTGAAAACGCACATTGCAAATGCTACTCTGAGATGAAGATGTTGGCACAGGAGAGAAATTCGGTGCCGGCCGCGTCATACCAATCAGAACACTGATGACTCAAGAATAAATGAATAAATAAGTAAAATGAATAAATTAAAACAAGTATGAGGAGAATACCTTATGTTCCTTGTGTCATCTCGAGTATCCTCTTGGAGTGCTTGAAATTGGTTAGTAAATATGCTTAAAGCAATTTTAATATACTATTTATTTTATTTTACATATCTTTTACTTTGTATATGTGGTTGCTCCAGCAACCTGTCGTATCTGTAAAAGAACCACGCATCAGAATGCTGTTTGGACCGGCATCAGTATTCTGAAGTACGGCCCAGATACAGACACCGAGAGTTGCTGACGCTACTAAATAGATCAAGTAAACGATGTGTAAAATAAAATAAGCGGTGTATTAATATTGTTTAAAGTGTATTTAATAACCATTTTCAACAACTCCATGTGCATACGCAAGAGGACACAAGTATCTTAAGGTATTCGGTGATTACCTGTTTTATTCTAGTTTTACGCATATCTGAGGACGATCTAGGCAAATCGAAACAAGTCATGTCTTAAGCAAATATGTAACTGGGACTGAAAGATAAACGATGCATAAAATCTGTTTTAGCTCGCAGCTCGTGGTCTAGTGGCTAGCGTTACTGGCTTTGAATCACGAGGTCCGGGGTTCGATTCCCGGAGGGGTTGGGGATTCTCTCTCCTTCGGGACTGGGTGATTGTGTTTTCCTCATCATTTCATCATCATCATTCGTGACAATGGTTAGATTTGAATGTGAAAAAATTGGACTTTGTACGAACGCAGATGACCGTGCAGTTCAGCGTCCCACAAACGAAACATCATCATCAAATCTGTTTTAAAAATATGTACAATTGTTGTTCTCTCGCGACAACTATGCCGGCTATAGCGAAAATACATTTAAATGTTAACGATTACACTCACACAATCACCAGCCACTTTCATCTCCCTCCGTTTCCAGTGACAAGAAACATAACTCGTTAGCCTGGAAAGGTGACTACACTGAGTCCCAGCGCCAGAGATTGCGCCAAATATTATTCCGCCGCCTCCAGTGGCGTAGAAGTAGTTCAGAGGATATAAAGAGCAGTCGTTGATCTGTTGGACGAGAGAGTATACGATCTGAGTGTTGACTGAAATGTTGTACTGTTCGGTTGGTGTAATGTATACATGGAAGAAGATGCAATTGTCAGAATATATTTGAGAAAGGAGATGGGCTTTTGATTTATGGTGCCGGTGTAATGGAATATTCTCGTCAACACATAATGCGGTAAAAAGATATTACAGTTTTCTTTAATAACAATCCCTCTTGCTCACAGGTACAGTCAACAAAGCATCTGGCTCGTGTTCAGTTATTAGACTTGTAATTCTGGTTTCTATGTGCAGTTCCAGTATTTCTGGTTTTTCAATTAGTTCATTGTAAATGGCGATTAAAATATTTTTTCGTATTGAGAAAGAACCGAACCAGATACATGTACGTTGAGTCACACTACCACATACATAACTGTTACACTTGCGATTTGTTGTTTCGTAGCTTTTATAGTTGCACGGGACTCAATTAATCAATTTTGTTTATGGAAATTCCTTGTCATTCTTTACTTTTATATTATGCAGTCAGATTGCGTGCTAGTAATAGTCAAGGCCAACCGGTTACTAGAATTCGTAACCGGTCACACAGATAGTAAAATTATTGCATTTATTCATTAATATTAGTCTTTTCTTTTTAATTAAGCCCCCATGACCGTTAATCAAAACCGCTATAGAAAGCAAAGCGCTTTCTGCATTAGCCTGACGGACGGCCACCTTTAAGGCTACGTGTTTACAAAAAGGGGTCGGGCCTAATTTTCTTTGACCTGATGACGGATAACCCGGCCGGAGAAAAAATTAGGCCATTTCTCAGTCCCGACAATACAACGGCTTCTCCTACAAGATGGCTGCCGGACGCAGAGCAGCCGCTTCTCACGCGCCTATGCCCTTCCTTCCCTCAACCCCCATCCCCCACCTCTATAAGACTATTGACGGAGGACACATATTTGTCACAGCTACCGTAGCGCCTCCGGTCTTCCTCCCCGGTCGCAAATAAATAAGGAGAGACTCACGTACCAGGCAGACGGGAAGACGCACAAAGGGGATAGGAAAAATAAAAAAAAGGAAAGAAAACGAAAGGAGGAATCGGGGCGCGAGGCGCGCGGGCAGAATTTGAATAATTACGTAGAGCCCGAATCGGGAGCCCCCGGGCGCTCCCGCAGGAAGAAGACGAACGGAAGGAAGGAACCGCGTCGGCAGGCTGGCGGCGGCAGCCACTGCTACCGCCAGCGGCGCCGGCCATTCTTCTTGCGCGCGCTGGCCGTGATCGAATTTCCCAGAAGCGGCGTCACGACACCGCAGCGGCCCGCCGTCGCCCCAACACCGCAAGCGCTCTCGCGGTGCTGGGCGTCTGCGACGACGCCGACAAGCGAGCGCGGCAGTCGCAGTCGTCACTGCAGAGTAGCACAGCCCCCCCCCCCCCCCACCTCAGTGCGCCTTCCGGTCGAATGTCTTCCAGAAACAAAGGTCTCCCTCTCTCCCAGCTCTTCAGACTTGGATCAGATACCGCAGATAAGCAAAAGCAGCAGCGCCATCAGCAACGAAGATGTTAAGCCAAATTCAATTTCGTTTTCCTATCGGTATGAATCTGAAAGCCGGGCGACAAAAAACAATTACTACTCCTATAAATAGTGGTGGTAATGCCCTGAAAGCTTCAAGCGATTCACACGTACTCTTATAGTTTGGTTTGTAGGTAGGCTGTTAAGGTTTTTATGTTGGTAACGCCACGTAGCGCTCCGTATGAAAATCACTCACTGTGCTGTATGCAGTCTGTGGCTGGTTTGCATTGTTGGAATATTTGCTATTGCAATGTTGGGCAGCTGGATTTGAACAATGCGTAGCGTTGCGCAGATGGAGGTGACCCGCCAGCAGTGGTGGATGTGGGGAGAGAGATGGTAGAGTTTTGAGAGCGGACGATCTGGACGTGTGTCCATCAAAATAAGTAAATTTGTAACACTGAATATCATGAACTGATATATGTTGTTGCTGTTGTGGTCTTCAGTCCTGAGATTGGTTTGATGCAGCTTTCCATGCTACTCTATCCTGTACAAGCTTCTTCATCTCCCAGTACCTACTGCAACCTACATCCTTCTGAATCTAATTAGTGTATTCATCTCTTGGTCTCCCTCTACAATTTTTACCCACCACGCTGCCCTCCAATACTAAATTGGTGATCCCTTGATGCCTCAGAACATATCCTACCAACCGATCCCTTCTTCTGGTCAAGTTGTGCCACAAACTTCTCTTCTCCCCAATCCTATTCAATACCTCCTCATTAGTTACGTTATCTACCTATATAATATTCAGCATTCTTCTGTATCACCACATTTCGAAAGCTTCTATTCTCTTCTTGTCCAAACTATTAATCGTTCATGTTTCACTTCCATACATGGCTACACTCCATACAAATAGTTTCAGAAATGACTTCCTGACACTTAAATCTATACTCGATGTTAACAAATTTCTCTTCTTCAGAAACGCTTTCGTTGCCATTGCCAGTCTACATTTTATATCCTCTCTACTTCGACCATTATCAGTTATTTTGCTCCCCAAATAGCAAAACTCCTTTACTACTTTAAGTGTCACATTTCCTAATCTGATTCCTTCAGCATCACCCGACTTAATACGAATACATTCCATTACCCTCGTTTTGCTTTTGTTGAAATTCATTTTGTATATTCCTTTCAAGACACTATCCATTCCGTTCAACTGCTCTTCCAAGTCCTTTGCTGTCTCTGGCAGAATTACGATGTCATCGGCGAACCTCAAAGTTTTTATTTCTTCTCCATGGATTTTAATACCTACTCCGAATTTTTCTTTTCTTTCCTTTACTGCTCGCTCAATATACAGATTGAATAACATCGGGGAGAGACTAAAAACCTGTCTCACTCCCTTCCCAACCACTGCTTCCCTTTCATGTCCCTCGACTTTTGTAACTGCCATCTGGTTTATGTACAAATTGTAAATAGCCTTTCGCTCCCTGTATTTTATCCCTGCCACCTTCAAAATTTGAAAGAGAGTATTCCAGTCAACATTGTCAAAAGCTATCTCTAAGTCTACAAATGCTAGAAACGTAGGTTTGCCCTTCCTTAATCTAGCTTCTAACATAAGTCGTAGGGTCAGTATTGCCTCACGTGTTGCAACATTTCTACAGAAGCCAAACTGATCTTCCCCGAGGTCGGCTTCTACTAGTTTTTCCATTCGTCTGTAAAGAATTCGTGTTAGTATTTTGCAGCTGTGACTTATCAAACTGATAGTTCGGGAATTTTCACATCTGTCAACACCTGCTTTCTTTGGGATTGGAATTATTATATTCTTCTTGAAGTCTGAGGGTATTTCGCCTGTCTCATACATCTTGCTCACCAGATGGTAGAGTTTTGTTAGGACTGGCTCTCCCGAGCCCGTCAGTAGTTTCAATGGAATGTTGTCTACTCCGGGAGTCTTGTTTCGACTCAGGTCTTTCAGTGCTCTGTCAAACTCTACACGCAGTATCGTATCTCCCATTTCATCTTCATCTGCATCCTCTTCCATTTACATAATATTGTCCTCAAGTACATCGCTCTTGTATAGACCCTCTATATACTCCTTCAACCTTTCTGCTTTCCCTTCTTTGCTTAGAATGGGTTTACATCTCAGCTCTTGATGTTCATACAAGTGATTCTCTTATCTCCAAAGGTCTCTTTAATTTTCCTGTAGGCACCTACTTGATCCTCTGCTGCCTTCAGTACTTCATCCCTCAAAGCTACCCAATCTTCTTCTACTGTATTTCTTTCGCTTATTCCTGTCAATTGCTTCCTTATGCTCTCCGTGAAACTCTGTACAACCTCTGGTTCTTTTAGTTTATCCATGTCCCATCTCCTTAAATTTCTACCTTTTTGCAGTTTCTGTAGTTTTAATCTACAGGTCATAACCAATAGATTGTGGTCAGAGTCCACATCCGCCCTGGAAATGTCTTACAATTTAAAACCTCGTTCCTAAATCTCTGTCTTACCATTTTATAACCTATCTGATACCTTTTAGTATCTCCAGGCTTCTTCCATGTATAAAGCCTTCTTTTATGAATCTTGAACCAAGTATTACCTATGATTAAGTTGTGCTCTGTGCAAAATTCTACCAGGCGGCTTCCTCTTTCATTTCTAAGCCCCAGTCCATATTCACCTACTACGTTTCCTTCTCTCCCTTTTCCTACTACCGAATTCCAGTCACCCATGACAATTAAATTTTCATCTCCCTTCACTATCTGAATAATTTCTTTTATTTAATCATACATTTCTTCGTCATCTGCAGAGCTAGTTGGCATATAAACTTGTACTACTGTAGTAGGTGTGGGCTTCTTATCTATCTTGGCCACAATAATGCATTGACTATGTTGTTTGTAGTAGCTTATATATATAAATATACTTTTGAACACTATTAAGGTAAAAACGTTGTTTGTTCTCTATCAAAATCTTTCATTTGCTAACTATGTCTGTCAGTAATTAGTGCCTTCAGTAGTTTGAAATTTTTATTCAGCTGGCAGAATTGGCGCAGGCTGGACTGCAGTAGTTTGAGTAACGAAAACTTTTGTAGGGTATGTGATTCATGAAAGCTATAGGTTATTGTTAGTCAAGGCCATTCTTTTGTTGGGCAGTTTGATGTAAACAGTGCGTACCGCGCGCACTTGGAGGTGAGCCGCCAGCAGTGGTGGATGTGGGGAGAGAAATGGCGGAGTTTTGAGAGTGGATGATCTGGACGTGCGTCCATCAGAGACAGTAAATTTGTAAGACTGGATGTCATGAACTGAGATATGAACACTATTAAGGAAAATACATTGTTTGTTCTCTATCAAAATCTTTCATTTGCTAACTATGCCTATCACTAGTTAGTGCCTTCCGTAGCTTGAATCTTTTATTTACCTGGCAGTAGTGGCGCTCGCTCTATTGCATTAGTTCGAGTAACCAAGATTTTTGTGAGGTAAGTGATTTGTGAAAGGTAAATGTTAGGATACGAGATACTGGCAGAAGTAAAGCTGTGAGTACCGAGCGTGAGTCGTGCTTCGGTAGCTCAGATGGTAGCCGGCACGGTAGCTCAGCGTGTTCGGTCAGAGGGTTACGCGCCCTCTGTAATAAAAAAAACTGAGTCAATCGATCAAAAATGAACATAAATGGATGTCTTACGACGTCCGTCCTGACCAGATGCAACGAACAAAAGCGAACAAAATGAGATTTAAAAAAAAAAATGGTTGAGCACTTGCCCGCGAATGGCAAAGGTCCCGAGTTCGAGTCTCGGTCGGGCACACCGTTTTAATCTGACAGGAAGTAACGTAAGAAGTTTTCCAGCACTGTCATTTTTAAATTTTTCTAAGGGGACGTTTCAGGTTGTTAAGAAGAAAGATGCAACGTTCCTTCGGAAGTTTATGCATGTCCGAAGATACAGGCATAGTGGCAACTTACGCCATTATGGAATTGAAATGATGCATTAGCTCCATGCTTAACAATCATATACAACCGTTCACTCGACGAAAGATCCGTACCCAAAGACTGGAAAGTTGCACAGGTCACTCCAATAGTCAAGAAAGGTAGTAGGAGTAATCCACTAAATTATATTTACATCTACATTTATACTCCGCAACGGTGTGCCATTACTGTCATTACCTCCCTTTCCAGTTCTAGTCACGAATGGTTCGCGGGAAGAACGACTGACGGAAAGCATACGTGAGCGCTCGAATCTCTCTAATTTTAAATTCGTGATCTCGTGACGTATAAGTTAGAGGAAGCAATATATTCGATACCTCATCCAGAAACGCACCCTCTCGAAACCTCTTCAGCAAGCTACACCGCGATGCAGAGCGCCTCTCTTGCAAAGTCTGCCACTAGAGTTTGATAAACATCTCCGTAACGCTATCACGCTTGCCAAATAACCCGGTGACGAAACGCGCCGCTCTTCTCTGGATCTTCTCTATTTCCTCTGTCAACCCGACCCGGTACGAATCCCACACTGATGAACAACACTCAAGTATAGGTCGAAAGAGTATTTGTAAGCCATCTCCTTTGTTGATGGACTACATTTTCTAAGGAGTCCCCCAATGATTCTCAGCCTGGCACCCGCCTTACCAACAATTAATTTTATATGATCATTCCACTTCAAATCGCCCCGAACGCATATCCCCAGATATTTTACAGAAGTAATTACTACCAGTATCTGTTCTGCTATCATATAATTACACAGTAAAGGATCCTTCTTTCTATATATACGCAATACATTACATTTGTTATGTTAAGGGTCAGTTGCCACTCCCTGCACCAAGTGCCTATCCGCTGCAGATCTTCCTGCATTTCGCTGCAATTTTCTAATGCTGCATCTTCTCTGTATACTGCAGCATCATCCGCGAAAAGCTGCATGGAACTTCCGACTATCTACTAGGTCATTTATTTATGTTGTGACAAGGAATGGTCCCTTAACACTCCCCTATGGCACGCAAGAGGTTACTTTAACGTCTGTAGAGGTTTCTCCATTGAGAACAACATGCTGTGTTCTGTTTGCTAAAAACTCTTCAATCCAGACAAACAGCTGGTCTGATATTCCGTAGGCTCTTACTTTGTTTAACAGGCGACAGTACGGAACTGCATCGAACGCCTTCCGGAAGTCAAGTAAAATGGTATCTACCTGGGAGCCTGTGTCTAATATTGTCTAGGTCTCATGAACAAATAAAGCGAGTTGGGTCTCACACGATCGCTGTTTCCGGAATCCATGTTGATTCCTACAGAGTAGTGACATGATACGCTAGCAGAAAACATGTTCTAAAATTTACAACAGGTCGATGTCAGAGATATAGGCCTATTGTTTTGCGCATCTGCTCGTCGACCCTTCTTTAAGACTGGGACTACCTGTGCTCTTTTCCAATCATTTGGAACCTTCTGTTCCTCAGGCCCATACCGCTAACGTCGATATGCAGCAGTATTTTAGAACATATATTGTGTTCGAACATTATGAATTACCTCGAAGAAAACGGTCTGTTGACAAACACTCAATATGGGTTTAGAAACCATGTTTCCTGTGAAACACAACTAGCTCTTTATTCACATGAAGTGTTGAGTGCTATTGGAAAGGGATTTCAGATCGATTCCGTATTTCTGGATTTCCGGAAGGCTTTTGGCACTGTACCATACTAGCGGCTCGTAGTGAAATTGCGTACTTATGGAATATCGTCTCAGTTATGTGACTGGATTTGTGATTTCCTGTCCGAGAGGTCACAGTTTGTAGTAATTGCGGGAAAGTCGTCGAGTAAAATAGTAGTGATTTCTAGCGTTCCCCAAGGTAGTGTTATAGGCCCTTTGCTGTTCCTTATCTATATAAACGATTTTGGAGACAATTTGAGCAGCTATCTTAGGTTGTTTACAGATGATGCTGGAATTTATCGACTAATAAAGTCATCAGAAGATCAAAACAAATTGAAAACACATTTTGAAAAGATATCTGAATGGCGCGAAAAGTGCCAGTTACCACTAAATAATGAAAAAAGTGAAGTCATTCACATGAGTGCTAAAAGGAACTCGTCAAACTTCGCTTACATGATTAATCAGTCAAATCTAAAAGACATAAATTCAACTAAATACTTGTAATATATATGTATGATAAATCATATTTAATATGTTATGTTCTGGACACGTGTAAATAAATAAACTAAATACCTACGCATTACAGTTAAGAACAACTTACATTGGAAGGAACAGATGGAAAATGTTGTGAGGAAGGCTAACCAAAGACTGCGTTTTATTGGCAGGACACTTAGAAAATCTAACAGACCTACTGAGGAGACTGCCGACACTATGCTTTCTGTCCTCTTTTAGAATACTGCTGCGCGGTGTGGGATCCTTACCAGACAGAACTGTCGGAGTACATCGAAAAAGTTCAAGGAAATGCAGCAGGTTTTGTATTATCTCAAAATATGGGAGAGAGTGTCACAGAAATGACACAGGATTTGGGCTGGACATCATTAAAAGGAATGCGTTTTTCGTTGCGACGGAATCTTCTCACGAAATTCACATCACCAACTTTCTTCTCTGAATGCGAAAATATTTTGTTGACACCGACCTACATATGTAGGAGCGATCACCACGATAAAATAAGGGAAATCAGAGCTCTTACGTACAGATATAGGTGTTCATTCTCTCTGCGCACAATACGAGATTGGTATAATAGATAATTGTGAACGTGGTTCGATGAACCCTCTGCCAGGCACTTGAATATGACGAGAGTATTCATGTCGATGTAGACATGAAGTCTGTCAGCAGTTGCGAATATGAAAAACCATGAGCAGTTCCAAGGAATGATGAAAAATAAAATTTGTACCGTATCCGGACGCGAACCCATATTTCCCGCTTTACGCGATTTGTCGCCTTAACCGCTTAGGCTTTCAGTGCACTATTCGCAGTCAGCGCCAAACTTCCACATGTCGTTCCTACGTACACAAATTATGTAATTTCTGTACAGGAGGATGACATTTTAATTTAAAGTCACTGTTCGATATTAGCGGATAAATACGATTTTGCAGTGACCGTGTTGTAAAGAAAAACCATGTAATCTCGCTTCGAAAATGCGTGCAAGTTGCGATGCCATTATCCGAATGTACTGTAATACACTCCTAGAAATTGAAATAAGAACACCGTGAATTCATTGTCCCAGGAAGGGGAAACTTTATTGACACATTCCTGGGGTCAGATACATCACATGATCACACTGACAGAACCACAGCCACATAGACACAGGCAACAGAGCATGCACAATGTCGACACTAGTACAGTGTATATCCACCTTTCGCAGTAATGCAGGCTGCTATTCTCCCATGGAGACGATCGTAGAGGTGCTCGATGTAGTCCTGTGGAACGGCTTGCCATGCCATTTCCACCTGGTGCCTCAGTTGGACCAGCGTTCGTGCTGGACGTGCAGACCGCGTGAGACGACGCTTCATCCAGTCCCAAACATGCTCAATGGGGGACAGATCAGGAGATCTTGCTGGCCAGGGTAGTTGACTTACACCTTCTAGAGCACGTTGGGTGGCACGGGATACATGCGGACGTGCATTGTCCTGTTGGAAGAGCAAGTTCCCTTGCCGGTCTAGGAATGGTAGAACGATGGGCTCGATGACGGTTTGGATGTACCGTGCACTATTCAGGGTCCCCTCGACGATCACCAGAGGTGTACGGCCAGTGTAGGAGATCGCTCCCCACACCATGATGCCGGGTGTTGGCCCTGTGTGCCTCGGTCGTATGCAGTCCTGATTGTGGCGCTCACCTGCACGGCGCCAAACACGCATACGACCATCATTGGCACCAAGGCAGAAGCGACTCTCATCGCTGAAGACGGCACGTCTTCATTCGTCCCTCCATTCACGCCTGTCGAGACACCACTGGAGGCGGGCTGCACGATGTTGGGGCGTGAGCGGAAGACGGCCTAACGTTGTGGGGGACCGTAGCCCAGCTTCATGGAGACGGTTGCGAATGGTCCTCGCCGATACCCCAGGAGCAACAGTGTCCCTAATTTGCTGGGAAGTGGCGGTGCGGTCCCCTACGGCACTGCGTAGGATCCTAAGTTCTTGGCGTGCATCCGTGCGTCGCTGCGGTCCGGTCCCAGGTCGACGGGCACGTGCACCTTCCGCCGACCACTGGTGACAACATCGATGTACTGTGGAGACCTCACGCCCCACGTGTTGAGCAATTCGGCGGTACGTCCACCCGGCCTCCCGCATGCCCACTATACGCCCTCGCTCAAAGTCCGTCAACTGCACATACGGTTCACGTCCACGCTGTCGCGGCATGCTACCAGTGTTAAAGACTGCGATGGAGCTCCGTATGCCACGGCAAACCGGCTGACACTGACGGCGGCGGTGCACAAATGCTGCGTTGCTAGCGCCATTCGACGGCCAACACCGCGGTTCCTGGTGTGTCCGCTGTGCCGTGCGTGTGATCATTGCTTGTACAGCCCTCTCGCAGTGTCCGGAGCAAGTATGGTGGGTCTGACACACCGGTGTCAATGTGTTCTTTTTTCCATTTCCAGGAGTGTAGTGTTAGACCATGCGGCATCGGACGTCTGGAAAGCGGCTATCGCGTGTAATAAGCCTGAATAGCTTTGCTATGTAGTTCAGACTACTACACGGAATAACTGAATAAATATTGGCGATGGCGTACAAGAAATCTAATGTTAAATGAATTATGATATTCATAAACAAGAATAACCTCTTTGAAGTGACTGAACAGAATATATTAACTGGTGTACATTAATCACGCCTAGCAGGCGAACAACATTTACTTAACACAATATACACACATATATGATAAACACTTGAACTTGCTGTAAGTTAGATTGATCTACACCAACTGTCAGTAATGACTTTAATGTTACTGAATTTGTATTGTACTGAAGGTACAATGAGTACTGTGGTGGCAATAAATTGTTTAATTGAATGATCAGTGAACCCTATATAACTGATGGTTACTAGAGATGTCAAAAACATTATTTAGAATCATTTTGTTCCAGTGAAACTGAATGAGTTTTTACGTTGATAATGTAGTGAAAAGCCACCACATCGAGTTGAACTGTAATTAATGTGGCACAGTACCTGGGGTCTTCTGTCAGTTGTATAATCCGGCGTTTGTTGGAAATTTTCGGCGTTATCTCCAATTATACCCTCTTATTGCATTAATACGCCGATACTCACGTAATATAGCCTTTTTACTGGTATTGCTGCACACACAGTGATGGATTTGGGATAAAAATGAACTATTTTCTGTAAATAATTGATGACACTCGTGGAATGCACTTTGACTCACAAACTTATTATTTCATTCAGACATTACACTGTAGAGAACTTGACTTGATGAATACATAAACTACACCGAGCGAGGTGGCGCAGTGGTTAGCACACTGGACTCGCATTCTGGAGGACGACGGTTCAATCCCGTCTCCAGCCATCCTGATTTAGGTTTTCCGTTATTTCCCTAAATCGTTTCAGGCAAATGCCGGGATGGTTCCTTTGAAAGAGCACGGCCGATTTCCTTCCCAATCCTTCCCTAACCCGAGCTTGCGCTCTGTCTCTAAAGACCTCGTTGTAGACGGGACGTTAAACACTAACCACCATTACCACATAAGCTACGGATAAATGTATTTGTTATTGCGGCGGTATAAAATGCACTGTTCAAAAAAACACTGTCGTGCGATAACTACTAGTTGGGTACTTGTGCTGGCGTGAGCTCATCAATGGATCTCATATGGTAGTAAGATCACATTGCAACATTAGCTGCAGACACTGGTCACTTCATACCTTGCTGCTGGTCGCTGCAGTCCGTCGTAAATTGCGCAGACTTACACAAGGCGTGCCATGTCCTTTTTTAGCGGGAACAGCAATTATATCGCTCACAAGCAGTCTCCGTCGAAATTTTGCATCCTGCAAGCCTTATTGTCCATTTGACTTGCTGACGCACCATAAATCCAGTTCGTGTTTGTTGTAAGCTCACTTTTCACTGTCTATAAGCAACGTTACCGTACCGTACTGAATCCGTCACTTTCGCGCCGCATAATCTGTTCTGCATCTGAACAGTTCCAGAACACATGTCTCTATACTGCCAAATTCACGCGCCAACCTGCATTGTCCGCGTTCTTGGGGATTTCCCTCACATTTAAACATTAATTTACACTATACCAAGTTCTCTATTTACAAATGAACATACCATAACATTACCATATTCAATTACAGTCATTATATATATATATATATATATATATATATATATATATATATATATATAATATTAACTTAATGTTTTTACTATACGTAATAATATTATCCTACTTTAATGCTTCTTTATTTCGTCGTCCGAGAGCAGCACTATTCAGATACTGTCTTACTCCTTGCGATATTTCATTTGACTGCCGCCAGGCGAAAGCACCTGTGCTTTTGTTTACACAACTATCCAACAGATGGCATGAGCGTTCACTTATTCAACTGCTGCGCCTTGGCTATGCTTCGTTGTGGCATTACATAGTCCTCAATTATTTACTGGATATATTCCAATCTCTTCTTTCCTCTATAGTTTTCACCCTCTGCAGCTGCCTGTAATACCGTGTAACTGATGTCTTAACAGATGTCCTACCGACCTGTCGCTTCTCCTTGTCAACGTTTTCCATATGTTCCTTTGCTCGCTGATGCTCCGAAGAGCCTTCTCATTCCTTACCTTTTCAGCATTCTTCTATAGCTACATGTTCCATAACGTCTTCTTCAAATACATGGGTTCGTGTCCTTTTCCTTGCACCTGCCTGTTGTGTATGGGCTGACTGTCCTTCTCTCCCTCAGTTTACTATCAGCACTGATGGGTATTGGGACGTTAGGAACTCATCTGTTTGGGTAACTTCATGCATATATCCAACGATCTGCAGTGGCATTCACCATAACACAAACGCAACAAATTTTGTATTGTGCGAACCCACAGCTGTGGAATTATATGAAGATGAAACAGACCACGTACCTGCTAGGTATGTGCCGTTGAAGTCAGGGATATACATTTATTTCATAAATTAGGTCAAGCGATAAGCCCAATATTCTCTGTCAAATTGTGACAAAAATAATCCGTCAAGAGAACAGTTGTCCAATTTCGAATACAGAAACTCCAGTCTTGGCAGTCACTGCATGCCTTGTGTTGTCGCATGATGTTACATCTTTGATTTCCTGTGTCGAGATGATGTTCCATTCAATCTTCCGTAATGTGAACTAAACAACCGACCTCTAGGCGGCTGAACATTTTTGCGACAAATGGACAGAGAATATGTGGTCATCTACTGGTCATCGCTTGAACTAAGTTATGAAATACATACGTGTTCCTGTAGATATGGGCCGGCTTGACTGGCCGTGCTTTTTTTTTTTTTTTTTTTGTAGATCTGGCTCTGGCAGCACGAAATTACTTCGGTCGTAAATCGGTATGCAATTGACAGCATGCGTACCTAACATATTCTAAAATGCCCACAAAACACGGGATTTTTTTCTGTGCTAATAGAGCGGGTTCTGTTAATAAAAAAAGGGATTGGGGTTGGGTTGTTTGGGGGAGGAGACGAGACAGCGAGGTCATCGGTCTCATTGGATAAGGGAAAGACGAGGAAGGAAGTTGGCCATGCCCTTTCAAAGCGATTTAGGGAAATCACGGAAAACCTAAATCAGGATGGCCGGATGCGGGATTGAACCGTCGTCCATCCCGAATGCGAGTCCAGTGTGCTAGACACTGCGCCACCTCTGCCAAGCACTTAAATGTGAATTGCAGAGTAGTCATGTAGATGTATAAAGAGATAGGTTCAAGTGTTTTGGATAGCCCTTGGCTAGAGTCTATTTGTATACCAAACAGAAGGATCGCCTTAGTGCTAATATTATACAGTACTGGGTCGAATTGTGAATATTACACGTTTCCTTCTGGTTAGGCTAATGAAGCAGATCGGCATTTGATGTCTTCTATGGTGAACTTGATTAAAAGCAGCATTGGTTCATGGGACTTTTTTCGGAAAACTCAAAAACAACCATATTTTCGCCGTCACCAGCAGACTGAAACCCAGTCGAGGATACAACGACGGCTTTGCACAGCAAATGGCTGAAATTTTTACGATTTATTTCTAAGACCCCAATCCCGAACACGTTTGAAAATATTCTTGATATCTTTATTCGTTTCCGAGGTACAGAGGCTCAAATTTACCCTACTTTCACACGTAAAATATACATTGTGAAATCTGGTGTGAGGCGATGATGTAGTATATAAAGTGACGAAGCACAGAGAAATATGTTGTAAACTGCCTTCATTACCGTCTGGGAACACCGTGTTGTAGTACCGAAGCACATGCAAAATTATTGTGACCGTAAAATCTGGTCTGATGTGTAAAATTAGTTTTACGTTATTTAAATTTCACATCAGCAAACTTTCTAAATATTACATTTCTTTTCATGTGAGCTACATGTCCTCCTGCAACAGGGACAAGAAAGAAACCAGCGGAATCATACAACACATACTCCAGGACATACGACGTCATAAACATTTCGCTGCTTGAAAATGAAAATGTTAGGCGAAATCCTGTAATGAGGCACTCTATTTTGTTATCTAACATACAAATTAAAAGTTTCTTTATTCTTTCTTTAATTTTATGGAACATAAATATATAAATAAATACGTGTACAAATACGTGTGAAATTATTAAATATATGTTAAATATATTTGACATCCGTGTATGCAAAGCCGCGGGTAAACAGCTCGTCCTAAACCCATAGAAAGTTTTCGGTGGAATATGGTACTCGTATTAGTTAAAATATGGAAAGAAATACTATGAGATTAAGAACCACTAGTCTCCTATTTGGGAAAGCGAGATAACATGAAGAGAGAAATGGGAGAAGGAGATGGACAGACAGTGAGAGGGAAGGAGGAGATAGTCACAGACAGGTGGAGGAGGAGAAGGGGAGGTAGATTTCTTTAAGGAATAGAAACCAATACGTTGTCGTCGTTGCCGAGTGTTCATCAGAAGGGCCACAGGAAAGCGTGATAGGACCGTTGTTGATTTGGTGGCCAGGATGGCCCGCAATTTGAAGTTGTTTGATGCTGATGCTGTGGTCCACGGTAAGGTGTCAAAAGTGAGTGACTGTAGGAGAACAAACCTGTAATGTTCTGATACAGTATTAGTAGTATGTTTTTGGGAGTGCCCGGATACTTTTGAGCACATAGTGTAGGACGCTGGTGCGACCTACCCTTGAGTACTGCTAGAGTGTTTGGGATCCTTATCAGGTCGGACTGAAGAAAGACAGCGAAGCAATTGAGAGGCGGGCTGCTAGATTTTTTACTGGTAGATTCGAGCAACACGTAAGTGTTACGGATGTTTTTCGGGAACTCAGATGGGAATCCCCGGCGGGTGGCGACGTAATGTCGTTTAAATATCTGGGCGTAACGTTGCAAAACGACATGAAGTGGAACGAACATGTGCAAACTGTCGTAGGGAAGGAGAATGGTTGACTTCGGTTTGTTGTAAGAATTTTAGGAGTGTTACACCTGTAACAGGAGACTGTATATACACCATGTGATCAAAAGTATCCGGACACCTGGCTGAAAATGACTTACAAGTTCGTGGCGCCCTCCATCGGTAATGCTGGTATTCAATATGGTGTTTGCTCATCCTTAGCCTTGATGACAGCTACCACCCTCGCAGGCATACGTTCAACCAGGTGCTGCAAGGTTTCTTGGGGAATTACAGCTCATTATTCATCGAGTGCTGCCCTAAGGAGGGGTATCTATGTTTGTTGATGAGGCCCGGTACGAAGTCGGCGTTCCAAAAAATCCCAATGGTGTTCTATATGGTTCAGGTCAGGACTCTGTGCACGTCAGTCCATTACACGGAAGCTATTGTCGTGTAACCATTCCGCCACAGGCCGTGCATTATGAACAGATGGTCGATCGTGTTGAAAGATGCAGTCGTCATCCCCGAATTGCTCTTCAACAGTGGGAAACAAGAAGGTGCTTAAAATATCAATGTACGCCTGTGCTGTGATAGTGCCACGAAAAACAGCAACGGGTGCAAGCCCCCTCAATGAGAAACACGATCACACCATAAAACCACAGCCTCCGAATTTCTCTGTTGGCACTACACACGCTGGCAGATGACATTCACCGGGAATTCGCCATACCCACACCCTTCCATCCGATCGCGACATAGTGTACCGTTATTCATCACTCTACACAACGTTTTTAGATTGTTCAATCGTACAATGCTTACGCTTCGCACACCAAGCGAGGCGTCGTTTGGCGGTTACCAGCGTGATGTGTGGCTTATGAGCATCGAGATCCAAGATTTCTCACCTCCCGCCTAACAGCCGTAGTACTAGCAGTGGAATCTAACACAGTTTAAAATTCCTGTGCGATGGTCTAGATAGATGTCTGCCTATTACACATTACGACCCTCTTCAACTGTCAGCTGGCTCTGTCAGTCAACAGACGATGTCGGCCTGTACGCTTTTGTAATGTACGTGTCCCTTCACGTTTCCACTTCACTATCACGTCGGAAACAGTTGAGTTAGGGATGTTTAGGAGTGTGAAAATCTCGCGTACAGGCGTATGACACAAGTGACATCCAATCACCTGATCACGTTCGGAGTCCGTGAGTTCCGCGGAGCGCCCCATTCTGCTCTCTCACGATGTCTAATGAGGTCACTGATATGGAGTACTTGGCAGTAGGTGGCAGCACAATGCACCTAATACGAAAAACGTATGTTTTTGTGGATGTTCGTATAATTTTGATCACATAGTGTTGGACGCTTGTGCGATCTACTCTTGAGTACAGCCCGCGTACCAGGATGGATTGAAGAAAGACAGCGAAGCAATTCAGAGGCGGGCTGCTAGATTTGTTACCGATAGGCTCGAGCAACACGTAAGTGTTAACGATATTTTTCGGGAACTCAGATGGGAATTCCTGGCGGGTGGTGACGTTCTGTTCGAGAAACACTTCTGAGAAAGTTGAGAGAACTGGCATTTGAAGCCGAGTTGAGAACAGTTCTACTGCCGCCAGCATATAAAGTGCGTAAGGACAACGAAGATAAGATAGGAGAAATTAGGAATCATACGGAGGCGTATAGATGTCATTTTTCCTATGCTCTGTTTGCGAGTGGAAAAGGAAAGGAAATTACTAGCATAGGGTTCCGTCCGGCACACACCATACGGTGGCCTCCGGGGTATCTACGTAGATGCAGGTGTAGATGTAGAGGTAGTTGAGGGGGAAAATGGGCTGAGAGATGGAAGATCCAGCAAAAACAGGACCAACGACGACTGAAGAGAATCGTTCAACGTGACAGAAGTGCAACCCTTCCGTAAATTGCTGCATATTTCAATGCTGGGCCATCAACAACTGTCAGCGTTCAAACCATTCAACGAAACATCACCGATATGGGCTTTCGGAGCCGAAGGCCCGTTCAAAATGTTCAAATGTGTGTGAAATCTCATGGTACTTAACACCTAAGGTCATCAGTCACTAAGCTTATACACTACGTAACCTAAATTATCCTAAGGACAAACATATCCATGCCCGAGTGAGGACTCGAACCTTCACCGGGACCAGCCGCACTGTCCATGATTACAGCGGAAAGCCCGTTTTTGTACCCTTGAAGGCTGCACGACGCAACGCCCTACACCTCGCCTGGGCCCGTCAACACCGACTTCGGACTGTTGATGACGTAATCATGTTGTCTGATCGGAAGAGTCTAGTTTCAAATTGTATGGAGCGGATGGATGTGTACGGGTATTGAGACATCCTCATGAATCCATGGACCCTGCAAGTCAGCAGGGGACTGTTCAAGTTGTTGGAGGCTCTTTAATGGTTTGGGACGTGTTCAGTTGGAGTGATATGTGACCACTGATACGTCCAGATACGACTCTGACAGATGACAAGTACGTAAGCATCCTGTCTGATCACCTGCATCCATTCCTGTCCATTGTGCATTCGACGGACTTGGGCAATCAAAGCAGGACAATGCGACGCTCCACACCTCCAGAATTATTACAGAGTGGCTCCAGAGACACTCTTCTGAGTTTAAACACTTCAGCTGGCCACCAAACTCCCCAGAAATCAACTTTATTGAGCCATCTGGGATGACTTGCAACGTGCTGTTCAACAGAATCTCCACCCCCTCGTACTCTTACTCGAGTCCACGCCACGTCGTGATATGGCACTTCTGCGTGCTCGCAGGGGCCCTTAACGATATTAAGCAGGTGTACCAGCTTCTTTGTCTTGGTTTAGAACTAAATGCTACGTTCTGCTCAAATAATTTCTTCCATTCCATTTGGCCGTCTGTCAGCACCAGTATGTAGAATACTTGAATGAAAACAGTCTTGTTTGCAATTTATTGTTTTATTAACGAAACGTTTCGCCTTCGAGGGCATCTTCGGATTCCCTATATATATCATCTGAAGACGCCCCTCGAAAGAGGCACGTGTTCTTAAGAAAAGAATAATTTGCAATCTAGACTGTTAAATTCAAAGAGCTATATCCTGTTTGTAAGAAATTTATCAGTATAGTCATACAGCTGGTATGATATCGCTAGGCTTGCGAGAGCATGAGTACCTAGTATATTCCAAAATGCCCCCCATGAAAACGAGTTTTTCCGATGCTCATACATTAGGTTTTATTGTTGATAAAATGTTAGGGTCAACTGTTTTGTATAGTCCTTACGGTACCGACCATTTACATACCCACCAGAAGTGTTTTCGTAATATGACCATCCTACAGTACAAGGTCAAAGTGTGAATATTACTCACTTGCTCCTGCATAGGCAAAAGGAACATATAACTTGGGGCTTTATACATATGATATCATCTAAGGAGGGTTTGACAAGACTTATAGAAGCACCTTCAGTTCATGAGGGCTTCCTCGGAAAACTCAAAAAGGTCGTTCCTTCACTATATTTTCGCCGTTCCCCTGCATCAAAATCCTGCCAGGAATTCCAAGACGGATATGCACAGAAAATGTATCAAACTTTTTAGATATATTCCTAAGCTCTTGATCTCGATAACCTTATTGATGTTTTTATCCGTTTCCAGGGTGGCGAGGTAAAATGCGGTGTGAAGCGAAATCTAAATCACAAATAACCGCAGGAAATTGCTCAAATCGTTTTCAAACATTTTATCCTTTTGTTTTGTGTGTTCCATAATCCAATCGCGGATTCTGAGATGGCTATGCACGCAAATGGCTGTAATTTTTATGATGTGTTTCTAAATTGGCGGCCTTGAACATCCTTGAAAATTTTCTTCATATCTTTATCCTTTTCAGAGATACACAAGTTTAAATTTAAACTACTTGTACAGCTGAAATACACACGTAAATTCCGGTGAGAGGTGAAAACGCAGTTTATAAAGTCAAGTAACACGGAGGAATATGCCGTAAAGTGTCACCGTTATGATCTGGTAACCGCATGCTGTCGTACTGAAGCACGCGCTTTTTCACATAAATGAAGTGTCTACATTTTGCTCACCAATACAGTTCTTTTCATGTGGATTACATGCGCTGCTACAGCAGGGAAAGGAAGGGGAATCGGCAGGCAAATGCTTTTATTGGAGCGCAAAAATGGTAATATGTTCCTGTTTATATAAAACACGGGCTGAAAAGGTATATTAGCTGCCTCATTCTACTTCGTTCAGAACATTAAAAAATTTACCTAAACTTTTGGCAAGCGAACATATTTGTGCTTTTTTAACATGCAACTCATCTCAAGCTCTCACAACTTCTCAGTATTTTACGTATATAAGTAGGGTAAATCTGAACCTCTTTATTTCGGAAACTGATAATAAGATGAAGAAAATTTTCAAGTCGGAGGTCTGGTTCTTAGGCATACATAGTAAAAATTACAGCCATTTGCTGTGCATTACCGTCACGGAATTCTCTGCTGGGTTTTGGTCCGCTAGTCACGGCGAAAATAGAGTAAAAAAATCTTTTTTGAGTTTTTATGACGAAACGCCCATGAGTTGCATCTCTCTATGATTTTAAACTGCATATCAATAGTTTTTTTCCTTATCAGATATATTAGATATTTACTTAATTTGAGAAAAATGCTGCAGTATATGGAAGTGGTTACCAAAGGAGAAGTGGCACATTGGTTGAAACACTGAACTGATATTTGGGGAAATCATTGTTCACTTTCCGGTTCAAAGATTCAGGCATAGTTTTTCCGACATTCACTAAATAAGTTAAGTCTAGTCTAGGGATGCATTCTTGGAACAGTATGACAGGTAAAGTTATCCGTCCTTCCCCAATCCAAAATTCTCCACCGCCCGTAATAGCCTCGTCGTCGATGTACATCCCAACCTAACGTTCTTCTTTCCTATCGAAATTTCTCTGTGTCACTGGTGACGCAGAACAGAAAGCTTGCACTCTGGAGTCCGTAAGTGTGAGTGACGAGAACAGTGGGTAATACAAGCAACAGGAGCTTAACGTGACCGTGGCTTTTGCAGCCACATCGCGATACTCTGTTCCATTAGCCGGAATGAATGCTGGAAATGAGATAAGGGCAGCGAGGTGGCTCACGTCGTAACATTCGGCTTTTGTGACTACAGAAGTTAAATAAGGCAGTAATAACGGAAATGTATACCGGTTTGAATGTGCTCTGCTAATTATAAAATTGTCTCATCGTATAATGTCGTCACTGCGCAGCTAAATTACAGATTTTTTACAGGAAATTAGTTTATAATCCACTGAATTATTTGCCACAAAAATCTAACAGTGTGAACAAACTAGCACCGGACCAAATTAGAGCAATGACAGGACACTGGTTTCGAATCAAGTGTACCGTAGTGCACGACAGGTTTAATGTGATATTCTTTTACAGCTTAACGTCTATAAAAGGTTCGTACCTATAAACAAAGGCACTCTTTTATTGCAGTTCTTTTTTTTTATTACTCATCGTGTGAGTATTTTCCTGAGGCTGTGGTACACCGCGAGGAAGAAAACATTTGAAAATATTACCTATGTTATGTTTACTTCGTTTAGATGTTATGTTAAATTCCTTTAGATGGCTGAATCAATTTTTATCAATATCCAGGAGAAATATTGCAATCAATAAAATGGTGCACACGATTACATGCAGTACTAAAAATTTTGGACAGAATGAGAAGAAGTGGAAATTTGATAAGGTAGTGACTAAGTAGAAGGGTCGACAGTAACTGATCGTAAGAGAACAGGAATATAATAAAGAGGAAAATAATTAAGACAAGACGGATACTACAGGTATAGCGAATGCAGAGGTAAAGAACCCATAGCATTTTAGAAAATACTCAAACTTATGGATGAGAGAAAGTGATATAAGAATCTCATGAATTACGTTAGAATACTGAAATTGCAATAATGCTAAATCGGAATGAGGGAGAGAAAAACATAAAAATATTGAGGAAGAAGTAACTACAGGAAACTCTGACAGCATACAGTGATACCAAACGTTACTTCGTGGAGTATTAACCTACACAATAAAATGATTTATAAAATCACATAAGACTTTTACTGTCCTCGTCATGTCGTTTAGACATCAAAGTGCCTTACACTCAAAGGAATGAATTGCATTTTCTGTGGATAAACCTACTAACGAGCATTTCAGTCTGTCAGAACACATTGACCACACCTGATACACTCCTAGAAATTGAAATAAGAACACCGTGAATTCATTGTCCCAGGAAGGGGAAACTTTATTGACACATTCCTGGGGTCAGATACATCACATGATCACACTGACAGAACCACAGCCACATAGACACAGGCAACAGAGCATGCACAATGTCGGCACTAGTACAGTGTATATCCACCTTTCGCAGCAATGCAGGCTGCTATTCTCCCATGAAGACCATCGTAGAGATGCTGGATGTAGTCCTGTGGAACGGCTTGCCATGCTATTTCCACCTGGCGCCTCAGTTGGACCAGCGTTGGTGCTGGACGTGCAGACCGCGTGAGACGAGGCTTCATCCAGTCCCAAACATGCTCAATGGGGGACACATCCGGAGATCTTGCTGGCCAGGGTGGTTGACTTACACCTTCTAGAGCACGTTGGGTGGCACGGGATACATGCGGACGTGCATTGTCCTGTTGGAACAGCAAGTTCCCTTGCCGGTCTAGGAATGGTAGAACGATGGGTTCGATGACGGTTTGGATGTATCGTGCACTATTCAGTGTCCCCTCGACGATCACCAGAGGTGTACGGCCAGTGTAGGAGATCGCTCCCCACACCATGATGCCGGGTGTTGGCCCTGTGTGCCTCGGTCGTATGCAGTCCTGATTGTGGCGCTCACCTGCACGGCGCCAAACACGCATACGACCAGCATTGGCACCAAGGCAGAAGCGACTCTCATCGCTGAAGACGACACGTCTCCATTCGTCCCTCCATTCACGCCTGTCGCGACACCACTGGAGGCGTGCTGCACGATGTTGGGGCGTGAGCGGAAGACGGCCTAACGTTGTGGGGGACCGTAGCCCAGCTTCATGGAGACGGTTGCGAATGGTCCTTGCCGATACCCCAGGAGCAACAGTGTCCCTAATTTGCTGGGAAGTGGCGGTGCAGTCCCTTACGGCACTGCGCAGGATCCTACGGTCTTGGCGTGCATCAGTGCGTCGCTGCGATCCGGTCCCAGGTCGACGGGCACGTGCACCTTCCGCCGACCACTGGCGAAAACATCGATGTACTGAGGAGACCTCACGCCCCACGTGTTGAGCAATTCGGCGGTACGTCCACCCGGCCTCCCGCATGCCCACTATACGCCCTCGCTCAAAGTCCGTCAACTGCATATACGGTTCACGTCCACGCTGTCGCGGCATGCTACCAGTGTTAAGGACTGCGATGGAGCTCCGTATGCCACGGCAAACTGGCTGACACTGACGGCGGCGGTGCACAAATGCTGCGCAGATAGCGCCATTCGACGGCCAACACCGCGGTTCCTGGTGTGTCCGCTGTGCCGTGCGTGTGATCATTGCTTGTACAGCCCTCTCGCAGTGTCCGGAGCAAGTATGGTGGGTCTGACACACCGGTGTCAATGTGTTCTTTTTTCCATTTCCAGGAGTGTAGATACATTGTCCAGATGACGGACGCAGAACTCTAATTTGGTGCACTGATCACCATAATCCTACTCGAAATTTCATCATATACATGGCAGACTTTACTCTTAAGTCGGTAACTATTGACAGGAAGCTAACATTAAGTATTTTGCGCAACTCTAGTGGATCACTAATTGTTTCATTATAACACAAATTTGTTGAACGCCAACATTCTGCTCTGATAACTTTTGTTGTGATTGGCAGGAGAGCCAACACCGTGTTACTAGAGGAGGCCGAAAGGCACGCAATTTAGCTCACGCAGGCTGGCGTGAGGTGTGGAGCAGGACAAGGAAATTAGAATTTAGAAACAACGGACGTAGCTGCTGGAATACGTAACTTTAATCCATTAATGACGAACGTCGGTCTTGATGGTACATGACTCATAATATCAATAATAACTGATAATGGCGCCTTGCTAGGTTGTAGGAAATGACGCAGCTGACGGCTATGTTAAACTATTTTCTCGGCAAATGAGAACGTAATAGGCAGTGAACCATTGCTAGCAAAGTCGGCTGTACAACTGGGGCGAGTGCTAGGAAGTCTCTCTAGACCTGCCGTGTGGCGGCGCTCGGTCTGAAATGGCAGTGTGGCGACACGCGGGTCCGACGTATACTACCGGACCGCGGCCGATTTAAAGGCTACCACCTAGCAAGTGTGGTGTCTGGTCGTGACACCACAACTTTCACAACTGACCACTGCGTTTTAATTTTAATATCAGGTGCCTTCTCTTCTCGTGATATAATGCATTGATTTAACCTGTCTGATGACATTCTTTTTTAGCCTGTATTTTCTATTGTCTGGTGCCACAACTAGTTCCAAATCATTCTCTAGTGCAACTTCCAGTGACTGATTCTGACGTATTATGTTTCTCATCAATTGCACTTGACATAAACTTATCGAGCGCGTAACAGGCACAGAGATCTATGTTTATTACCACAACTTATGATTCAGTGAAGCACTTTCCTTTCTGAGTTATTCATCACACTTCTTGGAATCTTCAGGAGCTCAGCATTCGTTCGCTGTGTACGGGTTTGGCGGCTCTGGAGTTCCTCAGTGGAGGCTGGTAACCGCCGGCCGTCTGCTGTCACCGCAAGCTCTGGGCATGGCTCTGAGTACTATGGGACTTAACATCTATGGTCATCAGTCCCCTAGAAATTAAACCTAACTAACCTAAGGACATCACACAACACCCAGCCATCACGAGGCAGAGAAAATTCTTGGCCCCGTCGGGAATCGAACACGAGAACCCGGGCGTGGGAAGCGAGAACGCTACCCCACGATCACGAGATGCGGGCAAGCTCTGGGCATGCATCAGCGACCACTGTGATGTATAGTGGTGGAACGTTGTGTGTCACGGGAAACGGGAGTATGGGCTTGATCACCTGGATCGCGAGGATGGTAAAAACCTTTATAAAAACCCTTAGCTGGCTGGAGTGGCCGAGCGGTCCTAGACGCTACAGTCTGGAACAGCGCGACCGCTACGGTCGCAGGTTCGAATCCTGCCTCGGGCATGGATGTGTGTGATGTCCTTAGGTTAGTTTGGTTTGAGTATGTCTAAGTTCTAGGGGACTGATGACCTCAAAAGTTAAGTCACGTAGTGCTCAGAGCCATTTCAACCATTTGAAAAACCCTTAAATATCAAGGTGTACTGCGACCAATGAGATGTGGAACAGTCGTTCACGGACAACCTCTGGCGAAGCTGCTGCACCTCAGTTGCATAAGTGTTACTAGGCATTCGGGGCTCTTCTAGGTGGACTCTTATTTCACCAGTTGCTCGTAAGACCGAGATGGCAACCTAGAAATTTTCCTCCTCTTTCTCTCAGCGGAATCGGCGGGTCTCTGCTAGGTGCCAACACCCAGTCAAACAAGGCGGCTCATGGTTTACACAGAGTTCTTCAGTATATAGTAACAAAACGCCTGCTGGTCAGAATGTGTTTTCTATTGTGTAACGGAAAGGGAGAACCTTTGAGAATTTTTCGCCTTCCTATGTTCACAAAGGTTCAGAGGGCATTGCAGGGAAACTGAAATCAGTAAAGTGATTGCGTAACGGAACACTGTCAGTAAAATAAATTAAATGTCGTGTGACTAGGGCTTCCCGTCGGGTAGACCGTTCGCCGGTTGCAAGTCTTTCGATTTGACGCAACTTCGGCGACTTGCGCGTCGGTGGGGATGAGACGATGATGATTAGGACAACACAAACCCGCTCACTGAGCGGAGAAAGTCTCTGAGAGAACTACTCAGCCAAGAAGCAACCCGGGCCCTTGGGATTGACGTTCTGTAGCGCTGAGCACTTAGCTACCTGGTGCGGACGACCAGTTGAAACTGCTAGTTCCAAACAAATGACATATCTCCGGAAAGCTAAACGCCTTAGGAAATACTCTATAGAAACGGAGCTCCACAACACCTTAAACTACAGCAAAGATGTTGCTTCGTGTAGAAATCTGGTTGAGATTTCCAAGGAGGGATTGAAAGCTGAGTAGGCTGTAAACACCTGGTTAAATCGATGGAAGTTTAGTCAGCCGGTATCGTAATTTTGACATGAGAATTATTATGGATGGCGCGTAGTAAGTATTTCGCGTGAAGCGCCTTTGCGACATAGGCAAAGGTCAATTGCGGAAACTGTGACCTGGGTAAAAAGAACTGTGGTTAAAATACATTTATTCATCTGAGGAAGAAAATAATGTGACATCCTAATTGAACGAAAAGCAAGATAGCAGGTTCTGAATGTCACAGCATAAATTGCTTTCCTTGCATAACACAAATTCGCTTTAAAATTACACAGCACGTCTTACTCCTGGACATGAGAACAATGAAAGGGTAACTAGTACTAAAACTAATAAACGAAGAACGTAAAGCTTATTGTGTCAGTCAGTGCTAAATACTTATCAAATAGATCTTTGGTGTGAGAGTCGAATAATTATCTACACTTCTATCAATAAGAAAAAATTATTAAGTTCCTCTACATCGCCCCTCCTGGGCAAACTGTCCGAAGAAATGTCAAACTCTGGCCAATGTGCCCAACCACTTTACACACTGGTAGTTCTTTCCTTCATTTACAGACGTACTTGGATTGCGCTGTTCGTGTCTTTGAAGGGATTTCTCATCACCACTTTCGTTACATAGTTCTAGTGCCGGCCCTGGCGCTTGACAATGAAAAAACATATACACTAGGGTACACAAAATATACATCAACTTACATCAAATACATGAATATTACATTACATTTTATACAAGTCCATCAGTTTTTTATGGTTGGTTTATAGCATGATTCTTCATGCGTGCAAATAACATTTTCAGTAGCAGGTTGACAGTAAAATTGTATTTCACAAGCATTTTCTAAGATTCTACAATTACATTTTTGTTGAAAATAAGAAAGTTTCACAAGACCATCGTATATTTTGGTGTGTCGATCCAGGCTGTAGGGCGAGAAAGGGTATTTGGAGTGGTAAGTGTGATAAATTCTTCCTTATAGTTGCTTATGCTCCCCACTGCCTCCCTCTTTTATACAAGGATCTGTTTGATAACGTCCTAGTATATCTCCTTACTGAGTTTTATAGTTGTCTCATCATGGGCAAAATAAAACATGTAACATATAAAATTCACAGGTATTAGTACGTAGTCTAGCTTAACACTAAAATATACATATGAGCTGTAGAATGAACATGGGTGTCGTTATTATTTCGTAACACTAAAATATACATATGTGCTGTAGAATGAACATGGGTGTCGTTTTTATTTCGTAACGTGGTAAGACTTCATTTAGTGGGCCAGGAGATCGTGTCTCTGCATCACTTTGCACTATGCAGAGTGTCTATTTGAAGGTGGATTTTGCTTTCCATTAATCTGTCCTCCTGTATCACGCCATCAGTCAATAATGCGCCATTTAAAAGTAACCGCACACGCAACAATTAGTCTGTCAGCACGCTACGCACCGTTTAGAGTCCAGTGACCGTGCACCCGCCGCCCGGTAGAGATGGAGTGCGTGCCGATCAGTGCACCTGGATGAAATGTTTTGTGCAGCGTTCGCAGCATTTACGAAATCACTGCACCTGCTGCAACTCGTCGTACACCTTTCTGGTAGAAGGGACCACAGAGCACCTCCTACGTTCACTGCATGAAGGTAAGTACTGCACTTTATTATTTAGTGTGCCAACGGCACATTGTCCCATATACTGCACAAACACCCGTACCGTAGCAGGTTTCCTGGATTCACCAAGTCTCCTTTATTTCGAAGTGCAAGGCACTTGTATAAAACTTGTTCTCACTTGCCTTTTTGCGTATAACTCACTGTCGCTGAATAACTCAATGTCACGGGGTAACTATACACGGTCCCGGTCATTTTTTACTGTTAAAAAAAACTATAGCTCACTAGATCACTGGCTAGTTTTTATTAGTTTATGCACACGTTCGTTATTTCCTCAAGTATTTTCTTTCAAAACTTTATTAGTGTACATATTGCTCAAAATATTTCATTACACAAGTTGGTAGGTGATGGTGTTCTCAGAAAATACGAGCCTCTAGTACTACAGTTTGCGAACGCGGTACTATCTTACGTCTCACAGGGCATTAGAGAAGATGTTTTCCATAACAACAGCACTTCCCTAACTTAGGGTCGTGATAAAAATGCACATATACATCCAAACGACTATACCAAAATACACTACCAGCCAATAAAATTGCTACACCACGAAGATGACGTGCTACAGACGCGAAATTTAACTGACAGGAAGAAGATGCTGTGATATGCAAATGCTTAGCTTTTCAGAGCATTTACACATGGTTGGCGCCTACAACGTGCTGACATGAGGAAAGTTTCCAACCAATTTCTCATACACAAACAGCAGTTGACCGACGTTGCCTTGTGAAACGTTGTTGTGATGCCTCGTGTAAGGAGGAGAAATGAGTACCATCACGTTTCCGACTTTGATAAAGGTCGGATTGTAGCCTATCGCGATTGCGGTTTATCGCATCGTGACATTGCTGCTCGCGTTGGTCGAGATCCAATGACTGTTAGCAGAATATGCAATCGGTGAGTTCAGGAGGGTAATACGGAACGCCGTGCTGGATCCCAACGGCCTCGTATCACTAGCAGTCGAGATGATAGGCACCTAATCCACATGGCTGTAACGGATCGTGCTGCCACGTCTCGATCCCTGCGTCAACAGATGGAGACGTTTGCAAGACTCTGCACGAACAGTTCGACGACGTTTTCAGCAGCATGGACTATCAGCTCGGAGACCATAGCTGCGGTTACCCTTGACGCTGCATCACAGACAGGAGCGCCTGCGATGGTGTACTCAACGACGAACCTGGATGCACGAATGGCAAAACGTCATTTTCTCAGATGAATCCACGTTCTCTTTACAGCATCATGATGGTCGCATCCGTGTTTGGCGACATAGCGGTGAACGCACATGGGAAGCGTGTATTCGTCATCGCCATACTGGCGTATCACCCGGCGTGATGCTATGGGGTGCCATTGGTTACACGTCTCTGTCACCTCTTGTTCGCATTGACGGCACTTTTAACAGTGGACGTTACACTTCAGATGTGTTACGATCCGTGTTTCTACCCTTCAGTCGATCCCTACGAAACCCTACATTTCAGCAGAATAATGCACGACCGCATGTTGCAGGTTCTCTACGGGCCTTCCTGGATACAGTAAATGTTCGACTGCTGCCCTGTCCAGCACATTATCCAGATCTCTCACCAATTGAAAACTTCTGGTCAATAGTGGATGAGCAACTGGCTCGTCACAATACGCCAGTCACTACTCTTGATGAACTGTGGTATCGTGTTGAAGCTGCATGGGCAGCTGTACCTGTGCACGCCATCCAAGCTCTGGTTGACTCAATGCCCAGGCGTAACAAGGCCATTATTACGGCCAGAGGTGGTTGTTCTGGGTTCTGATTTCTCAGCATCTATGCACCCAAACTGAGTGAAAATATAGGCACTTGTCAGTTCTTGTATAATATTTTTGTCCAATTATTACCCGTTTATCATCTGCATTTCTTCTTGGTGTAGCAACTTTAATGGCCAGTAGTGTATGAATGTACCAAAAGTGCTTATAGAATTGTCTACAAATGAGGCAGAATCTGTGCATTAACTTCCCCGCGAATTACAGTGTGTGTATGGGCGGGGGGGAAGGGAGGGGGGAGGGAGAAAATTCTTCTTTACGTCACCCAAACTTGTAACGACGCATGGTACATACATCAACAAGTAGAATGATATAAAAACACAGAAATAAACGAATCACTATACTTAAATTCACACATAAATAGGAAATTAAAATGCCAGGTAATACGAACAATAGATTGATAATGAAGCTTGCCTGCTGTACTCTATACTGCCTCCTAAGTCTGTGTCTGTGTCTGTGTTTGTGCATGTTTTCACGTCGTGTGGTCATCAATGTGTCTCTGGTATTTGCACAGTTTTATTATTATTTTGTATATTGAACGTGAACTTAGTCACTTCCTACTTTACTTCATCCACAAAATATATTCAACTCAGATTGGATAAATTATTCATGACGAAGAAAAGACAAATTATTAAAAATCTCTGGTGTTACTGAACGTCAAGTAGTGTGCTTCTCAGTGATCTTGGCGGTATTTTCTAATGTCGATCGTAATCCCTAGTGACATTAGTGTAACTTAGTTGCTTCTCATCGCCGGTTGACGTCTCGTAGCATCTCGATGAACGCCACCTGTAAGGCATTATGTTTTTTTTGCCTCAGATAACTTCAACGAATCGTTCCTCAACACTCTGACGTGTGCATAAAGTTGAAAAATTATTTTTATTTCAGTAAGGTCACACTAGTATTTATTCATAGGTTATAGCTTTAGATGCAGTTTACTTAGGTTGGGTTGTCGTGAGTATGGTATATAGCACGCTACACTTTCATTAGCAGTGAGAAATCATTTCATCATCTCAGCATACTTAAAAATTAATACCATTTTTTTCGATGTATTCCTAGATAATGCCTATTGGTGTGGATACGTCAAAAAATATTCTTTCTGCAACATGACATGTACTTGTGGGACCATATACTTATTTACCTTAGGGAGTCCAATATTTTCTGTAACTTACCCTGTACCTTACAGTCTTGACGCACTAGTGGCATAGAAAACTTTGTTACGAGGTCTGTGCTAATTGTTCGCTTCAGAATCCTTCGCACATAAACTTGAAACTAAAATACCACTGCGATCATAAACTATTCAGTCAGACCTTCCAAGTTCACCCTGTGCTAACATTGCTAGTCATCAATTGAGTATGTCCTAGCTTGCTTCTGTATTGTGTCCACAATCACTGACAAATGGAAACAGAGGCAGTGAAATGCTCCGATTCACAAAGCGGCGTAAAATATACTCACTTAACCCTAATCGTATTTTTTACCATAGGTTACTTATTTCACTAGAGAACACAGATAGATGTAAAGTGTGATACTTAAAAATGGTGGAATTTTATGTCTGTATGTGCACAGAGTCCTTTGATTTTACCATAGTGGGGATACACAAGTATATAACACGCCTAATTCGGAATATACAGCGAGGTCATCGGTCTCGTCGGATTAGGAAGGGACGGGGAAGGAAGTCGGCCGTGCCCTTTCTAAGGAACCATCCCGGCATTTTCCTGGAGCGATTTAGGGAAATCACGGAAAACCTAAATCAGGAAGCCCGGACGTGAGATTCAACCGTCGTCCTCCCGAATGCGAGTCCAATGTGCCAACCACTGCGCCACCTCGCTCGGTGATTTCACATGGGTCTTAAGTAATACTTTTTCTCTAACTCCAGATCTGGTAACACCATGTAGCTGTTTGTCAAAATGTTTCTTACGGCGTTGAGCTTGTCTTGCATCTTCATTAATTAAGTCAATAGAGTTCAAGACAGATAGAAAATACTCCAAATTACTTTAGGGGAATGTACTAGCTATTCACAAATATATGGCGGTAGCTTTCAGAGTGCGTAGGATGTTAGTGTGTGTCACTGGTTCATCCCAGAACCTCGTCTTACTTAAATATTTCTCAAAATACTTTCGCAATGAAAGAAATTTTGGAAATTTGGATTATATTGTTCAGGGTTGAATAGGGCTTTCCTTAATCTCTATTGAACGCCATGTGACCAGTACTTTGAAAGAAACGCGCTCTCTACCTCTTCTAATTTCTGACAAATGTCTGACATTTCCTTCACACATAAAGCTCTATCGTCTTGGATAGTACCCGTACCATATTGTATCTTTTGCTGTTCCGACCACGTTTTACGTAATATATTTTTGAATCACCTTATCAAAATTGCCGGATGTACAGACTTCTTTTCAGGGATAAACACTGGAAATTACCGGTGTTTTATAAGACTCTCTTCCCACAAAACTGATGACAAAGTGGGTTCAGCTATCTGCTGCTTCTTTCTTCCGTCACGGTGTCGTTGGTCATTATTTGGTGAACACACATATACATTCGTGGTAGGATAGTCACTAATTGCACTATCGCTGTTACCTGTGTTTGTGTTGTCAAGCTCTTCTTCTACGTCTTGTTGTCGATCTCTCATTTCACTATATTTCCTGTTAAGTAGCTCAATTATTTGATTCTGCCGGCCCAGTAAGTCTGTGACAAATTTTTCTGTATCTGGCCTATGTCAGTTTTCAGCTTAACTGCAGTTGTGCTTTGTACAGTGTATACTTGTTCCATTGTGTTACTTATTGCTTTTTGTAGCTCTGTTTCTAGAGTACGGTTTATGTGAGTGTCGTTTTCTTCTAAAAAGTCCTCAGACTGTTGTTTTTACTGTTTTGTCTTGTCCTCAACCTGATTTACAGCTTCCTGCGTTTTTGTATTGAGCTCGGTTGGCTGTACACTCATAGCATTGAAATTTTCAGTTAACTTACGTATCTGATCTGGCATATCCTTAACTGTGGTTTTCCAATTATCAACATCCTGATTCAAAATCTTCACGTACCACTTCTATTCCCTACTTCTATTCTATCACTTCTATTACCTAATCCGCTATCTCTATCTTTAGTTGTGTCAGGTTATTGTGCATACCAGTAAGGGTTTTTACATCGCTGTCTAGCTTGTTCATTTGAGTTGTTATATTCCCTATCTGTGTTGTGACATTGTCTATTCCTATGTATTCATTTGCGCTGTTACATTCCCTATCTGTGTTTTGACATTTCCTATGTGTGTATTCATTTGTGCTGTTATCTGTGTTACAAATTGTGACATCATATCCGTCTGCATTACTCTAAACATCTACATAACGTTTGGCTCTACTGGACCTTGTACATTTGCGGAAACCGGAACAGTTTCCAAAATTGACATATTATCGTCTGTCGCCTGCGACTGAGTACCACATGTCGCTGCGACTTTGTTTTCAGTCTGTGAAATGTTTTCTACCTGTGCGTTAGGTATAGGCTGAGCAACTGATTCCTCATCGGAAGAATTATTCATCGTTTTGGTTTGTGATCTTAATTTCACCATAGCTGTATATAACCGTAAACCAGCGTGCAGCCGATCTTCCTACTAGAAGTAAACAATTCACAGATGACGTCGAGCTCGTTCGCGAAATTCAATGTAGTAAAATATGTCTCTGGTGAAAGAGTAGACTGGTAAGTGACTTCAACGCGCGCGGTCAATGAAAATGATCCACCATCTTGTGATACATTCGCGTATAATATGAGTAGGCTAGTAAATTTTACATAAATTCAAATCAAAAGAATTTGAAAAAAATTAATGCGTTTTACGCAGCGGATGTCGGAAAAATGAAAACTAGCCCTCATTTACGATCAACCAAAAGCGTGGTAGTGCAGTTGCTCTTACCTTACGTATTTTCTTTTGCCTGCCGGTTTCCTTGGCAGCCGCGCGGGGTAGCCGAGCAATCGGTGTTCCTTGTCACTGTCCGTGCGGCTCTGCCGTTTGAGGTTCGAGTCCTCCCCCGGGCATGGGTGTGTGTGTGTTGTCCATAGCGCAAATTACATTGAGTTAGATTAAGTAGTGTGTAGGCTTAGGGACCTCGACCTAAGTAGTTTGGTCCCATAGGAGCTTACCACGAAGTCCAAAAAACGAACTTGGTAGTCTTTGGTGTGAGAGTCTAATAATTATGTACACATTAATGAACAAGAAAAAATTATTAAGTTCCTTCACATGGGTCAAGAACAGATTTTTGATGTGCAAAATCTATTTTAAAAGAGTGGATGAGGATTTCATAAATTCTGACTCCTTCACCCTTGCATTCAATGGCATGGTAGTCCGAGGGATTTTAGGACAGGTTTCCTTCGCCTAAGCTTATGGCCCTGTGTCTCCAAATTAATGCGCTGTTTTAAATGCCAGCGCTTTACGTTCACTACCCTAGGATGTAACAGTGAGACCACTTTCCGCAAATTTGATACAGCCACTCACGACGAAGTTAGTTATCCCTCTCCTCCGAAGCGAGTAAATTGCTCTGGGTCACCTTGTCTGGAGTAGGGGCTGCAGCGTCTTCCTACAAGAAAGGAGGATACAGGAGGTTAAAACATCGAAAGGTGTCCTGTACGGTCAGACCGGGAAGGTCTATAAGGTCACGTAGCCTCACACATTATTTATATCTTTTGAATCAGCCTTTAAAAAGCCTATTTCGACAGCCAAAGCTTCTACACAAACGTAGGTCGCTAAAGTCACAACTACACTCATGCTCATAAATTAAGGATAGTGCTGATACATGGTGAAACAACGATCTGGTGTGCGGTTTGCGGGTTTAAATCACCTCAGGGTATGACCATGTGGTGCATTTTACCTGCGGTCGTCGCACGGTGGCGCTGGAACAGTACACATACGGAGAGATCTGTTGATGCATGTCAGAGTACGGTGCAGCGAGTGAGTGCGCAGACGTTTTCAGACAATGGTGACTGTGTGTTGAAAATGGCTCGAAGAAGATATGTTGATGACGTTGTGAGGGGTAGAGCACTAGGGCGACTGGAGACTGCACAACCACAACAGGTCGTAGTACAGGCCCTCCGTGTGCCACAAATTGTAATGTCAAGATTATGGCAACGATTCCAGAAGACGGGAAACGTGTCCAGGCGCTACAGTAAGGGACGTCCACAATGTACAACACCATAAGAATACCAGTATCTCACTATCAGTGCCCACAGACTGTCACGGAGTACTGCAAGTAGCCTTGTTTGGGGCCTTACCGTAGCCACTGGAAGAGTTGTCTCCAGACACACAGTCTCCAGACGACTGAACAGACATGGTTTGTTCGCCCGGGGACATGCAAGGTGCATTTCACTGACCCCTGGTCACACGAGAGCCCGTAAAGCCTGGTGTAAAGAACACAGTACATGCTAATTGGAACAGTGGTCCCATGTCATGTTCAGGGACGAGTCCAGGTATAGTCTGAACAGTCATTCTCGCGGAGTTTTCATCTGGCTTGAACCAGGAACCACATACCAACCCCTTAATGTCCTTGAAAGGGACTTCTATGTAGGTCGTCGTTTAATGGTGTGTGGTGGGATTATGATTGGTGCACGAGCACCTCTGCATGACTTTGAGAGAGGCCAGGTGTATCAGGACGTCATTTTGCACCCCCTTTTCAAAAGTACAGTGGGTCCCACCTTCCTCCCGATAAATGATAGTGCACAACCCCACCGCGCTGCCATCGTGGAGGAGTACCTTCAAACAGAAGATATCAGGCGAATGGAGGGGCCTGCCTGTTGTCCAGACCTAAACCCCATCGAGTACTTCTGGTTCAAATGGTTCAAATGGCTCTGAGCACTATGCGACTTAACTGCTGAGGTCATCACAGTCCCCTAGAACTTAGAAATACCTAAACCTAAATAACCTAAGGATATCACACACATCCATGCCCGAGGCAGGATTCGAACCTGCCACCGTAGCGGTCGTGCGGTTCCAGACTCTAGCGCCTAGAACCGCTCGGCCACACCTGGCGGCAGCAAATCTGGGATGCTCTCGGTCGACGTATCGCTGCACGTCTTCAAACCCCTAGAACACTTCAGGAGCTCCGACAGGCATTGGTGCAAGAATGGGGACCTATACCCCAGCAGCTGCTCGACCACCTGATTCAGAGTATGCCAACCCGTTGTGCGGGCTGTGTACGTGGTGTACGTGTGTATGGCGACCATGTCCCTTACTGACGTCAGGGTACATTCGAACAGTCATCACATCTACGGAATGGAGTCCCTTACAGTACTCCTAATTTGTGGACGATTTTGCTATTTCCTGTTCCTCCTTCAGTTTTTCAACAGCGAGTCGTCATTTGCAACTTACAGTCCATAGGTCACAGGAGTGGGCTACAAAGATATGATTTCAGCTTTCCGCTGCAAAGTGTGTGTGTGTGTGTGTGTGTGTGTGTGTGTGTGTGTGTGTGTGTGTTGAATTTAATCGTTCTCGTATTTTTAATTTACCTTACTTGCACATCTAAAAGCCAGAACCCAGAAGGGACTGAGTATCAAAAACTGTCTTAGCCACAGGTCTTGGGGAGCAGACAGGGCGCACCTGCTCCAGTGTGCTTGCGGCTAAACTATTGATGCACATTGCACGTGTCAGTGAAGCCTTCTAACCGGAAGACTATTGACGCTTTCCACCATGAGTGGATTAGGCTGGCCACCGCTGCTTACAGGTCCAGCCCCATACCCAACCCCTGTGCAGAGGCCGGGGAACCGCCACTCACTATTCAGCGGAAGCTCCTAATGATGCATCAGGCATGCACGTTCCTCGCAGCTGCGACTTCACCTGCGTTCCACGATGTTGCTCGCTCACCTCTGGAACGCCGTTTCTTCAAATGTCAGGTGCCAAGAACGCCGTTTGCGATCCGCAGGTAACGTGTGCAGCAATCACTTGGTGTGGAGCAAGTAAAACCCCAAATCCAAGGTGTTAAACATTTGTCACCCTGATTAGTGCAGAGGTAAGGAGTAACTTTGGGCTTAGTGCAGTGTAGAACAGCTTGCATTCCTCCATTTTAGTGCAGCACAGGCGAGGGTGCACTCCTCCATATGTTTTTAAAAGGTTATTTTACGACATTTTAATTGATCACCACAACTCCACAGCTGTCATTACGGATGGATCGAAACAGGGGTCTCCATTGGTTGCTCTATTGTTTTGCTTGATCGTGACCTCGAGGTCGGACTGCCTCGAGACTTTACCGTGTTCGACGCAGAATTATATGCGATCTTGTGGGCACTGGAGCAAGTGAGATGTGGTTCGAGTGTTGAATTCCTTGTCTGTTCCAGTTGTCTAAGCGCCCCTCACTTTCTACAGTGCTTGTACTCAGTAGATAAAGTAGTCTAGAATATCTTGGACATCTTCCTCTGACTACAACTGCTTGGGAAACAGGTGCCTTTCTTTTAGGTTCCAGGGAACATGGTTATTGCGGAGAAGAAAGGGTGGATGTGGCAGTTAAGGAAGTGTGCTTAGAGTCTCAGTTATTTCAGTGAACCATCCCCCTGCATGATGTCACCTTGCTGATGCGGTACAAAATCATGCGTCAATGGGATGGCGAGTGGCTGAAAGTGACGATCAGTTGCATCTAGTAAAGCACACTACAAGGCCATTGCGTACGTCCTTCCAGCCACGAAGACGGGATGAGTCCGTCCTTCCTCGTCCTCACGTAGGCCACAGTGCTCTGATCCATGGTTTCTTGATTCGGCGGGACGACTCTGAAATGTATGGTGCTTGTGGGGTACAAATCTCTGTGCTCCAAAGTTTGCTGGACTGTGTTTCATTTTTGGACCAGAGGGCAATGAAGCTTTACTGGTATATCTGCCCTCTGGTTCAAGTGTCATAGGGAAATTGAAACCAATGTGGTTAGAGTGTCAAGGTTTTGTGTCCTGTCCAACTTCTTCCCGAAAACTTTAGAGAGCTGTCCTTAATTTGTTAACAAAGTGTCTGGCTCACCCTCGTGGTTTTCAAGTGTGTGTGTGTGTGTGTGTGTGTGTGTGTGTGTGTGTCGGTGTGTAAATGGTCAGCCAGTCATATATCCCAGTGCCGTTGTTTCGGCTCCTCTGTCGTTTTGCTTTTTCATCTCAGGTGTAGCACCTCTCACTGTACCTCTATTTCTTTTTTCACTGCGTGTCACAGATACATTGTGTGGGTCAGTGCGAGTGAAGGCCGTTGAAGGCCCGCACACCCCAAAACAACGATATCGACACAACGAAACTACGACACTTGGCGAAAAAGTGAAGTATGCAGTGTTGTGTAAGTCAGCAATCTCGATTAGGAAACAGAACTCCTTAAAACTGATCACGGAACAAGATCGAATCAGCGCCCTCTCTGTACCAGTTTATTATGTCTACCGTGCTTGAGAATAAGGAAAAAAACAATGAACATCATGTTGGTTGGTAAACTGGCGAAAACTTCACAATATTCTGTTCGTCCACTGGTAGAAGGACAATGGGGATCACCACTTCAAATTTTAAATGTAGTTATTTCGTGACTAATTTGCTACTGTGGAAATGAAGAGTAAGCTTCAGTAGGCAAAATCTGTTACAATTCGCTGTTTGTTACACTTCTCCATTTTACACACGCATCAGTTCCCCATTCACTTAGGCAAGACACGTGTCACAGAACTAAAAATTGTATATAGAGATACAGACAATTTAGTCAGTTAAACGCAAAAAGGAAAATACTCAACCAAGATATTTTGCACTTCTAGTTGTGTGTGTGATACCCAGTATGGTATCATCAGCACATAACGAAGTGATGCTGCTTTCTAAAGATGAACAAATGTCTCACTGACTGAAGAATTTACGTTATTGTGGTGGAACAAGTACCACATGAAGTGGTGACTTCACTGTTGAGGAACAGTGAAGGGAATTATTCAGTACTCAGATGTATGACCTGGAGCAATTGAAATAATACGATGGATGCAAACGGAAAGACCACTGTCAAAGTCAGAAACAATATCTACATGAAGGACACGGTGTGACTAGTCTTAAAAGTGTGACTGACTTTCCTGTGGGATGCCTATTTCTTATTTGGTGTGAAAAAAGGTATTATTTGTTTAAACGTTCAGTGCTAAATTCAAACATAAATTTATGTAATTTTTACTGAAGGCGTAAATGGTGTTTGTCAAAGTGAACAAGCAAAGTATCGAATATATTTTACAGAAGTACTGTATTCTCAAGCTACTATAATGAAGGAAGCCAATATAGGAATCAATATCTTAATGCAACATTAAGGAATCACGGTTTAAAGGGAACTAATAGTAGACACTAGCCAGTTAACCTCCAGGAAGCAAACAAGTGTTGGAGCGAATGAAGGCCATACATAACCACCTACGCGTGTGCTGACAGTATTCTTCGGGAAAAGTGCACGTCAGAGCATTTATCTCACTGTACAAGCTGACAGCTCAGATATGTCTATATGGCTCCCCACTGGAACTGACATTTCGAATTTTTCCCGAGGGCATGCAGCTTTACTGTATGGTTAAATGATGATGGCGACCTCTTGGGTGAAATATTCCGGACGTACAATAGTCCCCCATTCGCATCTCCGGGTGGGGACTACTCAAGAGGAAGCCGTTATCAGAAGAGAGAAAACTGACGTTCTACGGATCAGACCGTGGGATGCCTGATCCCTTAGTCGGGCAGATAGGTTAGAAAATTTAAAAAGGGGAATGGGTAGGTTAAAGTTAGATATAATGGGAATTAGTGAAGTTCGGTGGCAGCAGGAACAACACTTTTGGTCAGGTGAATACAGGGTTATAAACACAAAATCAAATAGGGGTAATGCAGGAGTAGGTTTAATAATGAATAAAAAAAAGGAGTGCGGGTAAACTACTACAAACAGCATAGTGAACGCAATATTGTGGCCAAGATAGACACGAAGCACACGCCTAATACAGTAGTACAAGTTTACGTGCCAACTAGCCCTGCAGATGATGAAAAACTTGATGAACTGTATGATGAGATAAAAGAAATTATTCAGGTAATGAAGGGAGATGAAAATTTAATAGTCATGGGTGACTGGAATTCGAGAGTAGCAAAAGGGGGAGAAGGAAACATAGTAGGTGAATATGGATTGGGTGCAAGAAAAGAAAGAGGTAGCCGTCTGGTAGAATTTTGCACAGAGCAAAACTTAATCATAGTTAACACTTGGTTCAAGAATCAAAAAGAAGGTTGTGTTCATGGGAGAATCCGGGAGATACTACAAGGTATCAGATTACATAATCATAAGACAGAGATTTAGGAACCAGGTTTTAAATTGTACGACATTTACAGGAGCAGATGTGGACTATGACCACAATCTATTGGTTATGAACTGTAGATTAAAACTGAAGACACCAGCTAAAAGGTGGGAATTTAAGGAGATTGGACCTGGATAAATTGAAAGAACAAGAGGCTGTACGGAGTTTCAGGGAGAGCATAAGGGAACAATTGACAGGAATGGGGGAAAGAAATACAGTAGAAGAAGGATGGCTCGCTCAGAGCGATGAAGTAGTGAAGGCAACAGAGGATCAGCTAGGTAAAAAGACGAGGGCTAGTAGAAATCTTTGGGTAACAGAAGAAATATTCAGTTTAATTCATGAAAGGAGAAAATATCAAAATGCAGTAAATGAAGCAGGCAAAAACAAATACAAACGTTTCATAAATAACATCGACAGGAAGAGCAAAATAGCTAAGCAGTGATAGCTAGAGGATAAATGTAAAGATGTAGAGGCTGAACACACTAGGAGTAAGATGGATACTGCCTACAGGAAAATTAAAGAGTCTTTTGGAGAAATAGCACCTCTTGTATGAATATCAAGAGCTTAGATGGAAACCCAGTTCCAAGCAAAGAAGGGAAAGCAGAAAGGTTGAAGGAGTATATAGAGGGTCTATACAAGGGCGATGTACTTGAGGACAATAATGTGGAAATGAAAGACGATGTAGATGAAAATTACCGAACTATCAGTTTAATAAGCCACAGCTGCAAATTACTAACGCGAATTCTTTACAGACAAATGGAAAAACTGGTAGAAGCCGACGTCGGGGAAGATCAATTTCGATTCCGTAGAAATGTCGGAACACCTGAGGCAATACTGACCTTACGACTTACCATAGAAGCTAGATTAAGCAAAGGCAAACCTACGTTTCTAGCATTTGCAGACTTAGAGAAACCTTTCGACAGTGTTGACTGGAATACTCCCTTTCAAATTCTGAAGGTGGCAGGGGTAAAATACAGGGAGCGAAAGGCTATTTACAATTTGTACATTAACCAGATGGCAGTTGTAAGAGTCGAGGGGCATGAAAGGGAAGCAGTGGCTGGGAACAGAGTGAAACAGGGTTGTAGCCTCTCTCCGATGTTATTCAATCTGTATATTGAGCAAGCAGTAAAGGAAACAAAAGAAAAATTCGGAGTAGGTATTAAAATCCATGGAGAAGAAAGCAAAACTTTGAGGTTCACCGCTGACATTATAATTCTGTCAGAGACAGCAAAGGAGTTGGAGGAGCAGTTGAATGGAATGGACAGTGTCTTGGAAGGAGGATATAAGATGAACATCAACTAAAGCAAAACGAGTATAATGGAATGTAGTCGAATGAAGTCGGGTGATGGGGTATAAGATTAGGAAATGATACACTTAAAGTGATAAAGGAGTTTTGCTATTTTGGGAGCAAAATAACTGATGATGGTCGAAGTAGAGAGGATATAAAATGTAGACTGGCAATGGCAAGGCAAGCGTTTTTGAAGAAGAGAAATTTGTTAACACCGAATATAGATTTGTCAGAAAGTCGTTTCTGAAAATATTTGTATGGAGTGTAGCCATATATAGAAGACAAACACGGACGATACATAGTTTGGACAAGAAGAGAATAGAAGATTTCGAAATGTGGTGCTACAAAAGAATGCTGAAGATTAGATGGGCAGATCATATAACTAATTAGGAGGTATTGAATAGAATTGGGGAGAAGAGGAGTTTGTGGCACAAGTTGACAAAAAGAAGGGACCGGTTGGTAGGACATGTTCTGAGGCATAAAGGGATCTTAATTTTAGCATTGGAGGACAGCGTGGAGGGTAAAAATTGTAGAGGGAGACCAAGAAATAAATACACTAAGCAGATTCAGAAGGATGAAGGTTGCAGTAAGTACTGGGAGATGAAGAAGCTGGCACAGGGTAGAGTAGCATGGAGAGCTGCATCGAACCAGTCTCAGGACTGAAGACCACAACAACAACAACTTCAAGATTTAATAAAGTCGGTGATTTTCTTTAATGGAAGGCTGTGGGTTGCTGTGTTATAAAGGTTAAATTACGTGTTTTATATTGCTAGCACTGCCAAAAGCAGTATCGTATCGTTTTAAAGCATAAACATCCGCTGTATGTCGAAGTGCTAACGTTTTTCCGTGGAAATGTGACGAATAGATTGGTAAATCCCACAAAAGTAAAGTAAGACGGCAAATCAAAGTATTTTTAAGAAACGTGGGTATCATGGTAATAGATTTTCGAATAAAGGGAAACATTGTGTTCAACATGTGGTGGGTGACGTTACAGACAATGTAATGCAGGAAAACACGTCAGTATCTGGAGAAACCCCTATTAGTGCTTCGAGGAATACAATAAAACGTTGTGATACACAGATTGCTCAGAACGAAAGTGATGTAAATGGTCGGTTAGGTTACATTCTGATAGATTTGTTACCAAGGGTGTTAGGTGAATGTGTGTGTTGTAAAATATGTGGAGGCCAATTAGTTTACATGAAGACAGTGTGGTATCAAATTGACTATCCATGAAACTTATCATTAATTGTGACAGTTGTAAATATACTCATTCATTTTGGAATTCTCATAAGTGTAAAGACAATTATTTTGAAGTAAATGTTAGGTGGTTTTATGGATTGAGAGCTATTGGCAGAGGACACAGTCCAGTAGAAACAATGTGAACCGTGATGAATATGCCATGCCCATCTTGTAAAATCGACAACTATGCAGGATTTATTGCAGCTGTCGCATGTGAGTAAATAAAGGTTATTGAAAGCGACGCTGTTGAAATAAATTATGATATGACTGACATACCAATAGCTTTTGATGACACTTGGCACAAGCGCGGCTACGGTTCCAAGGATTCTGTTGTTATGGTTATCAGTGGTGGAAAGGTAATAGATTTAGAGATTTTAATCAAACATTGTTATTAGTGTACATCAGGGCACGAAAAAGGGCATATCTGTGACAGAAATTATGAAGGAATAAGTCATGATATGGAGGTCTATGCAGCTACTGAAATTTTTAGTCGATCTGTGAACGAAAGGGGAGTGTGTTACACTAAGTTCTTAGGTGATGGAGACTCAAAAGGATATAACAGTGTAGTAGCCCCTCAGCCTTATGGTGACAAGCTTATCACAAAACTGGAATGCGTTGGTCATGTCCAGAAGAGGATGGGCACCATATGGAGAAGCTGAAACAAAGTTTGAGAGACAAGAAGCTTTCTAATGGTAGAACCATAAGATGCAGGCTGACAGACAAAATGATTGATGAACTACAGCAGTATTATGGGATGGTCATTAGAAATAATACTGAGGATTTGTTGAAAATGAAGCAGGCAGTACGGGCTACCTTCTTCCACATACTGTCAACTGATGAAAAACCAGTGAATCACCTTTGCCCTCCTGGACCTGAATCATGGTGCAATTACCGCAATTCCCAGTATTCAAACAGTTCATACAGCCATAAACATTCCATCCCAGCGGCAGACTCAAAATTCCAATCAGTCGTTCAATAATCTCATATGGAGTCGTTTACCAACAAATGTTTTTGTTGGAATGAAAACACTTACGTGGGGGGAGGGGGGTCAATGATACTGTTATTGCTTTTAGTGATGGCAATATTGGTACGGTGAAAGTGCTACAGCATATGGGAATTAATCCTGGAGCAAACTGAATCACGGAACTTGAACGTATGGACAAGGTTCGCATTGGTAAAGCAGAGTACGCAGCACAGTTGGTCACTAAGGAGTCCAGAAAGAAAAAGAGATGAAAAAAAATTGGAAAAAGATCAAGAGGATGACATACAGTATGGTTCAGGGTACTTCTGAGTGCCTAAAAATTTCAAAACCATAAGCATATATTAAGTGAGTTACAATCTTTTGAAACTTTAGAAGCTGTTCCTGAAAATTTACATTTTCTGTTGCATTTTCCCCAAATCTCAGAAACGACTTCTATTAGAGTATTCAAATTTTCAGTGAGTAACAACATACATATCCTTAGTCTCTTGAACTAAAAGAAGAACATAGTGTTACGTATAATAAAAATTCTTTAGGATAACGTACCAAAAAGTACACAGAATCTTAGCCGTGTAATTAAAAAATAATATGTAAGAAAGCAGTAGCTGACAGGAAATTATTGTAGTTCAGTACACTCAGAACATAAATATTAATGTCCTGTAAGAGTTTCATGTCAATGGCTACAGTGGTTCCTGAAATACAGGAAAGCCAAGTCACTAAATTTAACTCTCCTTACGTGAGGCCACACACTGTCAAAAGCTACAATTACAAAAACTTTGCGCAATGACGAGCGACATAAAATTGAAATGTAGAATAGTAGAACAAACTTATGCCACAAATTCGAATACATTATGATGGGGGAACGCGATTACAATATTTTCGTTGATACTAGGACAGTCTGTCAGTAAGACTCAAATCCGCTACCAGAATGTAGACAATATGCGCCATTGCGATTACATCAAATAACAGAATAATATTGTGCTAATAAGTAGAACCAGCTTTTTATGGAACGCAGAAAATATTTAAGCACAAACAAAAATCAATCGTGGCGGAATACATGACACGTCTATATAACTAAGAAATATTTTTTTTATTCCATGGACAATCAAACGTTAAAATCGCAGCGTCTTGTGACTTTCCTCCAAAGTTCTAACTGAAAGTGTAAAATACATGGTATAATCGGACAACTGAAACCATTTAATATGTCACTGACAGTAGGAACTTGGAGGGGGAGGATGAGGAGAGGAGCAAACGAGCGTTTTATAACCCATAGGAAATAGCAGACTAGCACAGGCAAAAAGGTCACTCCTGGCCAAGAGAAGTATTAACCATAGGCCTTAATTTGAGGAAGAAATTTCTGAGAATGTACGTCTGGAGTACAGCATTGTATGGTAGTGGGTCAAATGGCTCTGAGCACTATGGGACGTAACTTCTGAGATCATCAGTCCCCTAGAACTTAGAACTACTTAAACCTAACTAACCTAAGGACATCACACACATCCATTCCCGAGGCAGGATTCGAAGCTGCGACCGTAGCGGTCGCGCGGTTCCAGACTGTAGCGCCTAGAACCGCTCGGCCACTCCGGCCGGCGTATGGTAGTGAAATACCGACTGTGGGAAAATCGCAACAGAAGAGAATAGTAACATTTGAAATGTGGTGCTACAGACGAATGTTGAAAATTAGGTGGAGTGATAAGATAAGGAATGATAAGGTTCTATGCAGAATGGAGAGGAAAGGAATATGCGGAAAACACTCACAAGGAGAAGGCTCAGGATGATAGAACATCTGTTAAGACGTCAGGGAATGACTTCCATGATATTAGGGGGACCTGTGGAAGTCAAAAACTGTAGAGGAAGACAGTAGAGGAACGCCGTATCAAACCTCTTAGATGAGTGATGACTGAAAAAAAAGAAGGAAATATTATTTTAGTGTACGCAAAAATCAGTCGTGGGAGAATACAAGTCACATCCGTATAAAACTAAGACATGTTACTTGGTGACAGGTACTGTCAAACGTTGCATAATGTAGCGTCTTGTGCCGCTTTACAGAAGCTGTGAACCAAAAGTAGTACAATCGTGCATCCCGAATCACAAAATCTGAAACACGGCAATAGAAATAAGAGGGGGTCGTGGGAAGGAGGCAGGGGGCAGGAAAGGTGGAAAGGGCAGGGGGTCGCAGGGGAGGGGCACTATATAAAAATTAAACGGAAAGAAGAATGTTTATCGGAGTAAGCATTGGTGACACACAGCCACGCTCATAAGAATCCTGAAAAATATAGAAAAATCATCCCCCTCTTGGAGTGAATCATTGAAGATTCCATGCTGGTTTGATTGAAGTGCTTATATATCAGTTTCTTCCACAATTTCTAAATCTAAGCCTTTTGACTAAATGTGCCATTTTTTCGGATACTTTTCAGTCGTATCTGAACGATGCTTGTTATCATTGCGGTAACAACCCACAGCAGTAGTGTTTTCATTACACTGTTCCCTGAAAATTTAACTTTGCGGCAAGGCAATATGGCATTTGAGTTAATGAGCTGGATAAATCAATTTGCGTGAATGGCCAGTACCATCACATATACCGTCATGCATTTTCAAATTTTATTAAAGAATGGCAGCACAAGATTGTACTGAAACTGTATTCACATCGACGCTAATGATGAGGGTAAAACCTACCCGTAATATATACAATTAAGGGAAACTGTAATGCATACAGCGTAGTTTCCCAGAAATTACGTTTGCCCCAGCTGTAATCAATTTAGACGATAATGTCATCACGTACATACTGGGTAAAAAGAACAGCTTTAATCACTGTAACTGCATTGTCCCTGCTAACAATAACTGGGTGAAATCGTTCCGTTTCAACATCAGAGAGTACAATAAAAAGCAAACAGAAGAATGGAGGTACTTCCTCAAAGTTAACCGAACGACCTAAATTGCGTTCCACTCGATCTGTACGGAGCCTACGTAACCTAGCAGTCTTTCATGCCCTCTAGCCGCTTTTTAGGACAAGCGTTTGACGATACAAAATGATGACCACTATAAATCTATCGCCTTACAGCAAATCGAGATGCAAACGAATTCTAAAGCACTACAAATATCAGGAAAAATTGTATTAGAGATGAAACAGTACTTAACGTTTATACACTCAGAATTCTTACCACCGGTGACTTTTCTAAAATGTTATAACTCTCATAAGTACCTGAGACACCTAACGCCTGTCACTCTAATACATAAATCATTCCATAATCCTTACTCAAAACAAAATTCATGTGGGAATAAGAGGTTTTCAAGCACTTCTGTATAAACATTATATGTCAATTATAAATATTTCTGTTTTGTAAAAGGTTTTCGAAACCCCTGTTAACTGCCATTCTCTTGGCGAGAGGTTTTCTATAAGCTGGTAAGTGAACTAATCAGTTAGAAAAACAAAGATTAATGACGTCAGGTGTTCTATCATCACCAACACGAATGTATCACTGGCAAATTCACTATATTCATGATGGCGCGTCGATCTGTAAACACTTCTAAAAATCACCACCGCCTTTGGTACCTAACATAAAGTGAAATTAAGAATCGACGTTGTTCATGAGAAATTCGTTGTGCATACGTCAACTTAAAATGACATGATTAACTGATTTGTTCTCTGGATTAAAATCAAGGTCCAGTACCTATGGGCAATGCAAGTAAATAAATCTATTGTAGCTGAGCGAGACTCGTATAAAGCAACTTTGTATACCTCATTTTTCACTAGCACCAGTTAATTGACGTGATCTTGAAATTGCTTGCCTAAACGCTTTGTACTCTACTAGGACTTTTATCTGGGAAATACAGTATGTGATCAAAAGTATCCGGACACCTGGCTGAAAATGCCTTACAAGTTCGTGGCGTCTTCCATCAGTAATGCTGGAATTCATTATGGTGTTGGCCCACCCTTAGCTTTGATGAGAGCTTCCACTCTAGCACGCATATGCTCAATCAGGTGCTGGAAGGTTTCTTGGGACATGGCAGCCCATTCTTCATGGAGTGCTGCACTGAGGAGAGGTATTGATGTCGGTCACTGAGGCCTGGCACGAATTCGACGTTCCAAAACATCCCAAAGATGTTCTGTAAGATTCAGGTCAGGGCTCTGTGCAGGCCAGTCCATTACAGCGATGTTATTGTCGTGTAACCAATACGCCACAGGCCGTGCATTATGTACATGTGCTCGATCGTGTTGAATGATGCAGTCGCCATCCCCGAATTGCTCTTCAACAGTGGGAAGCAAGAAGGTGCTTGAAACATCAAAGTAGGTGATAGTGCCACGTAAAACAACAAGAGATGCAGGCCCACTCCATGAAAAACACGACCACACCATAACACCACCGCCTCCAAATTTTACTGGTGGCACTACACATGCTGGCAGAAGACGTTCACCGGGAATTTGCCATACTCTCACCCTACCATCGGATCGCCACATTGTACCGTTATTCGTCACTGAACACAGCGTTTTTACGTTGTTCAATCGTCCAGTGCTTACGCTCCTTACACCAAGCGAGGCGTCGTTTGGCACCGGTGTGATGTGTGGCTTATGAACAGCTGCTCGACCATAAGATCCATTTCTCACCTCCCGCCTATCTGTCACAGTACTGGCAGTGGAATCTCATGCAGTTTGTAATTCCTGTGTGATGGTGTAGATAGATGTCTGCCTATTAACATTACGACCCTCTTCAACTGTCGGGGGTCTCGTCAGTCAACAGACGATGTCGGCCTGTACGCTTTTGTGCTGTACGTTTCCCTTCACGTTTCCACTTCACTACCACATCGCAAACAGTGGACCGAGGGATGTTTAGGAGTGTGGAAATGTCGTGTACAGATGTATAACACAAGTGACACCCAATCACCGGACAATGTTCGAAGTCCGTGAGTTGCGCAGAGCGCCACATTCTGCTCTCCCACGATGTCTAATGACTACTGAGGTCGGTGATATGGAGTAATTGGCAGTAGGTGCAGCACAATGCAACTAATATGAAAAACATAGGATTTGGGGGGTCCGAATACTTTTGATCACATAGTGCATTTTCCCTGTTAACTAAACACGAAAAGTTTTCAATATGGTTTCGTTCACAAGTAACAAACTTGAAATGACATGATGTTAAATTGTGTACTGGATGCGGAGTCTCACCAGGCACCTAATCGGATTGTTAATTAATTGTAAGCACAATCAAGTGTCAGATATCGAATTTCCTCAGCAGTAACGAGATGTCTGTAACTAAAATGATGAGACAAATAAATAATTTATCCTTTACAGGATTCGAGCCCATTAACTATCGAAGCTGTTCTATATCAATGAATGAACATTACATATAGTTTCCTTTTATCAGTAGCGAGATGGGCAGGCGTTTGAACTAGAAATAAAGTGACAAAATGTTCAGCGTTGACTGGGTACCGATACCCTCACATATCATCTTTGACTGCACACGAAGAGATGTTAACTGTCGCATTCTTATTCACTATTAGCTAGGAGGGGCATGTGAGAACTTAAAATAATGTGAAGGTAAGTTCTGTGTACCACCGGTAAAAGAAACCCTAACAAATTTTTATTTGTGTCAACAAATTGTGAGACGTTAGAATTAAAATTATTTTCCACCAGCAGTTATGTGAGTTCATGCTAGAGCTTGAAAAGGCACGATGGAAACTTCCATACCTCACAGAATTTGAACGCAGACACGCACTTTACTTAGAGGTATTTAGGGGTTTGTTATCTTCAACAAACTACGAATTGACGGAACTGCATAGTCACAAAGAGATCGCATCCTATCCCCCTGTTGCATAGTCAAAAATGTATTACGGACAAATGTAAACTTTTCTCAAAATCTTCTTGAGCCTGCATTAACCCAGGACATGCTAGGCCACCATCCCAAGTCGCAATCAAATTCACAAAAAGGTACAAAGACTCGGAGTCTTTCGCGACGGCATACATGAATAAAACGTTCTCAGTTTTCCAGCCGCGCCAGTTCGAATAAAATCCTCGAGCTTTCGTTGGCTGTCGGGACTACGCTACGCAAATTCACGGAGCTTCGTACCCCGGTGTGTTGTAGGGTGAGCGGATCATGCCTTTCCTACTTCTGCCTGGGTGTTTTGGGAGCTGTCCTCTCGTCTGAATCTTCCTCACGGTTGCGTTTCTTCTTTTCTTCATCTGGCTCATGTTCCGGCGTGCCAGTAACAGGTGTGGCCACCTAGTGGTTGGGCGCCAGTGCACTTGGTTTCCCAAGTTGACTGACTGCCGGGGCTGTTACGGTTTCTCGCTTATAAAGGCATGATGACATCATCAGCAGCCAATCAGATCGACCCAGTGTGGTGCGCGCGCGTAAGTCGACCTGGCGCCACCTGACGTCACCGTTGCTGCCACGGGCAATAGCTCCGTTAGCTGTCCGGGTCGACTTACGCGCGCGCACCACATTGGGTCGAACTGATTGATGTCATAATGCCTATAGAACAAAATTCGATTTCTTAAGAAAGGGTAAATTTTCATAAGAAGAATGGTCATTCTGCTGATATGGCGGAAAAGCAAGAAGCCATTGTTTAGAGGGGCGGTGAAAACCGCTGATGAGCCCGTAGAAATAGGCCACATTCACTGAATGCCGAGCCGACGTAATATTACCTCATACCAATAGTAATAAATATTCATACTTCCAAGCACTTGTGCCAAACTTCACACAGCAGTACACTAGCTACGAGACCGCACCTGTGATGACTTCCTGTCTGATGTATCAGACTCGAGCTCTGTGATCTGCCGGCCTTACAACCACTGAAGAGAAGACTTGGAGACCTCTGCGTACGGCTTGCTGAGCCGAACTGTGGTGCACGGTACAAGATGTACCGATAACAGCACTTGGGATGCGCGCTAACTGCTCCAGCCCCTGGCTAATAACCGTAAAAGTCACTGACGTCCCCTGCCTCCCTTGGTGGAAGGGCTATGTTGCAGACCATCTCCAGATCATACAGAGCTCTTCTGAGAAATTGCACAAGCACACTTCTTCGATGTCAACGAGAGTACTCTGAAAATTCGGTGTCTCCATCCTGGGAAGCCCCACCAGTGGTATGTTCATCCACGAGGCCTGCCTCCCGCCTGACACAGTGATTATGTGATGCAGACGCTAAGAGCGATGTGTGCCGGAGTTCGCTGAGATGGCATCAGCATGTTCGAGGCTACGAGCTGCACTGCTAACGGCCCGTGTGCCGACACAGAGAAGAATAAACGATTATAAACTTTAATGAATAAATACTTGTTCCGCAAACGCTGTGCCGTTACCGCCCACAGTGCCGACTGGCCTGCTCCACTGTACTCCACGCACCGTAATCGCGACAACAGTAATGGTCTCAGTACAGGTCCCTACACTGCGAATGCATCGCTTCCATCCCAGTCCTGAACTAGTCTATTCAACATCTCGATCTGAGGTGAAGATGAAATACACTCCAAGAAAAAAAACACAACGTAGAAAATATACGAATGGGATATAAATCTGTAGAGTTTTGTACATATGCAGACAAACAAATGATTGAAACAACAGCAAGATTGTATACTTTATTCAAGAGAAAGATCACCACAAATTCAGTAAGCCAAAAACGTATTGGTACAATTTTAGCCAGTATGCAAGAAATTATTCGGTTTGGCGTTGATTCTTGTAAACAGAGTTGTTGGATGTCTTCCTGAAGGGTATCATGCCAATTCCAACTGGCGTATTAGACTGTCAAAATTCCAACCTGGTTGTAAGAACCTGCCCGTCATGTACTGGGTACGTTCCCAATTGGGGAGAGATCTGGCGCTCTTGGTGGCCAAAATAGGGTTTGATGAGCACAAAGACAAGCAGTAGAAACTCTTGCCATCTGTAAGCGGGCATTATCGTGCTGAAATATAAGCACAGGATGGTTTGCCAAGTAGGGCAACAAAACGGGCATAGAATATTGCAGACGCACTGCAGTGCTGTGAGAATGTCGCGAATGAAATGGCTTCATCCAATACGATCACTCCTGCTTGTCAGACCATATGGTGTTTGCTATAGTTATTGAAAATTCTGTGTATGTAAGGGTAATTGATCATTTTATATCACTTAATTCGCTATTAAATATAGAGTTTGGCTTTAGAAGTCGATTAACAACTGAAAATGCTATATTCTCTTTTTCTCTTTGAGGTACTGGATGGGTTAAACCAAAGGTTTCAAATTCTAGGAAAATTTTTTGATTTAACCGAGAAGTTTGATTGTATTGATCACAAAATATTGCTCCTTATTGTGGACCCACGGGGAATAGCTCACAATTGGTTCAGCTCTTACTTCAACATTAGACAGCAAAAGGTCATTATTCACATTGTTGAGAATGGCTGTGGTGAGAGGCCTGAGTAGGGGATGCCCCAGGGATCAGTGTTGGGGCCACTCTTGTTCCTTATTTATATAAGTTATATGCCCTCTAGTATTATGGGTAACTCTAAAATACTTCTGTTTGCTGATGACACTAGCTTGGTAGTAAAGGATATTGTGTGCAACATTGGCTCGGCTTCAAACAGTGCAGTCCATGACCTAAGTTCATGGCTTGTAGAAAATAAACTAACGCTAAATCATAGAGTAGAATCTGTTTCTACAGCTTCTAACACACAATTCAACAAAACCTGACTTTTTAATTTCACAGAATGGGCATTTGATTAGTGAAACTGAGCAGTTCAAATTTCTAGGTGTTCCGGTAGATAGCAAACAATCGTGGAAATCCCATTTTCAGGATCTTGTTCAAAGACTTAATGTTGCCATTTTTAATACTCGAACTGTATCTGAAGTAAGTGATCGGTCGGCACGAAAATTAGTCTACTTTGCTTATTTTCATTCGTTTATGTCGTATGGTATTATGTTTTGGGGTAACTCTTCCATTCTAAAAGGATATTTTTGGCTCAGAAACGGGCTGTTCGGGCAATAAGAGGTGTAAGTTCGCGAACCTCTTGTCGACCCCTGTTGACTAGTCTGGGTATTTTGACATTCGCCTATCAGTATATATATATATATATATATATATATATATATATATATATATATATATATATATATATATATATATATTTTCCTTACTGTCGCTTCTTGTGAACAATATCAGCTGATTCCCAAGAATAAGCAGCTTTCACTCACTTAATTCTCGCCAGAAATCCAACCTGCATTTAGATCTGACTTCCTTAACTCTTGTGCAGAAAGGTGTGCTGTATATTGCTGCATCCATTTTCAATAAGCTACTGTAAGAATCCAAAAAATGTTAGCAGTAAACCACGCGCTTTCAAATCGAAACTGAAGAGTTTTCTCATGGATCACTCCTTCTACTTTGTTGAGGAGTTCCTTGAAAAATTAAGGTGATTCTATTATATTGTTGATTGCATGTACTTAAACTTAAGGCTTGTCCTTCTTTGCGTTAATAATCATTTTATTTTTTATCTGTTATTATTATGTTGTAATTTCATGTACTGACACGTCCCATGACCTTGAAGGTTTGCTCTTCAATTTGACCCTACGGAACTTGACGTGTAAATAAATAAATAAACTGTCAGGTTGATATCCAGCTAATGTCCAGGGCGACTTCGGACACATCTACAATGGTCATCGTGGCTCTGTTCAAACCGGGACTCATCACTGAAGACAATCCTACCGAGTCAATGAGTTTCCAGGCTGAAGATGTGTCTGTCATCGACAGCACCCTTACAGCTCAGAGGTACGTCGTCAATATTCCACACCCTGTTTTGTCGCCCTTCATGGTAAGGCATCCAGGGCTTATATTTCAACAAAGTAATGCCGGTCCACGCACAGCGGTTGTTTCTACTGCTTGCCTTCATGCTTACCGAACCCTGCTTTGGCCAGCAAGGTCGCTGGTTCTCTACCCAACTGAGCACGTTTGGTGCATTATGAACACGACCCTCCAACCTCTCGAGATTTTGGCGACCTAACGTGACAGTTGAACATAATTCGGTACAATATCGATCAGGTGGACTTGCAACAACTGTATCAATAATGCCAAGCCGAATAACTGTTACGTAAGGGCCACAGGTGGACCAAAGCATTATTGGCTGTTTCTCTTGAAATAAACATCCAATTTTTTCTGCACTGACATTACTTTGTCTGTAGACATACATCACATCTGCTGATTCCCATCCCTTTAGGATAATTCCTACATAGTGAGTCCTTTTTTCTGTCTTATAGTATAAGTAGTCTATGGAGTTACATGGTGTTCGATTCATTAACTAAAATAAAATTACTAGTGGAAGAAAGGTTATTGGTTGTGATATCACATACAAATTCCATCCCTCGGGCGTCATCAAGTTAGTAATGGAATTGCAATTTTCCGTCAGCTGCGACAGTAGCCATGCAGGATCTGATGGACGCAATGGCGCTCGTCCTCTGAGACACATGCTCCAGTGACTGGACTGTGAGCTCTCCTGCCGCGCCAATATAGGATGGCCGGCGGCAGCAATATGAGCCTCTCGCACTTGAAGCCATTCGCTATGTGACACTAAGCAGACGCCGCCTAGTCGCGGCTCCAACACCCATCTTTCGTGCTTTAGTTCAGAGAACCTCATCCTCGTCGCTATTGCATTAGCTGGCCACTATCCCTTGCTGCTTTATTTGTAATGAGTCTTCATACACTTGGAGAAATACAAGTTAGGTAAATCTCATTTTTACTTTTATAACTTGTGCGCTAATCATTTCTACGACAACATTGCCTCATCAGTCTGTAGCCCACCTCCTCTTATCACTGTGTACGAGGTCATTCACAACACTGGTGACACTTTCTGCATATCGCCTCTTCTCCGTCAGTCATGTCTCAACCTAACTTATAGTATGTAGCGAAGGGATATCATGTTTAATGTAAATCTGAAACAATGGTGCAATCATTCATACTTATCTTAGCTCATTCAGAGGTGAAAAAAAAGTTCAAATGTGTGTGAATTCCTAGGGGACCAAACTGCTGAGGTCATCGGTCCCTAGGCTTACACACTACTTACACTAACTTAAACTAAGAACAACACACACACCTATGCCAGAGGCAGGACTACAATCTCCGTTGGGAAAGGCTGCGCAGTTCGTGACATGGCGCTTCAAACCCCGCGGCCACTCCGGGCGGCTTCAGAGGTGAATGGGACCAGTTTTTGCGTATTAAAAACTAGCGTCTGATGTTAAAGTTGACCCTTGACTTTAGGTTATGCCTATATAATATCAGTCCACCAGACCACCGAGCTCCTCATGTGGCTGCATCATGGTTTTGTCATAACCCATGTGTGCCATACTTGATGAAAGTTACAGAAGTCTGACTCCCTGAAGTGGGTTACAGTGTCTTCAAGACATACATTTACTTATTCTATCGAATCACCATTAACCTTACCTTGCCTACCCAGCACATACATTTGACTTGATCGTGTAATCATTGAAATAAAATCACATAACGACCAGCTACATAAACTCCCAAAACTGTAGATGGAGAAGTATTCACAGTAAGTACTGTCTTCCACTTCCACTACCATGGTGCGGAGCCCATCCATTGTAAATATGGTGTCACCGCCAGACACCACACTTTCTAGGTGGTAGCCTTTAAATCGGCCGCTGTCCGTTAGTATACCTCGAACGCGCTTGTTGCCACTATCAGTGATTGCAGACCGACCGCCGCCACACGGCAGATCTAGAGAGACTCCCTAGCACTCGCCCCAGTTGTACAGCCGACTTTGCTAGCGATGGTTCACTGTCTACATACGCTCTCATTTGCAGAGACGACAGTTTAGCATAGCCTTCAGCTACGTCTTTTGCTACGACCTATCAAAGAACCCTATTCGGTTATTATAATGACTTTCTTCAAGAATGTATTCTGAACGGATAACATTGTGAATCATGTACCGTCAAGAGCGACGTTCATCATAAATGGATTAAAATTAACTATCAAACTAATTACGTTCGCTTTCTGAATTCTCATTCCTTGTATGTACCAGACCTCACGTCAGTATACTTCTTCCCTCCTCATGCCAGCCTGCGTGAGCTAAAACACGTGCATTTCGGCCTACACTCGTAACACGGTGTTGGCTCTTCTGCTAACACAAAAGTAAACTTTGCGCAGTGCAAATGGAAATCTAATTTACCGAACCTAACTTCTATGTAATTTAATACACCGCACATAGTCTGTCTCCTAACAGGAATCAATTTGTTGCAGACACATAAATAATTTACATCTTTTTCTAACCCACCAGTAATAATCAGAAGTCGGAAAACCATTTCCGTGAAGGATGTTGTGATAGCGAAACTTCCGACGCGTACTCGAAACATCCTTGGCATCATGCGGGTTTTTCAACTACAGATCAGAAGTTTCGCTGGGAAACCCATATACATGCATAACATAGTTCAAGTCTATCGCCTAAGCGATTTCTACATTTTTCGTGCCCTGAAGAAGAATTATCGTAGCCATCGATTACACGGTTCAGTAAACAACCACAAATATCTTTCCAAGAGGGCATTTTCTATCTTGTCTCACAGTGGGATAAATGTAGCATCTGTTACAGCTGCTACTTCTTTGAAATAGTAAAGTTTACGAACTACACTCCTGGAAATGGAAAAAAGAACACAATGACACCGGTGTGTCAGACCCACCATACTTGCTCCGGACACTGCGAGAGGGCTGTACAAGCAATGATCACACGCACGGCACAGCGGACACACCAGAAACACTGGTGTTCGCCTTCGAATGGCGCTAGCTGCGCAGCATTTGTGCACCACCGCCGTCAGTGTCAGCCAGTTTGCCGTGGCATACGGAGCTCCATCGCAGTCTTTAACACTGGTAGCATGCCGCGACAGCGTGGACGTGAACGTATGTGCAGTTGACGGACTTTGAGCGAGGGCGTATAGTGGGCATGCGGGAGGCCGGGTGGACGTACCGCCGAATTGCTCAACACGTGGGGCGTGAGGTCTCCACAGTACATCGATGATGTCGCCAGTGGTCGGCGGAAGGTGCACGTGCCCGTCGACCTGGGACCGGACTGCAGCGACGCACGCTTGCACGCCAAGACCGTAGGATCCTACGCAGTGCCGTAGGGGACCGCACCGCCACTTCCCAGCAAATTAGGGACACTGTTGCTCCTGGGGTATCGGCGAGGACCATTCGCAACCGTCTCCATGAAGCTGGGCTACGGTCCCGCACACCGTTAGGCCGTCTTCCGCTCACGCCCCAACATCGTGCAGCCCGCCTCCAGTGGTGTCGCGAGAGGCGTGAATGGAGGGACGAATGGAGACGTGTCGTCTTCAGCGATGACAGTCGCTTCTGCCTTGGTGCCAATGATGGTCGTATGCGTGTTTGGCGCCGTGCAGGTGAGCGCCACAATCAGGACTGCATACGACCGAGGCACACAGGGCCAACACCCGGCATCATGGTGTGGGGAGCGATCTCCTACACTGGCCGTACACCTCTGGTGATCGTCCAGGGGACACTGAATAGTGCACGGTACATCCAAACCGTCATCGAACCCATCGTTCTACCATTCCTAGACCGGCAAGGGAACTTGCTGTTCCAACAGGACAATGCACGTCCGCATGTATCCCGTGCCACCCAACGTGCTCTAGAAGGTGTAAGTCAACTACCCTGGCCAGCAAGATCTCCGGATCTGTCCCCCATTGAGCATGTTTGGGACTGGATGAAGCGTCGTCTCACGCGGTCTGCACGTCCAGCACGAACGCTGGTCCAACTGAGGCGCCAGGTGGAAATGGCATGGCAAGCCGTTCCACAGGACTACATCCAGCATCTCTACGATCGTCTCCTTGGGAGAATAGCAGCCTGCATTGCTGCGAAAGGTGGATATACACTGTACTAGTGGCGACATTGTGCATGCTCTGTTGCCTGTGTCTATGTGCCTGTGGTTCTGTAAGTGTGATCATGTGATGTATCTGACCCCAGGAATGTGTCAATAAAGTTTCCCCTTCCTGGGACAATGAATTCACGGTGTTCTTATTTCAATTTCCAGGAGTGTATTATCCAATCTGTCTCGTTTTTATTTGACTGGCCCTTATATACAATGAATTATTTTATATGATTTGCTAATAATGGACTGTGCCCAAAACGAGGTGACAGTTTTTTGACAGTAGGTGGACTGCTGTTTCTAGCGACCAAATAAAGCGGCGAGAAGTCTCGTGGTCAATATTTACAGAACAGTCGCAGAGTTCTGACGTGACATCATGTAGCAACTAATACTTAAGCTGTAAATCATAGCAGTATGTCATCTGATTATAAGTTTTTGTAAACGATTTAACGTTTTCCACAGCAGACTCTCATCTCATTGTGCAAGCGAAAAACAACATTAATACGTACAATTTTAATAAACATTTTTGGAACAGCGATCAAAATATTTTTAAATTTTTTTCTTTTTAAAATTCAGTCTTGATCGCACCACGTATGCTACAAGAACATATTGAAACCATTGTGGTAGTACCACCTTAGCCCATAGGGGGCACACTGAGTATACATCGTATGTACAGTTCTTTTAAAGCTTTTAATTGATATTTTATATAATATTTAAATAGTTCCATGGTTGTAAAGAGATATTTTATACATAACTATTTTTATGTTATTATTGTACTTCGTTTTTTACGTTTTAACTATGATGTGTACTGTTTTACAGTGACTGGTTGACGTGCGGTAGAGGGAGAAGAGGTAGGCGGAGCATCTTCATATTTAAGCGTATGCCCGTCATTTGCTGGGACCTGTTGACATCACAGCAGCTGAGAAGTGTACTCCACCTACCATTTTCGGAGGATGCCATGGGTATAACAAGTCTTATTGTATTTTATCCTTACAAGCATTTTGTCATATTTTATTGTCAGTCTAGTAAGGTTTCTATTACTTTCTAAATTAAATTACAGCTCTGATGATGGTCATGTGATATGGCCGAAACTGGTCACCTATTTTCTTGTAGCATACGTGGTGTGATCAAGACTGGATTTTTAAAAAGAAATTTTTTTATTAGTATGTACCATACCATCCACCCCTTTTCAGGAACCCAAACCTTTTCCGAATTTCTCATAAATTGTGATCCTAATTGCAAACTGATGTTCCATTGTACGAATATATTTCACCATTTTGGCTTTGGTGAGGAAATGTTGTAGAGAAGGATTACCATTGGCATGTAAACCAAATTGCCTAACCGCAACCCTTAAAATGTTTGACATTTCTAAAATCAGTAAAAAAAAAAAAGCTGCTGATTATCGCACAAACTTAGTAAAGCCTTAAAGATAGCTCCTGAGCACACATTTGTCTCCAGATATTACTGATCAGTTCTGTTTTAACTGCAGAACCCAGAACAGACATGTCAACTAATGTCCTGAAGCCTCTTAATCTCTTTTGCAACTTACTCTGAATGCTTTAGGTCTCGGTCGCAAACGTTCACGAAAGCTTGGTTTGTATGTAGTCCAACTGATGAAGTGCTCAGGACTATTCGGAATGCTGTCCACACTGTTTCCAAACTAACACTTTTTTTTTAACGGTGGTATATACCGGATGACCATATCTGCTGTTCAGTTTGAATTAAGTAATTATTGAAAATTATACTACTAAACAATCCCTGCGTATCCATCAATCATGTGGTCTGTCATATAAAAGATGATTTATTTACACAATCTGCGTCGTAAACAATAATTTTAAATTATGAACTGCACACTACTCACACTGGAGTTAAGTCTTTTACCGCTGTCTGAAAAATACCACACAAGGTGAAATTCAACGGACATGCCTTAATTTTATCAACAGGTTGAGTAACCTAACTTAACGAATGCCAATATCAACCGCAAATGAAATAAAATACAATTAAAACGATAACAGAATTTTTTGCTGTGGTAAGTTAAATAAATAGATGTTTCGAAAACAAATCGAATCGTTCGCTATCAACCAAAGTAAGAGTCACTATTCACGTTCTAGGTGCTACAGTTATTTTAATCATTAGTTCATTGCTATAGTCATTTAACTGTTCTGAATTTTACTAAACAGTAGGTATTTGAATAAACAGGTGTTGCACGTTGATTCATGTTCATTTTTATATGGGGCAGCGCAGTCAGAAAACAATGACTGAGGATAAGATGACATTAAAGTCCTATTACAAAGATATCAAAACTAATGTTTGCTAATCGCTTCTGTTGTCTCAAAGGAAGAATAAATGACCCACTTTGTGGATTACAGTTCTATCTGCCTTTTATAAAATGAGGCTACTTACATCTGATAATTGTATTGCCACAAAACGCAAAACAAACCGTGCCATTTGGCGTATTAAATTATTTCCAATTCTGATCGACTGGGGAATTTTCATCTTCTGCAATAAGATGGAATTGGGCAAATCTTGAATACCAACGTGTCTAAAGCTATTGACATGTTTTACCGTTTGTTAATACCCTATGAATTTTTCCAATACTATAATACAATCATATTCTTCTCAGGTCTGCAGCTGGATCATGAAGTCATCTTGACACAATATTTCCGACGTTCACATGGCCGCCATCATTAGGTGAGTATGTTGTTGTACGAACTCGTCAGAACTGACTTCAGACTGCGAGCGGTGTCTTCTTTTATACTCCGAGGAAGGCCAACAGCGCGTGCTCGAGAAATCATAGCGTCTGCCTTCTCGTGCAGGTGAATGTACAGCTCTCCAGTGGTCGAAGCTAGCGAAATCGATAAATCGTTATCAGGAACTAAACTATGATAGAAGAGGATTTCAAATCTTATTCAAATGGTAACCCTTGTTTCTATAAACCGAGAAGGTCATTCCACACAGGAACAACAACTAACCTCTGCTTTTCATTGAGAATTCTCTGTCTTACCCATCACTAAGACTGTGAGACAGCACTGCAGGCTGTAGTTTGCTAGCTAGAAACCCAAGACTGGATTGGCCCTCAGTTTCAGTCTTACGAGAGGCCACCGTCTTATTTCTTACGTTACAGAGCTACAGCTTTTGAGCTTTCTAAATGTGGCGAATAATTCATGTGAGACTGATTCCACTCGAAGTGAGAAAACTATTTTCTGCCCCGATTTCTCCGATAAGACTCACATCATAACATCATACACGTCACAAATGTTCCAGCTTCGTCCACTTGCCTCACTCCTGTATTAAATCCAAACAGAAAAAAATGTCGTTAATATTGAACTTCGTTCCTTCTAACGCTGCGTTTTCTAACCTATCTTGCTCACAACCTTGAAATATCCAACGTCTAAGATGTTGTTGTTAGAACACTATTAGAACATGAAGTAGAGAATGATGACTGATAAATACACTTTTGCGTGGTGGTGGTGTATACTCAGTTTACGAAACTCTTTCACGCTTAGAAAACAAAGTACGATATTTGGGGGGAGGGGGGGGGGGGGGTAGAACGTCAGACTGGCCGACTTGGAGCAGGAGAAGTGCCACAGGACATTTTAATTTCCACTGTCCATACATTTACAAATAAATTCATAAAACTTTGCCAGCATGACCAGAAAGAATTTGGGATTCATACTCATAGCAGTTGAATTTCAAAAAAGTAACAAAATAATTTTTTTAACATGTGAAATTTCATCATTTTTTCGCTTACTATTGGCCGCATTTGTTGCTATAGGTTCACTTTTCTTCATAAGTAAGAGAGATTCTTCGATGAATTTTGCACAGCTTAGATACCATACTTACAGGTGTATTAAACTATAAATTTTTCCAAATCTATTAAAAACTGTGGTAAAAATTGAGATGATTAACTTTAAAATTTGCGTTTTTTTCTAAACATGAAGTTTAAAATGCAACAGCTCATTCAGTTTTTCATAAATTAAAAAAATTGTATAGTTTCATAAACCGTTAAGTATGGTTTCCATGATGTGTAAAATTCATCGAAGAATCTCTCCTACTTATGAAGAAAAGTGTACCTATAGCAACAAATGCAGCCAATAGTAAGTGAAAAAATGATAAAATTCCACGTGGTAAAAAATTATTTTGTTACTTTATTGAACTTCCACTGCTATGAGTAAGAATCCTGAATCCTGTCTGGTCATGGTGGCAAAGTTTTATGAGTTTATTTGTAAAAGTATAGACAGTGGAAATTAAAATGTCCTGTGGTGCTCTCCTGCTCCAAGTCGGCCCGTCTGACTTCCTACCCCACTTAAATAATTTTATGCTTGCCAATGTGAGTGGGAAACATCCACTGTAGACCACAGGCTCAGTGCGCAATACGTTGCATCTCCTGAGCTCTTGCTGTTTGCTGCCGGGCGGCTTTAGGCCTGTGTAGCACAAACTGTTCAGACCCCAACAGGTGGCCATGAACTCTTTCTCGGAAGCGTTTTTGCAAGGTTTTGTTGTTTCTGGTAGGTCAAACAACGAACTAAATTATCTCTGAGCTCAAACACATTGACTGTGTGAGTCAACGAGCATTTCGCTCTCGTATATGGCCGAAACAGACAGCTTTCCAGGAATTGTGAAACGAATCCTGAAGTCCACGACAGTGTGCCACAAAGAGCGCAGGTTGGCCACGAGTTGGGGAAAGTCCACAGGCTTGTATTGTGCTTAATGGGGCCAGGCTGATCAGGCCTAAGCGCTGTAATGTGCGAGTGAGACAGAGGAGAACCTACGTCATAGGGAAACCCCGTAGGAGCTGTTTGTGACTAGGGAAGCGTAGCAGTGTTAAATATGATGGTCCTAAGTCGGCCAAAATGAAAATTATTGAAGTCTGTAGTAATTCAACGTATGACTCCACAGTAATTTTTTATCTGCCATCTGTCTTAAAGTTTCATGGTGATTTCAATAAAAGTTGAATATAATAGTTCAGGATTTACTGTTAAAGTCAAATTAACAAGTTTTGTAACAAAGACCTGACGCTTTGGTCGACCTTAACGATCGACATTTGAATTATCAGTATTTTCAATTAAGTATCAGATCATCGTTTCCTCAACACAAAACACATTGAATGATGGCAGCATGACACCTTATTTAATTATTAAGTAAGAGAATATTTGTTGTAAAGTTTAGTGCATAATAGTTAGTTTTGTTCTTTATTTATTTGTCAGAGAGCCCATTGGTGCAAGCTACTGGACATGACATTCAAAGTTACGACGGAAATTGTTTTAGTTTTATGTCAAAGATTTTTACGTTTATTATGTAATGGATATTATTGTTTCTTTATTTATAATGTGAAAGTGGTCAAGTTTTAAAATGTAAAACAATGTAGAATAAGCTGTAGCCAATCAGATGAACGACTTCAGGGAGCAACGATGTTCGGCGCTCGGGAGACGCTGCCAGACACGGGCAGAGGGACAGTTCGGATTGAGATCCGAAAGCGGACAGTCGGTCTTCATGTAGCTAGGACCACGGGACTTAGTCCCTTTTTATTTCACGTCATCAGAGAATTCCTCCAGTTCGTGTAGGCATTCAGGGTACTCAAAACCACCTTTGCGCTCTCTCCGCTGTCTCCTCTGCCCTTAACACTCATAACGCTGGCTGCTTTGCTTTTAAATTTATCAGAGGATGTTTTGGCTTTTCTGTATGTTGTATCAGTCCTTCCAACAACCATTTCTTGTTCGATTTCTGCCCATTTTTACTGTGGCCATTTTACCTTGGTTTCACTTCAGTTCTTACTCATTTCACTCTTAATAACTTACAGGGTGTTTCAAAAATGACCGGTATATTTACAAACGGCAATACAAACTAAACGAGCAGCGATAGAAACACACCGTTTTTTGCAATATGCTTGGGACAACAGTACATTTTCAGGCAGACAAACTTTCGAAATTACAGTAGTTACAATTGTCAACAACAGATGGCGCTGCGGCCTGGGAAACTCTATAGTACGATATTTTCCACATATCCACCATGCGTAGCAATAACCTGGCGTAGTCTCTGAATGAAATTACCCGAAACCTTTGACAACGTGTCTAGTGGAATGGCTTCACATGCAGATGAGATGTACTGCTTCGGCTGTTCAATTGTTTCTGGATTCTGGCGGTACACCTGGTCTTTCAAGTGTCCCCACAGAAAGAAGTCACAGGGGTTCATGTCTGGCGAATAGCAATCATACGATCATCGAAATATTCATTCAGGAAAATAAAGACGTCGGCCGTGCGATGTGGCCAGGCACCATCTTGCATAAATCACGAGGTGTTCGCAGTGTCGTCTAAGGCAGTTGGTACCGCCACAAATTCACGAAGAATGTCCAGATAGCGTGATGCAGTAATCGTTTCGGATCTGCAAAATGGGCCAATGATTCCTTTGGAAGAAATGGCGGCCCAGACCAGTACTTTTTGAGGATTCAGGGACGATGGGACTGCAACATGGGGCTTTTCGGTTCCCCGTATGCGCCAGTTCTGTTTATTGACGAAGCCGTCCAGGTAAAAATAAGCTTCGTCAGTAAACCATATGCTGCCCACATGCATATCGCCGTCATCAATCTTGTGCACTATATCGTTAGCGAATGTTTCTTTTGCAGCAATGGTAGTGGCGCTGAGGGGTTGCCGCGTTTTGAATTTTGTATGGATAGAGGTGTAAACTCTGGCGCATGAGACGATACGTGGACGTTGGCGTCATTTGGACCGCAGCTGCAACACGGCGAACGGAAACCCGAGGCCGCTGTTGGATCACATGCTGCACTAGCTGCGCGTTGCCCTCTGTGGTTGCCGTACGCGGTCACCCTACCTTTCGAGCACGTTCATCCGTCACGTTCCCAGTCCGTTGAAATTTTTCAAACAGATCCTTTATTGTATCGCTTTTTGGTTCTTTGGTTATATTAAACCTCCGTTGAAAACTTCGTCTTGTTGCAACAACACTGTGTTCTAGGCGGTGGAATTCCAAAACCAGAAAAATCCTCTGTTCTAAGGAATAAACCATGTTGTCCACAGCACACTTGCACCTTGTGAACAGCAAACGCTTACAGCAGAAAGACGACGTACAGAATGGCGCACCCACAGACTGCATTGTCTTCTATATGTTTGACATCACTTGCAGCGCCATATGTTGTTGAAAATTGTAACTACTGTAATTTCGAAAGTTTGTCCGCCTGAAAATGTACTGTTGTCCCAAGCAGATTGCAACAAACGGTGTATTTCTATCGCTGCTCGTTTAGTTTTTATTGCCATTTCAAATATACCGGTCATTTTTGAAACACCCTGTATATTGCTTCATTTCTGTTTTTTCTTCAGCATTATTGTACTCTCTTCTTTCACCGATCAATTAATTTCTTTTTTGCTTCCTAAGGTTTTACAATATTACCTTCCTTCTACCTACATTTTTCTTCCAAACTCAGGGATCGCCCTTTTTATAAGTGTTCATTCCTTTCCAATAGTCCTTACAGATGATCATAGAGATGTCAACATGATACTGGAGAATTGCTACACGTTGGAGCCACCTCTTTCCGACATATTTTTTCGGCAAGTTATATACTAAGCTAAACGTCGTCCTAGCATATCTAAGCCCTCCATCTCCCGTCTTAGCTAAGTCACAAGTCTGTTGATCGTGATGTCCAGGCAAGTTGTCGAGCAGTTTTGAAAGTATGTTGTGTATTGCAAAAAGATTGTGAAAGCGTACTGTCCTCTGAGAGAACGTATTTTCCTAATTTTATGAAAACAGTAACAGGAAGAACAGAAGGTTTACTGTGACAGACAATTGTCATGTATGGACATCGTAGGGTAGAGGTCCCCAGATAATGATTTCAGGTGTTGGTTCTGTATACAGGTACACGATTTACTCTCGCAGCTCTTTCCAGAGCCCCAGTTCCATGAGAAAATGAATCCACTCCATCAACTGTGTACTGAGGAAGGTGGCGTAATTGCTAAACACCTAACACACATGAAGACCTACTCTTCCAGTTTGATTTAGATTATTATTTTTCAGAATCTGTTAGAGTAAGTGCTGAGAGTGTTCCTTTCAAAACAACACACCCAGTTACCTTTCACATCCTTGCCCAGAGCAAGATTGTGCTCCATCTGTACTCAAAAATGGTTCAAATGGCTCTGAGCACTATGGGACTTAACATCTGAGGTCATCAGTCCCCTAGAACTTAGAACTACTTAAACCTAACTAACCTAAGGACATTACACACATCCATGCCCGAAGAAGGATTCGAACCTGCGACCGTAGCAGTCGCCTGGTCTGGAGCGCCTAGATCCGCACGGCCACCGCGACCGGCCCATCTCTACTGATCTCTTCATCGACGAGACATCAAACCGAAATCTTCCTTTCATTTCGAGTTTCATCTTTCGTTAGACCATCGTATGTCGTATGTAAGCGGTTGCGATGCGGGACTTGTGCTAAGCGGCTACTTTGGTCTTAGTCAATCTTTCCTGGCCTTAGCTAATACTCTGTGAACAGCATTCATCTTTAGGTTGAAGGAGAATGGGAAAAAAATATCCTGTATATGGATAGCGCGTTGGACTAATAATAAAATCGTCTTGGAATCCGGGTTTGACATAGGCATTGCTTAAATTTTTAATCATATCAGGCAGCCGAAGTCTGCCGGTATCAGAAGTCAAGCTCGAGCTGGAAACAGCCTTGTCAAAGAGCACAGTGTTTTAGCAGAACCTGTTGCCCCTGAAGTAATAAAAGTCCCTATAAAGGCGGGAGAATAAGCGATGATCAACGGTAAGAGGATGCAGAAAGCAATGGAAACCACTACATTAAAGACACAGTATATGTATCCACATGACAAGTGACCTGTAACTGACGAACTGTCACGACGGATTCTCCTTTGGCAAAAGTTTCCGGGATAATCCTCGATTCGGATCTCCGGTAGGGGGTGGCCAAAGGGGATGTTACCACGAGAAAAAGACTGAATAACCATCGGAAGTATAAGTTCCTACGAGTTGTGGTGTGAATGTCAGGAGTTCGAACGAGCAAGGGAAGCTAGAAAATCTGAAAAGAGAAATGCAAAGTCTCGGTCCAGAAGTATTTGTTGGGTCAGTAAAAAGGAATGGAAAGCGGTTAAGAATTTCTGGTGAGATAAATGTAGGGTAATAGTAACAATAGCAGTAAATGATAAAACTCATATAGGAATCGTTATGAATAGGAAAAGGGAGAGAGTGCGTTACTGTGTACAGTCTGGTGATAGGATTTTTCTAATCAGAATCGACAGAAACCAACGCCGACAGCGTTAGTTGATGTATGCATGCCACTGTCACAAACAGAAAATGAAGAGACAGAGAAGGTACATAAGTATATTGACCGGGTAATTCAGTAGATAAGAGGAGACGGTAATCTAGGGTCCAAGGGGGATTGAAACGCGGTAGTAGGGCAGTGAATAGGTCACGTAGGTACAGCATAATATGGCTTTTGTAGTGGGAATGAGAGATAAGGGAGACTAACGGAGTTCTGCAATATATTTCGGCTAGTAATAGCGAATGCGCTGTTCAAAATAACAAAAGGAGGAGATCTACGTAAAAAAGATGCGGAGACACACGAAGATTCCAACTGAATTAGGTCACACTCATTCAGAGATTCCGATATCAGGGGAAGGAATTGCTGATAACTATATAGAATAAGAAATGGGAGCCGATAAGAAAGTGGGCCCAGTATTAAACTTTAACAGACTTTTGGCAGAATTGGTACCAAATGCGGCTAAAGAGATAGATGGCATCTCTTCGGAATTTCGGGAAGGCGGGAAAGGCGGGGGGGGGGGGGGGGGGGGGAGGAGGGGGGAATAAAGAACGAAATGCTCGGATTGAAAAGAATGTAAGACAAAGATGTAGTCTCTCGCCATAAGATTTGGTAAAGATATCATTATCTTCAGTCAAAGTGAAGAAGGATTCCGTGTTGAATGGAACTGACAGTCTAATGACTACAGAATATGGACTAAGAGTAAACCAAAGAAAAGGGAGAGAGTGTGTTACTGTGTACAGTAACACAAGATGTGATGCATGTAACGGACATTGTAATGAGTGCAGAATATAAACTAAGAGGAAACCAAAGAAAGACGAAATAATGAGGAGTGGCTGAAATGAGATTACGATGAACTTTACACGAAAGTCTTGGACTGCTAAGTAGGCAAAATCAGTTAATTCTACTAGTTTGCAAACAAAATAACACTTGACAGTCGACGGAAGGAGTAAAATAAAAAGCACATTACCACAGTTGACGATGGCAGTCCTAGCTAAGAGAAGTCTGCCATTATTAAACATAGGCCTTAATCTGAGTAAGACATTCCCGAGAATGTGCGTTTGGAGCACAGCATTGTAGTGAAACGAAACATGGTCTGTCGGACAACCGGAAAAGAAGAGAATCGAAGCGGTTGAGATGCAGTGCTACAGAAGAATGTTGAAAGTTATGAGCACTTATCAGAAAAAGAATGAGGAGATTCTCCGCAGAACTGAGTATGGATAAAGTTGACAAGAAAAACGGACGGGATAATAGAACACAATACATTAGCTAATAACTTCTCTGTGACTAGAGGGAGTTGTAAAGGGCCAAAGCGGTAAGGGAAGATAGGGAATGGACTACAACCGACAAATAATTGAAGATGTAGAGCACAAGTGCTTCTCTGAAAAGAAGGAAATGAAGTCGTGGCAGATCATATCAAACAAGTCAGCAGACTGATGGTCCACTAAAAAACTATCTGTTAACAGCTAGCGTAATTACCTGTTAATCATTTCACAAAGACCGGTAAGTTTTCCTTTCAGATGAAATTATTCAAGATTTGGATAGTAACAAATGCTTTTAAATAATTTTCAATTCACAATGATCCCTCGATTCTTGTTTTACGTGTACTATCAGCTGCGTAAAAGTAAGAACATAAATTGACTGTCAACATTAGAAAATGAAGTGTACTAACATGAAAATTAGTTTTCTGTCGTATAATATTTGAATGTCGTACGTCATCTTCATTAAACAGTGGTTTAGATCCCTTAATAGGCAATTTTTATTCGGCTACGTTTCAGTTCTAGCTTTGTCATTAATCCACTATCACGTACATGTGTTGTTTTCTACTATAATCTTTACTTAATTCTGTTCGTTGCGTTAACAGAAACTGCTGGGTTCAGAGTGTTGGGCTCCCTCACGATTACAATTGGACTTTTAAGCACCTCCTTCTGTGCAGTTCTCGTACAATTTTAACATTCCTCATGATGAGCGAGGTCATCCGACAGACTCATGTTTTAAATCACATTCCAGTTTATTTCTATGACCGCTTGCCTCTTGGCTGTTTACAATTCCTGTTAGTTACATTCGTATATTATCCCATGCTTTGAATTTCTACATTTTACGCTTGCGTTATAGAGAACAATATTCCTTTAACCAATTTTTGGAGGCATTGTAGTGACATGACGAGCTCTAAAGTTCTTCGAGATCGTGGTGCTGGTTTACGGTATCACTTCAGTTTTTGATTCAGCTAGGGACTTTCCTTGGTTGTGAGGGGGGTGGATTGGAACGAGGTCAACTCAGCCTCTTGACGGTAACTGGGAAGCTACTTAGGCAACATAAGAAATTTTCTCCGTCTGTGTTTGACTGGAAAATCGAAGAGGATTGGTGCTATTCCAGAATAGCAGGTTGTGTCATCAATATCCTACGTAATATCGGGTTGCACCCGAATGGTATGGCATCTTTCCACAATACTTCCACTGAAAGCCACTCAGCCACTTTCAGATGAACTTTACGCTGTGTAAAATTCGTCTCATGACCATCGAACTGTTGTCAGCCAAAATATCGTAACACTTTTTTTGTAAATGTGGAATGTAGTCTGAGGCAGTCTGCAGCACATTTGTTATTCATTTGTTTGTTCTGAAAAGCCATCAACCGCTCGTTTCAGCTTACTCGGTCAGTCAGGTCGGGCACCAGCTCTCGCCTGTAGCGCACCAGTAGACTGGCAAGTCATGTATTTACCTTTCTGTGTGTTTTCTTCTTAATTTAATCCTTAGACTCCATGCGCTTTATACTGTTCAAGAGGTGTAACCTCGCATGTTTGTAGCTGTTAAGTGCAGATTCGTGCAGTCTGTAGCATAGTTGTCATTCCTTTCGAATGGCCAGCTACACAGCTCAGTAGAAGTCAGCATCCATTGGGGACACGTCAGGAAAGTAGGAAACACGATAATCAGGCTTCTCCCTGTGCTTATATACATTAATTTTTAAGCTAGTGGTCCTAGGATGATTAGGATGTGCGCATGCTGAGTGCGGACATAGGAGGATCTGACCGCAGTTCGCGAGCAGCAAAATGCGATTCTGGCTGTTGTCAGCTGTCTTCAGGCAGCTGTCTAGGGGTGTGGCGGTGGCCGAGAATCTGGCTAGTCGCATGGAACACCTAAAGTAACTCTCGTTTCACCCACGGGCTCTTCTGCCGAGGAGACTCCGAGTGTTTTCGACTCGACAGATGCACCCTCACTGCAGGGTGAGTGGTGGATGATAATTTCTTTATTTATTCGTCGTAACTAATGCCTGTTATCTAAAAAGACAAAATAAACCACACAGATCACATTCCGGTGGATAGTTATAAGTTATCAATTAATTATTTATCTCTGAAACATAATATTTTTTTCAAAAAAAGAGAGATTAGAAAAAACCACAACCACTTCTACTACTACAAAACTACACTAAAACGCTTAACCAATTACCCAGGCACTAATTTACTACAAACACTAGAACCTGTTATTTTTTCTTCACGTATTTTGGTGGGTTTAATTTGCACGTAGTTGTTTCTGCTGCTGAATCCACGCTCATGCACCCAAGTGAACAGCCGTTGTCTGCTGGTTTCCCTGGCCGTCGTGCAACACTTCAGCAGAGTTTCCACTGTAGCGAGTAGTTCCACCCGTCACTGTTACTTCATAAAGTCCACACTTCCATGATCACTTTCACCAACGCAGTATAGATACTTGGGACAGTATTTCACTCGGTTATCGCCAATCTGTCATCTTCTCTCCTCCGCAGAGCATGTTGTCTAGCCTGGCCGGAAGCATGATGACTTTTGGTTGAATGACAGGCCATGACTTCCTTTCCCTTCGTGGATACTGCAGATGCAGTTACGCGAAGCGAAATGTAGTGGGAGGAGGGCTATGCGAGAGGCGTTCAATGAATTCGAAAGTAAAGTTCTATGTACTGACTTGGCAGAAAATCCTAAGAAAATTTGGTCTTATGTCAAAGCGGTAGGTGGATCAAAACAAAATGCCCAGACACACTCTGCCGGCCGCGGTGGTCTCGCGGTTCTAAGCGCGCAGTCCGGAACCGTGCGACTGCTACCGTCGCAGGTTCGAATCCTGCCTCGGGCATGGATGTGTGTGATGTCCTTAGGTTAGTTAGGTATAAGTAGTTCTAAGTTCTAGGGGACTGATGACCACACAAGTTGAGTCCCATAGTGTATGCGCAGGACATGTGGCCTGTAGTTGAAGAAGTATCATGATGATCTCTCCATTGGCAAAAGATACCGGAATAGTCCCCCATTCGGATCTCCGGGAGGGGACTGCCAAGGGGGAGGTTACCATGAGAAAAAGACTGAATAATCAACGAAAGGATAATGTTCTACGAATTGGGGCGTCGAATGTCAGAAGCTTGAACGTGGTAGGGGAACTAGAAAATCTGAAAAGGGAAATGCAAAGGCTCAATCTAGACAGAGTAGGGGTCACTGAAGTGAAGTGGAGGGAAGACAAGGATTTCTGGTCAGATGAGTATCGGGTAATATTAACAGCAGCAGAAAATGGTATAACGGGTGTAGGATTCGTTATGTATAGGAAGGTAGGGCAGAGGGTGTGTTACTGTGAACAGTTCAGTGACCGGGTTGTTCTAATCAGAATCGACAGCAGACCAACACCGACAACGATAGTTCAGGTACACATCCCGACGTCGCAAGCTGAATATGAACAGATAGAGAAAGTGTATGAGGATATTGAAAGAGTAATTCAGTATGTAAAGGGGGACGAAAATCTAATAGTCATGGCCGACTGGAATGCAGTTGTAGGGGAAGGAGTAGAAGAAAAGGTTACAGGAGAATATGGGCTTGGGACCAGGAATGAAAGAGGAGAAAGACTAATTGAGTTCTGTAACAAGTTTCAGCTAGTAATAGCGAATACCCTGTTCAATAATCACAAGAGGAGGAGGTATACTTGGAAAAGGCCGGGAGATACGGGAAGATTTCAATTAGATTACATTATGGTCAGACAGAGATTCCGAAATCAGATACTGGATTGTAAGGCGTACCCAGGACCAGATATAGACACAGATCACAATATAGTAGTGATGAAGAGTAGGCTGAAGTTCAAGACATTAGTCAGGAAGAATCAATACGCAAAGAAGTGGGTTACGGAATTCTAAGGAATGACGAGATACGTTTGAAGTTCTCTAACGCTATAGGTGCAGCAATAAGGAATGGCGCAGTAGGCAGCATATGGTTGTCGGAAGGACAGACTCAGCATACAGGAAAGTAAAACAACCTTTGGTGACATTAAAAGCAACGGTGGCAACATTAAGAGTGCAACGGGAATTCCACTGTTAAATGCAGAGGAGAGAGCAGATAGGTGGAAAGAATACATTGAAAGCCTCTATGAGGGTGAAGATTTGTCTGATGTGATAGCAGAAGAAACAGGAATCGATTTAGAAGAGATAGGGGATCCAGTATTAGATCGGAATTTAAAAGAGCTTTGGAGGACTTACGGTCAAATAAAGCAGAAGGGATAGATAACATTAAATCAGAATTTCTAAAATCATTAGGGGAAGTGGCAACAAAACGACTATTCACGTTGGTGTGTAGAATATATGAGTCTGGCAACATACCATCTGACTTTCGGAAAAGCATCATCCACACAATTCCGAAGACGGCAAGAGCTGACAAGTGCGAGAATTATCGCACAATCAGCTTAACAGCTCATGCATCGAAGCTGCTTACAAGAATAATATACAGAAGAATGGAAAAGAAAATTGAGAATACGCTAGGGGACGATCAGTTTGGCTTTAGGAAAAGTAAAGGCACGAGAGAGGCAATTCTGACGTTACGGCTAATAATGGAGGCAAGGCTGAAGAAAAATCAAGACACGTTCATAGGATTTGTCGATCTGGAAAAAGCGATCGACAATATAAAATGATGCAAGGTGTTCGATATTCTAAAAAAAGTAGGGGAAACTATAGGGAGAGACGGGTCATATACAATATGTACAACAACCAAGAGGGAATAATAAGAGTGGACGATCAAGAACGAAGTGCTCGTATTAAGAAGGGTGTAAGACAAGGCTGTAGCCTTTCGCCCCTACTCTTCAATCTGTATATCGAGGAAGCAATGATGGAAATAAAAGAAAGGTTCAGGAGTGGAATAAAATACAAGGTGAAAGGATATCAATGATACGATTCGCTGATGACATTGTTTTTCTGAGTGAAAGTGAAGAAGAATTAAATGATCTGCTGAACGGAATGAACAGTCTAATGAGTACACAGCATGATTTGAGAGTAAATCGGAGAAAGACGAAGGTAATGAGAAGCAGTAGAAATGAGAACAGCGAGAAACTTAACATCAGGATTGATGGTCACGAAGTCAATGAAGTTAAGGAATTCTGCTACCTAGGCAGTAAAATAACCAATGACGGACGGAGCAAGGAGGACATCAAAAGCACACTCGCTATGGCAAAAAAGGCATTTCTAGCCAAGAGAAGTCTACTATTATCAAATACCGGCCTTAATTTGAGAAGAAATTTCTGAGGATGTACGTCTGGAGTACATCATTCTATGGTAGTGAAACATGGACTGTGGGAAAACCGGCACAGAAGAGAATCAAAACATTTGAGATGTGGTGCTATAGACGAATGTTGAAAATTAGGTGGACTGATAAGGTAAGGAATGAGGAGGTTCTACGCAGAATCGGAGAGGAAAGGAATATGTGGAAAACACTGATAAGTAGAAGGGACAGGATGATAAGACATCTGCTAAGACATGAGGGAATGACTTCCATGGTACTAGAGGGAGCTGTAGAGGGCAAAAACTGTAGAGGGAGACAGAGGTTGGAATACGTCAAGCAAATAATTGAGGACGTAGGTTGCAAGTGCTACTCTGAGATGAAGAGGTTAACACAGGGGAGGAATTCGTGGCGGGAGTCAGTAGACTGATGACCCAAAAAAAAAAAAAAGTGCTCAGAGCCATTTGAACCATTTGAACCCAGACACTCTGTGACCAAAATTTTACTGAAACAGAGGATGACAGACTAAAGACCGAAATACTAAATGTCTTCTTCCAAAGCTTTTTCACAGAGGAAGACTGCACTGTAGTTCCTTCTCTAGATTGTCGCACAGATGACAAAATGGTAGATATCGAAATAGACGACAGAGGGATAGAGAAACAATTAAAATCGCTCAAAAGAGGAAAGGCCGCTGGACCTGATGGGATACCAGTTCGATTTTACACAGAGTACGCGAAGGAACTTGCCCCCTTCTTGCAGCGGTGTACCGTAGGTCTCTAGAAGAGCGAAGCGTTCCAAAGGATTGGAAAAGGGCACAGGTCATTCCCGTTTTCAAGAAGGGACGTCGAACCGATATGCAGAACTATAAATCTATATCTCTAACGTCGATCAGTTGTAGAATTTTGGAACACGTATTATGTTCGAGTATAATGACTTTTCTGGAGACTAGAAATCTACTCTGTAGGAATCAGCATGGGTTTCGAAAAAGACGGTCGTGTGAAACCCAGCTCGCGCTATTCGTCCACGAGACTCAGAGGGCCATAGACACGGGTTCACAGGTAGATGCCGTGTTTCTTGACTTCCGCAAGGCGTTTGACACAGTTCCCCACAGTCGTTTAATGAACAAAGTAAGAGCATACGAACTATCAGACCAATTGTGTGATTGGATTGAGGAGTTCCTAGATAACAGAACGCAGCATGTCATTCTCAATGGAGAGAAGTCTTCCGAAGTAAGAGTGATTTCAGGTGTGCCGCAGGGGAGTGTCATAGGACCGTTGCTATTCACAATATACGTAAATCACCTTGTGGATGCCATCGGAAGTTCACTGAGGCTTTTTGCAGATGATGCAGTGGTGTATCGAGAGGTTGCAACAATGAAAAATTGTACTGAAATGCAGGAGGATCTGCAGCGAATTAACGCATAGTGCAGGCAATGGCAATTGAATCTCAATGTAGACAAGTGTAATGTGATGCGAATACATAGAAAGATAGATCCCTTATCATTTACCTACAAAATAGCAGGTCAGCACCTGGAAGCAGTTAATTCCATAAATTATCTGGGAGTACGCATTAGGAGTGATTTAAAATGGAATGATCATATAAAGTTGATCGTCGGTAAAGCTGATGCCAGACTGAGTTTCATTGGAAGAATCCTAAGGTAATGCAATCCGAAAACAAAGGAAGTAGGTTACAGTACGCTTGTTCGCCCACTGCTTGAATACTGCTCAACAGTGTGGGATCCGTACCAGATAGGGTTGATAGAAGAGATAGAGAAGATCCAACGGAGAGCACCGCGCTTCGTTACAGGATCATTTAGTAATCGCGAAAGCGTTACGGAGATGATAGATAAACTTCAGTGGAAGACTCTGCCGGAGAGACGCTCAGTAGCTCGGTACGGGATTTTGTTAAAGCTTCGAGAACATATCTTCACCGAAGAGTCAAGCAGTATATTGCTCCCTCCTACGTATATCTCGCGAAGAGACCATGAGGATAAAATCAGAGAAATTAGAGCCCACACAGAAGCATACCGACAATCCTTCTTTCCACGAACAATACGAGACTGGAATAGAAGGGAGAACCGATAGAGGTACTCAGGGTACCTTCCGCCACACACCGTCAGGTGGCTTGCGGAGTATGGATGTAGATGTAGATGTAGATGCAGATCGTCTGAGCTGCACCAACTGAACTCGCTTCTTAGTGATGCTTTTGGATCCAACATCCATAATACCTGACGTCCATTACCTGCTGCATCTTCATAGTGCGCGCAGTCCCACAACAATGGGTGTGTTCTTGTGCCCACACAGGCAGGCGCAGCTATAACTCATCTGTCTTCTGATTTTGTATAGATACGTGGCATAAGGCCAGTCAGGTAATGTATCAGTCCACTCGATGGGTTAAGAAATCTCATTTTTAATCTTTCCCTGATGTTAGGGAGATACTCGTATGCTCTCCCGCCAGTGCCTGAGTGTCCCATTCATTTTCCCATAGTTGTAATATGCGATCTTTTATTGCCTTTTACGAACTGGCCTCAGTTCCAAGCATCCTTTGTACTTCCATTTTATAGCCTTTCTTTAACCAGTAAAAGGCCCCCATTTTCCTAATTTCCAAGTCCAGTGGGCGTATTCTTCGAATTACAAACAAAGCATCCTTCGGGGTAGTGCCGTAGGCACCCGTTAATCTTGGTAGACCGCGCGGAGTGGCCACGTGGTTTAAGACGCCGTGTCACGGACTGCGCGGACCCTCCCGCCGGAGGTTCGAGTCCACCCTCGGAGCATAAGTTAGTTTAAGTTAGTTTAAATAGTGTGTAGGTCTAGGGACCGATGGCCTCAGCAGTATGGTCCCTTAGAATTAACACACATTTGAACATTTAGCAAAAAAAAAAAAAAAAAAAAAAATCATGGAAGTACGCCTCGTTGAAGTCTTCTCACTATCGAGACTGGCTTCACTGGCTGCATATGATGAACCCAGATGCTCGCACCATAACTTACGACTGATGCTAATATAAATACTACACTAATGCTAATGCTCATAAATTAAGGATAATGCTGATAAATGATGAAACAACGGTATGATGGACGGTTTGCGGGTCTAAATCACCTTGGGGTATGACCATGCGGTGCATCTGACCTGCAGTCTTCGCACGGTGGCGCTGGCAACAGTCCACATACACAGAGGTATGTTGGTGCATGTCAGAGTACGGTGCAGCGAGTAAGCTTGCAGACATTTTCAGACGAGCTAATGTTGACTGTGTGTTGAAAATGGCTCAAAGAACACATATTGATTACGTTATGAGGGATAGAATACTAGGACGACTGCAGGCTAGTTAAAAGGAGCAGGTCGTAGCATGTGCCCTCAAGATAATGGCAACGATTGCAGCAGATAGGAAACGCGTCCAGGTGCTACAAAGGACGTCCACAGTGTACACCACCTCAAGAAGACCGATATCTCACTATCAGTGCCCGCAGACGGCCAAGCAATACTGCAGGTGGCCTTGCTCGGGATCTTAGAGCAATCACTTACAAAATTTTCTGCAGACACACATTCTACAGACGACTGAACAGACATGGTTTATTCGCCTGGAGAGGTGCAAGGTGCATTCCACTGACCCCTCGTCACAGGAGAGCCCGTAAAGCCTGGTGTCAAGAACACAGTACATGGTCATTGGAACAGTGGTCCCAGGTTATGTTCACGGACGAGTTCAGGTATACTCTGAACAGTGACTCTCGCAGGGTTTTCATCTGGCGTGAACCAGGTACCAGGTACCAACCCCTTAACGTCCCTGATTATGATTGGTGCACGTGCACTCCTGCATGTCTTTGAGAGAGTAACTGTAACAGGTCAGGTGTATCGGGACATCATTTTGCACCAGTATGTCCGCCTTTTCAGGAGTGCAGTGGGTCCCACTTTCCTCCTGATGAAGCTGTCATCGTGGAGGAGTACCTTGAAATAGAATACATGAGGCGAATCGATTGGCCTGCCTGTTCTCCAGACCAAAACCCCATGGAGAACGTCTGAGATGCTCTCGGTCGACGTATCGCCGCACGTCTTCAAACTCCTAGGACACTTCAGAAGCTCCGACAGCTACTGGTATAAGAATGGGAGGCTATACCCCAGCAGCTGCTTGACCACCTGATCCAGAGTATGCCAACCCGTTGTGCGGCCTGTGTACGTGTATATGGCGATCATATCCCACATTGATGTCGGGGTACACTCGCAGGGAACAATGGCGTTTCGGAGCACATGTCTTTCGGGACGGTTTTCTCAGCTTATCACTAATACCGTGGACTTATAAATCTGTGTCGTGTGTGACTATGCTATTAGCGCCAGTTTTGTGTAGTGCCGCGTTGTGTGGCACCACACTCTGCAATTATATTTTATTTATGAGCATGAGTATATTAAAGTCTCCAAGGGAAGCCGAAATTGCCTATTTGCTATGGTTATAATTTTATTCACTACGCTGGTACCTTTTCTGCCTACATCCTGTACATGATATGCAAAGTTACGACGTTTGTCGAGAAATACCACTAGATATATCGTCACTGCGCTTCTTCTAATCGTTATATCATTTAATTTTATTTTAGGGTTTCTTATTAGATTCCCTTTCAGCATGTGGTACGTTGTTTTGTGAGGTGCTAGTGACAATTTAACACTTCGACAGCAGCGCTCAAATTCCTGGAGGACAGCATTACATTTGTCTTCTATAATTCTTTCTGGAGTCACAACTTACAACGAAGACCACGTCATCTTCAAATCCTATCAGACCGCTTGTGTTACCCCTATCATGTAACTTCTGTAGTATGGGCTACAGTGCTACATCCCGAAACTATGGACCACACACTGATCCCTGCGGACAGCCTTCTGTTACTGTCTTCGTTATTTTCTTTCTTGAGCATGTTAAAGAAACATGTCACCCGTGGCAATAGTCCCTCAGAAACTTATAATGTCTTTCTGGACAATCCAAATCGCTAAGGCGACCAAAGAAAGATGGCCACTACAGCTCATCAAAAGCGTCAGCAACATCAATCATCATCGCTAGAGCATACTTAGAATGAGTATCCGTCTTCAGTTAACTTGGCTATTATAAACCCCTACTGGTGAGGGCTCATTCCGTGTAGCGGTCTGTGATCTTGCATAATAGTTTTTCAAACATCTTGCCGAGAACGTTCAAAAGACAGACTGGTCTGTAGGACTACGGTATCATTGGATTTTTATCTTGCCCTTTACTACTTATTACCATTCAAACGTTCTTCCGCGGTGCAAGGACCCTTCCGTGTAAGAGACACTCATTGTAAAGATCGCACAAATAACTATCTATTTGGTCACATAAGGCTTGTATTCGGCAGGGATCCCGTTCGGTCCTGGAGACATTTTCTTTTTCAGTCTTAAAATTACAGGCCTAATTTCGTCTTGTGCGAAGGGGTACAGTTATCAGGAGTTACAACGGTAGGAGTGTTTTGTATTCCCTTCAGGAAATAGCGTTGAGGGCCAGAAAGCAAGCCAACGTGTACACCACATGTGTACTGGGGAAGCCTATCCGATATGTGGGGGAGGCCTCGCCCGCTTCTTTCGAGCGTGCAGGGTGCAAAAACCTGTTACTTGAGGCTCACGTCTGCGCCAATGATGCCTGTCGCTTGGGTTTCGAGGCCATCCTCAGTTCACACAAGCGGCTGTCAGGAATGGTTAAGGCTGCTGGCCTCACAAGTGGGGTGCAAGCACAGCTCGCAATTTGCAGCATTGTTCCCAGAGTTAATGCGGTTTCTTTGGTTTGGAGCCCAGTGCAAGATGTTAATCAAATTTTTCGTCGATGCTGTGACCGTCTTGGCTGCAGATTTCTGGACCAGCATTATCCGGTGCAGGATTGTAGAACTGGTCTTGATAGATCACGAGTGCTCTACGCAATGGAAGTAGCTACTCGTGTAGCAGAGTACTTGTGGATTTTTAGGTGATCTGATAAACACTTGCTAGTCAACACACAGACAACGAAATCAGACGTTTTCAGAACAAAGACACTTCGACTGTCAAAATTCCATCAGTAAGTTCTCGAAGTATCCGTAACAAAGTTGCCGCATACACTGGAGCCCAAGGAATTTGTCACGCTCTAATTATTTTCTGGATTGAGAGCTGGTTGAAACCCGACGTAGAAAGCTCTGAAATACTTAGCGTGTTCAAATCAAATGGCTCTGAGTACTATAGGACTTAACATCTGAGGTCATCAGTCCCCAAGAACTTAGAACTACTTAAATCTAACTTATCTAAGGACAGGACACACATCTATGCCAGAGGGGGGGGGGGGGATTCGAACCTGCGACCGTAGCGGTAGTGCGGTTCCAGACTGAAGCACCTAGAACCCCTCGGCCACACCGGCCGGCACATAGCGTGTCACAGCATGGGTAGTGGAAAGATTAAGTAGATATTATAGGAAGAGGAGTGTTCACTGCAGTTGACAGAAATATTGTTTCTCTAGAGGACGAAATTGAGCGTGACTGTAAATCTATCTGAACATGTATAACAGGTCTACGTAAAATAAAGCTAATTGTGGGATATTTTTACCGTCCACCCGATTCGACCGTGATAATTTTAGAGTCATTTAAAGAAATGAACGTTTGTTTAATAACTTTAGTAGGGAAGGCAGATGGTGAACTTCGGGTAATTGGGATAATCGTAGGAAAATTTGATTCATCTGTAAAGCAGGCAGCTTGTAGAACACTAATGTGGCCCATTATTAAGTACTGCTTTAATGTTTGGGATCCCCACCAGGTCTGATTAAAGTAAGAAATCGTAGCAATTGAAAGGCGGACTGCATGATTTGTTACAGGTTCGATCAACACATGATAAACGGGAATCCCTGGAGGGAAGCTAACGTTCATTTCGAGGAACACTGTTGAGAAAGTTTAGTGGACCGGCATTTGCAGCTGACTGCATAACGATTCTAATGCCGCCAACATACATTACGCTTGTGGACAACGGGGATAAGAGAACTTAAGGCTCGTCTCGAGGCATATAGATAGTCGTTTTTCCCTCGCTTTAATTGCGAGTGGAATAGGAAAGGTACATGCTACCCTTCACCACGCACTATGCGATGACTGGCGGAGTATGAATCTAGATGTAGATGCAGAAGTTATTGAAGTCATTTGGCTGCAAGCCTGAGTCGTTTCGGAATTCCTTAATTTTCATTAAGAAAGTGTCATACGACGGAGATGTGAGCGAAAGAGAACTCCAAAATTATGCTAACGTGCATAAATTTCGAGATAGTATGCAGAACAGAAAAAGGTAGCATCAACAGAGCGAAGTTTTCTTGCAGGTCCTGTATAACCGCCTGCTGTCATCACTATTTAATGGCAGCAAGCGTACTCACGTTTATATGCTCTCAGTCGATTGCACTCGTGGCTGAACTTTTTCTGCTATAAGCAAATGTACATTGAATACTGTGTCGTTCAAGAATGATTTTCATAAAACAGTAGCTTTCCATAGCCTAATGGCAACGCAGTAGATTGCCCAGGCACGTAATGGCGGTCCTTTCTGTTGTGCAAACATACGTAAATGTGCTCGTTTCCAGGAGGCGCACACCTCAGGTAGATTGGCGGCACAGTTGGAGAAAGGATGTGCAAGAAGGAAGACAAAATGTGGGAGAGTCAAGAACACAAAATTCTGCCGGTAACTTGATTTTCGTTATATTTCCTTTCCCACTATTAACATACACCCGTTCGTAAGATTCGAAGTATGGATAACTATTAGAGACAGTGTTAGAGAAGAAACGCGCCTGACACCACGACTGGAGACACAGTTTGGTGAATCGTGTGACCTGGTACTGATTGTCGGCAACGACGTCGATACAGACAATCGCGCCCAGATCGCTTCTCATCATTGCATGAGATACTCCCTCCCTGAGGCCGTGTAGCTTTTCACGTATCAACGCGTCAAGTGTTGTCCATGAATACTTCTATTTTGGGAATTCCAGAGTCAACTATTTGACAATAAAGTATTGACAGCGGGGCTTATCATAGATTATCGCGAGTTGTAACAATCCAAAGAGATGTCGCAGTGCAGCATACCACTTTCCAGTACAGTGCTGGACAGCAGCAATACAATCTCACCACACGAAATATTTTATGCTCTTTGGAGCGTTGTTGGCGGTGTGGAAATACTACTAGCCAGTCATGTGACCATCGACCGATAAAGTAAGGCATGAAAGTGAGGTGGTGTGTATAGGACTGTCGATTACTTGGCACCAACGCAGGAAGGTGGTTTGGTTTGGAGACGTGACAGAATGGCAGAATCGAGCCTTCGCTTTTCACCCTGCTTGTGCCCACGCCGTGAATGAAACTGTGCGATTTGTTGGTGTATCAACGTGTCTGCAGGCCGCAGTGTACCCCTTGCTGCCATGTAACATAGTGCTACAACAGTGATCAAAAAAATGGTTCAAATGGCTTTGAGCACTATGGGACTTCTTGAGGTCATCAGTCCCCAAGAACTTCTTAAACCTAACTAACCTAAGGACATCACACAACACCCAGTCATCACGAGGCAGAGAAAATCCCTGATCCCCGCCAGGAATCGAACCCGGGAACCCGGGCGTGGGAAGCGAGAACGCTACCGCACGACCATGAGCTGCGGACAACAACAGTGATCGAAAAATACCATAACCGACAGGGACCGGAGACGAGTGTCATACTTTGTCTATGATAATCGGTTTGAAACCAGCTAGTTATAAGGGGAAGGTTGCTATCAATGCATCATCCAGAGGAAATGGGCAATAAAATCCTCGGGTACTGTACTAAATATTTTATTTTCAGTGTAACTTTAAGCTTGTCTATTCCATTTCACAACAGTAGCCACAGAAATTATAGTTATTCCCTGTTAATTAAATGTTTTGCACATAAAAGCGTCTCATTGGCCCAATCAAGGCCACCTGTGTCCTTCATTGGGCCAGGCAGTCTACGTTGACAGACTCTAGTGTAATAGCCTTTAAACACTACACAGATCTAAAGAAGTGTCAATACGTTTGATATTTTTAGATTTTGGGAGGTGTTTTTATGGAATCTGAAATCATTTATTAGAAACCAAGCGGCTAAAAGTAGAAACGTCGCCTTCCGAGATAAAAAATATTTCACTTATTATCAAAACACTTAAAATTTTTTAGGAAACATCTAATGAAAATCATTACTTTAATTTTGTTCATAGTAGCCCAGTTAGGCTTAAGATTAAACGAACTTCGAGTAGGCTCATTCAACGTAACTTGCACTGCGTCACTTAACCAACTCTCCGTCAACAACATTTAATTTTATATAGGGAATATGGTAGACTGGATACGGTTGAAACGATTTGCCTTTTATCGTTCATATTATTGTTGCTTATGAACCAATCAACAATAACGATATGTGATATTAAAGAGAGCGTTTGTTAGCTGTGAAATATGTTTATTTACCATTAATAATAGTTAAATCCATAATGATGGCACTGTATGGCAACATTAATCAGTCTTAATGGTTTTAATACTTAGAAAGATATTTCTAAATAATAAACTAAAATATTACTTCAGTCAATTAAACATATAGCTTATGGATCAATCTGAGTTTTCTGATTCACAGTTGTATCAAACGCAGCTAAGACCACCTTTTCTGCGTTCTTCGTGAGCCCACCGTTTATAAGTAGTGCACTGAATCCATGTTTCTCCGGATCTGTTCTATGAATATGGTGATAAACAAACAATGAAGTTGCATTCTTCGTCTTCTGATGATATTTCCAGTTGAGTATCTTTTTTTCGTTTGGAGATATTCTTTTTTTTTTACCTTTTCCTCCAACCAATCTTTTCTTAACTTGCTTAGCCTTGGCCCGTTTCAATTTTGTTTCATGTTCTTTCTTATCTATTGTAAATTGTAGACTTTCTAGGTTTTCGCCATTTACGCCCATTATATTTTTCGGTACTACTCCTGGCGTAAATACAAGAGCATCATTAGAAATTGCTTGTGCAACTTGTAGACGGTCTCAGTGAAGTTTCTTGAAAATGCTGCTGCAAAGTCTAGGTGGTGTAGCCCCTATTCAGAGTTTCTTGACGTTCGTCAACGTTTTCCTGCTGAGTTATTGGAACAGGGGAGTTACTGACAGCCAGTTATTGAACCGTTGTCTCTGCTACTACAAAGTCAGCTGTATTTTTGAGATTAGGTGTATTCATTACAAATGGTTCAAATGGCTCTGAGCACTATGGGACTTAACTTCTGAGGTCATTAGTCCCCTAGAACTTAGAACAACCTAACTAACCTAAGGATATCACCCACACCCATGCCCGAGGCAGCATTCAAACCGGCGACCGTAGCGGTCGCGCGGTTCCAAACTGTAGCGCCATTACAAATGCAGGAGCAAAATCGAGTTCAGTAAACAACTGCCAGTTACATGGGCACATTCGCGTATTGCGAAAGCCGGCTTGTATGCTGGAGATGTCAGAGCGAGGGGTACAGCAGACACTACAATCCCCAGAGTCTCGTAAATCAACATTGTTTTTCCTGAATGGCTTCGTATCGACGCATCACAGGTCGAGTTTACAGCCTTCTTCAAAGTGCCACATGCTGGTTGATCTTGTAGTTGGATTTGTTGAGAGCAATGGGGAAGGAAGGGCAGTAAGACAATTCAGTTGTTATAGTGATAAAATTTTTCTTGGTATTATGCCGCGTCATTGCTTAAAACTAACAACAATAATAAAGTAAGACTGCAACGGCCTTCCTCAGGGCACGACTTGTTTTGCATGGGGACATCGATGTCTGACGTCACTGTTGTAAAACTCTTAATTGACCCTCTAATGTGATTGGCTAGTCATGACGTAAGGGAAGATGTGTGAACTTTATATTTTCGTGCAGGCTATTTAAATAATGGAGGATGTTTCCCAATTCCGGTGCACCCTGAGGAAGGAAAGAGGCTATTCGTGGATGTCCATGTCATCAACGATTGACAGCTGTTTGCCAATCAGCGCTCGGCTTCTAGTCGGCAAGTTTTCCTCCTGGTGTGCGCGGAAGTGGACTGACAGTTGCTCTACAGCTGCTTGTGCAGATACGTCCGTGTCCCGTGTAGCTTCTGCCCCGCGACCGTTGTACTGGGATGGCCGGCAGCCAGGACGCCGGGAGTTTGTAGCCATCTTCTCTGTTGATGTTGTCAGGCTGCTTAATAATTTCGATCGCCTCCCATATTCTGCGTTCTCGCATCCACGATTCTTTCGCCAGTACTCGGGCTTCCTGGAATCTGATAGGTTGTCCATAGTCACGGTGGTGTTCCGTTATCGCCGATTTATTGTGCTGTCATAATCATACATAGTGTTCGTGTTCTGATACTCGTAAGCTGACAGGTCTCCCTGTTTCTCCTATATAGGTAGTTCCGCACTCACACCGTAGTTCCTAAACACCTGCCGTGTTAAGATTGTTGACTACATCCTTGGTAGAACCTATCATTTCGTGGATCCTGTGACTGCTTCGAAAAATCGGTTTGAAACTTCGTCGATGGAGGACGTTCCCTAGCCGTTCACTGACGCCTTTTACATATGGTAAGCGTACCAGTGGAAGCTTCTCTTCTTTGCCTTCTTCTCGTGTTCTGCTCCCTTTGGTTTTAGCTACCTTTCTTTGATGTTGTCATCATAGCCGTTGGTACGAAACGTGTGTTGAAGCTTCTTTAATTCTTCTTTCATGCTATTTTCATCGCTTATCCGGTAGGTTCGGCCAGTTAACGTATGCTGAACACAATACTTTTGACCTGGGTGGTGGTGGCTCTCTGCGTGCAGGTACCGGTTAATGTGCGTTTGTTTCCGGTACACTTTGTGCCCCAGTTTACCTTTCGCAGCTCTGTATATTTCCACATCCAGGAATGGCAAGGAATCTTTGTTTTCAGTCTCATGTGTGAACTTTATATTTTCGTGCAGGCTATTTAAATAATGGAAGATGTTTCCCAATTCCGGTGCACCGTGAGGCTAGATAACGAATGTGTCGTTCACATATTGAAGCCAACAACTGGGACGTAACGGAGCAGAAGCTAGGGCCGTTTGTGCAAAGGCTTCCATGAAGATGTTCGCAGCTACAGGGGAGAGTTTGCGATCCAGGACATTTATTTATGGTTCTTCCTCCATCCAACCAGAGAGATTTTCAGTTCCAGCACACCCTACTGTCCCATCCCTACCAAAATGACCTTGGAAACGCACTCGTGGAAAAATAACGAATGGAGGAATGGCGTTGCCAATGGCGTTTGCTGCAAAGGTTACTGTCACTAAAATGCCCCTTTCATTTGAAGTTACTAACCTACTTGACGAGCACCACGTCTGGCTACAACTCTGTCTGGTTTTTGAACGGTTTTTATGCATGCTTCATCGATGTTATGTATGTCTTCAAAATTATGACGGTCCTGGACAATGGCGGAATTGTCGTAGAAAGCAACGACGTTAGTTTTATTAAAGCTAGTTGCCCTGGACAGGATTGTAGCTTGCGCGGTGCGTACGGAGAGTTTAGGGTTTCGTCTCATAAACACCCGAAACCATCTTTCACCAGCCATTTCGTTGCCGTCCTAAATTCGAGGTCGTGATAAATTATACTTAACGGTAAGTTCGTAGGCCAATTTTCTCACATCCTTTTTAGATACCCTAAAATATATATTTGCTCATCGAATCAAATATTTTGGTAATTCTTGCTCTTGTTCTTCATTAAAAACTCTGTTCTGTGCTCTGTGTCCCATACCTTCGTTTTCCTAACCAGCAGCATATCTCTTTCGTATATATCTCAGTAGAGAACAGTGGTTTATTCCATGAATGTCCGCTGCTTTTCGTAGTGAGTTTCCAGCTTTTATCTCTTCATATGGATCTCTTTAGCTCGACAAATCAATCTGCTCTCTGGATGTCTTTCTCACCTGAACTCTAGGCATCTACAAAACAAAACAAAAATATATAGACTGTTTCAACCGTGCCCATAAAAACTGTTTCTACCTTTCTCAGCCCCACTTTTGTAAACGACAGTTTATCCTACTTGAGAGTAATAATAACACATTAAAATTAGTCATTATTTCGAACTATACAAGCTACATAAAAGTCACATACAGACACTCAATATTTTTAGTTAAATAAAATACATAACTTTAGCATGAATGTAAGAAGAAGAATAGTTACTTTTGGCTATTAAAATACAATAGGGCCTCTTGTATTTGATGACAATGAGCAGGGAGTGGGGTAACACTGAAATTCGTGTTCAGACCTGTCGCCCACTTCGTTGGCCATTACCCCCCCTCCCCAGCGTAACCGTTCCAGAGGTATTTACTTTTGCTTTGTTTCAACCGTCATTTGTTTCAACCGTGCACAGTCTACCCTGCTTTCCCACTACGGCTGTATAAACTTAATCACCATTACCATATCTCTAAGACGTTCCAGTCATTAATACCAGTCAATTACAAGAAAATAGTGCAAATAGCTGTTTTCATTGCTGTTTCCTCTTCTTAATGGAACAACCCACGACTAAGATGAAGAATTTTGGCAACATGGTGTACAATTAATGACCGATAATATGAACGTGTCTATATTCACATAGAAATTGAGCCAGCTCAAAGATAGCAACCATCTCCTACTGCAGTTTGATGCACAGGACATTTTAGTGCTGTCTAACTTGCAAAAGGAAATTTTCACAGTGGTACATGAGGCTTCTTGTCTTGAACTGGATAGTAAATGACTGTAGATGTGTAGTATTGCCGGCTGATTCGCAGTATTGCCAGTTCTCAAATGATGCAAGGCGTGGGGGGCACCTAAGTGACAATGAAACGTTTAACTTGCAGTATGTGGAGAGTATAGTTGAGCCAGGGCGTGGTTCTGTGATGTTGTGGAGGTCTTCCAAGATGACATCAGCTGTGTTTACAAGGCAACATGCATACGTTCAAGAACACACAGGCATCCTATATGTTCACTGGACCATTAGATCACACACACGTCCGTAATGCAATACAAAATGTCCGGCACCATTTGAAACGGTAGGAGAAATGTAGCAGTTAACACCCTAGCAATATCTTAGATTACGAGATCTCCTCATTAATGAATAGCATTATTGTTTGTGGCATACTGAAGATACCTGTGTATTTCCTCGTTGAACTGAAGCCGTTTTCATGGCTACAGGCTGTGCTACACAGCACCTGTACGACGTCTCTTGGTGATGAATACATTTTCGTCCAGTGTGCTTGTCATGCCTCTGCACCTAACTGGGGTCACATTTCACCCATGTCATACCTTAGGAATGAATTTAATACTGGTTGAGAACGTTGAACTGTGTCGTAGGATTTAGTTGGAATGGGGTTCGGACTGCGGGGGCTGAAAATACGTGGGACTCAAATTAACTGACCGATTTCTTCAGCTGCGGTGATCAGAATGCTGAGCCTGTGACCAAAGCCTCCTATTTATGCCAGTCTAGATAGAAACAGCGTAGGTGTGAACGTGTCAGGTCTGGTGACAAACAACGCTCATATCCTGCCCAGTACAGCGAGAGACAGTTACACGTGTCGTACGATGAAGCAACAGTTCGACGCACGCGCAGAGGCTGTCACTCACACTGTGCGATGCCGTCGCCCGCCCCAGCGCTGTCTGTTCGGAGCCGCCAGCCGATACATGTGTCTGCACTGGCGTGTACCCATCCATGCCATTGTCATCCGAATAGCTATGTCGCCACCTCAGCGTCATCCCTTGTTCGACCAACAATCACTGCTGCCTCTCTATCCAATGACGATGGGCCACAAATAGTATCCACAAGAGATTAGCCAATAACGTCCCTTCTTCTACATCCGCGAGGGAATATTAGCATATGACGATGGCCCATCGATGTTAGCCACAAGAATTTTAACGAATACTGCCACTTCTCCAGCGCAAACACGGGAAAATTCCCCTTTATAAGAGAACGCAAAGCTGGTCTCTGACAGTGATCTAGCAGTACCGAAACATCTTGAAGAAGTTCCCAGCAGAGGGGTCGAAACGTCGATTACTTTAGAAGGAAATATGATACGGCCTAACAACCCAGAAGATCTTAACTTTAATTATTACTATTATTTTAACATGGCCACCGCTGGATCTCATGCTGTGCTAGGATGATATCGTGTGTCTCTGTTCAGCAGGTTAGTCGACCTGCGAATTTCAACTGGTTCTTTAATAACGCTGTCTCAGTACGAAGACATCGACGAGAGAATTTTGCTGCTTTTGTGTTCCATGTGTCCTGTAGTGAGACAGTGCTCGCTTACTGTAGATATCTCTGACTGGTACAGAAGTGTGTATCGTGGGTGTCCGACGTATCTGCCCTCCACGGCGCAAAATGTCTATCCAATGCATGACGTCCCGCAGCTACTGACATCAGGCCTCCTTAACCGAAGATCATCTTTAACTGAGCCTAAAAGAGCTCTGAGTTTCGTTGGCGGACGACACTCGCATTTTTGTTTGTCCAATAATCTTCCTATTTCGAAGAAACATCGCTGAGGTATGGCAAGACGACCATTCCTCTTTGTTCTTTACTTTCTTCCAGCTCCTCACTTTGTCTAGCACACACCGAGTTTGAGGCACGGCGTATCTCCTTTCAGAATATCCATTCTCTAAAGCTACGGTACGGAGGTGTCGTAATTTATCACATAAACTGTCTCAATTTGATTTGGGTCGTGGATGAGCGTCCTAAGTACGCCACTTCGTTGTGCAGTATGGTGAGAGCTGATGGCCTGTAAGTATACAAGTAGTCCGCGTAGGCATCGACTGGCTCAGAAACGGTATCTCGCAGTTTTTCTCTATATCCATCGTATACTGGATGCCAGTATGAAGAGAATTTGTGTGTTGCAGAAGTGAATCCAAGGGTGAAGTACCGTGGTACCAGTCAACAAAGATGTCATCCATATATCTCCAAAATCAAGTAAGTTTCAACTCCACTGATTGAGTGCTTTCTCCTCGAAATCCATACTTATTGTAGTAATGGAAGTACGTACGTACGCATATATGAAGAGGGTGAGGAAAAACAGTTTGATCAAAAGTATAGGACAGAAATACAGTATCAAATAAGGAATTTAGGTATAGTAAATAGGAGTCAGCAGTATATTTTCGGCATTACAGGAACGGAATTGAAATCTGACGTAGAGATGTCTTTACTCAAAATAAAATGTATACGTACAAAACATTTGGACTAAGTAATATTCACGAAGAGAACAAGAAAATGTTAAAACGTCACATACAAGTGCATCGTACGTAGCTCACGTACCGTACAGGACTTCTTTAGAAATGAAAACAACCATATGTGCACGTTTTTTTCTTTCAATAAATCCTAAAAAGATCAAAGTAAAAGCAAAATGAGTATGCTCTTGTACACAGGGTTGGCACGACATAACTAACGTAAATATGTCTTAGTAAGTGTTCAAGCTGACCACTGTTTTCCCGCTGCCATAGCGCTGTAAGTATCCAACCGCGATCCCTCGCTCCTACAGTCTAATTCCTACGTTTGATGCTGTCTTTCTGCTCCACATCTTTGGTCGAATATTTTTCTTCATCCTGTGTGCATGTATGTGGGTACGTACGTTCCATATATTGTCCTAAATCACTGGACCGATTTTAACCACACTTGATACACATATCACTTCCTGTCTGAAAATAATCGCAGTGCGGGTAAGAGCCTCCTGTATATCGAGGTAGTGGTGGGAAGGAAACAGCAGTGTAGCCCACAATGAATAAATACCCATACGTTATTCATCCAGAATTTGAGAAAGAGAGCATTTAGTTACTTGCAGTAAACTTTATATATTATTTCAAACCTTTACGAAACTTTTTTTCTCTGACCCCACAAAATGATGAAAGGAAAAGAACTTTCGCTGTTCGTGCAGAACTGCCGCATGAGGGATGACGTTTTCATTTAATACGTTTTCACTACGAACTTCATTCGCGTCACATGTTACAGACATTATTCGTACAAGCCACAGAATGTACCTGCAAAATTATATCAGTATACGACATATTATTCAGGAGTTATGATGTCATAAATAGTGAGACGCGCAAAAAATTTCCGCACCATACAATACGTTTAAATTCGTTAAATCGTTGCTGCTAACTTTATTCTCAACGAATTTCACAGATCATATCCATATATGCTGCTGAATGTACCCAAAAGAATCACTTTACGACACACTGTTTAGGTGATATGACATCATAAACACTGAGATTAGTGAAAATCTGCGCTCTCATGCATGAATTTTTAATGTCTTACTCCTTTACTACTAACTCTATTCACAAAAAGTTTCGCTAACAGCAACAAATACCACCGGAAGTACTTGCCAAATTAAATTATTGTATAGTATGTAGTTCAGGAGAGACGACGTCATAAACATTACCTGCGACGAAATGAAACTGCAGTGTGAAATTCGCGAAATAATAGATGAAATATGTGTACAAATAAGTATGAAATATGTTAGACGTATGTGAAATGTATTTCAAATATGTATACGCGGCCAAAGTCATAGGTAAAAAGCTCTTCCTAAACTCCCAGAACTTTTTCAACCAATTTTGGTACATACTTAGTTACAACTTGGAAAGAAATACGGTGGTGGTAAGAACAACGTCTGCTATTGGGGTGAGCCTGAAAACGTGGAAGAAGAAACGTGGGGGGAGGGGGGGGAAGGGGATGGACAGGGTGAAGAAGGACCTGGGCATAGATAGAGGGAGGAGGAGGTGGATAGAGAGAGGGGGATGGAGGAAATGGACAGAGAGAGAGGAGAGGATAAGATCAGCAGAGAAAGAGGAGGAGGATGAGGACATAAAGAGAGAGAGTGGTGAAGAGGAAATGGACAAAGAGAGGAAAGAGGAGTAGGTAAAACGAGAGAGGGAAGGAGGAGATGGACAGAAATATTGAAGGGGTGAGGAACACATGGAGAAAGATAAGGGCAAGGAGGAGATAGAGAATGGGGAGCGGACGAGGTGGAGGGATGGATGGAACAGACGGACCTAGAGGGGGTGAAGCAGAACGTGGACAGAGAGAGGGGGGCGGAGAACATGTATTAATAGAAGATTTGAGTAAATACATATCCCTGCAACACCGGGTACTCAGCTAGTCTTCCATACTTTCTATTCTGAGCATGAGCAGAAGTAGTGAGAACATCAGTAAGAATACTTATTCGTGCCGAATTAGGAGAGACCGGATTCGTAATTCAGTTGACCACGTTCGATGACAACGGACTGTCCATTGCGATACTGTCAGTCCGTTCAAAATATTGGCCATTGAATAAAATGTAAATCGAGATGAGCACGAGCTTAAACAAATCACCAAATTCCCCTTGTTGACGAATCGAAAAGTCACATCGCAAATACATTTATACAAACTACGCCAATACGTCGTTTGATTGTTTGTATCCTTACGTTCGAAGTCACTTTGCAAGCGGATCGTAGGCGTATCCATGGCTACTGTTATATTTTTTGTTTGTATTGTAGTGAACTTTCACTGGTATATGTTTTCACTATTAATTATGATACAAGCTGTACATCGAAACGAGAGTATACCGGAATGAAAATTCATACGATGTCGGTGTATCGGTAGCGAAGAGAAGCCGAAAACTGATTTGTTTACGACTGCTTGAAACAATTCCATTACGGAACAGGAACCATTAATTATGTGTCGCGCTCTGGTAGACCATCAATAAATACGATGACATATATCATCGAGCAAGTGTCACAGACGCGGCTACAAATTCTCCGACTCTGTGTGAAATGAAAATGTAACGCGGACTTCAACTGATGAAGAATCCATGGGTTAGCCACTGACGGTATTACGGAAGAAGAAGCAACAAAATGCTTTATACTGACTTTCTTAGATGTGATGTTGGGGTGATCCCGAAACGCGTCATGAGATTATAAGTAAAATTATTTTAGCGATCGAGAGAAGAGTGTTACCTTTTACTGTCATTATGATCACAGAGCTCCTTAAAGGCTCTTTGATTAAAGCGGCAGAACTAAGTGTCTGGCTGGGATTCACTGGCAGAATCTTAAGGTGAAAGGGCTCAACATGAGGATAGTATTACCTCAGCAGTTGCTGTGACAGTTCTGGGTTAATCTGTTTGGCCGTTTGTTTTGCCAGCTCCGTGGCCAGTAGGTGTTGAGTGTTCCGTGTGGTGGCTGCCGAGGGAGAAGGTCGGTCACTGGTACGTTGTTTGCTCGGGACTATCGTGTTCACTCCGTGTGCTGCCTGCAGAGGAAGAGGCTGGGTCGGTGCCGGCCACAGATTTTATCTACGCTGGGGCTGCAATACACGGGTGATATTCTGCGCACTTGTCATTTTTCGTCACCGATATGAATTTTGGAAATTAATTAAAAATGACATTTCACTGCTGGTTGAACCTCTTTCAGTGTTGAACGTCCCGTAAGTCGAACTACACTGTTGTTGTTATTGCAGTCTTAAGTCCTGAGACTGGTTTGATGCAGCTCTGTACAAGCTTCTTCATCTCCCAGTACCTACTGCAACCCACATTCTTCTGAATCTGCTTGTTGTATTCATCTCTTGCTCTCCCTCTGCGATTTTTACCTTCCACGCTGCCCTCCAATACTAAATTGGTGATCCCTTGATGCCTCAGAACATGTCCTAATAACCGATCTCTTCTTCTGGTCAAGTTCTGCCACAAACTTCTCTTCTCCCCAATCCTATTCAATACTTCCTCATTAGTTATGCGATCTACCCATCTAATCTTCAACATTCTTCTCTAGCACCACATTTTGAAAGCTTCTATTCTCTCCTTGTCCAAACTATTTATCGTACATATTTCACTTCCATACATGGCTACACTACATACAAATACTTTCAGAAAAGACTTCATGACACTTAAATCTATGCTCGATGTTAACAAATTTCTCTTCTTCAGAAAAGCCTTCCTTGCCATTGCCAGTCTACATTTTATATCCTCTCCCCGAATAGGAAAAGTCCTTTACTACTTTAAGTGTCTCATTTCCTAATCTAATTCCCTCAGCATCACTCGACTTAATTCGACTACATTCCATTATCCTCGTTTTGCTTTTGTTGATGTTCATCTTATACACACCTCTCAAGACACTGTCCATTCCATTCAACTGCTCTTCCAAGTCCTTTGCTGTCTCTGACAGAATTACAATGTCATCGGCAAACCTCACAGTTTTTATTTCTTCTCCATGGATTTTAATACCTACTCCGAATTTTTCTTTTGTTTCCTTTACTGCTTGCTCAATATACAGATTGAATAACATCGGTGAGAGGCTACAACCCTGTCTCACTCCCTTCCCAGCCACTGCTTCCCTTTCATGCCCCTCGACTCTTATAAATGCCATCTGGTTTCTGTACAAATTGCAAATAGCCTTTCGCTCCCTGTATTTTACCCCTGCCACCTTTAGAATTTGAAAGAGAGTATTCCAATCAACATTGTCAAAAGCTTTCTGTAAGTCTACAAATGCTAGAAAAGTAGGTTTGCCTTTCCTTAATCTTTCTTCTAAGATACGTCGTAAGGTCAGTATTGCCTCACGTGTTCCAGTATTTCTACGGACTCCAAACTGATCTTCCCCGAGGTCAGCTTCTACTAGTTTTTCCATTCGTCTGTAAAGAATTCGTGTTAGTATTTTGCAGCTGTGGCTTCTTAAACTGATTGTTGGGTAATTTTCACATGTGTCAACACCTGCTTTCTTTGGGATTGGAATTATTATATTCTTCTTGAAGTCTGAGGGTATTTCGCCTGTTTCACACATCTTGCTCACCAGATGGTAGTTTTGTCAAGACTGGCTCTCCCAAGGCTGTCAGTAGTTCCACTGGAATGTTGTCTACTCCGGGGGCCTTGTTTCGACTCAGGTCTTTCAGTGCTCTGTCAAACTCTTCACGCAGTATCGTATCTACCATTTCATCTTCAACTACATCCTCTTCCACTTCCATAATATTGTCCTCAAGTACATCGCCCTTGTATAGAACCTCTATATACTCCTTCCACCTTTCTGCTTACCCTTCTTTGCTTAGAACTGGGTTTCCATCTGAGCTCTTGATGTTCATACAAATGGTTCTCTAATCTCCAAAGGTCTCTTTAATTTTCCTGTAGGCAGTATCTATCTTACCCGTAGTGAGATAAGCCTCTACATCCTTACATTTGTCCTCTAGCCATCCCAGCTTAGCCATTTTGCACTTCCTGTCGATCTCATTTTTGAGACGTTTGTATTCCTTATTGCCTGCTTCAGTTATTGCATTTTTATATTTTCTCTTTTGATCAATTAAATTCAATATTTCTTCTGTTACCCAAGGATTACTACTAGCCCTCGTCTTTTTACCTACTTGATCCTCTGCTGCCTTCAGTACTTCATCCCTCAAAGCTACCCATTCGCCTTCTACTGTATTTCTTTCTCCCATTCCTGTCAATTGTTCCCTTATGCTCTCCCTGAAACGTTGTACAACCTCTGGTTCTTTCAGTTTATCCAGGTCCCATATCCTTAAATTCCCACCTTTTTGCAGTTTCTTCAGTTTTAATCTACAGGTCGAGCTACACTAAAGCTCATAAATTAAGGATAATTGCAGAATGTGGTGCCACACAACGTGGCACTACACAAAACTGATGCTAATATCATAGGCACATAGGGAACACACATGACACAAACATTTAAGTCCACGGTTGCGAAAACCGTCCCGAAACACATGTGCTACAAAACGCCACTGTTTCCTGCGCATATACCCCGACATCAGCATTGGATATGGTCAGCATGCACACGTACACAGGCCGCACAACGGCCTGGCATACTCTGGATCAGGTACTCGAGCAACTGCTGGGGTATAGCCTCCCATTGTTGCACCAGTGCCTCTCGGAGCTCCTGAAGTGTAGAAGTTAGAACGACGTGCAGCGATACGTCGACCGAGAGCCCCCGACTCTCTCGATGGGGTTTAGGTCTGGAGAACAGGCAGACCTCTCCATTCGCCTCATATCTTCTGTTTCAAGATACTCCTCCACGATGGCAGCTCGGTGGGGCCGTGTGTTTTCATTCATCAGGTGAAAGTGGGACCCACTGCAACCCCTCAAAAGGCGGACTTACTGATGCAAAATGACGTCCAGGTACACCTGACCTGTTACAGTTCCTCGGTCAAACACATGCAGTGGTGAAAGTGCACCAATCATAATCCTACCAAACACACCATGAAACCACGACCTCCCTTTCAAGGACATTAAGGGGTTGGTATCTGGTTCCCGGTTCACGCCAGATGAAAAGTATCACTGTTCAGACTATACCTGGGCTCGTCTGTGTACATAACCTGTGACCACTGTTCCAATGATCATGTACTTTGTTCTTGACACCAGGCTTTACGGGCATCTTCTGTGACCAGGGGTCAGTGGAATGCACCTTGCAGGTCTCCGGCGAATAAATCATGTCTGTTCAGTCGTCTGTAGACTGTGTGGAGACAACTGCTCAAGTTGCTCCGGAAAAAGCAAGTAGGTTTCCATTCGGATGACGACAGGGCTTCCTCCTCGAAGTTCTCCATGTACAAATTCGCTACCACCGGTGAGAGTGGGCTACCCATGGTGACTCCTTCCGTTTGTTCATAGTATTCTCCATTTCGAAAAAATGGGTACTTAGAGTGGCAGATCCAACGCGCTCTCCGCCCAACCACTGCATCACAACCTGTTGAGATGGATGAAGTCACGAGGGAGGAGGTAGGCACTGCATTTATTCCATACACAGGCGCACTCTCGGGGAAAATCGCCCGCATTCGGAACTGTGTTTTGTCCTCCGAATAAAACTCGTGCACTGGTGGGGAGCGCCAAAGATGACCTCGGTTTGAGGAAGGCCGGCGTGTACCAGATTCCGTGTCAATGTGGCAAGTCGTATATTGGTCAGACGATGTGTACCGTCGAGGATCGATGCCGTGAACACCAGAGGCACACTCGACTGATGTATCCGAGCAAGTCGGCGGTCGCTGAACATTGTTTGTCGGAAAATCACGCTATGGAGTATGACCGCACGAGGACTCTGGTACAGAAGTCGAGATACTGGGACAGCGTTGTTAGAGAGGCCATCGAAATTCGCACCAATGACTACCTCATAAACCGTGACTGTGGCTATAATCTTAGCAAGGCTTGGGAACCAGCGATTGGGTTAATCAAGAGTAAATCGAGCAAACGCATAGTTGTGACGACCACGGCGGACAGAGCCATCACACCGACGTCATCTCAGACGCCGTCTCAATCTGTTCCACCGCGCTACCATGGCGCGGGGCGCGGACGGCGGAGGGAGCGCGCCGCGGGCGGAGGGTATTTAAATCGGCCGCCGCCGCGACCGAACCCAATTCCCCGTGAGCAGCCATAGCGTACGGATCTCCGTGCCGGCGCGTTCACAGGAGCTCAGTCCGTCAGTTCACCTGATGATGGCGACATGTTTGATCGTCGAAATGTTGTGCCCGTTGGACACTATAGACCGGCAGTACACCCGTGGATATTTTGATTATCAAATACGCCGGTAGAAACTCAAGAATCACAGCATTATCCTTAATTTATGAGCATGTGTGTATAACAAATTTGATCGATTTGATTACGACATGATAGCTAGAGACCTTACGGTGTTTTTATCTCATTAAAGAGGGTAAGGTTTGTCTGTCACGATATATGCCTATTGCTTTACCTGATAAAATAAGTGATACCTATTGGATTTCGTTTTGGTAAGTAAGCCTTCGTGGCAAATCTATAAGTTATCTCTGTGAATGACGTATCTGTTTTTATCAAATTCTTTTGCGATGGTTTTGCTGCGCCTTCTAACTTCTTGAATAATTCGGTTGTTCTATCAAAATTTCCCCATCTGTCTGTTTCTTGTGCAGCGAGAGAGAGGCTATTGGGGTTCGTGCTCGTTGCCGTGGGGACCTCTTCTAGAGTAGCTCCATTGGTTGTGCGGAGGCTCCTTTCGAGGTGCCGCGAGTGCTGCCGACTGCGGCTACAGGCGCTGGGGCTGTCGACTGCAGTGGGTCTAAGGTGGATGTTACTTGTGCAGCGCCGTCCTCAGGCTTGCAATTTCTAGAAGCACGTGTGTCTCGAAGTGCTCTGTTAGAATCCTGAAGAGCACATCAAGAGGTTTTATTGTTGATTTGCAATTCTGTATTGTGGAGCCTGCACTGAATTGGTGACACTGTGGCAGACTATTGTGGGAGTATTGTCAGTTATTCTTACTCTGGTGTCGTGTCACCACAGTGTAAATTCTAGTTGCCGTAGAGAGCTAAGCTATGTGCCGGTTGTTTCCTTCTATCGAGTCCTCCAAAAAATTTTTCTACTGCTTACACTGTTCCCGCGTCTTGATTACATCTTAAAGCCGGGTTCTGTTAGGTCTCATCTCAACGTTTGAACAGTGCTGTGACCTCAAGTTGATCGTGCTCTTTTGACATTCTAATATATTACCATTGCAAGTAACAAGTTTATAATTGCCATCGCTTACGTTTTAGTTATGTTGGTTGCGTGTGATAACAAATTCGTATTTCAGGTACTTCTATCCAAATGTTCTTCTTTTTTAACACAGTGTGAAGGCTACCTTGATGGCTGATGTATTGTTAAAAACTCAAGTAGCAGTCATTTGGGAGTCTGGCTTGTACCTGTGTATTATTAAGTGGAACTAGGTTCTTAAATAACTTGGGTTTTAATTTGTTGTGTTGAAAGCTAATCAATGTTTCAATTTGTCAAGCTGTAAGCTAGTCAATGGTAATTATTATTTGATGTTAGTTACAGAAAATCGAGGCTGTGTAATAAAATATATGACAGTGTTGAATGGCATGAGGATTTTCTAACAGCAGTGATGATATCATTACCGAAAAAACAAGGAACCTAGAAATGCAGTGATCACAGGACAATCAGCCTCAATTCACATGCATCCAAAGTGGTGTTAAGAATAATTAATAAGAGACTAGAAAAAGTAATGGAGGAGACGGTGTTTACAAAGGATAGATCACATGCAACCGATGGTGGCGTGTTTGTCACTCTTAGTAGTAGTTTATCCTGTAGTGAAGTAGAAGTTGATAGTTCCTGTAAATTATTATGGGAGCAGGTTACACTCAACAACCGAGCTAGATTAATAATTGGCTCCTTTTACTGACCTCCCGACTCAGCAGCATTAGTGGCAGAACAACTGAAAGAAAATTTGGAATACATTTCATATAAATTTTCTCAGCGTGTTATAGTCTTAGGTGGAGATTTCAATTTACCAGATATAGCCTGGGACACTCAGATATTTAGGACGGGTGGTAGAGACAAAGCATCGTGTGACATTATACTGAGTGCACTATCCGAAAATTACCTCGAGCAATTAAACAGAGAACCCACTCGTCGAGATTACATCTTGGACCTACTGATAACAAACAGACCCGAACTTTTCGACTCTGTAAGTGCAGAACAAGGAATCAGTGATCATAAGGCCGTTGTAGCATCCTTGAATATGGAAGTTCAAAGGAATATCAAAAAAAGGGAGGAAGGTTTATCTGTTTAGCAAGAGTAACAAGAGGCAGATTTCAGACTACCTAACGGATCAAAACGAAACTTTCTGTTCCGACACTGACAATGTTGATCGCTTATGGAAAAGTTCAAGACAATCGTAAAATGAGTTTTAGACAGGTACGTGCCGAGTAAAAGTGTGAGGGACGGGAAAAACCCACCGTGTTTAAACAACAAATTTAGGAAACTACTGCGAAAGCAAAGAGAGCTTCACTCCAAGTGTAAACGCAGCCAAAACCTCTCAGACAAACAGAAGCTAAACGATGTCAAAGTTAGCGTAAGGAGGGTTATGCGTGAAGCGTTCAGTGAATTCGAAAGTTAAATTCTATGTACCGACTTGACAGAAAATCCTATGAAGTTCTGGTCTCACGTTACATCAGCAAGTGGCTCGAAACAACATATCCAGACACTCCGGGATGATGATGGCATTGAAACAGAGGATGACACGCGTAATGCTAAAATACTAAAGACATTTTTCCAAAGCTGTTTCACAGAGGAAGACTGCAGTTCCTTCTATAAATCCTCGCACAAATGAAAAAATGGCTGACATCGAAATAAGTGTCCAAGGAATAGAAAAATAACTGGAATCACTCAACAGAGGAAAGTCCACTGGACCTGACGGGATACCAATTCGATTCTACTCAGAGTACGCGAAAGAACTTGCCCCCTTCTAACAACCGTGTACCGCTAGTCTCTAGAGGAACGGAAGGTTCCAAATGATTGGAAAAGAGCACAGGTACTCCCAGTCTCCAAGAATGGTCGCCGAGCAGATGCGCAAAACTATAGACCTATATCTCTGACGTCGATCTGTTGTAGAATTTTAGAACATGATTTTTTGCTCGAGTATCATGTCGTTTTTGGAAACCCAGAATCTACTCTGTAGGAATCAATATGGATTCCAGAAACAGCAATCGTGTGAGACCCAATTCGCTTTATTTGTTCATGAGACCCAGAAAATATTAGGTACAGGCTCCCAGGTAGATGCTATTTTCCTTGACTTCCGGAAGGCGTTCGATACAGTTCCACACTGTCGCCAGATAAACAAAGTAAGAGCCTACAGAATATCAGACCAGCTGTTTGGCGGGATTGAAGAGTTTTTAGCAAACACAACACAGCATGTTGTTATCAATGGAGAAACGTCTACAGACGTTAAAGTAACCTCTGGCGAGCTACAGGGGAGTGTTATGGGACCATTGCTTTTCAAAATATACGGGGTGAGTAACCTCACCCCTCATGGTAATGTACATGTGCGTCAGTGAAAAAGACTAATAAAGAGGTGTTAGCATGTGGACGTAACGTGCTGTTCCAGTCTCATCTGTACCTAAGATCCATCACCGTTCCCTTTGGATCCCTACGTAATTCGGTGCTCTATGATACACACGATCGAACAGCGGAGGAGTGGTACTCCAGCGTCAACTTTAGGTTACAATATCTCCGGATGTAATTAACATTTTACAATGCAACAAACGGCACTCATTACGTATTTGTTTATATGTTCAGATGTGCTAACAAAACTAACGGGGTTCCATTTAAAAAAACGTAGGTTTGTGTTAAAAAACATACTTCTGTGCATTTTTTATGGTTTGTATTAACCAATTACACTAGCCCCTCTCCTCACGTTCGGTCTGTGGAATCGATTCGTCAGTATTTGATGTGGTTTACGAAATATATCCATCGGTAACGTTAGGTGACTCACCCTGTATATAAATGACCTAGTATATAGTGTCGGAAGTTCCATGCGGCTTTTCGCGGATGATGCTGTAGTATACAGAGAAGCTGCAGCATTAGAAAATTGTAGCGAAATGCAGGAAGATCTGCAGCGGATAGGCACTTGGTGCAGTGAGTGGCAACTGACCCTTAACATAGACAAATGTAATGTATTGCGAATACATAGAAAGAAGGATCCTTTATTGTGTGATTATATAATAGCGGAACAAACTCTGGTAGCAGTTACTTCTGTAAAATATATGGGAGTATGCGTGCGGAACGATTTGATGTGGAATGATAATATAAAATTAGTTGTTGGTAAGGCAGGTACCAGGTTGTGGTTCATTGGGAGAGTCCTTAGAAAATGTAGTCCATCAACAAAGGAGGTGGCCTACAAAACACTTGTTCCACCTATACTTGAGTATTGCTCATCACTGTGGGATCCGTACCTGATAGGGTTGACGGAGGAGATAGAGAAGATCCAAAGAAGAGTGGCGCGTTTCGTCACAGGGTTATTTGGTAACCGTGATAGCGTTACGGAGATGTTTAACTAACTCAAGTGGCAGACTCTGCAAGAGAGGCGCTCTGCATCGCGGTGTAGCTTGCTGTCCAGGATTCGAGAGGGTGCGTTTCTGGATGAGGTATCGAATATATTGCTTCCCACTACTTATACCTCCCGAGGAGATTACATATGTAAAATTAGAGGAATTCGAGAGCACACGGAAGCTTTCAGACAGTCGTTCTTCCCGCGAACCATACGCGACTGGAACAGAAAAGGGAGGTAATGACAGTGGCACGTAAAGTGTCCTCCGCCACACACCGTAGGGTTGCTTGCGGAGTATAAATGTAGATGTAGATGTAGAATCTTGGCGAGGAGCAGTTTGGCTTCAGACGCAATACGGGCCCCAGAGATGCAATAGGGCTCCTACGAATCTTGGGAGAAAGGTTTTATCGAAAAAGGTAGAGACCTCTAAATGTGCTTTCTCGATCTAGAAAAGGCATTCGACAATGTGGCTTGGGAAAAGCTGGCGACTGTAAAGAGGGAAAAGAGAGTGGACTGGAAAACTAGAAGACTTGTAAACTCATTATATCTGAATCAAAAAACCTCAGGTAAAGTGAGAGGAGAAAGTACAAACTCGATCCGACTACTTAGTCAAGGACGCTGTCGATCACCTACCCTTTTCAACCTCTACTTGGAAAATATGATTGACCAATGCTCATTAGATGACAAAAGAGTAGAAATTGAAGGAAGAAGAGCAGTGTGTTTGAGGTTTGCTGATGACATGGTCCTTCTAGCCACAGGGGAAAAACAATTTCAGGATTTTGGGGACGCCACTGAAGGTAACGGAAAAATTATTGGGTGAAAATTAACACAAAGAAAACAAAAGTATTGGCATTAGGAGTAAATAAAGAAATAAAAATTAAGCTTAATGGAGAAGTATTAGGACAGGTGCAAAATATTAAGTATCTTGGAAGCAAGATAGACACCGACTGGAAGTGCAGCACAGAAATTGAAACAAGGATAGAAATGGCAAAAGAGGAATTTCATAAGAAAATGAGAATTTTCTGCAGCAGGCTGGACTGAGAACTGAGGAAAACACTCATAAAATGTTTTGTATGGAGTGTTCTTCTGTATGGCGCTGAAACATGGGCTTTGAGGAAGAAGGACAGAGTAAGGATGGAGGCTTATCAGATGTGGACATGACGGAGGATAGAAAGAATAAGTTGGATGGACAGAGTAAAAATTAAGAGGTACTGAGAAGAGTGGGAGAGAAAATACAGTTACTAGATGTAATAAAAAGAAGAAGAAGAAATTTGATTGGGCATATATTAAAAAAAAATTGACGGACTGATAAAAATAGCCATAGAAGGTTATGTAGAAGAGAAAAGGAGGCGAGGAAGTAAGAGATTTCAGATGATGGTCGGTACGACATACAGCAGCCTTAAGAAGGAAACAATGGACGCAGAAAATGGAGAGGCAAAGGACCTGCTAAACTGATGATGATGATGACAGAGAATTAAGCTGTCACTTTGTTTTTGGAATCACCACTGTTTCTTATGAGATACATCAGTTTCTATCGCTACATACTGTTTGTCTCTGAGCACTAAGGGACTTAACATCTGAGGTCATCAGTCGCCTAGACCTAAAACTACTTAAACCTAACTAACCTAAGGACATCACACACATCCATGCCCGAGGCACGATTCGAACCTGCGGCCGCAGCAGCAGCGCGGTTCCAGACTGAAGCGCCTAGAACCGCTCGACCACAACGGCCCGGTAGATACTGTTTGAAAAGCCTGTATGTCTGAGATTTACGTTATCTGGTGTTTGTGTATTTAATCTTAAAATTTTAAAATGCTCACTGGCTGAAGTTATGTGATTATTGTTGCTCCTTTTAAAATCTGTTGACTACAATGAACATTGCTATAATGCCTTTCACAGTTTTTAATAATTTATACGGTAATTCCAAATTCATTCTTCTGGACTTGAATTACTCGAAGGCGCAGCTACGTTTTCTATCTCCGGCTTTAACTTGTATAGTTGCTACCTAAGCTCTATGAAACTGATGTCAGTTTTGAAATCTTCTTTTCCTGAGCTGTAGTTAGTGTGTAAAATTCTGGGTTTCCTCTTGGTTTCATGTGGAACATCGTCACTTTGATAAGCTGTTATTTCTTGTAGCACGATATCATCATAAATTATATGAATTACATAGCATTTGTTATTCATTATGTGAAAATTAAGCCAAGGGTTTTGGGTTTTATAATTGAATTTCGAATTTCTGTGTAATAAATTGTTTTAAGCAGAAAGTAAAATGTAGTTTCGGCCCATCACTTTACCAGTTCCTTCACGCTTCTACCACTGCAACAACATAACGTAAAGGAGCTTAGATTTCGTTATCTTTGGTTAGTGAATCCCCCTTTTCCTCCCTCACTAAAGAAATGTGATTCATGCACGAAAGAAGTGGCTAACACCACACTCTTTAAGTCTGAGATCCTTTCCCTGTAGGAGAAATAGAAAAGATAGGAAAGATCCAACGAAGGGAGATGCATTTCATCATATGACGTCTTATTCTGAGCAAGAGCACTGCGGACATGATCAACAAACTCTGCTATAAGAAAGGCGTTGTACAATATACAGCGGTTTACTGCTGAAATTTCGAGAGCTTACGTCCCAAAAAGATTCGGCTAACATACTACTTCCTCCCAGACACACATCATGAAATGACAACAGCGAGAAAATCAGAGAAGTTAGTCTTCATACACAGCTTAACCAACAGTCATTCTACTGAGTCACCATTCGTGAACGGAACACGGAATGGGATAAAAGATAGTAGTAGGCCCTACTAGAACTACTCTCCGCCATACACGTCATGTCGCTTGCCGAGTTAAGAGTAGATCTAGACGTACTAGAATGCCTCGGACTCTGAGCACCACGTCATGGAAGACCAATATTTCTTCAATGATATCACCATCACGAACACCGTATATGTTGTGTGCTGTCTAATCGTCAAATATGGGGTGCCTAGAAACCTGCTTCTCGGATCGCTAGTAAACAATTCGAGCAAATCGGATTAATAACTTTTATTACAGAAAACTTCCCCATGAACCATGGACCTGGCCGTTGCTGGGGAGGCTTGTGTGCCTCAACGATACAGATAGCCGTACCGCAGGTGCCACCACAACGGAGGGGTATCTGTTGAGAGGCCAGACAAACGTGTGGTTCCTGAAGAGGGGCGGCAGCCTCTTCAGTAGGTCAAGGGGCAACAGTCTGGATGATTGACTGATCTAGCCTTGTAACATTAACCAAAACGGCCTTGCTGTTTTGGTACTGCGAAAGGCTGAAAGCAAGGGGAAACTACAGCCGTAATTTTTCCCGAGGGCATGCAGCTTTACTGTATGATTAAATGATGATGGCGTCATCTTGGGTAAAATATTCCAGACGTAAAATAGTCCCTCATTCGGATCTCCGGGTGGGGACTACTCAGGAGGACGTCGTTATAATGAGAAAGAAAACTGGCATTCTACGGATCGGAGCGTCGAACATCAGATCCCTTAATCGGGCAGGTAGGTAAGATAATTTAAAAAGGGAAATGGATAGGTTAAAATTAGATATAGTGGCAATTAGTGAAGTTCGGTGGCAGGAGGAACAAGACTTCTGTTCAGGTGAATGTAGGGTTATAAATACAAAATCAAATAGGGGTAATGCAGGAGTAGGTTTAATAATGAATAAAAAATAGGACTGCGGGTAAGCTACTACAAACAGCATAGTGAACGTATTATAGTGGGCAAGATAGACACGAAGCCCATGCCTACTACAGTAGTACAAGTTTATATGCCAACTAGCTCTGCAGATGACGAAGAAATTGAAGAAATGTATGATGAAATAAAAGAAATTATTCAGATAGTGAAGGGAGATGAAAATTTAATAGTTATGGGTGACTGGAATTCGACAGTAGGAAAAGGGAGAGAAGGAAACATAGTAGGTAAATGTGGAGATACTAAAAGGTATCAGATAGATTAGATAATGGTAAGACAGAGATTTAGGAACCAGGTTTTAAACTGTAGGACATTTCCAGGGGCAGATGCGGACTCTGACCACAATCTATTTGTTATGAACTGTAGATTAAAACTGAAGAAACTGCAAAAAGGTGGGAACTTAAGGAGATGGGACCTAGATAAACTGAAAGAACCAGAAGTTGTACAGAGTTTCAAGGAGAGAGTAAGGCAACAATTGACAGGAATGGGAGAAATAAATACAGTAGAAGACGAATGGGTAGCTCTGAGGGATGAAGTAGTGAAGGCAGCAGAGGATTAAGTAGGTAAAAAGACGAGGGCTAGCACAAATCCTTGGGTAACAGAAGAAATATTGAATTTAATTGATGAAAGGGGAAAATATAAAAATACAGTAAATCAAGCAGGCAAAAAGGAATACAAACGTCTCAAAAATGAGATCGACAGGAAGTGCAAAAGGGCTAAGCAGGGATGGCTAGAGGACAAATGTAAGGATGTTGAGGCTTATCTCACATACAGCCTACAGGAAAATTAAAGAGACCTTTGGAGAAAAGAGAGCCACTTATATGAATATCAAGAGCTCAGATGGAAACCCAGTTCTAAGCAAAGAGGGGAAAGCAGAAAGTATATACAGGGTCTATACAAGGGCAATGTACTTGAGAACAATATCCTCTTCCATTAAGAGGATGTAGATGAAGATGATGTGGGAGATACGATACTGCGTGAAGAGTTTGACACAGCACTGAAATACGTAAGTCGAAACAAGGCCCCGGGAGTAGACAACATTCCATTAGAACTACTGACGGCCTTGGGAGAACCAGTCCTCACAATACTGTACCATCTGGTGAGCAAGATGTATGAGACAGGCGAAATACCCTCAGACTTCAAGAAGAATATAATAATTCCAATCCCAAATAAAGCAGGTGTTGACACATGTGAAAATTACCGAACTATCAGTTTAATAAGTCACAGCTCCAAAATACTAACGCGAATTATTTACAAACGAATGGAAAAACTGGTAGAAGCCGACGCCGGGGAAAATCAGTTTGGATTCCCTAGAAATGTTGGAACACGTGAGGCAATACTGACCTTACGACTTCTCTTAGAAGGAAGATTAAGGAAAGGCAAACCTACTTTTCTAGCATTTGTAGACTTACAGAAAGCTTTTGACAATGTTGACTGGAATACTATCTATCAAATTCTAAAGGTGGCAGGGGTGAAATACATGGAGCGAAAGGCTATTTACAATTTGTACAGAAACCAGTTGGCAGTTATAAGAGTCGAGGGGCATGAAAGGGAAGCAGTGGTTGGGAAGGGAGTGAGTCAGGGTTGTAGTCTCTCCCCGATGTTATTCAATCTGTATATTGAGCAGGCAGTAAAGGAAACAAAAGAAAAATTTGGAGTAGGTATTAAAATCCAGGGAGAAGAAATAAAAACGTTGAGGTTTGCCGATGACATTGTAATTCTATCAGAGACAGTAAATAACTTGGAAGAGCAGTTGAACGGAATGGACAGTGTCTTGAGAGAAGTATATAAGATGAACATCAACAAAAGCAAAACGAGGATAATGGAATGTAGTCGAATTAAGTTGGGTGATGCAGAGAGAATTAGATTAGGAAATGAGACACTGAAAGTAGTAAAGGAGTTTTCCTATTTGGGGAGCAAAGTAACTGATGATGGTCGAAGTAGAGAGGATGTAAAATGTAGACTTTCAGTGGCAAGGAAAACGTTTCTGAAGAAGAGAAATTTGATAACATCGAGTATAGATTTAAGTGTCAGGAAGTCGTTTCTGAAAGTATTTGTATGGAGTGTAGCCATGTATGGAAGTGAAACATGGACAATGAATAGTTTGGACAAGAAGAGAATAGAACCTTTCGAAATGTGGTGCTGCTGAAGAATGTTGAAGATTAGGTTGGTGGATCACGTAACTAATGAGGAGGTATTGAATAGGATTGGGGAGAAGTTTGTGGCACAACTTGACTAGAAGAAGGGATCGGTTATTAGGACATGTCCTGAGGCATCAAGGGATCACAAATTTAGCATTGGAGGGCAGTGTGGAGGGTAAAAATCGTAGAGGGAGACCAAGAGATGAATACACTAAGCAGATTCAGAAGGATGTAGGTTGCAGTAGGTACTGGGAGATGAAGAAGCTTGCACAGGATAGATTAGCGTGGAGAGCTGCATCAAACCAGTCTCAGGACTGGAGACCACAACAATATTACATAATTTTAATTACAGTATTTAACTATGAGAATTTACAATGGCGACAGACAAATAAAAGGACCCTTCAGTATATAAAACGCAATAGAAGTAATACAGTTCTTAAGTTGCTTGTATGGAAGTGCCTATTCCTGATGTCACTGTGAAACTGGTAGAACTGCTAGTCTTCAACTGGGCCGTGGGCAGGCAGCGCGGCCCTTATGTCGTCTTTGTGTAGAGGCCGGTGCTGTCGGGTTGTCGTCCTAGAGAGTGGTCGGTTCGTGTGCAATCGAGGCCCACGAGAAAGGCCGGCCGGCCGCGGTGATCTCGTTGTTCTAGGCGCGCAGTCCGGAACCGTGCAACTGCTACGGTCGCAGGTTCGAATCCTGCCTCGGGCATGGATGTGTGTGATGTCCTTAGGTTAGTTAGGTTTAAGTAGTTCTAAGTTCGAGGGGACTAATGGCCACAGCAGTTGAGACCCATAGTGCTCAGAGCCATTTGAACCATTTTTTTTTTAGAAAGGCCGCGGCGCGTTAGTCACGGATGTAGGCCTGCGCTCGCTCGCTCGCTCTACTCAGCAGACAAACTACGTTTCTGCATCTGTTAAATCGTAAGTAGGAGTATACGTCCAAACAAGAATCGCGTCTTGTACTGGAATTCGCTATTATGGAGTCTTTCTGTTATTAGTCCTACAATGATTGGAAACCCATATGCCTACTTATAATTTGTTACGGCTGTACTGGGGTACAAGAAAATTAAAATCATGCCAAAACGATTATCAGTAGAATATGAAATGAGTTCTGTTAAACAGTAGAGATCAAATGCTATAAATAAGCCGTTATACCATTATATTGAGTATTGATCCTAAATTTTGTTGTAGCTCTGTGAATCAGTAACACTTCATAATAGCGGATTCCAGTAGAAGGTGCAGTTCTCGTTAGTACGTACGCGCACAGTTGCGAGTTAACAGATTTATAAACGCATTTTGTCTGCTAAGCTGAGCGAGCGACCGAGTTCAGGCCTACCTTCGTGACGTACGCGCCGCGGCCTGTCTTTCTTGTGGGCATCGGCGTGCAATTGGCTGACGTCTTCTTCACAGCCCTCTCTCTCCTAACATTTCCGACCGGCGTGCCAGCGTTTGACTTTACTCCGGAACAGTATAGTTATCAGAAATGGTTTATTTATCTACGTCTCGACATGTTTCAGGATAAACTTGTCGTCAGCACTCAGGTAAATCAGCTGTGTTTACATACCGACTTCGTGGCACACATATTTCCTAACTGCCGCTTTCAGCTTGCATCGACCTATATCCATCGGCACATGATCCCACGTCCAATAGCACCTCATTTCATTTTAGTTCTTCTTCAGGAAGGTTTATAGTCTGATTTGTGTTGACAGGTTTATAGTGAAGGCTGTCGAGGTTTTAGTAAATAAAATAATGGTGCGACTATATAGTGTTTATGATGATGATGTCATCCAAGAAATATATGCTTCAGCCTATTCAAGCTGAAGACGTCGCTCATAGTTTCCATAAACTTTGTTAACATTAACAAGTGTTGTGCCTCACGGAGATTACACAAAGCAAAATAATATTTTTTTTTTGTATTCTGTGTTTCCTTTGTTTCAGGCTACTATTTACCTAATATTTTAGAGGACACTTTAATGAAGCGTTCACATTTGTTTATTTCTCATCCCTGATTCTTTTTATAGGTATTATGTCCATGATGTTGATACGTACTTCTCAAAATTACACACCTCAAATTACATTCCTTGCTGTAATAAATATCTTGATCCTTCCTATGCCCAAACACTTTCTGGCAATGGATTTTATCAGGAATTCAAGACTCAAACATTGCTTAGCAAAGAGCCACTCTCCATTTTTTGTCCACAAGTTCGTGCACTTTCGTGTGAGGAAGGTAAAGCCAAGTTGTACTACTACTGCTAAAATATACAAGTTTGAATTCCTAAATATGTTTATCGACTTTTTCGGTCAATTTCAGTCGTTCCTGTGCTTCATCACATCCCATTCAACAATAAATCCATGAAACTTTTGTAAAATTAAGCTGACAAGCTATGCCATATTCACACCATCAAATTTGTTGCTTTCTCACCAACACAACAGCATAAAGCTTCTTGTCAAAAGAGAACAGAGAACTGGTTCATATGGCTCTGAGCACTATGGGACTTAACAGCTGTCGTCATCAGTCCCCTAGAACTTAGAACTACTTAAACCTAACTAACCTAAGGACATCACACACATCCATGCCCGAGGCAGGATTCGAACCTGCGACCGTAGCAGTCGCAAGGTTCCGAACTACGTGCCTAGAACAGCGAGACTACCGCGGCCGGCAAACTGGTTCGAATAACAAACACAATACCTCGCTTTTATACAAGCAAATAAATAAAAAGATGTGCCAATTATACAGCAAAGTACTACAATGAAAGGAACTTACGTTTATCAGCATACTCGTTCCATAGTCAACAGCAAAGCTGTATCAAAGCGTATTTTTATTTGTCAATTGATCATTGTACCAGATCTGCCTTCACAGCCTAATTCGGGAACACGTTAGTTTGAGAGACTGAGTAAATGCAAATTATTCATCGGTTTCCTGGAGCACTAGTCAGCTTCATCGTAAGTTCTAACTAGTTGTACTCAATCATCTAGGAAAATGTCAGAATCGTTGCTCATCTTCGCCCCAGAAACTCAACACTCAAACAGATAATAAATGAAATTAACGCAACTGGCAGATAGTTCATCCAACTTTCCACCCTAAAAGCGAGATCGGTATTATCGAAGATACATCATGAAGGTGCACGATTCGCTCGGATGAACGAGCGCTTTTAAGTGCTCTGTTTTGGGACTCTAGGAGCCGCGCTGTCTCCGGACCGAAACCATTTGGCAGATTAAGGACGAGGATTGGTATGCCAGCCAGCTTCAGTATGGCTTTTAGGCTGCGTCTCACATACAACTAGGTGAATATGGGGTAGAACCCATTTCCTTCCTCGGTTACCTGAGCCACAAACTGTTTTAGAATATGTCCTCACACTTGTACATGGTGTATAACTAGACACAGGCAGATGGTGTACACAATAGTATGATTGGACATCAAATTTTAAGTCTAAGGCAGTAAAATACCATTCCTGGTACTTGCAAAGAGTGTAGAAATTCTGTACGGAAGTTTACACTTTCTACAGCTTTTAACATCGTGTTTGTCAGTTTGTATGCTTTCTCTTCACCGGGAATTTTCTTTAAATGTCAAAGTGATATCATCGACAATATCAGTTTTAGTTGCCAAATTTTCCTTTCAAATAGCCAGTCCGGATTGGTATAGTTGTGAACAATGTTTGGATAAATTTCGTCGATGACTTCGCTTTCAGCATCGGCTATTTTCAGAAACCACTACTGAGTTTAATGATCCCGGTCGTCTAGTCAGTAGGATACGTGCCTTTGCCTATTTGTGAAAGTTGTTGAGGAAAATGTACTGTTGTTTCGTGTTTCGATAGTTCACCTGTGATATTTTTTATTAGTCGCAGTATTTGATCGTGTGGCCAGAGATATGTTTTTCTTGAGCATGCATTGATTTCGTCAGCTGGTGTTGGCTTTGGGATAGCTGGAAGTGTTTGTCGAAAACCTCCTGAGAGTATGAGTAGAGTTAATCTTATCACTTCAGAGTTTCCTCGCAGGTCATGTAATGTTCTGTCCATGGGTTCGACTGACTCTTTATGTGCCATTGGGTATTCGACATACACGATATTTTTAGCTTGCTTTAGAAGTTCATCCGTTCAGATGCTCTTGAGAATTTACATACCGGGAATTGCTCTTCTCCTGTGTTCAACGGTAGCTGTAGAGCGGAATGGGCAGTTCGTCCTCCTTCCAAGTAAACAATTCCGCCAGCGTTGTTGTCAATCCGGTCGATGTCATCGCTGTAAATTTAATTTTTATTGTCATTGAAGAGTGGTTTGTTGTGAGAAATATACTGAAATAGTTCGTTGATGTTGTAGCTTTCTTCGTTTGCAATTTCGAAGTTTAGCACACTGATAGCATCTTTTCGTGGTGCTTGCATCCAGATTGTACTAAGGTCTGGTTGTTTATTGCAAAACATTTATCCTCTAGGAGAACGAGCGTTTCATTGAAGATGTCCTCGTTGAATTTTATGGGCAGTTCAGGATCAGTTTGTCGGATTTGTTACAGGACGTTACTACTCTTCGCAACTGTGGTCTAACGCGGGATTAGCCGAGCGGTCTGGGGCGCTGCAGTCATGGACTGTGCGGCTAATCTCGGCGGAGGTTCGAGTACTCCCTCGGGCATGGGTGTGTGCGTGTTTGTCCTTAGGATAATTTAGGTTAAGTAGTGTGTAAGCTTACGGACTGATGACCTTAGCAGTTAAGTGCCATAAGATTTCACGCACATTTGAACATTTTTTGAACCAGTGGTCTAGGGCTAGCGCCTTTGATTACTAATCAAAACGTAGTCGGACCTGGGTGTGAATCCCGGAACTGCTCAACTTTTGATTAATAAACAGCATTGGCGGCCGAAGACTTCCAGCATAAGAAGTCACCCTCGTCCTGCCAACGGCCTTGTCAAAGAGGACGGAGGAGCGAACAGAGGTTCCAGCACTCTTTTGTCCTGGGCCTAAAGGTGGAAGAATCATCAATGATAAACGGCATAAGGATGCAGAAGGCAATGGAAACCACTGCATTAAAGAAAGTAACGTGTATTCATAGGTCACGTGGCCTGAAATTGAAAAATATCATGATGATCTCTCCATTGACAAAAGATTCCCTAATAGTCCCCCATTCGGATTCCCGGGAGAGAACGGCCAAGAGGGAGGTGACCATGAGAAAAAGATTGAATAATCAACGAAAGGATAACGTTCTACAAATCGGGGCATGGAATTTCAGAAGCTTGAACGTGGTAGGGAAACTAGAAAATCTGAAAAGAGGAATGCAAAGCCTCAGTTAGATATAGTAGAGGCCAGTGAAGTGAAATGCAAAGAAGACAAGGATTCTGATTAGATGAGTGTAGAGTAATATCAACAGCAGCAGAAAATGGTATAACCGGAGTAAGATTCGTTATGAATAGGAAGTTATGGCAGAAAATGGTATAACCGGAGTAAGATTCGTTATGAATAGGAAGTTATGGCAGAGAGCGTGTTACTATGAACAGTTCAGTGATAGGGTTGTTATCAGAATCGCCAGCAAACCAACACCGACAACGATAGTTCAGGTACATATGCGAACGTCTCAAGCTGAAGATGAAGAGATAGACAAAGTATATGAGGATATTGAGAGGGTAATACAGTACGTAAAGGGAGACTGGAATGCAGTTGTAGGGAAAGGAGTAGAAGAAATGATTTCAGGTGCGTATGGGCTTGGGACAAGGAATGAGATAGAAGAAAGACTGATTGAGTTCTGTAACAAGTTTCAGCTAGTAATAGCGAATACTCTTCTCAAGAATCACAAGAGGAGAAGGTATACTTGCAAAAGGCCGGGTATTTCGGGAAGATTTCAGTTTGATTACATCATGGTCAGACAGAGCTTCCGAAATCAGATACTGGATTTTAAGGCGTACCCAGCAGCAGATATATACTGAGATCACAATATAGCAGTGTTAACACATTTATCTGGAAGAATCAATACTCAAAGAAGTGCGATACAGAAGTACTAAAGAATGAAGAGATACGTTTGAAGTTCTCTAAGGCTATAGATACAGCAATAAGGAATAGCTCTATAGGCAGTTGAGTTGAAGAGGAATGGGCATCTCTAAAAAGGGCCATCACAGAAGTTGGAAAGAAAAACATAGGTACAAACAAGGTAGCTGCAAACAAATCATTTGATCGATGAAAGGAAGAAGTACAAAAATGTTCCAGGAAACTCAGGAACACAGAAATACAAATCGCTGAGGAATGAAATAAATAGGAAGTGCAGGGAAGCTAAGACGAAACGCCTGCAGGAAAAATGTGAAGGAATCGAAAAAGAAATGTTTATTGGAAGGACAGAGTCAGCATAGAGGAAAGTCGAAACAACCTTTGGTGACATTAAAAGTAAGGGTGGTAACATTAAACGTGCAGCGGGAATTTCACTTTTAAATACAGAGGAGAGAGCGGATAGGTAGAAAGAATACGTTGAAAGCTTCTATGAGGGGGAGGATTTGTGTGATGTGATAGAAGAGGAAACAGTAGTTGATTTAGAAGAGATAGGGGATCCAGTATGTAGAATAAGAATTTATAAAACTTTTGGAGGACTTTACATCAAATAAGGCAGAAAGGATAAATAACATTCCATCCGAATTTGTAAAATCATTAGAGGAAGTGCCACCAAAACGACTATTCACGTTGGTGTGTAGAATCTATGAGTTTGGCGACATACCATCCGACTTTGGGAAAAATATCATCCATACAATTCCGAAGACTAAAAACCTGACAATTGCGAGAACTATCGCACTATCAGCTTAACAGCTCATGCATCCAAGTTGCTGACAAGGGTAATACACAGAAGAATGGAAAACAAAATTGAGGATGTGCTAGATGATAAGTTTGGCTGTAGAAAAGGTAAAGGCACTGAGAGGCAGTTCTGACGTTGAGGTTAATAATTGAAGCAAGACTAAAGAAAAATCAAGACACGTTCATATTATTTGTCTACCTGGAAAAAGCGTTCGACAATGTAAAATAGTGCAAGATGTTCGAAATTCTGAGAGAAAGAGGGTAAGTTATAGGGAGAGGTGGTTAATATACAATATGTACAAGAGCCAAGAGGGAATAATAAGAATGGACGACCAAGAACGAAATGTTCGATTAAAAAGGATGTGGACAGGGATTTAGTCTTCCCCCCTCCCCCCTTCCCTACTGTTCAATCTGTACATCGAAGAAGCAATGATGTAAATAAAAGGAAGGTTCAGGAGTGGAATTAAATTCAAGGTGAAAGGATATCAATGATACGATTCGCTGATCACATTGCTATCCTGAGTGAAAGCGAAGAAGACTTGCATGATCTGCTGAACGGAATAAATAATGTAATGAGTACAGAATATGGATTGAGAGTAAATGGAAGAAATACGAAAGTAATGAGAAGTAGCAGAAATGATAACAGCGAGGAACTTAACAGCAGAATTGATGGTCACGAAGTAAATGAAGTTAAGGAATTCAGCTATCTGAGCATTAAAATAACCAATGATGGACGGAGCAAGGAGGATATCAAAAGCGGACTAGCAATGACAAAGAGGGCATTCCTAGCCAAGAGAAGTCTACTTGTATCAAACATAGGCTTTAATCTGAAGCAGAAATTTCTGAGAACATATGTGTGGAGTACAACATTGTATGGTACTGAAACATGGACTGTGGTTAAACCGGAACAGCAGAGAATCGAAGCATTTGAGATGTGATGCTACAGACGAATGTTGAAAATTAGATCAACTGATAAGGTAAGGAATGAGGAGGTTCTGCGCAGAATCGGAGAGGAAAGGATTATGTGGCAAACACTAAGCAGGAGAAGGGACAGGATGATAGGACATCGGTTAAGACATGAGGGACTACCATGGTACTCAGAGTGCTGTAGAGGGCAAAAACAGTAGAGGAAGACAGAACTTGGAATACATCCAGCAAATAATTGAGGACATAGGTTGCAAGTGCTACTCTGAGATGCAGAGGTTGGCACAGGAGAGGAATTCATGGTGGACCACATGAAACCAGTCAGAAGACTCATGACCCAAAAAGAAAGAAATGTTGTCACTCATACTCTCTTTAGAGGAGTCCCATAGCTGTTTTAGATACGATGGCTTCCATATGGTTAGAATTTTGCTAGAATAAGTCTCTCATTTATTCATCTGAGACTGTGAGTGAGACTTCTTGTAGTGTTATGTCCCAATGGTTGTCGTTTTCCAGTAGTCCTAAGTGTGACATGTTTCCCTGTACGTCTGGCGTGGGTAACCGTCAACAGTCTTGAGATCTGTGAAATTTATTGGTCTCCGTATTTCGAGCAGCAACATCTGGAAATAGAAACATTCGCCTTTGATCGGATGTACGATGTATACTCGACCTAGTGCACCAGGTTTCATGATTCCTGGATGATCTTGAATTCCTTCTTTTCGTTGTTGAAAGATTTTTCTTGTTGTATTCTACATATAACAGGTAGTGACGTCGACATAACGTATCCGTGCATGGATCCGTTGTCACAGTTGGTAAAAAGCTATTAATTCTGTGTTCTGAGGTGGTTCGCTTGCAATTTTTCTGGCTGCGTCTTTCATGAAGTAAACTCTCTGTCCATTCTCCAAATGTACTCCTAGTCGTTGCACAGCTGGTTTTCATTCGTCTATGAGAAAATCGAAAATCCACGACGCTGCTTCGTTACTGTTAATTTCTCTTTCAATTTGGTACATGAGGAGAATCTCGTTGTTTCTGTTTTGTTGTTCGCTGTCTTTGGCTGTTTGAAATACTGCCATGTTCACATACTTACACTAATATTTGATGTATGCCACTGAATTGCAGTATTATACGTTTATGTTTGCTTGGAACATGTTGGAGACTAATCTGTTATATTCCAGTTTTGCTGCTGTTATATTCCAGTTTTGCTGCTGTTATATTCCAGTATGTTTCTGCCTCGTATTCGTCTTTTTGCTGTGGAGCCACCGTATTTGGATGATCGTCTTCTTTATTTGGGATAACCATCAACTCTGGTTTTTGTGCCATCCAAGTATGGTTTTGTGTAATTTTTGTACATTTTCCATCACTCATACATAGTCAATTAGGGTTTAATGACCTGATTCGGTCTTATGTAGAAGTCCGGTCCACTTCTGTTTTTGCATACATATCTATCAGGAATTGTTGATATGAACGGCGAATGTTGAGAATGTGATTGTACGAGGGTTGTCCAGAAAGTAAGTTCCAATCGGCTGATAAATGGAAAACACATTGAAACTCAGAAACATTTTATTTGCAAGAGTTAGCTACACTTTCCAGATACTTCTCAACATAGTCGCCTCTCCGACTTAGACGTTTGTCGGAGCGTTATACCAAATTTCCACCACCATCGTCGCAGAAGGCAGCCACCTGTGCTTCTCGATAATTCTCTAAGCTGATCTATAGATCATAGCTGCGCCCAAGTGTTGTCTTCGTATCCAAAGTTTCATGTGAACAGAGGTGATACTCAGGAGGAGGCCAATTAGGGCTGTGTTGTTGGTCATCGTACACTTCACATCGAAAAGGCTGCAGGAGCGTCTTCACTGCCCCTGCAGGGTGCGTCTGAAAATTTTCATGAAGAAGGAAGTGCGTGGCAGTTGGGTTAGGTGGGCTGCATTCATTAAGGCGAAGCCTCTCAGCGAGCTCTCCTACATGGCAAGAGACATCGCTGCTCTAGGCACCTTTACTCGCTCACAGTGCGCTCACAACTGAAAAGAGCGTCTTCATGCGATCGATGGTCCTACTAGAGACTCTACCCAACACATCTGCACAAAGCTTCATCGGTTTTTCACTGTGGCGTCCGTTTCACGACCGATCGGAACTTACTTTCTGGACAACCCTCGTATGTTTCATTGTCTCTGGCCATTAAGCGATAAGCATAGACCCCGTTTTGACTTTTTTGCCTTGTTTCTATGCCTCTTTCACGTTGGATCCGTTTTACATGAAAATGACATCTGTCCTCTCCGTGTAGAAATATTAATGGATATTGGAGGCCGCATGTGGACAGTGTGTCTCAGCAATGCATGGTAGTCTTTCTCTTCTTCGTTGTACAATTATGTCACGGCTTGTGTTTTCATTGTTCATAATTACGATGGAGACTTTTTCTATGTGAGGTGCATTAAATTGACGTTCGTGTTCTCCATGCGGTCTTTCGTCAGCTCGAATTATAGCTTTATAGTCATTGGTAATCATTGGGTCTAGTGCTGTTTTGAATATGTGAATCAGTTGACTGTATTCGTGTAAGATCCTCCGTACATCTCGGACTACTTCTTCTCTCAGTCCTCTGATATTTGTGCATCGTTGATCAATTTCTATTTCTTAATTTCAGGTGAAGTACACTTGCAGAAATTTATGACCTTCGTTGGGCAGTGGTAGGTATGATCCCGTGTTGTTATAGACTTGTCCTTGAATGGAGGAAAGTATAATGGAATTCATCCCTGCTAGTGTTAATCGAAATGACAACTAAAGAAGCCATATGGAAGCAGGCGTTGAACGCTTTTATAGTTCCAAAAAGGTGTATTTATTCTGGAGTCTCCCCGGCCACTTTATGTAAACATTTCTACGGACGTCCTTCCAGTGATGGTTACCGGATTTTTTCATTCATGGAACAGAATCATAGAATTTCTCTATCAAACTTTTTAGACTTACAAAATTGTCAGATATTATCCATTTTTACGAATATGGCTTGTTCGTGTTTGTTAAATTCTTTCGTCGGGTCATTGTGGATGCTTCATTTGTTAGCTTGTAGTTTATACTTGTCCTCGTCCGCACTTCTCTTAGGGCGATATTTTCCTCTCTGGTGTGGGTTCGCAGCCTTTTGTTATAAAACTGTGTCGCAATTCTTGAACCTTCAGTCATTTCGTTTCGTTGTTCTTCGGTTTCTCTGGTTCTCACGGTACTCATTCTCTTTCGTTGCTAATTTAAACGTCCTTCGTGCTCTTCGTCTGTTTCGTTTTTTCGCTATTCTTTTTGTTTTCGACGTTTTGCTTCAGAACTGGCAAGATATTCTCCTCTGTTATATTTGGGCATTGTCTAAAACATAAATTAAATCAATTTTTACTAACAAATATACTAAATACCACTTAAATACTTTTCACCCTTCATTTTCGATTTATATTCAGTCACTGTATCACTTTGGCTACTCACATTTCACTGTTCGTCTTCATTCACTCACTGAACTACTTTTTCATCCTGGAGTCTTCCAGAATGTTGCAGACTATTCCCAAACATTCTAGAACATTCCGAATCACTGTGGAACATTCCGTAACATTCACGAATGCTGTGGAATGTTTTAGAACACTCTCGAATGTTCTGGAAAGTTCACAAAAAGTCTCGAACGTTCTGGAATATTCTAGAAATTTTTGGAAGGTGAGACTTCCCAGCCCTTACATCTTCAAAAGCACACCCTTCAGGGGAAAGCGGGACCCTTCTTCATGGATGGGGTGTAGAGGACTACCATATCATATAACTGCCTCGATCGTACCGGAACTCGTTTCTGAGATATAGCGGCTCGCACATTGTGCACTTAGTTTATAAGATGTATTGATTAGTGGTAGCAGGAGCAGTAGCACAAATATTGAAAGTATTAACTTTTTAGTTCGTAGTATTATTTTCTCACATTAGCTCTAGAGACAATAATTTTGGTACTATTTTCATATTAAAATTGTTATTTCATAGGTAACTGTGATCTAAACAAGAGACTGTATGTGTGAAACTCTAGTCCAAAGCGGGAGAGAGCCCAGTGGGCCTAATCAGATTAGGTTACATAAATAAACACAACGTCATAAAGGAACTTTGGGGACTTAGAAGCGACACTGACAGCAGATGGAACGCATTATCAAGATATATAGAATAAAAATGGAAAAAAAGCTCATAACTAAGCAAATACGTCTGGTATTTTAGAACGACAATATATCTAGAAAGGAGTGAATGTACGAGACTTTCTAGGAAAACATTCTTACAGAGGGAGCAGAAGTGTTGAATATGACGAAAAAGGAAGACCTCATGTAATAGAAATGATGGGTTATGTGTTGCAAAAACACAACAATGAACACGGTAAGGATTGAAGATATTGGTACAACGGACAGAAAGGAGACAATTAAATGGTTCTGGGAAACATGGTAATGATAACAGAATACATCACAAAATGGATTACGGTAGACAACCAACGGTACTGTAAGACAATCGCTACAGGTACAGGATTGTATGGCAAATACCCGGAGCTCTTTAATGAATCTGTATGAATGCTACGAAACTATCTGATCGGACGTCAAAAAGACACCATCACAAGTTACATTCATTTATATTTATTCATCTGAGACTTATATCAAAGGCAAGCAGTTAGCTTGTGCAGTTAGACCTCTTAAAATGGTAAACCTATATCAATTCTTTGCACACTACTGGGAAATGTATGGCAGAGGGTACTTCCGAAAGTATCATTTATTAGGGCCTGTTACCAGTCCATTCATACATGGAGTAATAAAAAAATGACCTCTGCATAAATTCTACTTAGTTGAGTCTTAATTTTGCAATCCTACGAAAGAAGTAGATAGTGCGTTGTAGAGTATTACTACTCGTGTTTTGCGAGGTGGCATCCATCTTCAGGCGTCGGTCAGTTTCGCAGCATTTTTGTGTCACTCTAGCTTGGGGCAGACCGACCTGTGTCCATCTGTTCTCCCTTTATTTATGTTGTTGTTGTTGTGGTCTTCAGTCCAGAGAGTGGTTTGATGCAGCTCTCCATGTTACTCTATCCTGTGCAAGGTTCTTCATCTCCCAGTACCTACTGCAACCTACATCCTTCTGAATCTGCTTAGTGCATTCATCTCTTGGTCTCCCTCTACGATTTTTACCCTCCACGCAGCCCTCCAATACTAAATTGGTGATCCCTTGATGCCTCAGAACATATCTTGCCAACCGATCCCTTCTTCTAGTGGAGTAGTAGTGCCACATATTACTCTTCTCCTCAATTATAGTCAATACCTCCTCATTAGTTACGTGATCTACCCATCTAATTTTCAGCATTCTTCTGTATCACTACATTTCGAAAGCTTCTATTCTCTTCTTGTCCCAACTATATATCGTCCATGTTTCTCTTCCATACAAATACTTTCAGAAACGACTTCCTAACACTTAAATCTATACTCGATGTTAACAAATTTCTCTTCTTCAGAAACGGTTTCCTTGTCATTGTCAGTCTACATTTTATATCCTCTCTACTTTGACCATTATCAGTTTTTTTTTCTCCCCAAATAACAAAACTCCTTTACTACTATAAGTGTCTCATTTTCTAATCTAATTCCCTCAGCAGCACCCGACTTAAATCTACTACATTCCATTATCCTCGTTTTGCTTTTGTTGATGTTCATCTTATATGCTCCTTTCAAGACGCTGTCCATTCCATTCAACTGCTCTTCCAAGTCCTTTGCTGTCTCTGATAGAATTACAATGTCATTGGTGAACCTCAAAGTTTTTATTTCTTCTCCATGGATTTTAATACCGTCTCCGAATTTTTCTTTTCTTTCCTTTACTGCTTGCTCAATATAGAGATAGAATAACAACGGGGATAGGCTTCAACCCTGACTGACTCCTTTCCCAACCACTGCTTCCCTTTCATGGCTCTCGACTGCCTTCTGGTTTCCGTACGAATCGTAAATAGCCTTTCGCTCCCTGGCGTATTTTACACCTTTATTTAAATACTTTCAATATCTCCTGTCAGTCCTGTTTGGTATGGGTCTTAAACGTTTCGCCGGCCGTTGTGACCGAGCGTTTCTAGGCGCTTCAGTCTGGAACCTCGCGACCACTACGGTTGCAGGTTCGAATCCTGCCTCGGGCATGGATGTTTGTGATGTCCTTAGGTTAGTTATGTTTAAGTCGTTCTACGTTCTAGGGAACTGATGACCTCAGATGTTAAGTCCCATAGTGCTCAGAGCTATTTGAACCATTTGTTTAAACGTTTGAACAATATTCTAGGATGGATTCCACGAGTATTTCGTAAGCGATCTCCTTCGTGGACTGATTGTATTTTACCCAGTATCCTAACAATCAACCTAAGTGGCTACCTTCTCAACTTACGACCGAGCTTATATGGCCAGTCCATTTAATACCTCGATAGATTGTTACAATCATATATTCGTTTGAGTTGACATTCCAGTTATGATACATTGACATTATAGGATGCTCCAGTCTTTTCATTTTGGGAATATAAATTTTGTCATATTTAAAAATCCTAAAGCAGGTTGCTCACCATTTTACCTCTCTGAAATCTTATTAAGATTTTCAGATAGTACTTCAATACAAGTGAAATAAATGGAAATGATCGTATGGCATCGTTGGCCAGGAGGCCCCGATTCGGTGAAATTCGGGCGCGCCGTCGATGAGGACGAAACGGTGATAAGAACAACCCAACACCCAGTCCCCGAGCGGAGAAAATCTCCAACCCAGCCGAAAATCGAACCCAGGCCCGCTTACATGGGAGCCGAGCACGTTACCACCCAGCTAAGCAGGCGAACGTTGCAGATCAGTATTTAACATTTTCTGCTAGGTCACTAGCACACAACAAGGTCAGCATCGATTCCGTGAAACCATGATAGGTTCCGCTTCCGACGCTTCAACATTCTACCTTTCGGTTCACGTATGCTGCACTGTTTTGCCGTGATGTGGTCTCACTCTGTGTACAGGGGCCCGTTTCCAGAGCTCTGGAATAAAAATTCCTGATTAACTGCAGACGGAATTGAGTGTGCGCGGGTGTGTCTACACGGCGATTCCACAAAGCGATCCTTGAGCAAACGCAAAAGCTTTGAAACGCGATTACAGCTTTCGCTGTTCGAGTCGCGGAACACGTTTGCACGGGAAACAGTGGCGACCGCGACCACGCTGCTCGCGCTCCCGGCCTGCGGGCTGTTTGCCGTTCAGCGCTGGCAGCGGCGGCGTGACCGCTGATGCTGCGGTAGGCCGCACAGGTTATTTCGAAAAACGAGGAATAAGAACTGGAGATATTTTCAGTGGAATTTTACAATATTGCATGCGTCACTGGGCACCAGACTAATACTGGTGCGTCGAAAATACTACAAAAGTCTAAACCTGCATATCTGAAATCTATATCTACATTCAGCCGTGGTATATTTTGCTGCTTTGAAGAGCGCGCCGCAGCGCGTAGTGTGGAGCAATGGCCCTCCGTTTCTGGCGTTGACGCAGCTGTGGCAATCGCAGCTTTTGTGTCTCCCTCTGGTGGAAAATGGAAAAGTTGCCTGTTCACGTGCATTTAAGGGGCGCCTTGAGCTCAGCACGGGGTCAGTCAGTCAGTCAGTCGGAGGCAGCTGGTCAGCCAGGGCAGTCTGTCAGTCTCGGCGAGTCTAGTAGCTTGGTCATTCGGTGTGAGGCTACGTCCGTCTCGCGCCAACAGTTGCTGGTCTGGCTCTCGGTTGCATTTGTGCGGCAGTTAGTGTCTGTCTGTCATCGGAGTGCCTGTATGTTTGTCGTTTGGATCAAGCCAGAAAATGAGAGTCTTGCCACTCCGCGAGTAACAGAACTCATCTAGTGGTCGCCCGGTCGGAGCTGAGTCCCTGCATCTGAGTCTGCGCGGTAGGCTGCCAGTCTGCTCCAGTTGCTCGGGCACGATCATCGGCGGCTGGATTGTTCGTTGGTCGGTCGCACACTGGGACACAAGATGGCTTGTCCGACTGGAGCGTCAGCGCATGTGAGGTCGCCATGTGAGTCCAGTGGCCGCGCCGTATAGCGAGTTGTAGTGCCTTCGCGGCCGACACGAGAGCAAGAGGCGTGAAACCACGACATCGGTCTGGCCGGGGTGAGCTGTGACACCGTGACACGGGAGATCGGTGCACCTTCCTGCGTCCGTTGAAGCGGCTGGCAGCTGACGGTTCGGAAGAGCGTTTTGGGGATGCTGCGCCAGGTCTTCGCCAGCAATCGCAGTTATTAGAATTTGAGTGATCAGTGATATGTTGTTTCAGTTACTTGTTAAATTCTACTTGTGTGGTTGGTCAGTCTCTTGTCCTCAGCTTGCTCGTTTGTCTCTCGTCCGTATTTGTTCGGCAGTTAGTGTCGGTCTGTCTGTCTGTCCGTCGGTCTGCCATACGTTAATAGCTGCCTCTGTCATGTTTGTCGGATTCGGTGTTAACGAATTTATAGAATAAAGCTAAAGGCCGAATTCCTGAAATATGTTTTTATCTTGCCTATCATCTTGCGAGGCGGTATATATGTAATGCAGATCATGTTGTACACTTTCTGTAAGTGTGAATTTCATGGGTTTTATTTAAATAGTCATTTTTGTAAGGTTGCCACCCTAACACCATAAAAGCCCTTTTAAAAACAAATTACACTTTTGGTGGAAAATAATTTCTTAGTGTGAGTGTTTGTACTATTTCCATCCCTCTTACACGGTGCATAGTTAATGTGTTTGTGTGATTTGTTAAAATTTTTAGTTTAAACAATCTGGTGTGTTGCAAATTTGCACCAGCGTACTTTACAGATGTCGTTGTGAGCGGTCGTGACTACGGCCGTGTTGAAATGGAGCGGTAGCTTCTCAGCCCGAAGGCTCCTACTGTAACAAAAAAAAAAAAAAAAAATTATTCTGCCTCTGAACAATTGTAACTTGACATTTCAAGAGTGCCTTTCTGCTTACAATTTTAAATCTGTTTTGAAAATCTTTTAGGAATACAATTCACATTTGTTAAATTGTAACTTGATATTTCGAGGGTGCTTTTCTGCTTATAAATTTTAAATCTGTTTTTAAAAGGCTTTTGTGAATAAAATTTCCATTGGTTGAAATTTAATTTGTTATCATCAGTTACTCCTTGGCAACTACTTCCACGCTCACATAGTGTGTTAATGTTCTTAATGAATCGCTAGTAAATAAAGTAAATTCTTTAAGAAAAGATTTTGAAAGTAAATTTACGGTTCATATATACCTACATAAAGACAAGATGTTGTTTAGAGTTGTTACGAAAACTCTCGAATAGCTCCTGACCGATTTACTTCAAATTTTTACACAATACTCTAGTCAACATTGAGACGGAATCAATATACAAAAAGAAACACATTTACTGCTTGCTGTATGAGAATCAGCCTGTGAGGATTTGGACCTTCTAGATCTCACAGGAGTGGAGATACTGACAACAGGTGTTTTCTACCCCTGACATGCTGTCTACTCTGCTTGTCAGACGTGTTAAGCAGATGGTATTGGTATGCCTTGAAGGGGATACATGTGCAAATGGACACTGCGGAGCATAGAGAGAGAGGAGTAAGTGGATAGTGAGATAGTGGAGAGGATAAGATAGACAGGGAAAGGGTGAAGGAGGAGGTAGATAGACAAAGTGGGGGAAGAGGTGGTGGGCAGAGAGAGAGGAAGAGAAGTAGATGGACAAAGACAGTGAAGGGAGGAGGAGATGAAGAGAGAGAGTGGTGAGGACTAGGTGGACAGATAGAGGTCGGGCAATGAAGTGGACAGAGAGGTAAGGACAGAGAGGGGGACAAAAATGTTTTGCATCACCCCAGTTCCGAGAGTTCTGGAACTTGTACAGAAATTTGGATTAGAGATCAACATAAACATCATTTCCGCCCTTTCATTGCACATCAAAATCACCCATTGCATGTTGTACCACAAAACAGCGAGATTTTCAAAGGCAGTGGTCCAGATTTCTTTACACACTGGTACCTCTAATGCACAACAGCACGTCCTCTTACATTGATGAAGTTCATCAAGGCACTGTTGGTCCACATTGTCCAACTTCTCAACAGCGATTCGGCGTATCCCCTGAGTAGTTGGTGGGTCACATTATCAATAAACAGCCCTTTTCAATCTATCCCAGGCATGTTCCATAAGGCTTATGTCTAGAGAACATGCTGGCCACTCTAGACGAGCGATGTCGTTATCCTGGAGGAAGTCATTCACAAGCTGTGCACGAGGGGGGTGCGAATTCTCGTCCATGAAGAAGAATGCCTCGTCAATATGCTTCCGATATGGTTGCACTATCTGTCGCAGGATAGCATTCACGTATCGCAAAGCCGTTACTGCGCCTACCACGACCACCAGCGGCGTACGTCGGCCCCACATAATGCCACCCCAAAACAGCAGGGAACCTACACCTTGCTGCTCTCGCTGTACAGTGTGTCTAAGGCGTTCTGCCTGACAGGGTTGCCTCCAAATAGTTCTCTGACCATTTTCTGGTTGAAGGCATATGCGACACTCATCGGGGAAGAGAACGTGATGACAATCCTGAACGGTCCATTTTGCATCTTGTTGGGCCCATTGTACCGCGGTGCATGGTGTCGTGGTTGCAAATATGGACCTCGCCACGATGCTCGGGAGTAAAGTTGCATATCATGCAGCCTACTGCGCACAGGTTGAATCGTAACACGACGTCCTGTAGCTGCACGAAATGCATTATTCGACGAGGTGGCGTTGATGTCACGGTTCCTCCGAGACGTAATCCGTAGGCAGCACTCATCCACTGGAGTAGTAGCTCTTGGGCGGTCTGAGCGAGGGACGTCATCAACAGTTCCTGTCTCTCTGTATCTCCTCCATGTCCGAAAAATATCGCTTTGGCTCACTCCGAGACGCCAAGACACTTCCGTTGTTGAGAGCCCTTCCTGGCACAAAGTAACAATGCGAACGCGATCGAACCGCGGTACTGACCGTCAGGGATGGCTGAACTACTGACAACACGAGCCATGTACCTTCTTCCTTTTGGAATGACTATAAATTTTAGGGTGTTGGACCTCCTCCGTCTAACAAGCGCCGCTCATGGATGATTGTTTACGTCTTTGGGGGGGGGGGGGGGGGAGGGGTGTTTAGTGACATCCCTGAACAGTCAAAGGGATAGTGTCTGGCTTACAGTATCCACAGTCAATGTCCATCTTCAGGTGTTCTAGGAACCAGGGTGATGTAAAACTTTCTTTTTATGTGCGTATATTTATTAATCACATATACAAGTGAAGCTTTGGGGCAAATGGCAGTTTATAATAAATTGAAATGTGTTTCAGTTTTATACATTGCTGACCATTGCAACCGCAACACATGGAAAGACGGTAAATAACATTTCACTTACTGTGCCTATACACTGCAGCTGGAAGAATTCATGATTAAATTATTGTTGATTTGAAGGGGGGGGGGGGGGGGGGGGAGGGCATGAAGCGAAAAAAGTTTAGTATACAGAACGGCCAGCTCTGTCAGAAAAAAGTGACTCAAACCTACCTAGGCATGCAGCCGAACTGCTTGGTTGACATAGTTACTTGGAGATGCAATAACAACTCGTAGAGGAAGAATGAGGCCATATTATATAGCTGGAACACTAATGCATAAACGCTGAATAGGTCACTTAGTAAAACGTTATCAGTGAATGATTTTAATATTATGCATTTCAAGATACCATCATCAGATGTCTGTGAAACAGAGGATACCTAGTTATGTGCCGGCCGCTATGACCGAGCGGGTCTAGGCGACTCATTCCGGAACCGGACTGCTGCTACGGTCGCAGGTTCGAATCCTGCCTCGGGCATGGATGTGTGTGATGTTCTTAGGTTAGTTAGGTTTAAGTTAGTCTAAGTCTATGGGGCTGATGACCTCAGATGTTAAGTCTCATAGTGCTTAGACCCATTTGAACCATTTGAACCTAGTTATGTAATAAGAACAACAATCACATGCTGCTTTACAAAAACATCCGTAAGTTACAACTAAGAGACACATACTAGATACAATGTGTTTTACATATGAGCTGAAGTCGTAAGTTTGTAGTGTAATGTATTATATGTATGTAACATATAATTTCAGTTAATCTGTAAAAAGATGTATCTGGTATGTGTCTTTTCCTTGAAACCTACGGATATTTTTGTGATATACCGTATCACTGCTGTTGCTCGTATTACACGACTATGTATGCTTTGTTTCACATACATCTGATGATAGGTTATCCCAAAACGCGTAACATTTTACTCATTCATTCACGTTTTACTAAGTGACCTGTTCAGAATTTGTGTATAAACCTTTGTGGCTAGCGAGGGCGGCTTTCTACGAACAGATGTTTTAAAAATGTCAAATTTCCTCACAGACTCGTCGAAGATAGGGCACAATTGCCACCAATACAATTCAAATATGTAACAACTGTTGTACTAATGTGGACCAGAGGGGATCCTGTTGTGTACAAAAGGCATCCCATTCAATCGCATCAGGTGTTCAACAATATGAGGATGACAAATGCATGCTGACAACTTTCGTTCTCCTGGGAGTATCCACACCTGGATTTGTCCATCATAATGCTAACACACAGAGCTCGGACTCTGTCGGCGAGCTTCCCTGTAACGCTAAATCAGGAAAAGACACAATAATCACTGTGATGATTCCATAGTGCTCTACGTATTCTCGTGCTGTTCGTGTTGTAGGGCTGCTACCCAGTCTTTAGACAACAAATTACAAGTCTTTAGCAACAGTAATGAGAAACATTGTGAAAACCGCGATGAAGCCTTGGCATTAATAGCCACAGGTCTGTAGCCGCAAGTGTGGTAGAAAGTGGATTGCTAGGGGCAAACGGTGCCGCACCACGTAACCATGTAGCAAATGGGGCAGTGTCACCACACTGGAGCGAAGCGACCACTTCTCACTGCAAAAATCAGCGGCACACCACGACGCCAGAGCTGTGCCAAAAACGAGAGGGCTAACCACTACAAGCAGCAGACCGTACTACACCTTCCTCCAGCATCACGTCCGCGGTACTTGGTGCCCACAGCCTCACTGACCTCCCGTGTGTGCCTGTTGCCATTGTCGCTGAGATCTTAACAGTAATCTTTCAATTACTGTCCGCGAGTGGATTCCACATACTGCTATTGCGGCTGTGTGCGGAGCCAAGAAACCGTCCCCCGAGTGGAGCGACAACTCAGCACTACACGTAGCACCGCTGATGTCAACGGCCGTGGCATCTAAAGGCTGCTAGCCTCAGTAGCACAGGACGCCCACTGAGCAACTCCAAGCCATCTGCTCATCAGCCCCAGTTAAGGGCATCTATTGAAGTCATTAAAAGTCATTTGTTAACAGCGTTTGCTTCACATTCCTCTTCCTTGCACCACCACTCACTCATCCCCGAGCGTGCCCATCATGCTTCATAAGGAACACTTGTCTTACTTTAAATCAGCCATGGTCCAGAAATAGCGTTTCGACTAATAATCCAAACTTCATCAGTCCCAGGTTCCATCCCATGTACTTCTTACGTTTAGAAAAAACAGTCAGAAATGGCGGCCAAATACTTGGGATATAAGAGGTCGCCAATGCTCTGCCAACGGTCTTCTAAAAGAAGGACAAAGAAGCGGACAGATGTTGCAGGCATCTTACTTCCCATGAAGTGGAAAACTGCATCTAAAATGTGGAAAAATCAGTAATTATACACAATACGAGGATACAGAAGGCATAGAAACCGTTGCTTTAAAGATACGTAACCTGTACCCACATGACAAGGGGTCTCTGTTGAAAAGTTGTCACGATGATCTCAAAATGGGTCAAATGGCTCTGAGCACTATGGGACTTAACTTTTGAGGTCATCAGTCCCCTAGAACTTAGAACTACTTGAACCTAACTGACCTAAGGACATCACACACATCCACGCCCGAGGCAGGACTCGAACCTGCGGCCGCAGCGGTCGCGCGCTTCCAGACTGTAGCGCCTAGAACCGCTCGGCCACCCCGGCCGGCACGATGATCTCTTTACTGGCAAAAGATTCAGGATCTCCAATAGGGGATACCGAGGAAGAGATGACCACGAGAAAAATGTTCCATACCTAACGAAAGGCTAGCGTTAAAAAAGTCGCATCGTGGGAGATCAGAATTCTGAGTGTGGCAGGGAAGCTATAAAAGTGAAAAGGTATTGCAAACGCTCATAGTAACTACTGTAGCGATGAGTACAGTGAAAAGAAAAGAAGATAATGACTTTAGGTCAGGCGGTTATAGTATTAAATCCGTGTCAACAGAAAATAGTGTAAAGGGAGTACGAGTTGTAAAGATTTAATGCGTAATTCAGTAGGCTATGTGAAGGGAGATAAAATTATGGGTAGTCGAAACGCTGTAGTAGCGAAAGAGGTAGACGATGGACTTAAGCTGCTGTAGAATATGGGCTGGGAGTTGGAAATAATGGAGGGGGAGGACTATTTATGCTATAAATTTCATCTAGTAAAAGTGAATACTCTGTTCCAATGTCACAGAAGGAGGAGGTATACTGCAAAAGACCTAGAGACACGGAAAGATTCCAGGTGGATTACATCACGGTCAACCAGAGATTCCGAAATCAAGTATTGGTTTTAAGACTTGCCAACAGGAGGATAAAGACTCGTATCACATTTTAGCAATGATGCTGAGTACACTGAAGAGAATCGTTTAGAAAAATCAGTGTGGAAAGAAGTGGGATACTCTCCTAAAACCTTGGGTAACAAAAGACATACTTCAGCTGATCGATGAATGAAGGAAGCACAAAATGTTTAAGCAATAACCTGAAATCACGTAGGAACGAGACAGGAAGAAATCGAAAAGCAGATGATCATTAGGAAGACTATTCCAGCATACGGAAGAGTCTAAACAACTACCTGTGAAAATTAAAGGTAAAGACGTCAACATTAAGGGTACAAATGGTGGGTGGTTTGTGGGATTAAAGGGACCAGACTGCTACGGTCATCGGTCCGTTTTTCCAAAACTGAAAAACACCCACACAGAATAAAAACGACAATGGAAAAGACGGCAGACGACACAGGACAAGAAAGACGTGGACAGAGCCCAGACAAAAGGAATGAAAATCACACAGAGTGTGACAGTGGTTGGCCGACCATAGAGACAAAAAAAGGAAAAGCCAACCCCCGACAGACATACTAAAAACTCAGACTAAAATCTTAGGCCAAAGGCCAGAATCAATACAAAAAGGACAAACAGATGAAGTGATAAAATCACCCTGCCTGAATAAAACGCAAAACTAAGCCTGCCATACTAGTGTCATCTTTTAGAAGGGCAGGGAGCGTGTCAGGCAGCACAAACGTCTGCCTGACCACAGTTCAAAGAGGACAGGCCAACAAAATGGGGATCAGTGTCAAAGCTGACCTCCAGCGACATAGAGTCAGGCCCTCGTGGCGCAGTAAATGGCTGCGTGTCAAGCGGGTGTGGCCAATGCGGACCCGACAAAGGACTACTGAGTCCCTGCGAGTGGCTCGCATGAATGACCGCCACACATCTGTCGTCTCCTTGATAAGACGGAGTTTGTTTGGCGAGGTCAGGTTGCACCATTCAGTGCCCCACAGTTCGAAAACTTTGCAGCGTAAGATCGCTCGCAAATCGGTCTCCGGGAGGCCAATGTCCAGAGATGGTTTACTGGTAGCCTGTTTGGCCAGGCTGTCAACATGTTCATTGCCCGGTATCCCATCATGGCCTGTGGTCCACACAAAGACCACAGAGCGGCCGCAACAGGCAGGAGTATGGAGGGACTCCTGGACAGCCATCACTAGACCAGAGCGAGGGAAGCACTGGTCGATAGCTCGTAAACTGCTCAGGGAGTCGCTACAGATAACGAAGGATTCGCTTGAGCAGGAACGGATATACTCAAGGGCACGAAAGATGGCGACCAGCTCAGCAGTGAACGCTGCAGCCAGCCGGCAATGAATATTGTTCGTAATGGTCCCCTAGAGTCAGAGCATAAGCGACACGACCATCAACCATCATACCGTCAGGATAAACAACGCCAGAGTCCTGATACGTGGCAAGGAGGGAAAGAAAGCGGCGGCGGAATGCCTCCGGAGGAACTGAGTCCTTTGGGCCCTTTGCCAATTCGACCTGAAGGCAAGGGCGGGGCACGCACCACGGGGGTGTACGCAGAAGGTCCCGGAAAGGAAGTGGAAGAGGGAAAACCTCAAGCCCTGAGAGAAGCTCTCTGACCGCGATCGTGCAAGCCGACCAAAACCGACATTCTGGGAGATGGACGACTGACTGAGGCACAGGAGACGATAATTTGGATGCCCGGGCAAGCTAAAAACATGTGCAGCATAAGCGGCCAGTAAACTTTGGCACTGTAACTGCAGTGGAGGGACACCTGCCTTCACAAGCAAGCTGTTCACAGGGCTGGTCCGGAACGCACCAGAGGCAAGTCGTATCCCGCTGTGAAGGATTGGGTCCAGCGCTCGCAAGCAGAAGGGGATGCTGAACCATAAGCAAGACTCCCTAATCCACACGGGACTGCATTGACGCCTGGTTGAGCAGTAATAGGGCAGATAGGTCGGCGCCCCAGCTGGTGTGGTTAGGCATCGCAGAGCATTAAGATGGCACCAACACATCTGTTTAAGCTGCCGAATATGTGGGAGCCAAGTCAACCGGGCATCAAAAACCACACCCAAAAACCAATGTGTCTTCACTACAGCAAGACGTTCGCTGGCACGATAAAGCCGCGGCTCAGGGTGAAATGTTCGTCGCTGGCAGAAATGCATAACGCAGGTCTTGGCAGGCGAAAATTGACAGCCGTGTGCTACAGCCCAAGACTGCGCCTTGCGGATACTGCACTGCTGCTGACGTTCAACAGCTGCAATGCCAATGGAGCTATAGTAGAGGCAGAGGTCGTCAGCATATAAGGAAGCTGAAAGAGACGGTCCCAAAATCGGCAGTGGACCCAGAAGACCCCAATCATGAAGCGTAGAGAGGATGTTATGGCGCCATGTCGTATCGTACGACTTCCGCATGTCAAAAAAGACGGCGACGAGGTGCTGACGGCGGGCAAAGGCCGTACGGATGGCTGACTCCAGGCTCACCACGTTGTCGGCGGCAGAGCGGCCTTTAAGGAACCCACCCAGAGACTCGAGTGCACAACTCAACCGCCGGCTCACCATGCGTTCGAGCAACTTGCAAAGAACGGTGGTGAGGCTAATGGGGCTGTATCTGACCACCTCCAATAGGTTCTTGCCAGGTTTCAAAACGGGGATAACAATTCTTTCCCGCCATTGCGACGGAAACTCACTCCCGACCCAGATATGGTTGCAAAGGTCGAGGAGGCGTCGCTCGCAGTCCACTGAGAGGTGTTTCAGCATCTGACAGTGAATGCGATTGGGCCCATTAGCTGTGTCAGGGCAAGCTGCTAGGGCACTGTGGAATTCCCACTCACTGAATGGAACATTTTGGGATTCAGAATGATGGGTGTGAAATGAAAGGCCCCAATGTTCCACCCGCTCTTTAATGGATAATTCCCAGAAGCGGAACTCAGAGCAAAATGCTCTGCCAAACGGTTTGCAATTACGTCGGAGTCAGTACAAACTGCTCCATTCAGTGACAGTGCAGGGACGCTGACAGGGGTCCAATAGCCATAGAGGTGCCTAATCTTGGCCCAAACCTGCGATGGAGAGATGTGGAGCCCAATGGTGGAGACATGCCGTTCCCAGCACTCCTGCTTGCGTTGGCGAATAAGGCGGCGGGCCCGCGCATGCAGCCGTTTAAAGCCCATGAGGTGTTCGACTGAGGGATGTCGGGTGTGACGCTGCAGCGACCGCCGGCGATATTTAATCGCCTTGGCGATCTCAGGCGAACACGAGGGCACAGTCCTCCGCCGAGGGGACCCAGAAGAACGGGAAATGGCAGATTCTGCGGCAGTAACGATAGCGGTGGTGACCGAGTGAACCACTGCGTCATCAGAAGGAGGTGCAATAGCGGCCATGGAGGAGAACAAATCCCAGTCAGCCTTATTCATAGTGCATCTGCAAGGGCGCCCAGTAGAGTGACGCTGTGGCAGTGACAGGAAGATCGGAAAGTGATCGCTACCACACAGGTCGTTATGCACACTCCATTGGACAGATGGTAAGAGGCTAGGGCTGCAGATCGATGGCTGAGTGTGCAATGCGCCACAGTGAAATGTGTGAAGGCGCCATAATTTAAAATGGAAAGGTCAAGCTGTGTCAATACAAGCTCAATGGTGGCGCCTTGACCTGTTGCCACTGACCCACCCCACGGAGGGTTATGGGCGTTGAAGCCGCTCAGTAACAGGAAAGTTGGCGGCAACTGGGCTATCAGCGCAGCCAGGACATGCTGTGGGACATCACTATCCGGTGTAAGATAAAGACTGCAGAGGGTAACAGCCTGTGGCATCCACACCCGAACAGCGACAGCCTCTAAAGGTGTTTGTAGAGGGACAGATTCGTTGTGAAGGGAGTGAATGACACCGCCAGATACCCTTTCATAAGCTGCCTGGTTCCTATAATAACCCTGGTAGCCACGGAGGCTGGGGTTCGCATTGCCGGAAACCAAGTTTCTTGAAGAGAAATGCAGAGGAAAGGGTGAAAGCTGATAAGTTGTCGGAGATCAGCAAGATGGTGGAAGAAACCGGTGTAGTTCTACTGGAGGATGATATTGTCCATGGCTGAGAAAGGCGTGAAGGGACTGGGGAGGCAGATTACGCCGCTGGGTCACCTACTGCCTCCATTTGAGCACCTGTGCAAGTGCTATCTATTGCGTCCGAAGGACCGGCGAGATCAAGGTCCTCAGCGGAATGCAGAATATCCACCTCATCTTCAGATGCAGAGCTGGAAGGCTGCGGTGGGGTGGGTGCCACCGCGAGTTCCTTGGGCTTAGAGTTCTTCTTCTTGGATTTTTCACACTGCTCCTTGGGATTCACTGGTTGGGAGGGCTTCACCAATTCAGTCTTCGGGACAGAGGAGGATCACGAAGCCCTATGACCAGCTGGCTGTGGGCACTTATGCCACTGTCGCCCGTCAGCCTTCTTGCTTGTGGAAACTTGGGAAGGGAGGGACCCAAGGGAACCCTTGTGAGCATGAGAAGCCGAAGAAGTTGGACACTTCTTCGGCTTAGAAGTGGGGACGGATGTCCCCGATGTGTGTGGGGGTGTTGCTCTTGAGGTAGGTGGCATAGGAGGGTAGTGCCCCCCCCCCCCCCCCCACGCAAGGGGGCATGTGGAGATGCATGGCTCGCCAATGCACCTGGAATTCTCTGAACTGACAGGATAGTACAGTATAGGAAGATGTCATTCACACGGGATGTAGTCATACTGTATTTCCCCTTAGCCTCAGTATAGGTCAGTTGGTCCAGGGTCTTATATTCCATTATTTTGAGCTCTTTCTGTAAGATCCTGCAGTCTGGTGAGCAAGGTGAATGAGGCTCTCCACAGTTGACACAGATGGGAGGTGGGGCACATGGAGTATCAGGATGTGATGAGCGTCCGCAATCTCGACAAGTGAGGCTGGAAGTACAGCGGGAAGTCATATGGCCGACCTTCCAGCACTTAAAGCATCGTATCGGGGAGGGATATAGGGCTTGACGTCACAATGGTAGACCATCACCTTGAACTTCTCCGGTAAGGTATCACCCTATAAGGCCAAGATAAAGGCACTGGCAGCAACCTGATTGTCCCGCTCTAAGTTGGCGCGCAGCTGGTCATCAGACTGCAAAAGTAGGTCTCCATGGAAAATAATACCCTGGACCATATTCAAACTCTTATGTGGTGTGATGGTAACGTTAACATGCCCCAACTTGTCACAAGCAAGTAACCCGTGTGACTGGGCAGAGGACGCCGTTTCTATCACCACTGACCCCGAGATCATTTTGGACAAGCCCTCCACCTCCCCAAACTTGTTCTTTAAATGCTCTACAAAGAACTGAGGCTTTGTGGGCATGAAAGACTCCCCATCAGATCTCGTACAAACTAGGAACCGGGGTGAATAACTGCCATTCTGAGACTTACGCTCCTCCCACGGTGTAGCCAGAGAGGGGATCGTTTGCGGATCATATTTCTGAGCGTTAAATTGAGCCCGAGAACGCTTAGAGACTGCTGGCGGCTGGCCACCAACGAGAGATGATGTACCAAGCTTCATTGCAGGTCATTCACCCTGATACCACACACTCCGACCATGGGCCCTCCCCACGGGCGCCACCCAGCCTCCGCAAGGGCTACCTAGCAGGATGGCCATTGCCTGGAGTCCCGATGACCCAGGGAGATAGGCATCTATCCCTTGGCATACGTGGGGAGTTAACGGCGAAGGAATCACCAGAGCGATCCCTGTGTTGTCAGGAGGCTACAAGCAACAGGGTAAATGGTGGCCCACCACAAGGGACTGGCTACCGTGTTGGATCTTAGGTGAAAAAATTTCCAAGGTCGTCGTCGCAGCAAAAAGCGACACTGCACATTGCAGCGTGGTAATCGCACCCAGGGACGTATCCTCGCCCAAGAGATGGAAAACGAGCGGAACACCATTGCAACGACGAGAAAGCCGGCTAAAGTTCTCAACACACGACTGACACAGTGAACCATGTAAGGGGCCCTTCCCAAATTGGCTCGCTCTTCGGAAGAATTTAGAAAGATGGAGGTCAAACCCAAGAGGGGACCATGACACAAGGCCAAAACTTTTGAGACTCCTTTTAGTCGCCTCTTACGACAGGCAAGAAGACCGCAGGCCTATTCTTACCCCCAGACCTGCAGGGGGGAGGAGGAGGAAGGGGTACAAAAGGAATTCCATTTTTAGTCACAGGGTGGATATGTGGAAAGAGTACGATGGAGGGTGTACGAAGTGCATAAACTTTCTAATCACGTGATGAAAGAAGAAATGGTAGTTGGCATGGAAGATATAGGGGACTACGCTTTATAATCAGAATTAACAGAGCTTTGATAGTCTTGCGACCAAATATGACGCAAGGCATAGATACCATTTCTTCGTAATTTCTAAAGTCATTGAGAGAAGTGACAACCAAACGACTATTCAAGCAGGATTGTAGGATGTCAGTCTGAGAACATACCATCAGACTATCGAAAAAAAAGTCGTCCACTCTATCCCGAACTTAGAATTGACTGATATGGGAGAGAATTATCACGCTATTAGCTTAACATCTCATCACTCAAGTTACTGACAATAATTTTATGTTGAAGCATTGAAAACAAAACTGAGTATTGAATATAAAATTGAGAATCTCTTAGATGACGATCAATGTGGATGTGGAGAAAGGTAATGGTACCAGAGTATATGTACTGATGTATCTCTTGATAATGGAAACAAGATGGAAAACAAATTAAGAAACGTCCACGGGTTCTGCCGACCTAGGATGCCAATACAAAGTTGTGCAATGAGTTCGGAAATGAAAAATAGGGTTCAAGATATTAGATAAGGTGGGTAATGTACCATATGTACAATAAATAAGAATAGATGGCCAAAACCGAAGTTCTCCCATTAGAGACAGTATAAAATACTTTTTGTTCAATCTATACATAGAAGAACCAATGACGAAAATAAAAGAAAGGTTCAGAAGTGGGATTGAAATCTAGGGTAAAGAGTACTGATGATAAGATTCGCAGATGACATTGCTATCCTCTGTGAAAATGAAGAAGTAAACGAACTGTTGAATGAAATGAAATCACTAATAAGCACACGCTATAGATTGAGAGCGAACCAAGAATGGACAGAAATATTGAGGGGCAGCAAAAATGAAATTAGCGATAAACTTAGCATTGAAACTGGGGATAACGGAAAAGAAAAAATGATGACATTCGGCTTTAGAGCAAGGAAGACATGAATAGCGAACCATTAGAGGCAAAGAGGGAATTTCTGGCGTAAGGAAGTCTGCTAATACCAAACAACAGCCCACTCTGAGGAATAGATTTCTAAATTATCACTATACGAAAGTGAAATGTGGATGTGGAACAACCGAAAAAGAAGGAAATCGATGACTGTAAGATAGGGTGCTGTACAAAGACGTTGAAAATGAGATGCACTAATTCAACAAGAAACGGCGACGTTGTCGGCAGAATCGGCATGGCGAGGTACTTAGGGAAGGCATTGACAAGAAGAAGGACACGATGATAGGGTATGATTTAAGATATCAAGGAATAACTTCCATGATAGTTGAGGGAGCTATAGAGTGCAAAATCTGTTGGGGAAGACAGAGATCAGTACACATCCAATAGATACTAGAGGCAAGTTCCACTCTGAGATGTAAGGGCTGATAAAGGACGGAAATTCGTGGTGGCCTGCGTGAACCACTTACGAGATTGGTGTCCATGGCGAGAAAAACAAAACAAAACAAAGAACAAACGAAGAAGAGAGGGAACCGGAGAGCTTAAGTCTGAGACAAGGTTTACTGACACTTTATTATAACCAGTTACTGAAAAGTATCATCCAAAGTAAGATGTACCTCCCTCTGATTGACTTCCCTTCCTCCAAGTGCTTACCTATCAGAACGTGCCATCTGGCCATAATTCACTCTTAATTCCAGTAGAGATGTGGTAAACCTCACGTCTTACGTAGACTTTGTACAAATGACATGAACATGCGGAGTGGTCTGTCATCTTGGTAACTGGTATTAGTGTTGGATGTCGTTTATGCGTACTGAGATGTTTGTACCAGAAATTTATTAAAATTGACAGAGTTTATAATACTGTTCTAATAATAATAAAACTGTAAAACTATCATGTCTGTCTGTTTTTCTGTTTGAGCACGCTTGTCACCAAAACTATTAGATGAATTTTCATGGCGTTTCCGCAGTTAACTTCAGTGTAGCTTGAGGAAACATATGCGCTTCATTTCATCGTAATCGGAAAAAGAAAAAAATATATCGTAATTAAAATTTTTATCTAAAATCGTCTGCTCGGCTAATTAAATTGTGTAACGGAACGAGCCTTTAATTTAGTTCTCTCCATCACATCATCATAGAAGTGGAAATTTTGATGAGTCATGGCGGAGGCGTGTTAGTTTTTATACCCTGTATCCGCTTATTTCTAACAATGTGCCATTTATTTTTAAATGTGTACAGTTCCCGTGAGCTTATGTTAAGACATTACCATAAAAGAAGCACTCGGCCAGACGCCTCATGTTGCGGGCGTGAACCTTACAAGGCAAATTACCCTCTCACAATTTGTGATAAGAGGGTGTAGTGGGCGGCCCGTCAAAAACTGAACACAGATCAAGCACAAAAACAGGAAGAAGATGGACTGAACTACGAGAAAAAAGCAAAATAGAAACAATAAACGGTCCAAGCCAAGATTAAGAACTGCAACACTGAGCGAAGTACAGAAGCGACGGCGTAGTGGTTAAGTGGTCAGGATGTTGGACTGCAAAGTGGCCGAGCCGTGTTTAAAGTTATATAGCGTCGTTTTTTTAATTTTATTTTCACTGTTCGATGCATTTAAATTTGTGTCTGTGTCGTGGTGTAACATCCGTTTGCAACAGCGAGGTGTAACGAATGGACCCATAATGACAGTTGACTCTGCGCAAGAACTCTACAAGTACTCTATTAGCAGTCGAAAGAAAGTGGCCTTCGGATGGGACCGCAAACGTTTCATGACAAGGCGACAAGTCAACCGAATCTTCCACCAGAAGACACGTCTGGTGTATAATAAATGGCATAAGTGACAGTACATTTGTCCTTTGATAGGAATCTCTTATCTACGCATCTAACTTATACGCCTGGTGAGTGAGTGACATATACCTCCTTGCCCGATTTAGGTGTTTGTATGAAGGTGAATGTGGCCACTCCCAAGGAAATGATGAAAACATAATAGTTTGTCACATAAGCTGAGACAAATGAACGCAACAGTTTCACAATGACAGAGTTCTGTCAAAACACTTGTTTTTAACGTTTTTGAAGTTGTATTCCGTTTTGCAAGTTTTGATTCATGAATTCGTTTATTATAACATAGTTCACATCCATCTATTTTTTGTTTTCATTTCTTTGAGACGTCTGTGTGGTATCTCGCCTGTTCTCACAATTCATGACATGTACTTGCGACGATAGACGATTATGCAACGTCTCCACATGACTTATATTCAATATCAGTGCCAAGACTACAGAATGAAAACACAAATATCAATGACCGGAAAGACGGTTCATTAAGTTGTGAAAAAAGGAAATAAAAATAAATGACCCGAGTGAGCTAAGAACGTGGTTTCCCTAGTTCACGGTCTAGCTTTGTGACCACTTAACCACGACGTCATAGATTCTACCCTTTCCTAAACTTAGCACTTGCTGAGCTTGGATCGTTCACTGTTTCTATTTTGCTTTTTTTCATTGTTCAGTACACTCTCTCACTAGGCCATCTTACCACTAAATCTGAGGGGGGGGATGTGGGGGAGCGCAATGGGGAGGCTCCATTTATAGTATCAATTTCTTTTCGCACAGGCAGCTTGATGTGGCTCTCTTTTGTGTTAGTGAAGCAAACAGTCTCTTCATTCATGTGCCCAATCATACTACTTCAAACGTTGTTTATAAAGACGTTTTATAAGTCAAAATTAAATTCCACACGTACTGGCCATACTGTATGAATATTGGTATAGCTGTTGTATTTGCAGTCAGTTGCTCTCGTTACATGTCAGCTGCTGCGGCGATGCGCTAATCTAGATATAAGCATGCATACCAAGTTGCTGGCTTTTCCATTATGTTTTATAATCTGTACACAAATATGTGAACTGTATTTACATATTCTAAAGTTAATTTAAACTTAAACAATGCCCATGGCTCAGTAAGTCGGCATGTCGGCTTTGAATGGGTATTAGCCGCGATATTGTGACCGGACACACGTTTTATTTTGCTGTTGACAAGTTACGTTGTGTAACAGTGGTCTTTTTACATTTTACATTTTTTTTACTTATGGTGTAGGACAAGTCTAATTTTTGCTATTTTGTTTAACACTGACATGGTGAGACCGTGGCTGTGTACAATTAATGTAGGTCAATTCTTACAGAGAAGAAAACAGCAACCATCCAGTTGGTTAACTGTTAACTGTTACATACGTACACGATCCAGGCAATTAAAATCTTTTTTAAACTATTTCTTGTATTTTAAAAAGAAAAGTAGCTGTCTGTACGCGTTCAAAGTAAGTGAGGAGGATGGGGACATTGGCAATAAGGTAATGCATGAGCTCAAAAAATAATAAGCATATTTCCTAGCTCAAAGATGTGGTATGACTATATTATCCTGCACATTTGAAGGAACAGTAGGTTTGTTCTTTCAGGCACTAGACTCTTGGGGTATAGATCCTGCGTGACGCTGTGAGAATGGTGATCCTCAACCTGTCTCATACTCACATGGCAATAGTAGGATCGTAATCAAAATGAGCAACAATATCGCATAACTGTAAACCATACTCCCCATAGGCATGAACATGTGGCTCACACACATACACACACACACGCGCGCACACGCACACGCACACTCTAAGGTACACAGAATTCTCTACGTTTTGCAGTTCCGGCAGTGTGAGCTTTTCATTTTAGCACTTCAGCGTTTTTTTAACTTTTGGTCAGTTTGGTACGTCATTTGGAGCTTGAGCTGTAGAATGATGTACTGGTCAGTCTTGGGCAGCAATCGATATAAAGCATGAGGATATCATCGATACCTAAATTAATGGTACATGGTTACAGGAAAAGAAATGAAACGATATTGTGTGTGAAGAGATTGCAACAGGAAGCTGTTGCAGAAGAACACTCTGATTAAGGGTAACTCAAATAGGCAGGGTAAACTCATTGTAGCCCATTACATATTATGTTTAAACTTAATTGCCATTGAATTAATGGTAAATATTTCAGTCAAGACGAACAGTAAACTAACCTTTTATAAAACTCATTCACATGATTGTGCAGCCACGTTTGTCATATTTCACGCCGACCTCAGTCTGTTACGTTGCTTGCAACCTTTGTGCAACGATTGTTTAGTTTCCTCGCAGTGTGTTTCTTTTGGATATGTTATCACTAGCTCCTCCCCGTCTGTCCACCTGCTCCTTCTCCCTCTGTCCATTTCCTCATCCGAACCTCTATTTCTGACTCCTCCTTCAATTATCTTTGTGTATTTCTTCCTATCATCCTCACTGACACTTCTCCTCTCCCCCTCTCTTTCCCTCTCCTCCTCCCCCTGCCTCACCAGTTCATCTCCTCTTCTTCATCTCCTACTCCTTCCTCTCTCTGTTCATCTCTTCCTGTCCCCTATCTCCATTCGTCTCCTCCTCTTCCTTTCCTCTATCCATTTCTTCGTCCCCTGTCTCTGTCCACCTATCTTCTCCTCCCTCACCCTCTGCCTATCTCTTCCTCCCATTGTGTCATCCCTTTCTCTACCAAAACTCCCCCTCCCCACCTCCCGCCCAATCTGTGCCCATCTCCTCCTTCCCCCCCCCCCCCCCCCCCTCGTGTCTGTCTATCACCTCTTCTTCTCTTTCCACGTTATCATGCTCACCCCATTAGACGCTGGTAGTACTTGCCCTCACAATCATTCCTTACAGATCATAACTAGTAAGTGTACCAAATTTTGATGAAATCGTTCCAGCCGTTTAGAATCTGCTTTATATCTGTGGCTTTGCCCACTTAACCATATGTTAAGTAAAATTCACTTATATTAAAAACGTTTCACACGCATTTGAACACATATATGTAACTGTGCGAACTTTGCTCTGCAGTTTCATTTTCACGCATCTCAATGCTTATGGCGTAGTACCATCTGAACTAAGTAGTGTACAATGGTATAATTTTGCAGTTACCTCCAGTGATATATGTGACTACTGCCTGAGAAATGTGTTGCTAACAGACTTAGTAGTAAAGAAGTAATACACTAAAATGTCGAGCATGATACGGTAGTTTTTCACGCATGTCAGTGTTTATGACATATCTGTTGAACTACATTTCGTACAATGTTACAGTATATTTCTCTAGCTATATTCAGCTACGTATGTGGAAACTATCCTCGAAATGTATTGCGAATAGAGGTAGTGGTAAAGAAGCGATAGCCGGCTGCTATTGCCGAGCGGTTCTGGGCACTTCAGTCCGGAACCGCGCTGCAGCTACGGTTGCAGGTTCGAATCCTGTCTCAAGTATGGATGTGTGTGATGTCCTTAGGTTAGTTAGGTTCAAGTAGTTCTAAGTCTAATGCACTGATGACCTCCGGTGTTAAGTCCCATAGTGCTTAGAGCCATTTGATTTGAAAGAAGAAAGAAATTAAAACGCCATACATATTGGCAAAGTTTCTCACGCATCTCAGTGTTTCATGTTATACCTTCTGAATTAGTTATCGTCCAGTGAACTGTATGTTTGGATACTGTCTGCAATAAGTGTTGGGAATAGAGTTAGTAGTAACGAAATAATAAATTTAAACGTCTTGCATGATGCGGCAGTATTTTCACCCATCTCAGTTTTTAGGATTTCCTATCTCCTGTACTTTAGGTCGTATAATGATATAATTTTGTTGGTACAGTCGAAGTTATATGTGAATACTGTGTACAAAATGTGTATCTAACATTGCTTTTAGTAAAGAAGTAATAAATTAAAGCGTCACGCTACATGCGGAAATTTTACTCCATGAACAGCGAAAATTTAGTGTGCGATGAACTTTTTTCCTTCCATCCTTTTGTGGGGGCATTGTCAGCGATAAACGTTTCGTAAACGTTTCGAATTATATGTAAAGTTTGTTGCAAGTAATTAAGTGCTCTCATTCTTAAATACTGTATGACTAAAGTATGGATACTATCTCCTCGTGGGTTACTCTGTCTTTTCACTCCCATTTCCGCCCCCGTGATAGGTAGGTGCTTGTTACCCATACAGCAATTATTTCGAGACAGTTAGTGATATGTGTAACAGCTTTGTCTTCAATCAGCTCAATGGTTTAGGAGGAAATGCGGGACATACATACATACGTACATATGTATGTACATACTTCCTTTTTTATAATATTTATGGATTCGGCGTCATCTGGTCGAATTATTCAGGTAATTAGTGATTTGAGAATGAAATGCATCCGAGATGATATTGTTTGTATAACATTAATCCTCCGACTTGTATGAATATGTAGATTTTTCAATTCCGGAGATATCGGCGCCACTTTAACACTGTGATCTCAAATTGTGTTTCAGACAGCACTGTTGTGCGTCAGTCTGCTGGTCAGCATGATGTCTACGCTATGTGCCACCAGTTCTGATGACGTCAGTGGAAGTGCACGGTCTGCCGCTCCCACCGCCAATTCTGCTACTACCCCCAGCAAATCAAGACTACGCACTATGATCGTTGCTGCACTGTACGTTATAAAGCTAATGAATAAATTACTTATAGAATATACATGTAGGGTGAAGATCACAAGAATCGACAAACTGCAGGTATGGGTTCCTGACTTGCAACGGAGGAAGAAAGGTACTATGAACAGCGGCCAGCCGCTGTGACCGAGCGGTTCTAGGCGCTTCAGTCCGGAACGGTCGCAGGTTCGAATCTTGTCTCGGGCATGGATGTGTGTGCTGTCCTTAGGTTAGTTGCGTTTATGTAGTTCTAAGCCTAGGAGAATGATGACCTCAGATGTTAAGTCTCATAGTGCTTAGAGCCATTAGAACCATTTTCTGAACTATGAACAGTGTGCAGAAACTGATGGTGTGCATGCAATGACAGCAAACAGGCCCGTAAGGCAGAACAGGGATTCAGGGCATGCACGTCAGAGCAGATGTTCAAAGTGTCCTCCATGGGATCGCAGGTGATAGGAGTAGTAGCTGTTTTCACGCAGAATTCACATAACCGTACTTTTGCTTACACCATGTTGGCAGGTCACTTGGTTGGAGCTTTTACGGGGAATCGTCACGATAACCTGTAGAACCCGGTCCCCCAAATATGATCCACGCACAGTCTGCCGCCTCCCTGCACGTTCATCTGTCCTGAAGGGTTCCATGATCACACAGACGCCCGTAAAGGGCATGAAATGTTTTGTGGTTGGTATCCGTTAGGCTACTTGTTTCGTTACAGCTGTGCTACCGGTCGACCGATTCAATTTACTTGACTGTACACAAACACAATCTCGGCTTGTTCACGACGTGAATACAAAACCATTCTGGTGCTTACATTATGCTGCGCCAATCACACATCCAGCATCACACAAGGAACACACGGCACCTGCCTGGTCAGTGGAAATATCATTCGTCAGCACCATCTCCAATGGCAACGATGCATTCCCGGACAAATGTTCATAGAATATATTTTCCTCCGTTTCCACTCAGGAACCTGTCCCTTCAGTTTCTCAGTATTATCATTAGTTTTCGCGTGCCGAGCTAGAGAGTATTAAGTTATCCAATCAGGTACTCGGACACGCAAACCCAAGCGGCCCCCCATATACAGTGTTGCCAAACGTGTTATTCGTTATGTTTCCTAAATCCGAGCATGAGAACGATAAAAACATTTAACATAGGGCGGTAGTAAGGAACGTACCCGGGCCAGAGATTGAGCCGTCTCGTGTATTATCACCAGCGTTGTGAGAACAACTGACACTAATTGTATCTGACGGGTCGCTTGAATTTGCGCGCCACGTACATTAATTGTCTAAGTCTAACACGGAAACAGCGCATCCTACACAATTTTTCCTTAACAATTATTTCTCAGCACAACCTACCCTGTCAGATCTTACAAGCTCTTCAGACTCAACTAATGTCTGAAGTACTGCTGGAGGGAATCGAATCCTGCAGGCCTGCCTGTAAATCCGTAAGAACACGAGGGTTACAGCACGTTGGAAGGCATCCCTGATATGCTCAGTAAAGTTCATGTCTGGGGGGTTTTGCGGCCAGCGGAAGTGTTTAAACTCAGAATAGTGTTCGTGAAGCCTATCTGTAGCAATTCTGGGCGTGTGGGGGTCGCATTGTCCTGATGAAATACGCCAACTGCGCGTTATGCACATGGACATGAATAGATGCACGTGATCAGAGGGGATGCTTCTGTACGTGTCACTTGTCAGAGTCATGTCTAGAAGTATCAGAGGCCTCGTATCACTCCAGCTGCACATGCCCCACACCATTACAAAGCCCCCACCAACTTGAACATTCCCCTGCTGACATGCAGGGCCCATGGATTCATGACACTGTCTCCATAACCGTGCACATCCATTCGCTCGATGCAACTTGAAACGAGACTCGTCCGACCACGCAACATGTTTCTGGTCATCAATAGTCCAATGTCAGTGTTTACGGGCCCAGGTGAGACTTGAAGCTTTGTGGCGTGCAGGCATCAAGGGTAAACGAGCGAGCCTTCAGCTCCAAACGGCCATATCGATGATGTTTCGTTGAATGGTTCGCACGCAGACACTTGTTGATGGCCCAGCATTGCAATCTGCAGCAATTTGTGGAAAGGTTGCACGTTTGTCGCGTTTAATGATTCTCTTCAGTCGTCGAGAATGTTGTCTTGCAGGATGCTTCTGCGGCCGGAGCGATGTCGGAGATTTGATGTTAAATCAGATTCCTGATATTCACGGTACATTCGTGAAACGGTCCGACCGGAAAATCCCCATTTCATCGTTACATCGGAGATACTGGGTCTCATCGCTCATGTACCGATTATAACACCACGTTCAAACTTACGTAAATCTTGATAAACTGCCATTGTAGCAGCAGTAACCGATCTAACAACTTCGCCAGACACTTGTTGTCGTATTTAGGCATCGCCGAACGCAGCGCCGTATTCTGCCTGTTTACATACCAGTATTTAACGACGAAGCCCACTTTCTACATCTACATACACATTTATACTCTGCAAGCTACCCAACGGTGTGTGGCGGAGGGCATTTTACGTGCCACTGTTATTACCTCCCTTTCCTGTCCCAGTCGCGTGCGGTTCGCGGGAAGAACGACTGCCGAAAAGCGCCCGCGCGTGCTCGAATCTCTCTAATTTCACATTCGTGATCTCCTCGGGAGGTATAAGTAGGGGAAGCAATATATTCAATACCTCATCCAGAAACGCACCCTCTCGAAACCTGGACGGCAAGCTACACCACGATGCAAAGCGCCTATCTTGCAGAGTCTGCCACTTGTTTGCTAAACATCTCCGTAACGCTACCACGCTTACCGAATAACCCTGCGACGAAACTCGCCGCTATCACGCTTACCAAATAACCCTGTGACGAAACTCGCCGCTCTTCTTTGGATCTTTTATTTAGCTGGCAGTATTGCAGTAGTTTGAGTAACGAAGATTTTTGTGAGGTAAGTGATTCATGAAAGGTAAATGTTAGGAGACGAGATACTGGCAGAAGTAAAGCTGTGAGTACCGGGCGTGAGCCGTGCTTCGGTAGCTCAGATGGCAGAGCACTTGCACGCGAATGGCAAAGGTCCCGAGTTCGAGTCTCATTCGGGCACACAGTTTTAATCTGCCAGGAAGTTTTATATGTTATTGGTAGTCAGGGCCATTCTTTTGTAGCGATTATTGAAACTCAGACTGCGTTGCGCTAAAAATATTGTGTGTCTGTTTAGTCTTGATCAGAAGAAGTAAAGAGAGAAATGACTGAATACGTTCAGTTCTGCTCAGCTGTTTGAAAATCAAGTAACGTAAGAAGTTTTCCAGCACTGTCATTTTTTTAATTTTTCTAAGGGGACGTTTCAGGTTGTTAAGAAGAAAGACGCAACGTTCCTTCGGAAGTTTATGCATGTCCGAAGATACAAGCACAGTGGCAACTTATGCCATTATGGAATTGAAATAATGCATTAGCTCCATGCCTAACAATCATATACAACCGTTCACTCGACGAAAGATCCGTACCCAAAGACTGTAAAGTTGCACAGGTCACTCCAATAGTCAAGAAAGGTAGTAGGAGTAATCCACTAAATTACATCTACATCTACATTTATACTCCGCAAGCCACCTAACGGTGTGTCATTATTGTCATTACCTCCCTTTCCTGTTCTAGTCGCGAATGGTTCGCGGGAAGAACGACTGACGGAAAGCCTCCGTGCGCGCTCGAATCTCTCTAATTTTACATTCGTGATCTCATGACATATAAGTAGGAGGAAGCAATATATTCGATACCTCATCCAGAAACGCACCCTCTCGAAACCTCGACAGCAAGCTACACCGCGATGCAGGGCGCCTCTCTTGCAAAGTCTGCCACTTGAGTTTGCTAAACATCTCCGTAACGCTATCACGCTTACCAAATAACCCGGTGACGAAACGCGCCACTCTTCTCTGGATCTTCTCTATCTCCTCTGCCAACCCGACCTGGTACGGATCCCACACTGATGAGCAATACTAAAGTATAGGTCGAACGAGTGTTTTGTAAGCCACCTCATTTGTTGATGGACTACATTTTCTAAGGACTCTCCCAATGAATCTCAACCTGGGACGCGCCTTGCCAACAATTAATTTTATATCATCATTCCACTTCAAATCGTTCCGTACGCATACTCCCAGATATTCTACAGAAGTAACTGCAACCAGTGTTTATTCTGTTATCATATAATCATACAATAAAGAATCCCTCTTTCTATGTATTCGCAATACATTGCCTTTGTCTATGTTAAGGGTCTGCTGCCGCTCCCTGCACCAAGTGCCTACCGCTGCCGATCTTCCTGCATTTCGCTGCAATTTTATAATGCTGCAACTTCTCTGTATACTACAGTATCATCCGCGAAAAGCCGCATGGAACTTCTGACACGATCTACTAGGTCATTTATTTATATTGTGAAAAGCAATGGCCGCGCGGGATTAGCCGAGCGGTATAAGGCGTTGCAGTCATGGACTGTGCGGCTGATCCCGGCGGAGGTTCGAATCCTCCCTCGGGCATGGGTGTGTGTCTTTGCCCTTAAGATAATTTAGGTTAAGTAGTGTGTACGCTTACGGATTGATGACCTTAGCAGTTAAGTCCTATAAGATTTCACACACATTTGAACATTTTTTTGAAAAGCAGTGGTCTCATAACACTCCCCTGTGGCACGCCAGAGGTTACTTTGACGTCTGTAGACGTCTCTCCATTGAGAACAACATGCTGTGTTCTGTTTGCTAAAAACAATTCAATCCAGCCACCCAGCTGGTCTGATATTCCGTAGGCTCTTACTTTGTTTATCAGGCGACAGTGTGGAGATGTGTCGAACGCCTTCCGAAAGTCAAGGAAAATGGCGTCTACCTGGGAGTCTGTATCTATTATTTCCTGGGTCTGATGAACAAATAAAGCGAGTTGGATCTCACATGATCGCTATTTCTGGAGTCTAAATCTACCTCTACATCCATACTCCGCAAGCCACCTGACGGTGTGTGGCGGAGGGTACCCTGAGTACCTCTATCGGTTCTCCCTTCTATTCCAGTCTCATATTGTTCGTGGAAAAAAGGATAGTCGGTATGCTTCTGTGTGGGCTCTAATCTCTCTGATTTTATCCTCATGGTCTCTTCGCTAGATATTCGTAGGAGGGAGCAATATACTGCTTGACTCTTAGGTGAAGATATGTTCTCGAAGCTTTAACGAAAGCCCGTACCAAGCTACTGAGCGTCTCTCCTGCAGAGTCTTCCACTGGAGTTTATCTATCATCTCCGTAACGCTTTCGCGATTACTAAATGATCCTGTAACGAAGCGCGCTGCTTTCCATTGGATCTTCTCTATCTCTTCTATCAACCCTATCTGGTACGGATCCCACACTGTTGAGCAGTATTCAAGCAGTGGGCGAACAAGCGTACTGTAACCTACTTCCTTTGTTTTCGGATTGCATTTCCTTAGTATTCTTCCAATGAATCTCGGTCTGGCAACTGCTTTACCGACGATCAACTTTATATGATCATTCCATTTTAAATCACTCATAACGCGCACTCCCAGATAATTTATCGAAATAGCTGCTTCCAGTTGCCGACCTGCTATTTTGTAGCTAAATGAAAAGGGAACTATCTTTCTATGTATTCGCAGCACATTACACTTGTCAACATTGAGATTCAATTGCCATTCCCTGCACCATGCGTTAATTCGCTGCAGATCCTCCTGCATTTCAGTACAATTTTTCATTGTTGCAACCTCTCGATACACCACTGCATCATCTGCAAAAAGCCTCAGTGAACTTCCGATGGCATCCACAAGGTGATTTACGTATATTGTGAATAGCAACGGTCCTATGACACTCCCCTGCGGCACACCTGAAATCACTCTTACTTCGGAAGACTTCTCTCCATTGAGAATGACATGCTGCGTTCTGTTATCTAGGAACTCCTCAATCCAATCACACAATTGGTCTGATAGTTCGTATGCTCTTACTTTGTTCATTAAACGACTGTGGGGAACTGTGTCAAACGCCTTGCGGAAGTCAAGAAACACGGCATCTACCTGTGAACCCGTGTCTATGGCTCTCTGAGTCTCGTGGACGAATAGCGCGAGCTGGGTTTCACAGGACCGTCTTTTTCGAAACCCATGCTGATTCCTACAGAGTAGATTTAAAGTCTCCAGAAAAGACATTATACTAGAACATAATACGTGTTCCAAAATTCTACAACTGATCGACATCAGAGATATAGGTCTATAGTTCTGCACATCTCTTCGACGTCCCTTCTTGAAAACGGGGATGACTTGTGCCCTTTTCCAATCCTTTGGAACGCTACGCTCTTCTAGAGACCCAAGGTACACCGCTGGAAGAAGGGGGGCAAGTTCCTTCGCGTACTCTGTGTAAAATCGAACTGATATGCCATCATTTCCAGCGGCCTTTCCTCTTTTGAGCGATTTTAATTGATCTGTATCCCTCTGTCGTTTATTGCGATGTCTACCATTTTCTCATCTGTGCCACAATCTAGAGAAGGAACTACAGTGCAGTCTTCCTCTGTGAAACAGCTTTGGAAGAAGACATTTAGTATTTCGGCCTTTAGTCTGTCATCCTCTGTTTCAGTACCATTTTGGTCACAGAGTGTCTGGACATTTTGTTTTGATCCGCCTACCGCTTTGACATAAGACCAAAATTTCTTAGGATTTTCTGCCAAGTCAGTACATAGAACTTTACTTTCGAATTCATTGAACGCCTCTCGCATAGCCCTCCTCACACTACATTTCGCTTCTCGTAATTTTTGTTTGTCTGCAAGGCTTTGCCTATGTTTATGTATGATGTGAAGTTCCCTTTGCTTCCGCAGCAGTTTCCTAACTCGGTTGTTGTACCACGGTGGCTCTTTTCCATCTCTAACGCATATTGTACGATGGTTTTGAACTTTGTCCACTGATCCTCATCACTATCTGTACATCAGACAAAACTTTTGTGTTGAGCAGTCAGGTACTCTGTAATCTGCTTTTTGTCACTTTTGCTAAACAGAATAATCTTCCTACCTTTCTTAATATTTCTATTTACAGCTGAAGTCATCGATGCAGTAACCGTTTTATGATCGCTGATTCCCTGTTCTGCGTTAACTGTTTCAAATAGTCGAGTCTGTTTGTCACCAGAAGATCTAATATGTTATCGCCACGAGTCGGTTCTCTGTTTAACTGCTCAAGGTAGTTTTCAGGTGAAGCACTTAAAAAAAGTTCACTGGATTCTTTGTCCCTGCCACCCGTTATGAACGTTTGAGTCTCCCAGTCTATATCCGGCAAATTAAAATCTCCACCCAGAACTTAAACATGGTGGGGAAATCTACTCGAAATATTATCCAAATTATCCTTCAGGTGCTCAGCCACAACAGCTGCTGAGCCAGGGAGCCTGTAGAGACATCGAATTACCATGTCTGAGCCTGCTTTAACCGTGACCTTCACCCAAATTATTTCACATTTCGGATCTCCGTCAATTTCCTTCGATAGTATTGCACTTCTTATTGCTATAAACACACCTCCCCCTTCCCTGTCCAGCCTGTCTCTGCGGTATACATTCCAATCAGAGTTTAGGATTTCATTACTGTTTACGTCTGATTTCAGCCACTTTCTGTCCCTAATACTATATGGGCATTGTGGCCGTTTATTAATGAGAGCAGTTCTGCGACATTTCTATAGACGCACCTGCAGTTTACTATTAGCACATTAATTTTGTTATTCCCTGTTGCATTTTGCTTACTCCTACCTGGCCGCGTCTCAGGAGGCGTCTTGTCGGGCCTAGGGAGGGAATTCTCTAACCTAAAAAACCCACATGTTCACTCCACACGTACTCTGCTACCCTTGTAGCCGCTTTCGGCGTGTAGTGCACGCCTGACCTATTCAGGGGGACCCTACATTTCTCCACCCGATAGCGGAGGTCGAGAAATTTGCACCCCAGATCTCCGCAGAATAGTCTGAGCCTCTGGTTTAAGCCTTCCACTCGGCTCAAAACCAGATGACCGTGATCGGTTCTCGGAACGATACTACAAATAGTTAACTCTGATTCCACCCCGCGAGCGAGGCTTTCCGCCTTCACCAATTCCGCCAACCGCCTGTACGAACTGAGGATGACCTCTGAACCCAGGTGGCAGGAGTCATTGGTGCCGACATGAGCAACAATTTGCAGTCGGGTGCACACAGCGCTCTCTATCGCCGCCGGCTATTCCTACATAGTAGATTCTGAGTTTCCAAAGATTACATGATACGTGAGCAAAAAATATGTTCTTAAATTCTACAACAGATCGATGTCAGAGATATAATCCTACAGTTTTGCGCATCTGCTCGACGACCCTTCTTGAAAACTGGAACTACCTGTGCTCTTTTCCAATCATTTGGAACCTTCCGTTCCTCTACAGACTTAAGAAACACGGCTCTTAAAAGGGGACAAGTTCTTTCGCGTACTCTGTGTAGAATCGAATTGGAATCCCGTCAGGTTCATTGGACTTTCCTCTGTTGAGTGATTTCAGTTGCTTTACTGTATGCTCTCCTCGGGGGGTATAAGAAGGGGGAAGCAATATTGGTATTTTGGGGACCGAGAATCCGCATTGCCGATCGAGAAGTATCTTCACCTTCAGCGGGTAATTGTGTGATGTGCAATGTCCCGTCACAGAATAATCGGTGCGATATTCCTAGATGGCATGGTGACCACCGAAAGCTGCGTGAAGCATTTGGAAAACGATTTCATCCCTATTACCCAAAGTGACTCTGATTTCGACAAGATGTGGTTCTTGGAAGACGGAGCTCGAACCCATCAAAGGAGGAGACCGTTTGATGTCCTGGAGGAGCATTTCGGTGACCGCATTCTGGCTCTGGCGTACCCAGAGGCCACTGGCATTGGCCTCAATTGGCTGGCATATTCTCCGGATCTGAACAGATGCGACTCCTTTTTGTGGGGCTATATTAAAGACAAGGTGTACAGCAATAACTCCAAAGCCATTGCTGAGCTGAAAACAGCCATTCAGGAGATCATCGACAGCATCTATGACCCAACACTTCAGCAGGTCATGCAGAATTTCAATGTTCGTTTGCGCCCATCATCGCCAATCATGGCAGGCATACTGAACATGTCGTAATCTATGTCCGAATATCTATAGTGTCTTTTACAAGTTGAATAAAGCGTGTGCACGCCGTAGTTCGTAACTAATTTACGTTTTTGTCATATGGTTCGATAATTGCCACCCTGTACATATATGTTTGTATGTGAGTACTGGAGTAGTGGTTATTCTTCCTGTTTTGCTGTACCTGTTAGTACACTTCCGGAAAAAACTTAGTACATCCTTGAAAGACACGCTAAATCACGCAGGGCAATTGGTAATTATGGTTGTGGAAAGGGCCAAGGGAGTTGCGGTCGGATTCATTTTACAATTATAATCATTTAGTTGCTCCGGTAATGGGCTCTCGAGCCCAGTATGACCAGTGTGTGTGTGTGTGTGTGTGTGTGTGTGTGTGTGTGTGTGTGTGTGTGTGTGTGTGTGTGTGTGTGTATTATTTAGTTCACAAATACATTTTTGAAAGAATTAAATTTGCTTGGCGACTGAAGGCCTCCAAACAGATGCTTTAGAATAAGTTCAATTTTGAAAAGACATGACACACAGTTAAATTTACGAATAAGATAAATCGTATACATAAATTGGATCAGCACGCGGAGCGGCTGAAAGCCGCCGGATTAAATCTTCGAAATTCCACATATACTATGATGTTTACTGAAGGCAGAAGGCCACAATGTTTTAAGATGCTAACAGGGCTGATGGCCCACAATGTGCACAGAAAGAGACAAACAAACGCAATAAGATAGCTGAAGGCTGCAAAGTTAAATTCTGTAAATTAAAGAAATATGTTTATTGCAACAATCAGTAAAACAATACATTAAGTTTAAAAATTTCCTTTTGCAACACCAACAGCGGAAGGCCCACAATAACTTGTAAAATCTTTCAGAGGAAATTACAACAACCTTTCAAGAGTAGAAGGCGAATATTTGGACTTGAAGGAAACTCGGAGAACATGTTTCGAGGGCTGAAGGCCCACAACTAACCTTGACAAATTAAAAATATAAAATACAGTTAAATTACAACAACATTAACACTGCCAAAAGGGTAATTAAGAGAACGGCGCTCAGGAGTCTCCAATGGATCGGTCGGACCTCGTTCACTTAGGCGAGACAGGTGGTGGGTCCAACTACACTTAATTAGTCGAAACCCAACGAGGGGACAGCCACGGACCGAATGACACAACGACTTTCTTGCTATCAAGCAGTACATGAGAACATAAACACATAAGGTTACGAACATGATAATCCACAATGATGTATGTATTAGCTGTTAAAATTACACACCATGTTGGACAACGACAACAGGTGAGGAAAGGACGCTGCCTGAAATTACGTTAATGCCAGGCCAGGTAACCAGAACACTAACGGCCAAAGGGCAGAAAATTCCACTGGTGCACTCCAATTGTAGTCAACCAATATAGCTAATTGCACCTCATGGCTAAATTTTAGCAATAGAAACACTCGGTGTTACTACAGGAAAACGTCCCCAACAGCGAACTCTCGAAACGAACCACCACAACGTGAATGGACTTGGCTTTGGTAGCTGGAAACACTACTCAATCTTGATGTCCTGGGTCCTTGAACCACGAAGCTCGTAGCGATCGGACAGCTCCCCACACGCTCCGACACTGCGCAGGGACCGGCAGCGGACCCAGCCAACACCACTGCGCAGAGATAACTTCCCTGGTCCGCAGCAACCGACCGACTCTCTTCAGAATGCCGACAACATCTAAAATAGCCGCCAGTGGAAATAACGCCACACACAACCTGACAAACACTACACCAAGACCTGAACGATATCCAACATTAACTAAGCACGCACGAAGACAAATCGGGAGTCGACACACACACACACACACACACACACACACACACACACACACACACACACGTACAAACGCGTCGTCCGGTTGGACGACCAACCGACGATCCACCAAGAGAGTGGTCCGGCTCAAGTGATGCGTGGCGGAAATGGTCGGGCAAGCCATGTCGACGCAGTCCTCACTGATGCTCCAACTCGACTGCACTAGTGCGGCATTGCAGCTCTCCGACTGACAGGTCCGGACTGCGCTCCAGACGTGTTCCAACTGACTGGCAGAACCGAACTCGTGACCCGAACTGGTTTACGAGAGACAACGTTTGGGAAGTAATAGCCGAGGAGCAAAGATACCACGAGAGGGGATATTCCGATAGGCCCTGCTAACGCCGCTCACAGTCAGGCAAAGCAGCAACTCAGTGACAGTAGTAATTTAACGTAGTGATGTGGAAGTGCGTTAAAAACAGGGTGTAAAATTCATGATGGCGGGAACACGAGCCAAGCACGGCTCAACCCTGTTAGAGCTTTCCAATTCACTCAATATTTATTGTTGCAACAGTGCATATGGAGTATGACATCATTACATTTACAGAACAACAGGACAAGTGGTTCTGAGTTACCAGGTATCGACTAATGCTAAAGTACACAGTTCAGAAAAACACTGTTTAGCAGCGTCGGTTATGCTACTCGTTGGGAAATGGAGTTGTAGATGTCTGTGGTATGAGTTCCAGTCTTCGTCTTCTGGAAGAAATGGCGTTAACTGTGGTGGTGGATGCCGTTCTGACTTGACGAGCTGCTGTAGTATTAGCCGTTGCTGCTGCTCTTGTTCCAGAATTTACTTTTGTAGTACCGCCTGCCATGCCTGGTATTGCATTTAGAGTTTCAATTTTTGCTGCCATTGTTTCGTGAATTTAAGCTCCACGATCACTGAACGTAGTCTGTTGTCCTTATAAACACTCTCTAGGTTCATGTCGTCACCGATAATACTCTTTCTATGGTGAAACACACACTTCTTCTATATTAGCAGTATGAATACACTGTAATCACTTGATAGTTCACAATCCTCGTCCGTATAGTGTCGTCAAAAATTAGACAACACACCAACACAATAGCCAAGATAGTCCATTGCCGAGACAATCCGCAAATAAACCACAGAAAGGCAATCAGAAACAGGTCCGGTAGCAATCCAATTGAAGTCTAATTAACAGCCAGATCCCGAGAGTATGTTGTAAGCGAAACAGAGACTTCAGCACATCACTATTCGAATTGTCTTGCAGTGGCACGCCGGCTGGGTTTAATCTTCGGCTTGAAGTCAGTGGCCACGCCGACGTGATGAGCCGCAAGTGCCTCTAACCAGCCCTAGTTGGATTCATTGATAGTGGAAATAGCAGGATACGACGTTACTTTTAGATGACACATAGCACAATTTTTACGTACTTTGACTAATCGACATCTCACACATCACGGTGTCTTGAACGTGGTGCAAGAAAGTTCGTAGGGAAAATTTCAGTAGAAAGAAACCGAAAGCAAGTACTGAACTGGAGCATTTTGTTGTGATACACAGAAGTTGAGTTCCCGTGACGCGAGGCGTCGCTGATTGCAGGCTTTTACCGCTGGCCGAGAGTAATGCGTGTCACGGAGTGGGCTGTCTGTTATTCCGCCAGCCGACGCTCGACAACGCCAATATTAGCAGTCCGCTAGCTCCATAACGCGCGCCCTCTTGTTATTTACCCACAGCCGCTAACGAGCTTTTTAACTGCCGGGTTGCTCACCCAAACATTGACTCCTCTCAAGAGCGGAAAACGGATGAAAAAGTAGTCTCATTCTGCAAGAGACATGTGCCTGACATTCTGGGTTGAAATCACAGTGTTCTGCGTCATGTCTACTTGTATAATGTACAAACGTGCGTCGAGAAAAAGTGCAGGCTGCAAGAATTATCAACAAACCTTAATATTTTGTAATAATGCAAATCGTTTTATCATGGTAGCTACGCTATGGTGGCTTTTCATTCCATCTGATGATGGTAAGAAATAAGTTTAAGCTTAAATTACTCCTCCTCCCTCAACGCTCACCTCACCAACGCCACCTATCCCACCCTCGCCCTCCTGAGATGACGTTATCGAGACTTCGATTCCTGTACTTTGAACTACAATATGAGCTACGACTATTCGGGGTGTCAGGAGAAAGCAGAGAACCCATTCAGTACTTAGGAACCATTCTACTGATTTATGTGGATAAAGAGAGAGAAATAAAATTGATGTGGGACACTGAAGAATGATAGCGACATTGTATCACGTCATGACAGATGACGTGGAAAAAATAATACATGTGAATGGAGGAATAATACGGTATCTTCAACAAAGTGGAGGTGCTTTATCGGAAATACAGATTAAAATGATAAAACTACGGTTTCAAACTGCCCTTTGTAAAGACCCTATGAAGAATGACATCGGTTGTAGTTGAGACCAAACGTCTGATAACAAAAAATGGTTCAAATGGCTCTGAGCACTATGGGACTTAACATCTGAGGTCATCAGTCCCCTACAACTTAGAGCTACTTAAACCTAACTAACCTAAGGATATCACACACATCCATGCCCGAGGCAGGATTTGAACCTGTGACCGTAGCGGTAGCGCGGTTCGAGACTGAAGCGCCTAGAACCGCTCGGCCACTCCGACCGGCAGTCTGATGACACTCACCATTGGCAGACCTGAAATCCTACTGACAACAAATGCTAGTATGGTCTCAACGAAGCTGTATTTGAGGTAAGTACATTACAATACCCCGACGCACCGAGACTGCAGCAAGTTCGATCACATATTTGACAGTACATTATAACCAAGACAACTCGATGTAGTAATCATATACTGTACCAATGAGCTCGTTCTCTTCATTTGTAAGTAAGTGCTTTGGGTTTCACTGAAAAGATTACGAACATCTGCCATACAAGCTATCTATTGAAGGAAGCGCTCGTTTTATGCAATGGTTTCGCTCAAGTGCAATCACAGCTGCATTTATTTAGCCCGCCGTGCTCCTTAATCACGATGTCACACTCAGACTCCATACTCTTGTTACGTATAACTTCTTATATGTTGAGAATATGTGATACTTTCGATCACAAGGACACATGCAAAAATATTGTAGCATGGGCCAATAACCTCTTCTTATAATTACATCTGGGCGGCTATGAAGAATATACACACCCTCCCTCACCACATACACAAACAGAAAAGAACACTGCTGTATGGCGACGTGAGGAGGCCACATATGTTTCTTGTTGATGTTTGTAGTTAGTTAGCTCAGCAAATGAAATGAACACAAGCACTGCATCAAGTTCCCAGACATGCAGATTAGTAAATGATTTAATGCAAACAGTCGTAGGCTCATAGAAAACTACGTATTGTACACACAACACCGAAACAACCTGCACACAAAACAATGATCTCGAAAGCACAGTACAGAATGCAATAATCCACATTACTTTACCAACCGAAATCACCAGCTTCCACATACTTAAACGAAACAGATCATCCATTCAGCAGTACGGAAAGCGACTTAAAGTCAATCTACATAGTATATACCATTGAGCGGACTTATAAATTTCTACAAACATTCTGCTCAGCTTAAAATGTTTCAGTAATAACTAAACTACGTCGCACGAAGAGATACTCACAGAAAATTATCTTTAGAATTTTTTCTTTCAACTGACGTAATACAGCGATTATGTGGAACACCTGTGAAACACTGGAAAAGTATTAGCATCGAACATTCGAACGGTATGGCCTTGACTTAGAGCTCAGTGTGTGCGTCAAGGCATATTTTAGTTTCTGTATATGGTACGCATGGCAGGTAGTCCACGTCAAAATATGTTTCATTTGCAGATCAGAAAACAAGTGTGAGGTTCGAAGTTATAAGGCGGGAGGTAATTTCGAATTTGAGGACCCACTGATCATAAAACTTTATATTTGTTACTAAAAGCTAGAATTTGAGGTTTTAGTTTGCTATACATCACCTTCACTTTTCTGTGAGCACTTTTCATCACGTTCCACTATATATTTTAACCATTCATAATAACTGTGATTGAGAATTATGTTGCCAATCAAGAAATTGTTTCAAGTACAATCAGTGGTGGGTGCGGTATCTGTATGTCAAGGCTGATGGTCAAAAAGTTCGCAACGAAAGTGTTGAATCTTATCGTCGATACAAACAGAGGTAAGGGTTCGTGTTGTGGAGGAAGGTTGTCCTGCATGATAGTTCAGCAACGATTTTGGGAAATACGTCTCATATTGATGGGCGTTTCGCAGTATACGTTAGATGATATGGAGTATCGTATCCATCACGTCGATAGTAGTCCAAACGAGCTCGTCTGCTTGGCATTCATTGCTCTTTGTGTTCGTCACGAAGCATTTTCGATACCCACGTTGCACGTACTTTTATGTCCAAGGGGAAGGTAATCAATCATCTTTGCTCTTGTCGGTTGTGAAATACCTGGTCTACAGTTTCTCATACCCTTCAGGAAATCGTCGTTGATGGTTTCTATGTATGTGTTTATACAGAGTGTATAAACTGATTTTCAGACATGCATGCAAGTTAGAAGGAACACACCCTGTCACTTTGGCTATCTGAACACGCCTTCCGCACTGATCCAATTTTTCATATGTCACGTAGTCACAAACCTTATGCACGCACAATTCGTGCTTCCCACACAGGGAGACATATATTGCAAAGTCGTTTTAGCCCATCGAGGCATGAATACAACATTGACGGTTACAAGGGCATATAGAACTTTGAATCGGTCAGGGGGGAGGGCGTGCTCGGATAGGCGAGACAGTGAAGACGATTACTTGCAATAAGTGGGAAATCCAGCTTAGAGTCCCGGTTTGGCACAAATTTTCGTGGGTCGCAAACTACTGACGTCAGTGTGCAGTCGCAGTATGTGAAACATCATCCACACGATTCCGAAGGTTACAAGAGTCGACAAAGTGAAAGAATTATCGTACAATCAGCTTTACAGCTCATGCATCCAAGTTACTGACAGGAATAATATACATAAGAATGGAAAAGAAAACTGAGGCTGTATCAGATGACGACCAGTTTGGCTTTAGGAAAGTTAAAGCCACTAGACAGGCGGTTGTGTCGTTGCGGTTGATAATGGAAGCAAGACCAAAGAAAAAGCGAGACACGTTCATGGGGTTTGTCGAACTGGAAAAAGCCTTCGACAATGTAGAAAGGGGCAAGCTGGAAGAAATTCTGAGAAATATAGAGGTAAGCTATTAAGGATGGACGGGTAATATGCAATATGTACAAGAGCCAAGAGCGAACAATAAGAGTGGAAGACTAAGAACGAAGGTCTCGCATTAAAAAGGGTTTAAGACAGGGATGTAATCTTTCGCCTTTCCTGTTCGATCTGTATTTCAAAAAAGCAATTATGGAAGTAAAAGAAAGTGGAATTAAAATTCAAAGTAAAAGAATATCAATGATAAGAATTACTATCGTCAATGAAAGTGGAGAATAATTACAGGATCTGCTAAATGTAACGTGCAGTCTAATGAGTACAGAGTATGGGGTGAGTGAAAATCGAAGAAAGTCGAAAGTAACGAGAAGTAGCACAAATGAGTACAACGAGAAATTTAACATCAGGATTGGTGATCACGAAGTAGATGACGTTAAGGAATTCTGCTACCTAGGCAGCAAAATAATCCATCACGGGGACGTGAAAAACAGAATAGCACTGGCAAAGAGGGCATTCGTTGCCAAGAGAAGTCCACCAGTATCAAACATAGGCCTTAATTTGAGGAAGACATTTCTGGGAATTTACGTTTGGACCACAGCATTGTGTGGTTGAGGGAAAATCAGAATAGAAGGGACTCAAAGAATCGGCGTGGAAAGGAATATATGGAAAACAGTGACAAGAAGAAGGGACAGGATGGTAGGACATCTGTTAGGACATAACGTAATAACGTCCATGGTACTAGAGGGATCTGAAAAGGGTGAAACCTTTAGACGAAGTCAGAGATTGGAATACATGTAGCAAATAATTGAGGACGCAGTTGCAAGTGCTACTCTGAGAGGAAGAGGTTGACACGGAAGAGAAAGTCATGGCTGGTTGCATCAAACCAGTGAGGAGACTGTTGATACAAAAAAAAATTGAAACTATTTCGTAATCATCAGGAACTGTGCCTACAACATTTCGTTAAGTAAATTTTAGACGTTAAATTCAGCCATAAAGATTTCATTGATGAAGAGCGACGAAGCAGGTTTAGTATCCAGACTAGAAAAAATCGTGCAAGTGGACCAGCACCTAAAGTCTGATCGATAGTAATTGACGGCGTGACCGAGGAATTTCCTTACACTAGACGTATCACTGTTTCTATGATTCTCTTGAAGAAATTCGGGTCTAGCAAACTACGTCAAACGTTCTTACGTCTACGTATACTGGTGTCCAACGTAAAAGAAATAAATGGAAATTTGGCGAGGTTGCGTTTATTTTGCCACAAAAGGGTGATAGCAAAGTAGAAATAATGTACAGAATACAGATTGTAAACAACTGTAACATGCATAACAGTAGACGAAAATGTTCTTCGTTTTTTCCAACTTAACAGACACACATTCCGACAACTGACTAGTCTGCTTAGTATGGGCTGTGACCACTTCTGATATTAATACTGGCCTGACAACGATTGAGCGTCCTGTGAGTAACGTTTTCAAGATCGTGGTGAGGCAATAACGCCCGTTCTTCCTGTGGAGCTGCTCGCTAGCATAAGAGCGTGGTTGGTGGATGTTGACGTGATGAAACCCGTCTCCCTAGTGCATCCCAGACATGCTGTATGGGATTCAAATAGGGAGAGCGAGCAGGCCACGCCATAAGTGCAGCATCTTCCGTTTCCAGCAAAACATCAATCACTCGTACTCTATGATGTCGATCATTATCGTCCATCAAACGAAAGTCTCGGCACGCACCACCTCGCAACAACCGTACATGAGGTCCCAAGATCTTGTCACGATACCTGACAGCAATTAAACCTTTCTGATTCACGCGTACAATTGCATGAGAAGGTGTTCGAGTCATCAACATAGTTCCTGCCTATACCATTAGCATACCATATCAATCGCTTTCCACAATGTTCGGGTCTGTAAGTCGAGTTCCACTCCACATTCCCTTCAGATACGAAACAGTCGAGAATCACTCTCAGAACAAATCGGGACTCATTTGTGAAAAGAATATTGGCCCCCTCCTTGACTGTCCAGGGAGGCGTATTGACGACTCCACTCTAGACGTTCCCTTCTGTGAAGACGCGTCAGAGGCGCACGCACAGGTCACCTCCGACAATAAAGGCCACTTTCTCTACATAGTTTGCGTCGATACAATACGTCCAGTGGATGCTGCGAGGTACTAAGGCGGTACCGTCGTGCTCTAACAGCCAAACAACGGTCCTCTTTTTCTGATGTCACACGTGGTCGGCCCTTCCCTGGTCTTCGGGATGGAATTACGGTCCCTATAAACTGTCGTCACATCCAAGAAACAACAGAACGATTCACGTTAAACCATCGGGCCATATCATCTTGCGACTCTCCTGCTTCCATTATTCCTATGGCCCTCCACTGCAGAGAGTCTGGTAGGCGTCTTCTCTGTGCCATACTGCACCGTCTGTGACTGTGTATACAGCGATTGTGGAGACTATCCGGCAAACGCTAGTCTGTTTGAGAGGAGCCCTGACGTCATCGTTGGCGTGGTTTTCCGTTGACCGAAATGCCACATTCCGTGCAGAACACGATCGTACGGACATCCGTTGACAGTTTTGTATGATTATGTCATTAATTACACACCGCACGGGGAAAAAGCAGTCCGTTGCTTTAATTTTGGACACAAGTGTACATTCTCCGCAAGCCAACATACACTACATGACGGATGGTACTTTGTACTACTGCAACCGAGCGAGGAGAGCCTGTAACGTGCGCGTGGGGCACACAATACTCGTTCAAGCCTGTGCTATGCTAATTGAGCGGGGTTTATCTTATGAGAAAGGAGTTTCGTATAGATATCGACCGCGAGTACCTGAATGGTGGCAAATCAGACTTACACACTCTCTGTAACCGTCAAGCAAGTCCGAAACGCAACTACACGTCAGTATGGACCAAGAGCAACACTGAAGATGCTACCAATTTAATAATAATACGGTCGCCATCCTAATTAGGCATTAACTGAGTTTCTTCCCTGTACAAGTTGGTGTATATTCATGCAAAACACCAAGTTGTAACACTGCATAATATAGTAGAATTTTAGAACCAGAAAATCTATTGAACTGATAGTTTCACGTTCTGTACTGATATGCAAAAACCATTAATATATAACACGACACTATAATGTATACTACAAAACTTTATACTGTCTATTAATCTGGTTAAAATCGGGCATAGGTTACCCTAGCAATAGCACTTTCGTGACACACACAAAATTTCAATTTTGATAAAGATAAAATACTGATTAATTTTGGCTTTAATATTGGCTTTAACTTTTGCTGGTCAAACCAATTTAGAACACTTCAGAATTCAAATGAATAAAGGGGGGGGGGCTGAAACTGATATGATCACTGTATACTAAAAAAAATGATTACTGAAATTATTATGCGTTCAAGATTTCCAGTATATTAGTTACTACTCTTTTTATCTTATTTACTGCTCATTTAAATACCTTTAAATCTGTCTCGAAATAGTAAACTTCATTACTATATCAATATTAAAGTTATCTTTCAACTTCGTTAGACCTTCGTTATTCAGTTACTGGTTCATTAACAAAAAATTTCTTTAAACACCATTCTAACATAACTAGGTCTGCAAGTAATTATTATTAACACAAAATTTAATTTTTCATTACGGGACACACGGATTGCACAACATTTGGAAAAGACCCTGTCTAGGTCAGTTGTGAGGATAATTAAATGATGGGAAAGTCCTGGTAAAATTAAGGTTATTATTGAACAGGTCACTCTATGGTCCATACGAATACAGTACTAAAAGTTTCAACCTGCTTGTATCGATGCGGCGGTTGGCGGGCGGCGAGATGGCAAGGCACAGAGCACACATACAACGAGAGCTATGGCTCTTGACGTATCGGCACTTTAATTCTTCTTTGCGTCGCAATACTTTTCCATTTAGTGCCTATGGAATTTTGCCACGCTGTGTGGGCGTTGGAACGGCATACTCGAGGCTCAGTGAAGCTACGTCTTCCAGGAGAACCTCCTCGCTCCAGAAGGTGTTGCTCAAACCAGTGCCAGACCCCAACTATCTACTACTGCTGAGCCCGTTGTGCCGTGCAGTGCCCGCGCGCATTTTCCCGCGCTCGCCTGCCATCCACCTTTTACCGTTCCCTGACAGACCGGGTATTCACCCGAGGTTTTGCGTTCTACATATCCTAACACATTGCCTACGTATGGACCAGACGCACAGCTACAATTTTAAATATCTTACAACAGTCTCAACATTTGTTTCATTTCAATTCTATTACAATATTGCTTGAAATTTGACATAAACATTAATATTCACATTGAAACTTGTTTAAAGTTTTCTTAACACAATGACATGAAACAAAAAAGAAATGAAATCAGAACATCAGTTACACCAGTTTATCGAAAAATCAGCTGGAAAAAAATTTACTTATATGTACAATAGTACAGCGTCGTTGTTGTTACAAGACGACTGCCTATTTGCATCCCTAGACGCACGATTTCTCTTGTACTCTAAATTCTTACGGGAGATGTTCATTGGGGGCAGCAGAATCTGTGCCAAATTCTGTTTCTCAAACTTTGCCAGTAGTCAGAATGCTGGCTTTCACGGTCCGTATTTGCGTAATTTCTGATATTAGTTTCATGGGCATAAGACTGAAATCTCAAGGATAATTCCCTGTGTAATGCTTCGTCTTCCAATGCGATCTCAGGCAGCGGTCTGAAGTTGTCAAGAACCGTGGATAATATAGAGAGTTGAGCTTGCTGAGCCTGTTTGAGACTCGCTGCTTTCTGAGACGTTACAGCCTCTGCTGATGTCTCCAGCATTGGAAGACAAAGCATGAGGCTGCAAATTATGTCTTGGGCCGCAGCCTTTTGTTCATAAAACAATTGTCAGCTATTTCTCAATAGCATTCCTCGAAAAGAATGTCTTATTCCTTCCGGGTATTCCCATTTGACTTGGCTGTGCAGTTCCGTTCAAAAATGGTTCAAATGGCTCTGAGCACTATGGGACTTAACTGCTGTGGTCATCAGTCCCCTAGAACTTAGAACCACTTAAACCTAACTAACCTATGGACACCACACACATCCATGCTCGAGGCAGGATTCGAACCTGCGATCGTAGCGGTCGCGCGGTTCCATACTGTAGCGCCTAGAACCGCTCTGGCACTCCAGCCGGCCTGCAGTTCCGTAATACGTGTTAATTGAACTTACCGGTAAGAAATCTAGCAGCACGAATCAGAAATGCTTCAGTGCCATCGTTTAATCCGCCTTGATGGGGATCCCAAACCCTATAGCAGCACTCAAGAGTTTGTAGCAGAAATTACCATCTAGCACATAGAACAAAGGATGTCAAATGGACAAACGTTTTTCGACCACTGTCTACTGCAGAGTGCACCCATGTCTGCCAATACAAACAGACGCATTGTTGAAGAGTGTCGTCGAAATTCATACTGTGAAAATTCCAAGGACTTCTTGGACACTAGTATGTACGTAAATTTGTAAATTTTTTACGTCTTTTGTTCATACTTCTAAAGTGATGTGTAATAATAATAATAATAATAATAATATTAATAATAAAGTTAGTATGAAATATGGAGACACTTTCGCAATGAGATTCATCAAATTGCATATACTTAAATCAAGTAAATGTATTTTATAATTTGATTCTCAAATGAAGTTTTTATGGAATTTCAAGTAGTTAATCGGCTCGTCCACGAGTCGGGTGTTTTTTTCGACGCAGAGCAAGACTGCTCCGGGAACGCACTCACCTTTCAGTTTTGAGGCACTTTTAACACGGAAGTAACATAACCACTAAGATTAGTGCTTGCAATGCGACTCTTCACATGAAAACGAAAGTGATTTGCGACAGAAATAGAAATATTCAAGTTAATAAATGATACTATTAGACGAACTTTAGAAAGAAAAATAGGAAAAGAGAAACCTGTGAAATTTTCCAGAAGACAGTTATTCCCAGTTATAATGTAAAGAAACGAAACCTGGGTGTAAAACTAAGTACATGGCAAGATATGGCAAGATAGAGAGTGAAACATGGATGAAAGAGCAGAATTATGATTAACGCCTCTAAATGAAAAAATAGATGAATACAAAAGGAAATAGAAGGAGGATATCAACAGAACGGAGGATGACAGACTACTAAAAACATTATAGACATATAAACCAATAAAATTAATAGAACAATGGAACATAGAGGGACCCAAAACCAGATGGAGAGGCTTAGACTGATCTGTGTAAGGAGTAAGAAGAAAGACCTTATATGCACAAAAGTTGATGATGATGATGCTAGATATCTTTGTACATTTTACATGCATGGCTTCTGTGCTGTCATGGAAATGGCCACATTAGGTTGGTGCCTGCATGGCATTTCAGTTTCCCAGCAGCTGCATCAAGCGGTAGCGCCCAGCCAAATTATAGGAGCGTTTGTCGGTTGTGTCTGTTCGACTGAGGGCACAAAGATCCGCACAGCACTGGAGTCCCTTCAGCATGGTAGAGACGGAATGACATCGACCAGACTGGCAGGTCTGTGATTGCAGCTGGGTGAGGGCACCGATTTAGCTTGCCAATCAAGCTAGAAGCTGTGCTGAGGGCTCAATACCACAGCTAAATCACCAGTAGTCCTGAAATAGTTACCAACTAATTCTGAGGAGTTTCTGAAGGTAGTTTTTGTGTCAGAATGGAGTTACTAGAGGAACCCTGGTTACAGACATAGACCTTTATTCTAACTTGAAGAAAATTAGTTTGAAGCTTGACATTCTATAAACCTTTTTTAAATTTTTAACTGACTTAGAAGGTTGATATGTATTGTGTTTTTAACCCAACGGTGGCCTTGGACTGTGCAAGTTTTTTAATTATTGTTCTGAAGGATGATGCACATAGTCAACACAGTCCTTCTACACCACTGTCTTTTTAAAGAAATTTTGTGAAGGATAACCCATATAATCAACCCAGCTCTTCCACTCCAATGTCGCTAGGCTGTAACTTCCTACATCAGCATTTCTATAATTTTCTGTTACTAGTCAATCTCAAAACTTTTTCTCTGTTCTCTAAATCTTTTGAATTCTCTAAAAATTAGCCCACTTTATGTAAAGATATTTAATATGCTTTGTAACCTTCATGGCAGTACATGTTTTTTGTTATTACTCTGCATTCACCTACTTTAATTGTTCCTTCTGTTGTGTATGCAACGCACAACTGAACACTGTTCTCGACGCAAGGCTCCCGTCCACGGCCGAGCAGCACTACCGCAGGGGTCTGTGCTCGGCCTTGTCGCGGCTGCTGGGCCCTCAGACGTGGCTCTCCGCCAAAGGACCAGAGGCCAGCAGCGTGCTGAGTTGTCTGCACGACGCCCAAGGAGCCCCCGCCGTCCGCCTGGCGCCTTCCTCTTCAGACAGGGCGCACATACTGCTGGTAGACGAGGACAATGCGCAGCAGATGCTGCGTCGAATGGGAAATTTCCATTATCTACTCGTGGTACTCACACACCGGTACGTTTCTACAGTCCTCCTCCTGTGACTACTTTTCGTTCCTTTAACTGGTGTATTGTGCTGCTCACACTGTTTTACTCACACTAAAGCTTCCACCTCCCAATTCCTGCTACATCCATAATATTCTACAATCATGTTGACTAGTCTTATGATTGTGTGCACCCGCTGTACTGCTTCTGCTAGTGCTAATTTAACTGCCATTCTATATAATTGTACAATACTGGGTTTTAAACCCTTGGATGCATGAACGGCTGGACTCTCAAAACTGCATGAGAGGGGTCTATAAACCCCTACCTTAGAACGAATAGAGAAAGCTATTTCTTGAAACAATATTACGAAATTATGGTAGGTTTGGTGACTCAGAATGAAAAAAAAGGTATGCATTATGATATGGTGATCTACATTTTAGAACATGAAATACTTTATCACAAACTACGTTATAATTTTTTTGAGATTAAACAACAAACTTTCAATTACACTGGACTTTAATGAGGTTCTTCTCGTAAAAATGACGCACTTTACTGATATTTCTGTGCGTTTGCTGCTTGTTTGATCACTTTTTTTGTCTGATTTATACATGCACACGAAACATATTTCTCTCGATCCAGCCTCGGTTGCTGGCGAGTAACGCCACAATACGCCACGGCTTACAGAACGTTTGTCTGGAGGTGTTGGTTGTTAACACACTTCCCCATCTCAGTACATATCATTTCTTGCCCTTATTCCTTGAGCAAAACTCTTCTTTTAGTAGATCTTCGTTCCTGTAAGCTGGGATGTTGCTGTGGGAACCAAAAACGAGAGGTATTTACGGGTGTTACAACCATAACATTTATCCACAAGTCAAAATTGTTTTCTTGACTGTAATTACATCCATGTTCATGCTTTCTGGTCAAGATAATATTTCATGATTTAGTTCTATTATTGAATAAAATTATCTCTGTCTTTTTTTACGTCTTCCATCTGTTGCAGCGCTGTGGTACAGAGAACTGAGAAGGACGACTCTTGTGCTCTTTTTGGGCAAATAACTTACAGCAGTCAAATTGTCCTCAAAAACATATGATGGGGATAAAACCCCTCTGGACTTGAGGACTTCCATTTCTGGTGGAATTACTTACTGTTTTGTCTCGAAGTTCCCACTGCTATAACCTTTTCCAGAAACAGTTCTTCAAACAACGGAATAATTGTCAAAAACTATTCATTGTAAATTTTGTTGAGCTACCTCTCAATTTTTCCATTAGTGTCTTTACTGTAGTAGAAAACTCTGCTTTGTTTCGTCTGATAACAATACAAAAAATTCATTCATTTCCTCAGAGTTAATGTTCTTCCATTTTTTTCCTTTCATATTAGCGATGCACTTACCTAGTAAATCAGTACAATTCACTGTCTAATTTAAATAAAAAAGTCCCATGTCTTAGAGAGACAGTAACTTCATGTGCTACCGGTTCAGGTGGAATTCTCAGGATATTGTGTACTGGAAATCTGTATGATAGCAAAGGAAATCAGAACTTCGGTAGCCACCGCACTTCGCCAGTCTTTATTCATTTGGAATGCCACACGACAAGGATTCATATCCTGGGGATCATCATCAGAATTTTCCTGATGAAAAAGAGCCTCAAACCATTCAGGAATTATCGATTTTGATTTCTCAAGACTTGCTGTCTCAAATGATGTATTTTACTTCTAAAAGGCAATGTGGAATCCATGCTCCAAGTAGAGGATAAAAGTAAATTGGATAATTATTTTGTTCATGAAGCTAAACTCAGGTGCATCTAAAACTATTTTGGAGTAAATAAATACTCGCTTGTGACTATTGCAGTATTTCAAACTTTTCAACAATGGGAGAATGTGATCCTAACTGTTAACTGGTGTTGGTAATCTTTCCATCATAATGCGCGATTCAGAATAAAGATAAATAAGCTATTCGAAGGATGGCTAGTTCGCTATGGTATCTAGGAGACCCCAGTCACACACTAGACATGTAGGATTACAGAATTATTTGAGAAAAATAATTAACTAGATTCCCACCAAATGTGTTTCTCTTACAGAAACTCAGTTGTCTTCCCAAGGATTACACAGAATATAAACTAAAATAAACTGATTTCAAGACAAGTGATTGATACAATGGGACGTTCCCGGGGCACTTTAGACATCCAAGGGTGAAACACGCAACAGTGGAAAGGATAAAGAAATTTTACTTTCTGTCATCAGTTACCTAACTGGTTTGATGCGGCTCGCCACGACTTCCTCTCCTGCGCCAATCTTTTCTTATAACGTTAGTATTTTCACCCAGCGTTCTCAGTTACATGTCGGATATGTTCAACTCTCGGTCTTTTCCTACGGTTTTTACCCTTTCCAGTTCCTTCTATTGCAGTGTAAGATATTCCTTGTTGGCTTAACTCATGTCCTATGATTCTCTCCCTTCTTCTTGTCAATGTTTTCCTCATATTTCTGCCTTCGCCGATTCTGTTTGCACCACATCTCAAATTTTTCCATTCTGGCCTTCCGCCACTGCCAATGACTCACTTTCATACAGTGTTGTGCTCCAGACGTGAATTCGTAGAAATTTCTTCCTCAAATTAAGGTATATGTTTAGTAATAGTGAATTCCTTTTGGCCAGGAATGCCATCTTTGTCAGTGCTAATCTGCTTTTATATCCTCTTAAATTCGCCCATCATACGGTTTTTTGCCCCCCCAAGAACCGTGGACCTTGCCGTTCGTGGGGAGGCTTGCGTGCCTCAACGATACAAATAGCCGTACCGTAGGTGCAACCACAACGGAGGGGTATCTGTTGAGAGGCCTACAAACGTGTGGTTCCTGAAGAGGGGCGGCAGTCTTTTCAGTAGTTGTAGGGGCAACAGTCTGGATGATTGTCTGATCTGGCCTTGTAACACTAACCAAAACGGGCTTGCTGTGCTGGTACTGCGAACGGCTGAAAGCAAGGGGAAACTACAGCCATAAGATTTCCCGAGGGGATGCAGCTTTCTGCATGGTTAAATGATGATGACGTCCAATTGGGTAAAATATTCCGGAGGTAAAATAGTCCCCCATTCGGATCTCTGGGCGATGACTACTCAAGTGGATGTCGTTATCAGGAGAAAGAAAACTGGCGTTCTACGGATCGGAGTGTGGAATGTCAGATCCCTTAATCGAATAGGTAGGTTAGAAAATTTAAAAAGGTAAATGGATAGGTTTAATTTAGATATAGTAGGAATTAGTGAAGTTCGGTGGAGGGAGGAACAAGACTTTTGGTCATGTGAATACAGGGTTATAAATACAAAATCAAATAGGGGTATTGCAGGGGTCGGTTTAATAATGAATAAAAATATGAGTGCGGGTAAGCTACTACAAACAGCATAGTGAACGCATTATTGTGGCCAAGATAGACACGAAGCTCACGCCTACTGCAGTATTACAAGTTTATATGCCAACTAGCTCTGCAGATGACGAAGAAATTGAAGAAATGTATGATGAAATAAAAGAAATTATTCAGATAGTGAAAGGAGACGACAATTCAATAGTCATGGGTGACTGCAATTCGGTAGTAGGAAAAGGGAGAGAAGGAAACGTAGCAGGTGAATATGGATTGGAGCTTAGAAATGAAAGAGGAAGCCGCATGGTAGAATTTTGCACAGAGCACAACTTAATCATAGCTAACAATTGGTTCAAGAACCATAAAAGAAGGTTGTATACATGGAAGAAGTCTGAAGATACTGACAGTTTACAGATAGATCATATGATTGTAAGACAGAGATTTAGAAACTAGGTTTTAAATTGTAAGACACTTCCAGGGGCAGATGTGGACTCTGACCACAATCTATTGGTTGTGAACTGTAGATTAAGACTGAAGAAACTGCAAAAAGGTGGGAATATAAGGAGATGGGACCTGGATAAAGAGACGAAACCAGAGGTTGTACAGAGTTTCAGGGAGTGCATGAGGGAACAATTAACAGGAATGGGAGAAATAAATATAGTAGACGAAGAATGGGTAGCTTTGAGAGATGAAATAGTGAAGGTAGTAGAACATCAAGTAGGTAAAAAGATCAGGTTTAGAAAAAATCCTTGGGTGACGGAAGATATATTGAATTTAATTGATGAAAGGAGAAAATATAAAAATGCAGTAAATGAGGTAGGCACAAAGGAATACAAACATCTCAAAAATGAGATCGACAGGAAGTGCAAAATGACTAAGCAGGGATGGCTAGAGGCTTATCTCACAAGGGGTAAGATAGATACTGCCTACAGGAAAATTAAAGAGACCTTTGGAGAAAAGAGAACCACTTGTATGAATATCAAGAGCTCAGGTGGAAACCCAGTTCTAAGCAAAGAAGGGAAAGCAGAAAGGTGGGAGGAGTATATAGAGGATCTATACGAGGGCAATGTACTTGAGGACAATATTATGGAAATGTAACACGATGTAGGTGAAGATGAAATGGGAGATACGATACTGCGTGAAGAGTTTTATAGAGCACTGAAGGACCTAAGTCGAAACAAGGCCCCGGGGGTAGACAACATTCCATTAGAACTACTGACAGCCTTGGGAGTGCCAGGCCTAAAAAAATTCTACTATTTGGTGAGTAAGATGTATGAGGCAGGCGAAATACCCTCAGACTTCAAGACGAATATAATAATTCCTATCCAAAAGAAAGCAGGTGCTGACAGATGTGAAAATTACCGAACAATCATTTTAATAAGCCACGGATGCAAAATACTAATACGAATTCTTTACAGACGAATGGAAAAACTGGTAGATGAGTTGGGATTCCGTAGAAAATTGGAACAAATGAGGCGATACTGACCCTAAGACTTATCTTAGAAGCTAGATTAAGGAAAGGCAAACCTACGTTTCTAGCATTTGTAGACTTAGAGAAAGCTTTTGACAATGTTGACTGGAATACTCTCTTTCAAAATCTGAAGGCGGGAGGGGTAAAATACAGGGAGCTAAAGGCTATTTACAATTTGTACAGAAACCAGATTGCAGTTATGAGGGTCGAGGGACATGAAAGGGAAGCAGTGGTTGGGAGGGGAGTGAGACAGGGTTTTAGCATCTCCCCGATGTTATTCAATCTGTATATTGAGCAAGCAGTGAAGGAAACAAAAGAAAAATTCGGAGTAGGTATTAAAATCCATGGAGAAGAAATAAAAACTTTGAGGTACGCCGATGACATTGTAATTCTGTCAGAAACAGCAAAGGACTTGGAAGAGCAGTTGAGCGGAATGGACAGTGTCTTGAAAGGAGGATATAAGATGAACATCAACAAAAGCAAAACGAGGATAATGGAATGTAGTCGAATTAAGTCGGGTGATGATGAGGGAATTAGATTAGGAAATGAGACACTTAAAGTAGTAAAGGAGTTTTGCTATTTGGGGAGAAAAATAACTGATGATGGTCGAAGTAGAGAGGATATAAAATGTAGACAGGCAATGGCAAGGAAGGCGTTTCTGAAGAAGGGAAATTTGTTAATATCGAGTATAGATTTAAGTGTCAGGAAGTTGTTCCTGAAAGTATTTGTATGGAGTGTAGCCATGTTTGGAAGTGAAACATGGACGATAACTAGTTTGGACAAGAAGAGAATAGAAGCTTTCTAAATGTGGTGCTAGAAAAGAATGCTGAAGATTAGATGGGTAGATCATATAACTAATGAGGATGTATTGAATAGGATTGGCGAGAAGTGAAGTTTGTGGCACAACTTGACTAGAAGAAGGGATCGGTTGGTACAACATGTTCTGTGGCATCAAGGAATCGCCAATTTAGTATTGGAGGGCAGCGTGGAGGGTAAAAATCGTAGAGGGGGACCAAGAGATGAATAAACCTAACAGATACAGAAGGATGTAGGTTGCAGTAAATACTGGGCGGTGAAGAAGCTTGCACAGGATAGGGTAGCGTGGAGAGCTGCATCAAATCAGTCTCAGGACTGAAGACCGCAACAACAACCGTTTTTTTGCTCCCAACGAAACAAATTCCTTAACCATAGGCTCCATGATGTGGGCTTTCGTGGTCGAGATTGAATTAATCATACTTTTAATCTTTATGTGATCCTCAAAAATATTTCTAGGATTAACAAACATGATAAACCTGTATTTAATATAGCAATGATTATATGGAAGCAGCATTTTCTTAATGCTATGCACATAATGCATGAAGGGGGCTTTGCAGACCTGTTGTAATCTAATGCTTTTGCAAGCAATCTTCTGTCACTTTGTGAATGATGGTACCTGTGGTATTTTTATACTGGCCATTATTGCACTTGCTAGACTCTAGTACAAAACAAGAATGGAGTTCCTGCTCGTAGCTGAAGTTGACCTCAGAAGTGGAAAGTGTTGCTGTCGTAGCTGATGCCAGTAACTATATTTGTTATTTTCTCTGTTTTTCTTTCCTCTCTCTGTACCTGGCAAAGTAAGTATTTACACTTTCTTTCTAACTAAGAGACGTTCATTTTTACAGCATGGAATCATCTAGCAGGTCTGGAAAAAAACAACCTACTTGCACTACAAACGTAGACGATCCAGACGCGTCACCGATTATTCCTGAAAGTTTCGGCGAATGTGAATCTAGTACTGCTTCCCAAGACATAATTGATGCAGGGTATAGAACTCTGTCGGACAGCTCAGAATCTGAACAATGTAGTGATGAATGATGTAGGCTTATCGAGGATAGCCTAGCCTGTTAATACAGCGCAGCCTGAAAATGAAAATAATGTAGCAGGTACACCCCAGCCGGCAAATACAAATAATATACCAAGCGCAACCCAGCCTGAAAATGCAAATAATGTGCCACGTCCAGCTCAGCCTACAAACTTTTTTATCGGACGTGATGGAACTCATTGTAGAAAAGCACTGCCTCGTTCAAGCAGAACGCTTTCTCATACTATAATGAAAGTTTCTCCAGACCCTACCAGGGGAGCAAACACTCAAACGGCGTAAGATGGTTGGAGCAAGCACTTCACAAATAATGGAGTGTATACAATAGTTCATTGCAGAAATCTGGAAGCACAACGCTCATCAGCTCTAAAAGGTCAAACATGGTGCAATGCCACAAACGAGGAAATAAATGCATTTTTCGGAATTCTCCTATTATCTGGCAGTTTCAGAATTTGAGATATTCTTATAAGAGAATAATTTCACAGGTCTACTGGTAACCCTTTTATATGACAACTTTTTCTATAAGCAGCTTTGAAGAAATAAAAACAACAATAAAATTCGACAGTAGACGCACCTGAGAAGCTAGGAACCAAGATGATAACGTGGCAGCTTTGTGCGTCTTTCAGAGGACTTTGCTGATTCCTACAATTTATTCTAAGCAAGATAGGAAAATTTGGAATAAAGATATTCTGGCTCGGCGACTCTTTGACATCATGCGCTACAGATAGGTTAGTGCACTCAGGGAAAATATCCACATCACCCTCGTCAAGTTAATGTTGCAGCTCAAGTGGTAAAGATCCTGGCAAAGACGCTTAGATCATGATGGTCAACTACTTCCTTGTTTCAAGACTTATTGAAGGCTAAAGTTACAGTAGTCGTGACTCTTCACCATCACAAACCACACATGCCTGCTGAAATGAAAGCACGTAAGACAAGAGAGGTTCTTTCTTCAACATCTGGGTTCAGATATGATTTGACTATTGCGAGTTACGAACGAAAGAGGGATAAGAGTATGGCACTACTACGTTCCATGCATCACGCCACCACAGCTGATGAGATTGACATATAGAAGAAATAACAAATGACTTTATTTTATAATAAAACAAAACCAGGTGTACTTTCCACCTCATTTTATTCTGAGAATAAAATGACTTAGTCACAAAATCCGTTCTCACGTTTGGGACTTATTTTTCCTGTAGAAAAAATAACATGGAACCTACCATTTTTCCCACTATCCTACTTTCTTTCAGCTCATTCACCTCAACCTAAGAGGAATAAAAAAATAAATGAGCAGGGTAATTACTAATTTTAGATATAATCAGGCACGGCTCCTAATTAAAGGCTCTGAGGCGGAACCACCCCAAGACATATTTTAAATCTTTCAATTACGTTTTACAGAATTATCAGAATACATTTCCCTTATTCCGCACACTGAAATAATGCTGTTCAACGTTTTGGAACTGTTGTTATGTAGTATCAATCCATGTTTTTCCAACAGGTAGTAGCTAGTGGTAAGTTTACGCCTTGAAATGCCTTAGATAAATGTAGCAGAGGTTTTGGGGCATGGCTTCCTCAGAGTACAGCTCTTATAGGCGTTCCGAAGGCTTTGGTGTTTCAACCTAAGGGTGTCCTATCAATCTGCACACAATTTTCAAGTTCCACTACTTACATCAAACGGGAATGAGCAGAGTTGCTGAAAGTTCATAATGGAATCACTGTATCCGTGTATCTCTTTTATGTTCTGATGCGTATTATTAAATGTCTTAGGCAGTATTTTTGTTTCTGCCATTGGCTATTTCTTTCACTGTTGCAATGGGTTTCCAAATGCAGAGTACACTACAGCACGGTGACATGCGTATCGCCACATAGCGAGAGTTTTACGAACGATTAATGGGAAAAGCACGCGAAGTATGCCCTGTGCGCGAAATTTGTCACGTTACTTTATTTATTTTGCTTGCTCACTGCGTTTACAGGTAACTTGTGTTATTAGCAAGTCCTTTTTGAGAGTGTATTACGCATGAGTCCAGTGAGTTTTACTTTCTTGTGAATAACAGCAGGATGAGATGAATTCGAAAACAGCACAGTTTGAAATCAGTACGCAGTCTATCAGGTAAAATTATGGACATGCAGTTAGGATGAAAGTGAAGGAACATGGTGCGCCCAAACCCGATGTAAACATTAATTAAGAACAAAAACAGTGTACATCCAGGTATATACACAATTTTAACAGAGCAGTATACAATGCAGCTAAGTGGTTGTGTGCGTTATATGACTTCAGATGCATTATTTGTAACATACAACTGTCAAATAGACAAATATGGTCTGTAAATTACCATGCCAGTTGCTCGTGTTGTTCATGTCAGTCAACCACAGTACAGTATCTATGACCTCATAGAAATATCACTGTTTCGTCACGCAGATTTGTAAATGCAGCACTTTGAAGGCACAGAACATTAACTGTTAGAAGTTTATAAACGAAAATGCCAAAAACATTAAGTGTGCCGCAAAGAAAACATATACTGCGTGAAATATCTGTCCAAACTAGATCTTTTGGTACGATTTGTTATTTGTTGCGCCAAACTGTCAAGAAATATCTTGTCGGAGGATAAATAATTTACCTGTACGTTTCATCTTCGAGATCCCTTTTAATGTCATTTAGTAGTTGATTATGTAACAATAAGTCGGTACAGTAAGTAAGCTTTTGGCTAGAGTGTGATATTGCCCTCATCCACCCTCCTGAAATCTTAATTCTCCTGACAGTCTGATCTGTAGCATACTCCAAGGTCGAGGTTGGTTCTGATCGATAACTGTCACAGCCTTCCCAAGTATGAAAACCACGAGCTGTGCCTGGATATAATGTACATTGTGTGAACGAAAGTATCCAGACACCTCAAAAACATTCGTTTTTCGTATTAGGAGCATTGTGCTGCCAGCTACTGCCAGGTACTCCATATCATCGTGAGAGAACAGAATGGGGCGTTTCGCGGAACTCAGGGACGTCGAACGTCGTCAGATGATTGGGTGTCACTTGTGGCGTGTGTCTGTATGCGAGATTTCCACGCTGCTAAACATCCACTGTTTCCGATGTGATAGTGAAATCGAAACGTGAAAGATCACGTACAGTACAAAAGTGTGTAGGCTGACCTCGGCTGTTGGCTGACAGAGGCGGCCGACATTTGAAGAGGGTAATAGGCAGACATCTGTTTACATCATCACACAGGGATTTCAAACTGTATCAGGATCCACTGCTAGTACTATGACAATTAGGTGGGAGGTGGGAAAACTTCGATTTCATTGTCGAGGGGCTGCTCATAAACCACACATCACGCCGGTAAATGCCAAACGACGCCTCGCTTGGTGTAAGAACCGTAAACATTGGACGACTGAACAGTGGAAAAACGTTATGTGGAGTGACGAATCACGGTATACAATGTGGCGATCCGATGGCAGTGTGTGAGTATGGCGAATTCCCGGTGTACGTCATCTGCCAGAGTGTGTAGTGCCAACGGTAGAATTCGGAGGCGGTGGTATTACGGTGTGGTCGTGTTTTTCATTTAGGGGGCTTGCACCCTTTGTTTTGCGTGGCACTATCACATCACGGGCCCTTGTTGATATTTTAAGCACCTTCTTGATTCCTACTGTTGACGAGAAATCAAGGGATGTGCATTGCATCTTTCAACACGAACGAGCACCTTTTCATAATGGATGGCCTGTGGCGGAGTGATTACATGACAATAACATCCCTGTAATGGACTGGCCAGCAGAGAGTCCTGGCCTGAATCCTACATATATCCTTCGGAATGTTATGGAACGCCGTGCCAGGCCTCACCGACCGACATCGATTCCTCACCTCAGTGCAGCACTCCATGAAGGATGGGCTGCCTTTCCCCAAGTAACCTTCCAGCACATGACTGAACATATGCTTGCGAAAGTGGACTCTGTCATCAAGACAAAGGCTGGGCCAAACCATATTGAACTCCAGCATTACCGATGGAGGGCGCCACGAACTTTTAAGGCATTTTCAGCCAGGTACCCAGATACTTTTGGTGACATAGTGTACATTTCTTTACTTTATATTATATATTGGTAGTAATTTGGCACGTTGGGTGCACTTGGGGGGAGAAAAAAGTGGCTCTAGTGCAGTGACAAAAGTAATAATACAAAAAAATTTCAATTAAACTAAAAATTTCTGATCATGAAATTCATTATTATTATTATTATTAATGTTCTTAATTCCATTCTATCTTAATCTAACCTGTCCTTCAAAAATTGAAAATTCAAGTTAGTTACAAATTTCAAATATTTATCTGGTAGAATAATCTTAAAATCGTTATGGAGCCCCATGCAATTTTTTTCCTCCATATCTAGTATTAAAATAATTACATCAACTAACATTACACAAAATATTAATTTATAGTTCATCAGCTTTTGAAACAAATGAGAATTGCTTACGTTACTGAGATTTTTGAGTAAGGGCTCCATTTATACAGCAAAATTTTTATTAACGAAATTAAAATTTTAGCTGAAAATTTGCTACTCAAATCACAGTTTTTTCTGCAAAACTCCCAACTTAGCTGTACTGTCCAGGATTTTTTAAAATTTACCATTAGTTGAATAGGATTACAACCACAAAACATCGCTAGGAAACATTCCATGATCCGAAACACACTCACCTTACATGGTGAGCAAACTACACACGGCATTGGAAGCAGCTTTAATTTTATGTCTCACCCAGAATGAGTAAAGCAAACGTAAGTTGTGCACCTGATAGCCAGACACATCAGTTGTCAGACTTAGCTACTGCCTGCTGACACCCAAACAGATCGATCATTCATCACTTCTCAGCTAAATATTAACCCATTTTAAAAATTCAAAAAGCAAGCATAATATACCTGAAAAGGAATATCATGAGAAATAATAATAGATACCATCTTCTAATTGACATACTGAACTTCTCCTTTCTCTTGCTTTACAAAAGAAAAGTAATTAAAATTTTTCACTTAATGTCCTGTACTGTGCATCATATGTGAGATTCTTTTTACTACGCAAAAGTAGATAAGCAAGTGTATCTGCAGAAATTTTATGGTTAAAGATGGCACAAAGTTTTATCATTGTTCGAGTGCCAACATCATTTTTTTTATGAGTCATATTTATTACATAATTGGATAATGTGTTACGAAACCGTATGGATTTAATTCAGCATCGTCATTCAGTTGTGTAATTCGTTTAAAATCTAGAAAAGAACAGTAAGCCTTCAATTATTTAGTAGAACTAAGTTCCACATTTCTTGCAGAAAAACTTCATTTCTTTCATTCATAACGCAAAATTTGTGTAGCTTAACATGACCAAAAAATGTCAAACGAAACAACGGATTTTTTTCAATTTTTCTGAAATGTAACAAATATTAGGTATGGCATTTCAAATTGTGCTGAGTTACAGAACTTCGCAATATCTAACTCAAATTTCTTTTTACCATCCAATGCTGAGACTTCAACAGTTTGTAGTTCATAAAGAGATATCGGAATATTTGGATTTCTCAAAATACTTTCTTGTTGTTTAAGTTCATAACTAGGTCTATATTTAACTAAAGGTACACGAATTTCCATAGATTCTACAGCAAATGTACCTTCACTTGGGAAATTCTCTTTTATTTCAGTTCCATCATCATTGGATTCAGACCAGCTAAGAACAGTGTCTCCAGCACTTGAAGATCAGATAAAAATTACAGAAATTACAAGAAGTCGCCCTCAACCATGACTTCTTTGTATTCTTTGAAAAATCCATTAAGTACTCGAAATGCAGATAGCACCTCATTTTTCTTGCTCTTTGTGTTTCTGTTGTTAATTATATGACCTTCCATGCTTATTTTTATCAGCAACATATGAAGTCAACTGCAACAAAACTGATGATGAAATAAAAGTATGTGCAATTGTAGATAAAACATTATTTTCTTTCTTTAAGGCTATAAAATGAAATCGCTTTGCCACAAAATTGCCAATTAATTTTTTTATTAGATTTTACCTCATGTGTTGGGTAATCTGATCGAACAGCTTTAACAGTCCTAAAGCTCAAGTAAAACTGAGCATCATTAGGATGAAGCCATCCATCTCTGATATGGGTGTTAATTTGACTATCCTTGTTAAGAACATTTAGAACAAATTTTCTTTTGTCATTCAAAGGAATTAGAGAAACTGATAGCTTTCAATCTTGTTCATTATATAAGGATAACATTTTTAGGCTACTTCTAAGACATCTGTCACACAAGCACATCTTAAGTCAATTAAACTTTCATTTTCATATCCATAAGTTATAGTTATTTCTAAATTCTAAATTTAATTGTGTACTGGAATCTATACAGGATAATGTGGTTGATGAATTAGTGGTCCACTAAATTTACCATTAAGCTTTAACAGAGTAAATTATTCTCAATTAAAGTGATCAGTATGGTTCATAGACATTTATCAACCAAATTATAATTTATGTTGATTAATTCGAATGAAACAATTTTAGGAACATTGTTAGCAATAGCCTTTTAATTAGTAAAAATAATTTGACCACTAAATCCAATACACACAAAATAGCATCGTTTATATCCAAATAAGATGAAACATAACTTTCAATAAAAACTCTATTTAAAATTTCATCTGCTTTAATGTGAATATTTGTCGGTTTTGAATCAATATATTTTTGAAGGTTTTTCATATTCTATTGCCCAACATGAATATCTATTGTGTTTCCATCAGAACACAATTTATTACGTTTTGAGATAGTATTTGTAGTGAAACCAACTAGTGCAACATTACTACAGTTGTCCTTTATAAGTTAATTCAACATTTTCTTCATAAGTAATGACACAATGCAGATGAAATTAGTGACTCATTTACTACAAATAGAAATATAATCAGAGATATGGAAACAGATACACAACCAAAAGTAACGATTGCAAGGAAAAATCAAAAATTTGCATGGCAAACTCTTGCCTAACTCTAATTGATGTGTAGTAATAGGGTCAAGTGGAAATGGAAAAAACATTAAAGATTGACTACTGTATTTGAGCTGTGGTATGGTTGAACTGGAATAAAATCAGTCACCTGTATGTTTACTCTAGAATTTAGATCAGCCAAAATATCAAGAGTTCATAAAAAAAACCTGAAAAAAGTGAAAGCTGAGTGAGAGCTAAAGCAGTCTACTGACTGGATCGAAAATAAGGAGAAGCTTATTACTTTTAGGAAAAATAATGATGAAACTGTACCAATGGAGCAAATTCGAAATCCTTCAGTTGTAGTATTTGATGATTTTGTCCTCAGAAATCGAGATGTCATTAGAGAGGCATTCATACAGGAATAGATTTTTTTATTTAACTCAGACATATTCAAAAATACCCTAACAAATAGTGAGAGATAACCTTTTTTCATAATATTTAGACAAGTTACACAGATTTAAATTATACTTACCATGAATGTGTTGATGAAGATTTAAAGTTGGTAGATTTTGAAGAATGTTGTAGTTAATTCTGGAATAAGGATCAGGTCAGATTTTTTACAGTAAACATGACTAGAGAACTCAATGGAAGTAAATACGGACATCATATTAAAGATGTTTTACAACATCTATTCTGTAAACATTCAAATTTTTAATCATTGTTTTCGTCTATAGTATAGTATAGTATAGAAGTTCTTAAAAAAGGTAAAGAAAATAGAAATAACTGAAGAATTGAAAAAGTATTCAAGCTTCAGGAGAAAGAATCAAGAACAGATAATGAAAAGTATAAAACACAGAGTCATCTGTTACTTATGTGATTGAGCAGTCGAAACAAGGAACTGAGGGATTAGGCTGTAAAATACCGAAAACTATTGAAAGAACCAGAGAAACTGAAAAACGAGTGGTTCCATATCCACCAATTAAAAGATACCAAAATCCACATTATGAACAATCTGACCATAATCATGCAATGTATGACTATGCATTAAGTGAATAATAAATGCATGTTGCACTGAATAAGTATGAAGAATAGAAAAAAAGTAAAACAATATGGAAGTCCACATTTTGATTACACATTAAGTGAATCAGAAATACAAGTGGCACTAAATAATTATGAAGTAGAGAAAGTAAGTACAAAAAAGGAACATGAAGAACAGTATGAACAAGATAAAAACAGTAAAAAAATGAGTGTAAATGAAAAAAATGTTGGTATGCATCAACCATACTGAACATAAATTTGTTGGTTCTTCGCCAGATTAATTCAATGGAGATAAATCAAAAATTTGTAAAAATAATATGAAACTAAAATTGGACTGCTGTCGATTTACCACAGTATACAGATATATAGTATCATTAAGGAGCATTATACATTAAATGTAATTTCAGATGCAAATAGGGACAACCATCAGCTATACAATGGAATGACAAAGCCGAAAATTTGTATTAGACCAGAACTCGAACCCAGATTTCCCACTTATGAGCGGTCATCTTACCATTTCTCTATTTAAGCATGATCACGGCTAGACTCAAACTTCCAAGTCATCAACCATGTATCTACTACTTGTATGCATACATCCATTGTGCATATTCCCATACAAGGACGAAATTTTACTTTAAAGTTGCTTGCTGGTGTCAGCAGACAGATATATTATACTACCTATGTTATTCTGCTGACACTGGGCAAGCGACTTTCAAGTAAAATGTCTCCTCTGTATGGGAATGTACACAATGGATGTACGAGTACAGGTTTAGATACATGGGTAGTGAGCACTATATTCTTATAATAATTCAAATAAAATGTCAACCTGCTTAGGTGGGTGGTAACATGCTTGCCTTCCATTCATTGGAGACCAGATTCGATTCCCGCTCGATTTTTTCCTTTCAGATACTGGTTGTTATGTTGTCCTCATCATCATTTCATCCTCATCATCAGCTGCAAGTCGCCCAATGTGGTGCTGACTGAAATAAGACTCGCACTTGGTGGCCAAACCTGACTGGGACATCCTCACCAACAATTCCATAAGAACATTTCATTTCATTTCAAATAGAATAAGATCAAGTAAAAGTAAAAATATAAAAGCTTGAAAAAACAAACTGTTGATCTCTGTTTCCCAGAATTAAAAGCAGATTTAGAATCAAGTTTCGATGAGCAAGGAAGTGAAAGATTAATAAAAGAAAAACATGTAGAAAAACCAGTTGAATATGTTTGAATGGACATTGTGTGCGAATTAATTGACAGATTAACAGTAATTCATGTACAACAATTAGCTGAAAATAGAAATTATCATAGCAAAAAAGAAGAGGACTAATATTAACAAATAGATTTAATAATTCCATTATCAATAATGCAAAAGGAATGGTACCAGTATATCTGATTATATATTTCAGTAACTTGCCTTATACCTTCTGGAAAAAGAAAAACTTGGAATGGGATATTTAACACACTAACTAACAAATGCATCGACCAGGCTACAGATTTGTGGGTCAGGAGATCAAGGAATTAATCTATTAAATGAAGCATGTAAACAAAATGACATTGCCTATACAGATCATAAAGACTTAGAGAAAAAACATGAAGCAGTTAGAGGAATAATGTATGGAAAACATATTAGGTATGGGTATTGCACCTGATGAAAGTGATTGGAGATGGTAAAAATATACATTCTCATAAAAGTTTTTATCTGTAAAAATGAATAGCTTTAATGTGGATTACAAACCGTTGGCTAGTGTCAAAACTAAAAAAAAACAATTAAAATTAAACTTAATAATGATTGTTTTTAACTGATCCTCAAAAAAGACGGAGATGAAAAACTGGCAGATATTCTATGATAACATGAGATGTACCTTTTGTGAAATAAATTATTGAATATCTAACAAAAAAGAAAGAAGTGTCTGGATTAATAAAATTTGGAGGACGATTCCTTCCTTTATTATTGGCAGCATTATATATGGAAACAGTAGTGGTTCCTTAGCTTACAGATCAGTTGATGTTTAAAATACAGCTGTAAAGTAAAAGAAATGTGACAAAGAATTGGAAGAACAGAAAGGCATAATCAAGCAATGAGGAAAAAAGGATCAGGTTAAAAACCAAAATTCTAAAAAATGATTAGTGTATTACCTAATGCATTAAATTATTTCGATATAGATTTATTTGCTAAACAATTCAAAATCAGCTACTTTTGAGGCGACTTCATGACTGCTGAATTACCAAACCAAATTACATAGAAAGTGAAATAGTAAATTTAGAGACATCTGACCATGCTGACACTCAGTGGATTTGTACCATAGAAAAAATTATAGAAAAATTGTTTTTGAATCATTTGGAAGCAACATATCAAAATAACCACTTAACTGTTTGGGAAAAATTGTACTACAGATTCGAGACACTAGAAAATTTTGGCAAAGTCATTTGTGGTCATTTGTGTATATTTGTATTAAAGCTGTTGTCAGATAATTATAAATAATAATTATAATGGTAATTATAAAATATAAAAAATCGGCGTTTTTGGAAGTAAGAAAAATGAACAAACCTCAACAAAAGTAAGATTTTGGGAGTTACAAAATGTTCAGGGAAATATAATTAAACAATTTAAAAAAACACAACATTTTAAAAAATATACTGATTTTAAATGTATATTGATTTTAAAGGTAAAAGATTAGTAGATATAGACGGTCCTGCAAATTGTTACAATGCAGTTAGTAAACAATACTTAGAAAATGTATGAAACCATCACATTATCGAATCTGAATATACAAGTATTCTAACATATTCCAAAATTAAATCACTACAGCACATCTTAATGAGAAAAGCTGACTCGTATTCATAAAAATAAGCATACCACCATAACAGAGCTAGACAATAATTACTTTACAAAAAAGGAAGTAGGAAAAGTTTTTCTAGATTATTTATCAAAGACAGATTTAATTCCATACATAAACCACTTAAACTATCTTCAAAATACACTACTGGCCATTAAAATTGCTACACCAAGGAGAAATGCAGATGTTAATTGGGTATTCATTGAAGAAATATGTTTTACTAGAACTGACATGTGATTATATTTTCACGCAAATTGGGAGCATAGATCCTGCGAAATCAGTACCCACAACAACTACCTCTGGCTGTAATAACAGCCTTGATACGCCTGGGCATTGAGTCAAACAGAGCTTGGGTGGCGTGTACAGGTGCAGTTGCCTACGCAGCTCCAAAATGATACCACAGTTCATCAAGAGTATTGACAGGGGTATTATGATGAGCCACTTGCTCGGCCACCATTGACCAGACTTTTTCAATTGGTGAGAGATCCGGAGAATGTGCTGGCAAGGGCACCAGTAGGACATTTTCTGAATACAGAAAGGCCCATACAGGACCTGCAACATGCGGCTGTGCATTATCCTGCTGAACTGTGGGGTTTCCCAGGGATCGAATGAAGGGTAGAGCCATGGGTAGTAACACATCTGAAATGTAACTTCCACTGTTCAGAGTGCTGACAATGCGAACAATAGGTGACCGAGACGTGTAACCAATGGCACCCCATAGCATCACGCCGGGTGATACGCCAGTATGGCGATGACGAATACACGCTTCCAATGTGCGTTCACCGTGATGTCGCCAAACACGGATGCGACCGTCATGATGCTGTAAACAGAACCTGGATTCATCCGAAAAAAGTGCGTTTTGCCATTCATGCACCCAGGCTCGTCGTTGAGTACACCATCGCCGGCGCAACTGTCTGTGATGCAGCGTCAAGGGTAACTGCAGCCATGGTCTTCAAGCTGATAGTCCATGCTGCTGCAAACGTTGTCGAACTGTTCGTGCAGATGGTTATTGTCTTGCAAACGTCCCCATCTGTTGACTCAGGGATCGAGAAGTGGCTGCACGATCTGTTACAGCCATTCGGATAATACGCCTGACACTTCAAGTGCTAGTGATACGAAGCCATTGGGATCGAGCACGGCGTTTCGTATTAACCTCTCGAACCCACAGATTCCATATTCTGCTAATAGTCATTGGATCTCGACCAACGCGAGCAGTAATGTCGCGATACCATAAACCGCAATCGCGATATGTTACAATCCGACCTTTATCAAAGTCGGAAACGTGATGGTACGCATTTTTCCTCCTTACACAAGGCATCACAACAACGTTTCACCAGGCATCGCCGGTCACCTGCTATTTGTGTGTGAGAAACCGGTTGGAAACTTTCCTCTGTCAGCACGTTGTAGGTGTCGCCACCAGGGTCAACGATTTGTGAATGTTCTGAAAAGCTAATCATTTGCATATCATAGCATCTTCTTCCTATCGGTTAAATTTCGCGTCTGTAGCACGTCATTTACGTGACGTAGCAATGTTAATGACCAGTAGTGTAGAATGTGTGACAAACATAAAGTGAAACTACTTTTTGTTTCTGGTGATAGAAGTATTAACGTATACATGTAAGTATGCTCTAAAAATCAACAGAATTTTTATTTTTTGGGCCAATGTAAATTGTGTTCTGTCACCTACAGATTTTAAAATAGAGATAGTAAGATACGAGCTGCCAATTTTATATCTCATTCAACTAAATACTCCATCTCTTAAAATGATAGATTAAATTTTTATATCTTTAAGTCAATCATATTACTCACATCTGATTAACTATTTTTTCAATCAAATAATTTGATAGAACGGAAAAATAACACAGGCCAATGATGGAAATCTTTTTTTGCTGAAAATACCTTATTCTTACGTTTTTAGGGTCGGAAATTCAAAGATGATATTTAAAATACTGTGTCACCCACCATTTTTTCGTATTTTACTGTTAAATTTATTAAATTAAGCTATTTTTAAAGAATTAGAAAGCTTTTATAAAGGTAAAATAATTTTAAAAGGAGATGTAATGAATGTAGATGACGTTGGTAGCACTGCGGAGAAACATTTTTCTAGGAAAAGAGGGTGTGTTAACAGATGGTGTTTTGTTTACTGTCAGCTTAACCTCACTTTCCTGCTTCCTGTACATGTGCTCAGTTCAATGTCTAATCGTTGTCGTTAAAACTCTGCTGACAGTTTTTGTTATATTTTTGTTGAATTTTAGATTAAAAACACCAAACAAACATTACAGACTTTGTAAAAAATGTTTCTCTATCATACTTTGGATCCAGACTTGCTGATCAACATAACTCTTGGGCGTCGCATATGTACTGTTTATGTTGAAGATCTGAGAAAATGGTCCAAAAATGAGGAAAAAAGCCTTTAGATTTGCTGTTTCTATGATATGGAGGGAGCCAAGAACTCATTACGATGATTGATACTTTTGCAGTGTTGATGTTACTGGCCATAATTCAGAAAACAAGAAGGTAATAAGCTACTATAACCTTCCACTCACCATCTGACCAGTAGGGCATAGTGTAGATTTGCTGGTTCCTGAACCAACAGATGATTTTAATTCTATTTCAACTGAAGTATTTTTTTATGTACAATCTGATTTACATGAACCGGATGATGATGAATTTCATTGTAATACAGAAACTCTGGAGCCAAAATTGTTTACTCAGATCGAGCTTAACGATTTGGTAAGGGATCTGAGCTTTACGAAAGAAAAAGCTGACTTTCTAGGCTCTAGATAAGAAAAGAAAGTGGCATTTGGAACAAGCGTATACATGTATAGAAAGAGAGAGTAGCAATTTTTCACGTTTTTTCAGCAAGGAGATGATTTAGTGTACTAATCAGACATTCCCAGTCTGATGAATGTGTGAGGTATGGAATACAAAAAGGAAGACTGGAGGCTGTTTATTGATTCATCCAAAACTAGTTTAAAGGCTGTTTTATTACACAATGGTAGCATGTATGCATCTGGACCACCTGGACATTCTGTACATATAAAAGAAACCTATGAAAACGTAGAAATAATGCTAAATAAAATAGGCTCTTCTGATCATGGTTGGATAACATGTGGCGATCAAAAAGTAACATGCATGCTCCTTGGTGAGCAAGGTGGCTTTGCCAAATTCCCATGTTTCTTGTATGAATAGGACAGTAGGGCTAGAGATCAACACTGGTGCAGAAATAACTGGGCTGTGAGGGAGTCTTTAAAACCTGGTGAGAAGAACATTCTATGCAAAAACCTAGATCCAAAAGACATACTCCTATAACCTCTACATATAAAGTTAAGCCTAATGAAATAGTTCGTAAAGTCTTTGCCTGAAGATGGACCATGTTTTAAGTATCTCTGCCAATATTTTCAACACCTTTCAGAAGCTAAACTAAAAGAAGGCGTCTTTGTCGGACCTGAAATTTGAAAATTGATGTTTGATGTTAACTTTGAATTCACAATGACCTTAAATGAAAAATAAGCATGGGTATCATTCAAGCAAGTCGTTATAAAGTTCTTAGGACATGAAAAAGACACAGAATATGTTTCTATTGTGGCTAAAATGCTAAAGAAATTTAAATCTTTAAGGTGTTTAATCTGCCTGAAAGTTTACTTTTTGAACAGTCACGTTGATTACTTCCCAGACAATATGGGAGATGTGAGCAAGGAGAGCGTTTTCACCAGGACGTTAAAGTGATGGAGAAGCGCTACCAATGCCACTGGAAAACTAACATGATGGAGGACTACTGTTGGTCACTTCACCGAGAAGGTCAGCAAGTGGCTCTTCGTAGAGAAAGTTACACAAGAACCTTCAAAGAAAAAAAAGAAAGAATATACAAACATATCATTGTTTTAAGTAGCTTACTGTCAGTACAAACCATGCTTATGTTGTAACAAGGTGTTTCATTGATTTCCCCATTTACTGTATAGCATAGGATTTTTATACTATATAATAAAAAGCATATTGCTCGAAAACTATGGGCAATACAAAGAAACTAGGGCTAGATTAGGATTCAGGTCATAAAAAGATCAGCTATCAAAGTAAAAATGAGGTTTTCAAAAAAATTCTCATTGTGGTTCCTGGTGTGGGTTCCTGTAGTCATGTCCTAGTTCATGAACCACAGGCAACGTACGAGAGGCCAAGTAAGTGCTTCCGATAGTCGGGATATCAGTTTCTTTGGAATAGGGCTGGGCATCTCGGACAAATTCTGAGTCGTGGTCACCTTTGTGCTCATACGGCAAAGATTATCAAATCCACCGGTAAGTCCATCAGCCGTTAGGGGTAAAACCCAATGGGACTCGTGGCAAGTAAGGCTAGCAACCTGCTTCCCTGGTACTTTAAATATGATGCTGGCAACAATCAGAGCAAAATACCTCGGACCTTTGGAGGTGACGTAGTCCCACCTCTAACTGACAAACCAGGGACTCCTAAGATACGACTTGGCAAACAAATGGTAATGAGATGGGGAGCTATTAATATCAATTGGGGCTACTCTGGGAAGAAGGTAGAGCTGGCGGAGGCTGCAAGTAAGATGGGGCTGGACGTTTTAGCTGTTAGTGACATTCACGTAAGGGGTGAGAAGGAAGAGGAAGCGGGAGAGTGCAAGGTCTACCTGTCAGGAGTCAAAGCAGGAATAGCACAATGGAGTGTAGGGCTTTACATCAGGAAAGAAATGGAACCCAGCGTAGTTGCTATAAGGTATGTAAACGAACGACTGATGTGGATAGATTTGACAGAGTCTAGCAAGAATATTAGGATAGTGTCAGTATTTTCGCATTGTGAAGGGACAGATCAAGATAAGATGGATAGTTTTTATGAGGTACTCAGTGATGTAGTTGTTAGAGTAAAGGACAAGGACAGTGTTCTGCTCATGGGTGATTTTAACGCCAGGATTGGAAATCGAACAGAAGGATATGAAAGGTTAGGGGTAAATTTGGAGACGATACGGAGGCCAACAGGAATGGGAAACAACTCTTGGATTTCTGTGCCAGTATGGGCTTAGTAATCACAAACTCCTTTTTTAAACATAAGAATACTCACCAGTATACTTGGGAAAGCAGGGGAACCAGATCTGTCATTGATTATATAATAACAGATCAGGAAGGCTGTGAGGGACACACGTGTATTCAGGGGATTCTTTGATGACACTGATCATTATTTAATCTGCAGTGAAATTGGGATTGTGAGGCCGAAAGTGCAGGAGGTCAGGTCCATATGTAGGAGGATAGGAGTGGAGAAACTTCAGGATAAGGAAATCAGGCACAAGTACATAACAGCGATCTCAGAAAGGTACCAGTTAGTTGAATGTAGTCAATTACAGTCATTGGAAAAGGAATGGACAAGGCACAGAGAAACAGTACTAGAAGTGGCTAAAGAATGTCTTGGAACAGTAGTGTGTAAAAGTAGGATGAAGCAAACAGCTTGGTGGAATGACACAGTCAAAGCAGCCTGTAAAAGGAAAAAGAAGGCGTATCAAAAATGTCTACATACTAGAACTCAGGTAGACAGAGAAAGTTATGTTGAAGAAAGAAACAAAGCCAAACAGATAATTGCACCACCCAAGAAGAAATCTTGGGAAGACTTTGGAAAGAGGTTGGAGATTATGAGTCAAGCTGCTGGAAAACCACTCTGGAGTGTAATTAGCAGTCTTCGAAAGGGAGGTAAGAAGGAAATGACAAGTATTTTGGACAGGTCAGGAAAACTGTTGGTGAATCCTGTGGATGCCTTGAGCAGATGAAGGGAATATTTTGAAGAGTTGCTCAATGTAGGTGAAAATACGATCAGTAATGTTACAGATTTCGAGGTAGAAGGGATAGGAATGATGATGGAAATACGATCACATTTGAGGAAGTGGACGAAAGTGAATAGATAGCAGCGCAATAAAGCAGCTGGGGTGGATGAACTTAAGTCGGAACTCATCAAATGCAGTGGAATGTCAGGTCTTAAATGGCTACACAGGATAATTGAAATGGCCTGGGAGTCGGGACAGGTTCCATCAGACTGGACTATAGCTGTAATCACACCAAACTTTAAACATGGAAACAGAAAAGATTGTAACAACTACAGAAGTATCTCTTTAATCAGCGTTGTGGGTAAATTCTTCTCAGGTATTGTTGAAAGGAAAGTGCGAGTATTAGTTGAGGACCAATTGGATGAAAATCAGTGTGGATTGAGGCCTCTTAGAGATTGTCAGGACCAGATCTTTAGCTTACAGCAAATAATGGAGAAGTGTTATGAGTGGAACAGGGAAGTGTATCTATGGTTTATAGATCTAGAAAAGGCATATGACCGGGTTCCTGAGAGGAAGTTATTGTCTGTTCTACGAGATTATGGAATAGGAGGCAAACTTTTGCAGGCAATTACAGGTCTTTACATGGATAGTCAGGCAGCAGTTAGAGTTGACTGTAAATTGAGTTCATGGTTCAGAGTAGTTTCAGGGGTAAGACAAGCCTGCAACCTGTCTCCACTGTTGTTCATATTATTTATGGATCATATGTTGAAAACAATAGACTGGCTGGGTGAGATTAAGATACACTCCTGGAAATTGAAATAAGAACACCGTGAATTCATTGTCCCAGGAAGGGGAAACTTTATTGACACATTCCTGGGGTCAGATACATCACATGATCACACTAACAGAAGCACAGGCACATAGACACAGGCAACAGAGCATGCACAGTGGCGGCACTAGTACAGTGTATATCCACCTTTCGCAGCAATGCAGGCTGCTATTCTCCCATGGAGACGATCGTAGAGATGCTGGATGTAGTCCTGTGGAACGGCTTGCCATGCCATTTCCACCTGGCGCCTCAGTTGGACCAGCGTTCGTGCTGGACGTGCAGACCGCGTGAGACGACGCTTCATCCAGTCCCAAACATGCTCAATGGGGTACAGATCCGGATATCTTGCTGGCCAGGGTAGTTGACTTGCACCTTCTAGAGCACGTTGGGTGGCACGGGATACATGCGGACGTGCATTGTCCTGTTGGAACAGCAAGTTCCCTTACCGGTCTAGGAATGGTAGAACGATGGGTTCGATGACTATTTGGATGTGCCGTGCTCTATTCAGTGTCCCCTCGACGATCACCAGAGGTGTACGGCCAGTGTAGGAGATCGCTCCCCACACCATGATGCCGGGTGTTGGCCCTGTGTGCCTCGGTCGTACGCAGTCCTGATTGTGGCGCTCACCTGCACGGCGCCAAACACGCATACGACCATCATTGGCACCAAGGCAGAAGCGACTCTCATCGCTGAAGACGACACGTCTCCATACGTCCCTCCATTCACGCCTGTCGCGACACCACTGGAGGCGGGCTGCCCGATGTTGGGGCGTGAGCGGAAGACGGCCTAACGGTGTGCGGGACCGTAGCCCAGCTTCATGGAGACGGTTGCGAATGGTCCTCGCCGATACCCCAGGAGCAACAGTGTCCCTAATTTGCTGGGAAGTGGCGGTGCGGTCCTCTACAGCACTGCGTAGGATCCTACGGTCTTGGCGTGCATCCGTGAGTCGCTGCGGTCCGGTCCCAGGTCGACGGGCACGTGCACCTTCCGCCGACCACTGGCGACAACATCGATGTACTGTGGAGACCTCACGCCCCACATGTTGAGCAATTCGGTGGTACGTCCACCCGGCCTCCCGCATGCTCACTATACGCCCTCGCTCAAAGTCCGTCAACTGCACATACGGTTCACGTCCACGCTGTCGCGGCATGCTACCAGTGTTAAAGACAGCGATGGAGCTCCGTATGCCACGGCAAACTGGCTGACACTAACGGCGGCGGTGCACAAATGCTGCGCAGCTAGCGCCATTCGACGGCCAACACCGCGGTTCCTGGTGTGTCCGCTGTGCCGTGCGTGTGATCATTGCTTGTACAGCCCTCTCGCAGTGTCCGGAGCAAGTATGGTGGGTCTGACACACCGGTGTCAATGTGTTCTTTTTTCCATTTCCAGGAGTGTATGTGAACACACAATAAGTAGTTTTGCATGTGCGGATGACTTAGTTGTGATGGCACATTCGATTGAAAGTTTGCAAAGTAATATTTCAGAGCTAGATCAGAAATGTAAGGACTATGGTATGAAGATTAGCATCTCCAAAACGAAAGTAATGTCAGTGTGAAAGAAATATAAACGGATTGAGTGCCAAATAGGAGGAACAAAGTTAGAACAGGTGGACGGTTTCAAGTACTTAGGGTACATATTCTCACAGGATGGCAACATAGTGAAAGAACTGGAAGCGAGGTGTAGCAAAGCTAATGCAGTGAGCGCTCAGCTATGATCTACTCTCTTCTGCAAGAAGGAAGTCAGTACCAAGACTAATTTATCTGTGCACCCTTCAATCTTTCGACCAACTTTGTTGTATGGGAGCGAAACCTGGGTTGATTCAGGTTATCTTATCAATAAGGCTGAGGTTACGGATAAAAAATTAGCTAGGATGATTGCAGGTACTAGTAGATGGGAACAACGGCAGAAGGGTGTCCACAATGAGGAAATCAAAGAAAAACTGGGAATGAACTCTATAGATGTAGCAGTCAGGGCGAACAAGATTAGATGGTGTGGTCATGTTACACGCATGAGACAAGCAAGGTTACCCAAGAGACTCATTGGTTCAGCAGTAGAGGGTAGGAGGAGTCGGGGCAGACCAAGGAGAAGGTACCTGGATTCGGTTAAGAATGATTTTGAAGTAATAGGTTTAACATCAGAAGAGGCACCAATGTTAGCACTGAATAGGAGATCATGGAGGAATTTTATAAGAGGGGCTATGCTCCAGACTGGACGCTGAAAGGCCTAATCAGTCTTAAATTATGATGATAATGATGATGGCCTGTGTAAATAATAAATTTTAATCTATATAAGTGGATAAACGTATCTGCTGCTTGAAGTGCAAAAAAAGTTACTGGAATTCATAATCATCAGAGAGTAACAACTCAAAATGGAAGGTCTTTGCACAATATGCAAGGCTAAAAAAAGTTAATTTGTTAAAAAAAATAGTAAATTTATCCTCATTACTAAGAAGTGTTGTCACATTTGGTATAGATGATTTATAACAAGCTGGTAAGCTGGTAATGTACGAACGAACTCAGGCAATTTGAAATGAATTTCAAAAAAATAAGGGTTGTAAAGATGTAGTAACTGTTACTGTCGTTCTTTCAAAATTTGCTTAGGCTATTCCCGTCAATGAAAAATCAGATAGAAATGTAGCTGCCACTTTTGGAAAAAATTTAGAAAGTGAACTCCAAGAAATCTACAGTCATAAAATGATAAAGTATCCTACAATAAATTTCAAGTACTTTTTTTTTAGTCATCAGTCTACTGACTGGTTTGATGCAGCCCGCCACGAATTCCTTTCCTGTGCTAACCTCTTCATCTCAGAGTAGCACTTGCAACCTATGTCCTCAATTATTTGCTTGACGTATTCCAATCTCTGTTTTCCTCTACAGTTTTTGCCCGCTACAGTTCCCTCTGGTACCATGGGAGTCATTCCCTAATGTCTTAGCAGATGTCCAATCATCCTGTTCCTTCTCCTTATCAGTGTTTTCCGCATATTCCTTTCCTCTCCGATTCTGCGTAGAACCTCCTCATTCCTTACCTTATCAGTCCACCTAATTTTCAACATTCGTCTATAGCACCACATCTCAAATGCTTCGATTCTCTTCTGTTCCGGTTTTCCCACAGTCCATGTTTCACTACCATACAATGCTGTACTCTAGACGTACATCCTCAGAAATTTCTTCCTCAAATTAAGGCCGGTATTTGATATTAGTAGACTTCTCTTGGCCAGAAATGCCTTTTTTGCCATAGCAAGTCTGCTTTTGATGTCCTCCTTGCTCCGTCCGTCATTGGTTATTTTACTGCCTAGGTAGCAGAATTCCTTAACTTTATTGACTTCGTGACCATCAATCCTGATGTTAAGTTTCTCGCTGTTCTCATTTCTACCTTCCTCTTTCTCCGATTTACTCTCAAACCATACTGTGTACTCATTAGACTGTTCATTCCGTTCGGCATATCATTTAATTCTTCTTCACTTTCACTCAGGAAAGCAATGTCATCAGCGAATCGTATCATTGATATCCTTTCACCTTGTATTTTAATTCCACTCCTGAACCTTTCTTTTATTTCCATCATTGCTTCCTCGATGTACAGATTAAAGAGTAGGGGCGAAAGGCTACAGCCTTGTCTTACACCCTTCTTAATACGAACACTTCGTTCTTGATCGTCCACGCTTATTATTCCCTCTTGGTTGTTGTACGTATTGTATATGACCCGTCTCTCCCTATAGCTTACCCCTACTTTTTTCAGTATCCCGAACAGTTTGCACCATTTTATATTGTCGAACGCTTTTTCCAGATCGACAAATCCTATGAACGTGTCTTGATTTTTCTTTAGCCTTGCTTCCATTATTAGCCGTAACGTCAGAATTGCCTCTCTCGTGCCTTTACTTTTCCTAAAGCCAAACTGATTGTCACCTACCGCATTCTGAATTTTCTTTTCCATTCTTCTGTATATTATTCTTGTAAGCAGCTTCGATGCATGAGCTGTTAAGCTGATTGTGCGATAATTCTCGCACTTGTCAGCTCTTGCTGATTGTGTGGATGATGCTTTTCCGAAAGTCAGATGGTATGTCGCCAGACTCATATATTCTACACACCAACGTGAATGGTCGTTTTGTTGCCACTTCCCCTAATGATTTTAGAAATTCTGATGGAATGTTATCTATCCCTTCTGCCTTATTTGACCGTAAGTCCTTCAAGGCTCTTTTAAATTCCGATTCTAATACTGGATCCCCTATCTCTTCTAAATCGACTCCTGTTTCTTCTTCTATCACATCAGAGAAATCTTACTATTACCACCGTTGCTTTTAATGTCACCAAAGGTTGTTTTGACTTTCGTGTATGCTGAGTCTGTCCTTCCGACAATCATATATTTTTCGATGTCTTCAGATTTTTCCTGCAGCCACCTCGTCTTAGCTTCCCAGCACTTCCTATTTATTTAATTCCTCAGCGACTTCTATTTCTGTATTCCTGATTTTCCCGGAACATGTTTGTAATTCCTCCTTTCATCAATCATCAGAAGTATTTCTTCTGTTACCCATGGTTTCTTCGCAGCTACCTTCTTTGTACCTACGTTTTCCTTCCCAACTTCTGTGATGGACCTTTTTAGAGATGTCCATTCCTCTTCAACTGTACTGCATACTGCGCTGTTCCTTACTGCTGTATTTATAGAGTTAGAGAACTTCAAACGTATCTCGTCATTCCTTAGAACTTCCGTATCCCACTTCTTTGCGTATTGATTCTTCCTGACTAATGTCTTGAACTTCAACCTACTCTTTATCACTACTATATTGTGATCTGAATCTATGTCTGCTCCTGGGTACGCCTTACAATCCAATATCTGATTTCGGAATCTCTGTCTGACCATGATGTAATCTAATTGAAATCTTCCCGTATCTTTCGGCCTTTTCCAAGTATACCTCCTCATCTTGTGATTCTTGAATAGGGTATTCGCTATTACTAGCCGAAACTTGTTACAGAACTCAATTAGTCTTTCTCCTCTTTCATTCCTTATCCCAAGCCCATATTCTCCTGTAACCTTTTCTTCTACTCCTTCCCCTACAACTGCATTCCAGTCACCCATGACTATTAGACTTTCGTCCCCCTTTACATATTGCATTACCCTTTCAATATCCTCATACACTTTCTCTATCTGTTCATCTTCAGCTTGCGACGTTGGCATGTATACCTGAACTGTCGTTGTCGGTGTTGGTCTGCTGTCGATTCTGATTAGAACAACCCGGTCACTGAACTGTTCACAGTAACACACCCTCTGCCCTATCTTCCTATTCATAACGAATCCTACACCTGTTATACCATTTTCTGCTGCTGTTGATATTACCCGATACTCATCTGACCAGAAATCCTTGTCTTCCTTCCATTTCACTTCACTGACCCCTACTATATCTAGATTGAACCTTTACATTTCCCTTTTCAGATTTTCTAGTTTCCCTACCACGTTCAAGCTTCTGACATTCCACGCCCCGACTCGTAGAACGTTATCCTTTCGTTGATTATTCAACCCTTTTCTCATGGTAACCGCCCCCTTGGCAGTCCCCTCCTGGAGATCCGAAGAGGGTCTATTCCGGAATCTTTTGCCAATGGAGAGATCATCATGACACTTCTTCAACTACAGGCCACATGTCCTGTGGATACACGTTACGTGTCTTTAATGCAGTGGTTTCCATTGCCTTCTGCATCCTCATGTCGTTGATCATTGCTGATTCTTCCGCCTTTAGGGGCAATTTCCCACACCTAGGACAAGCGAGTACCCTGAACCTCTATCCGCTCCTCCGCCCTCTTTGACAAGGCCGTTGGCAGAATGAGGCTGACTTCTTATGCCGGAAGTCTTCGGCTGCCAATGCTGATTATTTATCAAAATTTAGGCAGTGGCGGGAATCGAACCCGGGACCGAAGACGTTTTGATTATGCATCAAAGACGCTACCCTAGACCACAGGTAAGTTCCTAGACCACTTATGAAAAATATAATATTAATCATTATTCAACTTTTACTTAATTACAAATATGTGTTGTTGAAATATTTAATAGAAAATTAAAAGAAAAGTTGTGGAAGAGATTTGCCTTTAATTTCATCGAAGGTTGGTTTGATCCTCTGTATGCAGAGGAAGTCCTTCTGACGACCATTTATGTTTCGATTTCTTCACATTTTTCATGTGGTCATTTTGCGTAGTTTCCTTGCACTTCCTGTTTATTTCATTCCTAAGTAACTTGTATTTCCTGATGTTTATTTCTGTATTCGCGACTCTCTTTGAACATTTTTGTACTTCCTTCTGTCATCGATCAACTCAAGTTTTTCTCCTATTACCAATGATTTCTCAGCAGTTATATTCCTCATATCTATGTTATTCTAACCTCTGTGATTGCTCCTTTCAGAGAAGTCCATGTCTCTCCATCTGAACTGCCTACTCGATTATTCACTGTTGTAGCATCTGTAGCTTCGAAGAATTTAAAGTGTGTCTCCTCATTACTTAGTACTTCCGTCATCCACTTCTAGTCTCTTAAATTTTAGCCTACTCTTTATCATTACTAAATTGTGATCTGACTCTAAATCTGCTCCTGGGTACACCTTAACATCCAGTTAATTTCAAATGAACGAAATCTAATGTAAATGGAATCTTCCGTATTTACAGACCTTTCCAGTTATACCTCCACCACTTATGATTGTTGAACAAAGTATTCACTATTACAATCTAAAATTTATTGCAGAACAAAATTAGTCTTTATCCTCTGTCAGTCCTACTACCGTATTATCCCATAACTCTTTCTTCTATTCCTTCCCCTAACAGTCCATTCGAGTTTCTCATGACAGGTTTTCATTTCCCCTTACATTATAAATTACCTGTTTAATATTCTTATATTCTTTCTCTATATATATTCGTCTTCGGCTTGCGACGTCGGAACGTAAACATGATGTACGGTTGTCGGTGTTGATTTGCTGTCGATTCTGATGAGAACAATCCAACCGCTGAATTGTTCACAATAACTCACTCTCTGCCTTGTCTTCCTGCTCACGAATCCTGCTCCTTATACTCGTCTGAACACAAACCCTGGTCTTCTTTCTATTTCATTTCCCTGACCCCCATTATATCTAGACTGAGGCTTAGTATTTCTCTTTTTGGATTTCGTAGCTTCCCTACCACGTCAAGACTTCTGACATTCCTCGCCCTAACTCGTAGAATATTACCCTGACGTTGGACACTCATCCAATGGTCACTTTCCCTTTGGCGGCCCCCAGAATCTTTTGCCAATGGATAGATCATTCTGACACTTTTCAGTTACACGACTACAGATGCAAGTTACGTGTCTTTAATGCAGTGGTTTCCATTGCCCTGTGCATCCTCATGTCGTTGATCATAGCTCACTCCTCCGCACTTTAGGGGCAATTTCCACGCTAAGGGCTAGAGAGTGCGCTGAATCTCTGCCCGCTCCCCCGCCCTCTTTGACAAGGGCGTTGGTAGAACTAGAACGTCTTATGCTGGAAGTCTTCGGCCGCCATTGCTGATGACTTTTAGTCAAAAATTTAAGCAGTAGCGAGGTTCGAAGTCAGAACCCAGGACGTTTTAATTATTAGTCAAAGACGCTACCCTTTTTTTCCTGGTCTTCATTTTGTTCGTTACTATTCTTGTCATTTGGCCTTGGCCTACTTCACGTGACACACCGTCAGTTTCGTCGTTGAATACGTCAGCCTTAAAAAAACAGCGGATCGCCGGTTCGCTAATCAAACAAGCTGAGCTACCTTAACTGGTGTCCCTAAAGCACGGGCGCTTCTAGCAGGTTATGTCGTCCAATTATTCACGAATTCAATGATTCTGGAGTGTCTATTGAGGGGGACCTGTTCTTGGGACTTAGCCATCAAACTCGGCGACTTCCTTGGTGCTTTTCAAGATGAACTGTTTTTTGCACAGACACTACCACGTACTCTCTTTGCCGTTAACTATAGACGCATGGCACTACTTTTCATTTCACTTTTTTACTCATTGTTTAGGTTTTCACTCACTTTCTGTATACCCTGCAGTTAGCCACGGCTGCCAAAGTTAGCTAGTGACATCAGCCAAATGCCTAAATTAAATACTCAAAATATATTATAGAATCTCCAAAAAGAACGTACACAAACAAATGCAAATGTTCTGCTACAGTAAATAGCCGCAATACTGTAACCTCCAAATTATCACCTAGTCTTACACTCACCAGTAATCGGAGTCAGTAACTTAATTGCTTTTCTCATCACAGTGTGCTGCTTCGTCAATCTCTGTTGCGAAAGTCCAGTAGGGATATATCCCCATTCATCCCCGATTAATTTCGAGCGAGCATTCTTCCTCTAAAATAAAATGTTATCTAAGAATTGTCAAGCTTCCTCTGCCATCGTGTCCCATTTTTTTTATTTTTCCTTTTTTTTCCGCTTTGCCCATTCATTTAGTGTTAGCCACTGCCACAACATGTAATGCAGCTGCTGCATTGAAGACAAGAATTGAGGATTTCCGTTTAGTACTCGGCATCATATTCCCTGCTCATGTAGCTCTCACGTGCAATTCGTGGCCCGTCTATCTAGAGGAGACATTGCTCATTTGCTGTAGTGTGTACTTCGTTGCGGCCTTTAAGGAATACGTAAATTGGCACTAAACATCGGATCACGGTTCTTCATTACTTCCCTCGAGTCTGGTAAACATGTTGCACGTGTGAAAAGCTGCATCAGCTTGTTATCAAATTACTTGTTGTCCCTTGCTTCCCTGGCTGATACTAATTCCAAGATGTTCTTTCCACGTAGTCTACTATACTGTAATTACCGCCGGCAGCGGTGGTCTTGCGGTTCTAGGCGCGCAGTCCGGAACCGTGCGACTGCTACGGTCGCAGGTTCGAATCCTGCCTCGGGCATGGATGTGTGTGATGTCCTTAGGTTAGTTAGGTTTAATTAGTTCTAAGTTCTAGGGGACTAATGACCACAGCAGTTGAGTCCCATAGTGCTCAGAGCCATTTGAACCATTTGAACTGTAATTACCTTACAGGCTCTCAGAGTAAGCTGCGTGAAAGGATTCGCCCGAAGTTCGGGTAAACATCATTTGTTGTTGGTATTGTTGTTGTCTTTCAGTCCGAAGACTCGTTTGATGCAGCTCTCCATATTTTTATTTGGTTTCATTTGCTGCTTGTTCAATGTACGGTCGTGGTCAAAAGTATCCGAAAGACCTGAATTCCATTTCGCCTGATTCGCATACAACCCTCATAACGCAGCTGTCTAGCAGGTCCTCTAAATGCTTCTCGGTACAGTCGTGTGACTATTGAAAATGGTTCCAACAAATCACCACTATATAACACTGCTCTGTATCGCAATAACTCAGGATGTAAAGCAATACCACGATACAAATATCAGGGAACACCTTATCACAGATAAGACTGTCCTTAAGACTTGTAAGCTCACATTTAATACAATAAATGACGTACCTGAAATGTTACCACTCTCATTATTACGTCAGGTAGGTAACGCACGTAGTAAGTTCGTCGTATTCATGATTTTCTCTTCAAAGTAACATACCGTTCTTATTACTGAACAAAAAAGACATTACAAATTTAAGTTTTACACAAGCTGCTAGTTCAGAATATACTATATGAACTTCAAATGACACAATTTTAGAAATTGACTATGCCCATTTAGGCAAGCTGTTTGTTATTTTGCTCTGAAGAAGGCGTGGTTACCCACGTTGAAACCTGGGTTAACACCGGGAATTTTCGCAATCGAGGCTGATTATTCATAATTTATTTACACAACGAAGAATCTCGTTCTGCATATGGATTAAAAGCTAGGTCATGCAGACTAAGCAAAGATTTCGTGACTGACTGAAACTAACAGTCATTCCTGACTAGGCATACAGAGAGTGATGTACCTCGATTTCAGACAGTATCAGTTAGGAAATATCAACTTTAAATTACATAACGTAAACATTTTTAAAGGACACGAATTCCTATTGGCCCTGTTAACGAACTACGAAAGGTGTTAAATATTGCTTCTTCACAACTAACTTACTTGAAATGCAGTGAGGTAAGGCGTTGTGTTATACAGGAATTCGAGGAAACGAACGTTAAATATGGGTCTGATACACCAGCAGCGACATGTGAGCATGTTTGAACTAGAAATAATATGACTGGTAAACGAACCCCACACATATCATTGTCGACTACACACAAAGAAACGTCATTTACCGATTTTTTTTCCACCAGCAGCTCGGAATAACATCCTTGAGCTTACAGTGATCTCGCAAGTAGTTCTGTGTCTCACTGGGAGTCAAAAACGTCAGATATCGTTAGTATTGACAACGAATGAAAATACATTAACAAAATTATTATCCAGCAGCAGATAGGTGTTATCATGCTAGAGCTTGATAATACATAATGAAAACTTTAGAGCCAGGCCAGGAATCGAACCCACTTACGGGCAATATGTGGAGATGTTGAGGAATCTGCAGTTTTGAACTAACAACAAATTTTAGTTAAGTTGTATTGCCACGAAGGGATCAAATTCCGCCTTAAGGGCGGTCTGAGTTGCATTCCCAGTTCTGAACCAATTTTATCGGCATACAGAAGGTCAAATAAAAGGTGGAATAAGTGTCATGTGACCATACATAGGGTTTGTTTCGTAACTAAAATTTGTAGTTTGTTCAAACTGCATTATGAGGGATGTATGCGAATCAGGCGAAATGCAATTCAGGTAGTTCGGATACTTTTGAGCACGACTGTACATATTGTATAACATTGGGGATAGGCTACAATCCTCTCTCACTGCCGTGTGGTTTCATTTACTGTCTGTAAAACATTTATTATGGAATATTATAGAGTGCTAATTTCCAGTTTCACATCAATCAGTGCAAATTTCCGATTTGAATCTTACACATTTATGGAAAAAGACGATGAATGTCAAATTTAGGCACAATTGTTCTGATAAAGACGACCATCCGGCTTTCTAGAATCTTTTTCCACAAATCAGATCTACAAACGGAACTCTCCTAATATGAAACTGATAACATAATGGGCAATGAAGACAATTACTTATAAATGCGTCCCCATTACCATACTGCCTCACAAATTAAGAAACGGTTAGTCATGACTGTTCTAAAATTTAAACATGGATAGTACCACATAATATAAGTTAAGGAAATTTAACAACCTTGGCAACGGCCGTTCACGACCCTGCAAAATGTTAACCCAACAGAGTGAAACTCTCAAGCTTACATTTATTAAAATGTGAGATAGAATGATCTCTCTTTAAAGAAACGAAAACTAAAACAAAATATTACAGTTACCGCTGCTCGAGCCCGTAACAAAGTTACTTGACTTAATTCCTTGTGGCGTGAGGTGATGCAAGAGGCAGCGGGCTCTGCGAAGACGATGCCGGCGGCCAATTCACACAGGCAGCGGGTACACAAGAGGAGCACGAAGCCAACATGTTAGGTGTCCTCTGCGCGAGTCTAGAACACACTAAGGGAGCGTCTAAGCGCCACCACTAGTCCCCTCTCTCAACCTCCCGTAATCGGGTGTTCAGTCAGAAAAGGGTTCCCTTTGCCGGCACGACTCCCACCGAAGTCAACAGTTCTCCGCACACAAAATCACCAATCATTCATACAATTTTAAATACTTTTATGTTGTCAGATTTACGGCTGAGCATACGCTTACTAGAACTACGTCTCACGCCTAGCAGCCCCTTGATTCTGCTCATCACCGGAAGGCAAGATACCGGGACAGGGAACAAACCAACACACCACGAATATCGCCTTCTGCTGGCTTAGCCCGCCTAACGTGTTTATTCAGCTCCAAGCTCACTGGGACGACGGGCAACACGGCGAGCTCATATTCCAAAGGCTAAACCACCTGATGAATCATACACTCCGATCCATGAGACACTCTGTACATTAGTTCATACAAACTGGATCCCCAAATCAGAGGAAAATGATTTAAACATACAAATGAAATAAATTTTGGAATACCAAGGTACACACGGTGCCAAGACCGCTACAGTAATGTGCACTCGGGAATAACGTCGGAGGTCCGCCGTGTCAACAGGCCTCGTACCAAATACTAACTCGCAGTGTGACAAAACTGGGGCCCCACACAGCTAATCACTTCTAGTTAGCCGAGTCCAGCTGCATGCCGCAAAGTAGGTTTGTTGATAAAAATCAATATATCGATACTTACTGTCTCACCAAATATGTCGATGTATCGATTTGAGCTTTCATCACGCTCAGTCTTTCTCTTTGACTGTGTGAAGGAAGTATAGATGATAGATGGCACAAGGTGAAGTTCGATTGCACTGTGATAGGGGGGGGGGGGTGTGAATCGGACAACAATGCATCCGATGTGAAGAAACAGCACAACAGCTGCGTTAAAAAATAATTTTTAACGCAACCAGTGTGCTGTTTCTTCACATTGGTATTCTTCAAAATCAGTTGCTGAAACTGATGAACAAAAATACAAATTTCTTGACAGTCAACGGCGACTATGATGTCTTTTAAGAAATATTATATGACTGTAAATCCCAACCAAGAGAACTTAGTCAATAATCCAAACGACAAGACTGGTTGTTGCGGCTAGCGGAGACGTGTGAGTGGAAATGCTAATGAAATCGCCCCTCGGCGCTACCAACTAAAACTGCAACGTTTCACCTGACCACGCAGCTTTGACATTACCACTGTTAGGTCGTTGGCATTTTCAGAAATGATAAACAAGGGAAGTGGACTGAAGTATAGCAGACAAACCCGATATGTGACGGAATGGAACGACGGACCCACCGGACACTTTTTATTGTGCCACTTACCTGCAGTTACCACTGTTTGTAGCAAGGTGATGAATCGTTTTCCTTTCAGTTCTTGCTCTGAGGGGGATAGGCAGGTTGCTAGCCTATTGAAGTACAGAATATTTAATAATAAATCAGTACTTAAATTAACAGCACTAAAACTGGCAATATATTTACACTGTGCCGACGATACTTTTTTCGGCCGGTAAGTTGATATTATTTTCCGTCGACATATCCATTAGATCAGTTTCTTCTGTATATCGAGGGCACGCAACGAAATAAACTCCTGGAAATGGAAAAAAGAACTCATTGACACCGGTGTGTCAGACCCACCATACTTGCTCAGGACACTGCGAGAGGGCTGTACAAGCAATGATCACACGCACGGCACAGCGGACACACCAGCAACCGCGGTGTTGGCCGTCGAATGGTGATAGCTGCGCAGCATTTGTGCACCGCCGCCGTCAGTGTCAGCCAGTTTGCCGTGGCATACGGAGCTCCATCGCAGTCCTTAACACTGGTAGCATGCCGCGACAGCGTGGACGTGAACCGTATACGCAGTTGACGGACTTTGAGCGAGGGCGTATAGTGGGCATGCGGGAGGCCGTGTGGACGTACCGCCGAATTGCTCAACACGTGGTGCGTGAGGTCTCCACAGTACATCGATGTTGTCGCCAGTGGTCGGCGGAAGGTGCACGTGCCCGTCGACCTGCAGGTGAGCGCCACAATCAGGATTGCATACGACCGAGGCACACAGGGCCAACACCCGGCATCATGGTGTGGGGAGCGATCTCCTACACTGGCCGTACACCTCTGGTGATCGTCGAGGGGACACTGAATAGTGCACGGTACATCCAAACCGTCAACGAACCCATCGTTCAACCATTCCTAGACCGGCAAGGGAACTTGCTGTTCCAACAAGACAATGCACGTCCGCATGTATCCCGTGCCACCCAACGTGCTCTAGAAGGTGTAAGTCAACTACCCTGGCCAGCAAGATCTCCGGATCTGTCCCCCACTGAGCAAGTTTAGGACTGGATGATGCGTCGTCTAACGCGGTCTGCATGTCCAGCACGAACGCTGGTCCAACTGAGGCGCCAGGTGGAAATGGCATGGCAAGCCGTTCCACAGGACTACATCCAGCATCTCTACGATCGTCTCCATGGGAGAATAGCAGCCTGCATTGCTGCGAAAGGTGGATATACACTGCACTAGTGCCGACATTTGCATGCTCTGTTGCCTGTGTCTATGTGCCTGTGGTTCTGTCAGTGTGATCATGTGATGTATCTGACCCCAGGAATGAGTCAATAAAGTTTCCCCTTCCTGGGACAATGAATTCACGGTGTTCTTATTTCAATTTCCAGGAGTGTATTATTAAACGTCGAAATATCATATTCTCGATATTTTTAAAAACATCAACAGTCCTACCGCAAACCACAATACGACTGACGACATCCGCCGGGCCTCTCGTGGCGGTACGGCCGCGCCTCCTAGTTGGAAGGCGCTCAATGTGTCGAGGAACCGCTAGTTCTCTAGTACACACGGCGGAATATTTGCTATTTAACAACCGACTCTCGCCATCTTACACCAGCTTGCCTTGCGCCTGAATAAACTCATGACGCTTGAGATGTAAGCTCATGTATTATTTACTTTATGTGTCTTAATATTTTACAGACGAATGGAAAGAGTGGTAGAATCTGACATCAGGGAACACCAATTTGGATTCCGTAGAAGTGTTGGAACACGTGAGGCAATACTGACCCTACGACTTATCTTAGAAGATGCATTAAGGAAAGGCAAACCTACGTTTCTAGCATTTGTAGACTTACAGAAAGTCTTTGACAATGTTGACTGAAATACTCTCTTTCAAATTCTGAAGGTGGCATGGGTAAAATACAGGGAGCGAAAGGCTATTTACAATTTGTACAGAAACCAGATGGCAGTAATAAGAGTCGAGGGGCATGAAAGGGAAGCACGGGTTGGGAAAGGAGTGAGACTGGGTTGTAGACTATCCCCGATGCTGTTCAATCTGTATATTGAGCAAGCATTAAACGAAACAAAAGAAAAATTCGGTGTTGGAATTAAAATCCATGGAGAAGAAATAAAAATATTGAGGTTTGCCGATGCCATTGTATTTCTGTCAGAGAACGCAAAGGACCTCGAAGAGCAGCTGAACGGAACCGGCAGTGTCTTGAAAGGAGGATATAAGACGAACATCAACAAAAGCAAAACGAGGAAAATGGAATGTAGTCGAATTAAGTCGGGTGATGCTGAGGGAATTAGATTAGAAAATGAGACGCTTAAAACAGTAAATGAGTTTTTCTGTTTGGGGAGCAAAACAACTGATGATCGTCGAAGTAGAGAGGATATAAAATGTTGGAAGGCGTTTCTGAAGAAGAGAAATTTGTTAACATCGAGTATATATTTAATTGTAAGGAAGTCCTTTCTGAAAGTATATGCATGGAGTGTAGCCGTGTATGAAAGTGAAACGTGGACGATAAGTAGTTTGGACAAGAAGAGAATAGAAGCTATCGAAATATGGTGCTACAGAAGAATGCTGAAGATTAGATGGGTAGATCACGTAACTGATGACAAGTCGCTATTCAGCATTTAAGATTTTATTAAGGGCAGTTCACTCTACTTTGTACTCTCACATATCTACATATTTGTGACTTATTACAAAACCTATTTGATATACTTATTCACATAAGTATTTCTTAACATAATGTTCAGTTTCTACGAACTATTTGCCATTTGATATTTAGAGTTCACTTTTAATTGCACTCTGCTGTAAGACAGTTGCTTCTTATGTCAAACGTAATCTGAATTTGTATAATTTATAGTACACTAACTGTGTTCTAAATCGTTTATTATTTTTGTTTTGCAGAACCAGACGTTATAATGCCCTTGGGGGCCAAAACCGGTTGAGTATAAAATAAAAGTTCAATGTATGCCGAAATTCTGTTCAAATCATTCTCTACACAAGCAAGAAACAAAAATTCTGCCTGGGTCGCTTAATCTCAAAAAGTGACAAACATACATTACTAAACTGCTCTCCCAAATAATAATGTTATATGTCTATTCTACAGTAATGTGACTCGTTAAATTTCCAACAATTCAGAAGTAGCTACTGAAGCCACCATATTTACTTACTGACATATTCGATCTTGTTACATTGCAGGGTAAGAGAATACGTTGTCAAAAACATCCTGAGTACCGTCAATGAGACAGTCCCTGTCGCTGTGGCCGCGAACGTGTCAGATACTCCTGGCATATTCTGTACGACGCAGGACGGATTTCTGAAAGATATGAGTGACCCTTTCATCACGCCATCACGAGAACTGCCAGTCCTGATGGAGGATCTGTGGCTCAGCTGTCACGGAAAGCCGATCATCAGGGTTGTCCTCGTGGAGATAAAGCCAATTATTTATTGGCACAAAAGTAAGTAAGCAACGTACAGTGCTCGTGTGGTGGCATATTCATGAGAGAGTAATGACTCATCGCTGAGTCTTAGACTTCTAATGCAACTTCACGAGTCATCCAAATGAAGCAGCGAGCATTTCTCATTACTTCCATTGACATAATGGATATGCGCTGATTTAATACACTGAATGTTTCTCACCTCACCTTATATAATACAAGTATTTGTTTACAAATGCAGTCACCACACTGCTGGTAGTTAAAATTGTAATAGCAGGATTGATTTTTATGAATAAAACCGTCTAGACCGCTTAATACAGTTCATTATTGATAACGTCGTTTTAGTTACTGCTATCATTATATCTGTAGTTAAGATTAAAGGAAGATTACAATGAGAGGCATTTCTTATACATTACCAGGCTTTAAAGAATGAGCCGAGATGTTTCTGACACTCCTCGTTAGTGGCCTGATAATGTAACACAAACATATCTTATTCTTACGTTTCTTTAATCTCAATGACACATCTAATGAAGGCAGTACCCGATACGATGTTGTAAATAAAGACCAAGATTAAGCGAATTTTTTTGATATTCTCAAATAGGAGATACTCAATCTGTTGAAATGTTTTATTTATGTTAGGGACTGAAAACTCATTTGGATTACTAGTTGCGGCGAATTGGGACTCTCCATTTCGCCACAGTACCAGTCATACACGTGTGTACTATGTAAGTGCCGAATGTTGCATTTCTTAAACTTTGTGTGACGCATTGATTGTCAAACTGGACGGGAGGACGACGGTTCAAAAATGGTTCAAATGGCTCGAAGCACTATGGGACTTAATATCTGAGGTCATTGGTTCCCTAGACTTCGAACTACATAAACCTGACTAACTTAAGGACATCACACTCATCCATGCCGGAGGCAGGATTCAAACCTGCGACCGTAGCAACCGCGTGGTTCCGGACTGAAGTGCCTAGAACCGCTGGGACACCACGGCTGGCATCGACGGTTCAGACTGGCGTCTAGCCATCCTGATTTAGGTATTCGGTGACTTCAGGCTTCAGGCAAATGCCGGGATGATACCTTTGAAATGGCACGGCCGACTTTCTCCTCCATCCTTCCCTAATCCGAGATTGTACTCCATCTCTAGTGACCACATTGTCGACGGGACGTTAAACACTAATATCCACCTCCTCCTCCTCCTCTTAAATGTTGTGATGGGCATCAGCTGCCATCCTATTCACAGCTACCTCGTTTCAGCAGTGTATGTGCATTTACGATGATCTCTATTACTGATTGTGTCAGCTACTACACCGAGGGAGGCGGCGCAGTGGTTAGATACTGGCTCGCATTCGGGAGGACGACGGTTCAATCCCGCGTCCGGCCATCTTGATTTAGATTTTCCGTTATTTCCTTAAATCGCTCCAGGCAAATGCCGGGATGGTTCCTTTGAAAGGGTACGGTCGATTTCCATCCCCGTCCTTCCCTAATCCAATGAGACCGATGACTTCGCTGTCTGGTCTCCTTCCCCAAAACAACCCCCAACGCAGTTACTAAGTTGTAATAGCATAACACTTTTGTTCAACTACCATCGTTCAATAACACTGGCCAGGAGAAATGAAAAGCTGCTTTTGATTATGTCATATTGGCAGTTATAAGAGTCGAGGGATATGAAAGGGAAGCAGTTGTTGAGAAGGGAGTGAGACAGGGTTGTAGTCTGTCCCCGATGTTATTCAATCTGTATATTGAGGAAGCAGTAAAAGAAACAAAAGAAAAATTCGGAGTAGGTATTAAAATCCATGGAGAAGAAATAAAAATGTTGAGGTTCGCCGATGACATCGTAATTCTGTCAGAGACAGCAAAGGACATGGAAGAGCAGTTGAACGGAATGGATGGTGTCTTGAAAGGAGGACATAAGATGAACATCAACAAAAGCAAAACGAGGATAATGGAATGTAGTCGAATGAAGTCGGGTGATGGGGTATAAGATTAGGAAATGATACACTTACAGTAGTAAAGGAGTTTTACTATTTGGGGAGAAAAATAACTGATGATGGTCGAAGTAGAGAGGATATTAAAATGTAGACTGGTAATGGGAAGGAAATTGTTTCTTTAGAAGAAAATTTGTTAATATCGAGTATAGATTTAAGTGTCAGGAAGTCATTTCTGAAAGTATTTGTATGGAGTGTAGCCATGTATGGAAGTGAAACATGGACGATAAATAGTTTGGACAAGAATAGATTAGAAGATTTCCAAATGCGGTGCTACAGAAAAATGCTGAAGATTATATGGGTAGATCATATAACTAATGAGGAAGTATTGAATAGAATTGGGGAGAAGAGCAGTTTGTGGCACAACTTGACCAGAAGAAGGGATCAGTTGGTAGGACATGTTCTGAGGCATCAAGGGATCACCAATTTAGTATTTGAGGGCAGCGTGGAGGGTAAAAATCGTAGAGGGAGACCAAGAGATGACTACACTAAGCAGATTCAGAAGGATGTAGGTTGCAGTAGGTACTGGGAGATGAAGAAGCTTGCATTAGATAGAGTAGCATGGAGAGCTGCATCTAACCAGTCTCAGGACTGAAGACCACAACAACAACATGTGGATGCTCACGTTTTAAGAAACATTTTAACGCTGTGTGAAGCCGTATTGGCATAAACACTAATCTACAATATTTTATGATCTGAAGATTACTAGATTGCTAGCCAAAACTAGGAATAAATACAAATAAAGGAGACTTCACGTGTGGTCTTGACTGTATGGGCTATCAATCCCTAACATACGTGAAAATAAATAAAAAATTAAGCGATCTAGACGACTTCTATTCATGAAACACACCAAAATGATCGCTGATTTTTTTAGCAAATTTATTTCATTTATTAACACTAGGAATGATGGCAAATAACGGAATTTTACAGTACAATAGAAAAAATACGTGATTAAACTTGTAGGTGATTTGGGAGTGAATACGGTGGTTAGAATATTACACAAACTATGATCTCTGGCAGCAACAGTAGCTCTAGCTCCGTTGGCCATCGAGTCCTGCTGACAATGAGTTTCACTGACAGATAGAAGTTGTCTTGCTGTAAACAAGTCCCTTTCCTAACCCGCGGTTCGTGACAGGGCTGTAAGATGCTACACAGCCGAATGCACGAACTATCTGTCACTAGTCACTATAGTTGCAAGTGTCCGTTGAGATCCCGTGTGGCACTGAATTTAGTCCACGTGAACACACTGATTCCGTATTCGCATGACAATCGTTGATCTCGATTAATGAAAGTAGCAATAGCGCGGAAAGATGTCCTGCAGTCTGACAGGCCATAATCCTGTAGCTGTTGAATAATAACACCTGCTGACAGACGTTTTTCCCACATGCACGAGGTGTAACATGATCTTCAGACAAACAACCGTTCCTGAATAAGAAACCCCAGTGCCTAATCTCCCCTTAGTTACAGAATGCTGTTGGAGTTGCTCATACCTTGTGATCGGCCATTCCCCCCAAGTAGACGTGATAGAGTGGATCACGTCGATTTACTTGATAGTTTCTGTAACATGCAATTCTTACATGTCTGGACAAAGTTCCTATTCATATCATTGCACACCCAGTACCGTTTTCACTTCCCAAAAGTGTGTGAGAAAATAAGGACACACTACATAATGTGTTTCGTTATTATCGCATATTATGAAGAAAGGGATAGTATTGAACGTAAATGTAGTAGGGATGTAACTCTTCTTGAACATAAAATTATACACAAACACATAATAAAATTACAAGCACAATTACATTATAGTAATTTATTACATCATCCTCAAAATACATAGATACACAGGGTGTAACGGGTATCAGTGCTAATATTTTAATATGTGCTACCTTACTATCTACACACATCAGTGTGTTGGTTGCTTTTTGTCTCTGTATCGACCGATCTTCCCACAAACACATCACAAACTTTACGACCTAATGTTTTCTGTATTTCTGTAACTGCACCACTAAGTGGACTACACCTGTCAGTATAGACTAACCATTTTGTGTTCACACATCCACACTTCAAGACCTGATCTCAACACCTGATCTGTTGGCCAGGAGAAAATTAACATTAATGGCTTGCTCTTGGCACATGTACTTGGAATTACTACTCAACCTAGTCTCCAGATGATGTAAATACTGATATGACGTACAGTACACCGTTTTCGGTCACCAATAGACACATCCACACTCGTACCCGTTACCCCATTTATATCTCACAGACATAACTTCACCCACACTTCGTTCACATTCGTACACAAAATGGATCATTTACACGGTATGAATGTGTGTAGAGCCATGCAAATTGGTACCTCCACACCAGTCTATGAAGATTCCTATCATATAGCCACAAACAGCTGCACAGTGTGGAGCTGACAATGGACAAAAGTGATCAACACTGATTATCATCTGTTTTAATTGCCTGACGTGTGAGACTAGTTGCAGTACTCGTAATAGAACATCGTTCAGAGATGTTAAACATTAACGAAATATTACTAGTGTACAGGGGAAGTCTTAGAGAAAAAACAGAAATATTTGGAAAAATGAGCAATTAAAGCTTATAAATTGTGCAGTGTGTCAAATTCATAAAGCACTGCGTAGAAATACAAATGCTGTTAAACGTCTTGACACAATAATTTCCAGTTACTATAGCTTCTCATGCTACTTGAATGATCCGAGGAAACAGTACGAAATGTTTTTGTCCTCCCAACCGAAATATGCATGTGATGAAATGTTCACACAGTTTACTGGAATGATGACACATGAGACATGAAAGACTGCATATCGATCAGCCTCTTCTGTGTAACAAACACGATATTCAACTAAGATATTAGCATCCGCTAAGACCAACCTTGTGTTCTAATCCAGCGAACAAACAACATAATTTCAGGCCTGGATACTGTTCAGTGCAGTAGTTGCAAAACACGAACTAAAATTTAGAACAATCTGGTGACAATTGCCATGTTGCCTTGTTGTGTAAGGCTTGATTTTAGCTACTCAGACATGAATCCTCCCTCATAAATCCGTTGACACTTCAAATATATACTCATCAATCGTGTTCCTTCCTCTATACCTCCAGAATCCCAAGACTTTCTACGTCCAAGGACACTCAGAAGTATTTGTTACAATCCTGTGCTATGATAACTGACATATATGACGTCAGGAAACAGACAGCAACCATCTAAGGTGGTATTTTAGATCTCAGCTGGAATTTAAAGAACTCTGGGACTCAAGACGATCGCAGTCAAACTGGGGTTAAGTAAGGAGTTTAAACGAGTAGCAAAGGCTTCCATCACTACAGAACAACCTTTCACATCTGATTAGTGGTACTAAAATGTAGGAATACCAGTAACCCCAGAGGTATAGAGGAGTGCAGATCGGGTAACTAAAAGAGGTTGCACACACAAGAAGTGGGTTTAAGCTTGTTATTGATCTGATGCAGCTCTCAGGTATAGAGGAAGGAACACGATTGATGAGTATATATTTGAAGTGTCAACGGATTTATGAGGGAGGATTCATGTCTGGAGTCATCTGGTACGTCTGCAGCCATCATAGCCCATTGACAGTCGCTCGCCATCTCACTTAACGCCATTCTCTGCCGACTCGATCCCCAAAGAGACAAATATTTATCAAAGGTTTGTTAAAAATGTGCCGTCTAGATCGCAAATCATCATATTTTTCGTGTTATTACCGGCTTTGACTTTCTGTCCGGTCAAAATAAAATGGAAGACGCTAATGTAGCAGCAACAGGTTCAGTTGGCTTAAAAAATCTAATAGTACGTAAAGAGGTTAATGTGGTTGACGGCCGCAACATAGTTTGATACGAGCATCAACGTGAAACCCTTTGTGTATGGAGGTAAATGAACAAAAAGGGAGGAAGAAGGGAAAATTAGAGTAACGTGCCGTCGACAACGAAGCCATTAAAAACGGAGCACAAACTCGGATCACGGAAGGATGGGAAACCATCCCGGGATTTGCTTTAAGCGATTTAGGAGAATCACAGAAAACCTAAATCTCGGTGGCCAGAGGGGACTTGAACCGTCGTCTCCCAGAATGCGTGTCCTATTACTTGAAAAAGTGACGGAGATGGCCAGTGGGCGTCCTGGACGTACGCAACGGAGAGTTACAGCCGGTGAGGCCACTAATGATGAGATAACGTCTGGCTTTATTTCGTCATGCTAAAATGGTTCCGACTCATATCTGTTAATCGCTAACTGCAGAAAGGAAACTATTCCAAAATTTTCGAAATTCGTTTTATTGACTCAAAGAAATCCATCTGGGTAGACGCATAATTTACTTCAGATACAGAACTTTTCCTCAGCCAATAAAGCACCTCTAGAAACAGATATAATTCCCTTTCTACTGTTAACAATATTTCCTGTAGCCGCCCTATTATGTTTACATGCTGGTCAGATGGCACAGAAAAAGGGCACGAGAGAAATGGCACGTATTGTTTACCTTGAAGGGAATGGTGTAAACGGTTCAAATGATTTGTGTTTAGAGATTCACTCGTGAACTCAAAACAAAATAGTCAAAGACAGTGGTGGAACTATGTACATTTCTGGGGACAAAACAAGAAAAGTAATTAATACAACTAATGATGCCGTTCTGCGAAAGAGCAATATTCAGAGAGATCAAATTATTTTATTGGTTTCTACCCAATGTGGATTTTGGCGTCATCACGAGAAAACTGAGAAAACAGGAACTAAATCACACTGTTGGTGAAGTGATAGAACTCATTTTGGAGTCTTCGCAAAAGAAAGAGAAATTTCGTGTTGATCGTATGAAAACAGAAGTTTTTACAAACCGTAATACTTGGTAGCGAAAATTCTACATAAAAATACTTGGGTTAGTAGCGAGTCTCCTGGAAAAGATTTTCCAAAGGAGCAAAAGATTTCGTTTGCCCTTTAAAGTATCATGAGTACTATTAGCAAATATCCACAACAGCTAGCTCAATGTAAGATGAAGATCAATGACCTGCGAGCTAATAGCTTTTATTTGAGCCACACTCAGATGAATCTAGCTAGATGTTAGCACGGAATCGGCTTACAAATTACCCATAAACATCTCAAAAATTAATGATATTTAAAAACTTTATTTACATTCCAGAACCAAATATGCAATTTTGAAATGAAATTTTGACCAGGAGAGTGAGTAAATTATGAAAAATAAATTTGTATCCTCAGACTATACGGCTTTTAATATATATCCCACAAAGCTCACCGCAAAAAGGGACATAAGTTCATTAAAAAATTTAAGCTGCCGTTAGCATGAAGTCGTATAAACATCACATAATCTAAACCACTGAACTACCAAATATTTTAGAAAAAAGGAAACGAATATAGCTTTAGATCTCACGCAATACAATAGTTTTCGATCTGTTTTGTAAAATGTGTAGAAGTGGACTTGCTCCCTTTCGTCAGTTAGCAGTTCATGATGAATTCAGTACACAGCACGTTTATTCAGTTTAGACTGACTTTACTGCGGATATTGGTGCTGCATATTGCATTACATATTGCGTTTCACTTTAGAGACACACTGTAGCCACATGAAATTAGTTTAGCTAGTGACCATGTACAACTTAACGGCGGGAGTAATTTTCGCATAATTTGCCATTATCACGGTATAGTACTTATTCAGTTGCGCTATCCTCTGTGTCCTCAGTGGCTCATAAGGAGCCGACACGGTAGCTCAGTGTGTTCGACCAGAGACCTGGCGTGTCTCTGTAGTAAAAAAACTGAGTGAAAAGATCAGCAACGAACTTCAATGGAACAAAATGCAAAATGCAAAATGCAAAAAAAAAAAAAGGATAGAGCGTCTGCCATGTAAGGAAGACATCCTGGGTTCGAGTCCCGGTCTGGGCACACGTTTTCATCTGTCCCTGTTGACTTATATCAACGCCTGTAAGCAGCTAGGGGTATTCTTCTTCTTCTTCGCGGATGGCTCAATTAGGACTACCCGTAAACAACATTTGTTGGCTTTCCTTTTCGCCCAGTATTCCTTCATACGCAACGAATGGACTACCTTTCGTTGTGTAGACCACGTATGTCGGTTAGTTTTTTTTTTGTCTTCTTCCTCAAAATCCCCTGTGTATGTGATTTTTCTGATTTCATTTCTGTAATGTAGATTTGAATACCCTAATTCTCTCAGGTCTTTTTCCGTCTGTTTGTCCCAGTTAGGTCCTGTAGTTTTGTTCTTTAGAAATGTAATGTCATTTTTATTGAAGGACAATAATTTGCTGAAGTCACTGAGATGTACGATGGTCCCCTCGACATAAGAAAAGACGAGTGTTGAATTCTGCAACTCACTTGCCGATTCAAGTGCTATCTAGCAGCATTTTGCAAACCAGACAGGTCAGTCTGTCCAGCATAATCCGCTGCTTGTCGGGAAATATTGCAAAATTTGTGTGTGCAAAACTGGACTTCCCAGGTCCTTTGATCATGGTACGGCTGCGCATCCGTTGAGAGCGGATGTCTCAGGTAGCCAGGAGACAACAGCGAGCAGACGTAAGTTTCAACCAGCCAAGGGGCACAGCTCGCGGACTCCTTGTAAAGTATTACTGAATATTACTTTGTGCTCTTGTAAGGTAGTACGGAATACAGTATTTCCACGTAAATATTGTGTTCCGTCTCGACACTGCGCCGGCCGATGTGGCCGAGTGGTTCTAGGCGCTTCAGTCTGGAACCGCGCGACCGCTACGGTCGCACGTTCGAATTCTGCCTCGGGCATGGATGTGTGTGATGTCCATAGGTTAGTTAGGTTTAAGTAGTTCTAAGTTCTAGGGACTGATAACCTCAGTGTTAAGTCTCATAGTGCTCAGAGCCATTTTAACAGTTTTCGTCACTGCGGAGTGGAAATAAGGGTAATGGGTCCCCTGGTACCACACACTCCAGACTTAAATGTACCAGTGCAGGACCGACGCCTGAAAGTTAACTGCATACAGTGAGATGTGGTTGTTAACGGGGTGTGTAATTATCACGGACGTCAATGCATGCCCTGCAGTGGGCTCCCATGTTGGCCACAAGGTTGGTAAGTAATGTAGTAGGGCTTTTCTTTCCTGCCCAAGTGCCATTAACATTTGCCGGATGGTCGTTGGGGGTGGGGGGGGGGGGGTGGACGTGCTGCAATATTTCTCCCTAATGCATCCCACACGTGATTTGTGGGATTCAAGCTGGGGGAAGGGGCAGGAGAATCCTTTCGCCGAATATCTCCTCATTCCGAGAGCTCCTCCACCCACGCTGTTCGCTGCGATCGCGGGTTGTCATCCTTAAAAATGAAGTCAGAGCCAAATGAACCCCTGAACAGACACACATCTCAAGGAGCACAGTGTCACAATAACAGCGACTGGTGAGTGTTCAAAACTGAAAGTCAGAACGCCCATTCCACATTATGCTTCCTTGCAGATTACCTGTACCTCCAAAACGGTCTTGTTCGTCAACGTTCGTTGGCGCATAACTCATCCTCGTATGACGAGAGTTGGGAACACGTAATGTAGGTTAGGCCTTCAGTCAACTGAACCTATTACTGCAACAGCAATGATTTTTCTTTTTGTTTAAATAGATGTAATGAGAGAAGAAACAGACTATCGATAACAATGTAAAATGTACCGTGTGTCCCTCCTAAGAATCATGATCTACATTTGTTTTAATGTTGCAGCAGATATTTGCAATTTAGTTAGGCCAAAGAAATACTACTCATAACGTCTTTCATGTAACCCTCAGTGTCAACGGAAGCGTCTGGTTTGTTTACAGTTTCAAACAAAATTATTCTCAAATCGTAATTTTAAGAGCACGTTCACTAGAGCGGCCCCACATTAGTCTAGTGCGATATTCGTTTTATCGACAAGTATTAAAAGGGACAGTAAAACTCGAAGAATAACCGGTAGTCCAGTTGAACTGCCTCACTATGGCGGTAATCAGCGCGTGACTGGGAGGCACATGAGTCTCTGCTGGCGTACTGGTAATTCATTGAGGACGCTATATCGAATGGCCACATAATATTGCTCTGTAAAAGTAATTTTGTTTGTAAAGAAACACAAACCGACGCTTTCCTTCGACACTGTGCTTTATATGAAAGACGTGATGAATTTTATTTGGTTGGACTGACTTCAGCTACACATTGCAAAAATGGAACTCCTAATATCTGCCGAAATAGCAGACTCAATGCGCCTAACGACTCTTGCGAGGGACAATGTTTAAGAAAGTACATTCAAGAAGAAAAATGATTGATAAATTGTCAAATATGGCAGCTATTTCGTTAGTTGAGAGAAACAGATGGAAAATAAAAGTCCACTGAGGATGCTGCAACTGCAGTGAAACATGTTTGGGTTATAAAACAAAACTGTGTTTTGCTAAAGGCGGACCCTATCCAAAAACATATGTATTGTTACAGCAAACACGGAAAAAAAGAGCTTCAATACCAAGATGATTACAGTACGCTTGTTCGCCCACTGCTTGAATACTGCTATGCAGTGTGGGATCAGCACCAGATATGGTTGATGGAAGAGATAGAGAAGATCCAACAGAGAGAAGCGCGCTTCGTTACAGGATCATTTAGTAATCGCGAAAGCGTTACGGAGATGATAGATAAACTCCAGTCGAATACTCTGCAGGAGAGGCGCTCAGTACCTCGGTACGGGCTGTTTCACTGCAGTTGCAGCAACCTCAGTGGGCTTTTATTTTCCATCTTTAACAGATGGAAAATAAAAGCCCACTGAGGATGCTGCAACTGCAGTGAAACATGTTTGGGTTATAAAACAAAACTGTGTATTGCTAAAGGCTGACCCTATCCAAAAACATATGTAAAGCGTACTGTACCCTACTTCCTTTGTTGTCGAATTGCATTTCCTTAGGATCCTTCCAATGAATCTCAGTCTGGCATCTGCTTTACCGGCGATCAACTTTATATGATCATTCCATTTTAAATCACTCCTAATGCGTACTCCCAGATAATTTATGGAATTAACTGCTTCCAGTTGCTGACCTGCTATTTTGTAGCTAAATGATAAGGGACCTATCTTTCTATGTATTCGCATCACATTACACTTGTCTACTTTGACATTCAATTGCCATTCCGTGCACCATGCGTCAATTCGCTGCAGATCCTCCTGCATTTCAGTACAATTTTCCATTGTTGCAACCTCTCGATACACCACAGCATCATCTGCAAAAAGCCTCAGTGAACTTCCGATGTCATCCACCAGGTCATTTATGTATATTGTGAATAGCAACGGTCCTATGACACTCCCCTGCGGCACACCTGAAATCACTCTTACTTCGGAAGACCTCTCCATTGAGAATGACATGCTGCGTTCTGTTATCTAGGAACTAATCAATCCAATCACACAATTGATCTGATAGTCCGTATGCTCTTACTTTGTTCATTAAACGACTGTGGGGTACTGTGTCAGACGCCTTGCGGAAGTCAAGAAACACGGCATCTACCTGTGAACCCGTGTCTAAGGCCCTCTGAGTCTCGTGGACGAATAGCGCGAGCTGGGTTTCACACGACCATCTTTTTCGAAACCCATGCTGATTCCTACGGAGTAGATTTATAGTCTCCAGAAAAGACATTATACTCAAACATAATACGTGTTCCAAAATTCTACAACTGATCGACGTTAGAGATATAGGTCTATAGTTCTGCACATCTGTTCGACGTCCCTTCTTGAAAACTGGGATGATCAGTACCCTTTTCCAATCCTTTGGAACGCTTCGCTCTTCTAGAGACCTACGGTACACCGCTGCAAAAAGGGGGGGCAAGTTCCTTCGCGTACTCTGTGTAAAATCGAACTGGTATCCCATCAGGACCAGCGGCCTTTCCTCTTTTGAGCGATTTTAATTGTTTCTCTATCCCTCTGTCGTCTATTTCGATATCTACCATTTTGTCAACTGTGCGACAATCTAGAGAAGGAACTACAGTGCAGTCTTCCTCTGTGAAATAGCTTTGGAAGAAGACATTTAGTGTTTCGGCCTTTAGTCTGTCATCCTCTGTTTCAGTACCATTTTGGTCACAGAGTGTCTGGACATTTTGTTTTGATCCACCTACCGCTTTGACATAGGACCAAAATTTCTTAGGATTTTCTGCCAAGTCAGTACATAGAACTTTACTTTCGAATTCATTGAAAGCCTCTCGCATAGCCCTCCTCACACTACATTTCGCTTCGCGTAATTTTTGTTTGTCTGCAAGGCTTTGGCTATGTTTATGTTTGCTGTGATGTTCCCTTTGCTTCCGCAGCAGTTTTCCAACTCGGTTGTTGTACCACGATGGCTCTTTCCTATCTCTTACGATCTTGCTTGGCACATACTCATCTAACGCATATTGTACGATGGTTTGGAACTTTGTCCACTGATCCTCAACACTATCTGTACTTGAGACAAAACTTTTGTTTTGAGCCGCCAGGTACTCTGTAATCTGCTTTTTGTCACTTTTGCTAAACAGAAAAATCTTCCTACCTTTTTTAATATTTCAATTTATGGTTGAAATCATCGATGCAGTAACCACTTTATGATCGCTGATTCCCTGTTCTGCATTAACTAATTCAACTATTCAAATAATTCGGGTCTGTTTGTCACCAGAAGGTCTAATATGTTATCGCCACGAGTCGGTTCTCTGTTTAACTGCTCAGGGTAGTTTTCAGATAAAGCACTTATTAAAATTTCACTGGTTTCTTTGTCCCTGTTATGAACGTTTGAGTCTCCCAGTCTATATCCGGAAAATTAAAATCTCCACCCGGAACTATAAAATGGTGGGGAAATCTACTCGAAATATTTTCCAAATTATTCTTCAGGTGCTGAGCCACAACAGATGCTGAGCCCGGGGGCCTATAGAGACATCCAATTACCATGTCTGAGCCTGCTTTAACCGTGACCTTCACCCAAATCATTTCAGAATTCGAATCACCGTCAATTTCCTTCGATACTATTGCACTTCTTATCGCTATAAACACGCCTCCCCCATATATCCCATAGAGAACGCCACGTTTAGCATGTGGAAACTTCTTCGTCGGGCGTAGAAACACAGTCACAGTCAAACAAATGCTACGGTTCAGCAATTTGGTTGAGAAACACTGCAGGATCATCTGTATATCTCGGATATTTCACCCCGAAAAAAGACAAGCGTAAACTGTTGGTTTCCATAGGACGAGTAAATGCAAGAGTGGTTTCGGTTGTGCATCCGGCAGTGGCCCACCGCATTCATCGAAACAGGAACTGATCGTCTCGTCTCCTGGTGAAATAATTTGTGGTGATTAATTTTCATTGGAACCGTTCCATGGTCCCGTTATGGTGAATGTTCGGTTTTCATTTGACTGCCCCTCGTAACTCACTTGTCAGTGGAATCCACAAACCCAGGCCGGAGTGGCCGAGCGACTCTAGGCGCTTCAGTCTGGAACCGCGCGACCGCTACGGTCGCAGTTTCAAATCCTGCCTCGGACATGGATGTGTGTGACGACCTTAGGTTAGTTAGGTTTATGTAGTTCTAAGTTCTAGGGGACTGATGACCTCAGCAGTTACGTCCCATGCTGCTCAGAGCCATTTGAACCATTTTTGAATCCACAAACATGGAGCGGAGTTGCCGGCTAGTACCAGCATGTCATGATAGATATACAACACAGTTCATACATGGTTCCGCCCCCTCTTCAGAATGTACCCTTGTTCGCCTGACAGTGCTTTGTCTGGTGGGGTCAACACGGGCAGGCCCTGCTTAAGGGTTTAAGCGAGGCGAGAGAAAAAATTGTTCGAATAGACAGGAGTGTATCATAATTAGTAGAGAAAACTAACGGGGATGACAGAACACGGCAATAGGAGCGAAAACTTTCTAGAAAACAAGGGTCGCAAATGTGACATGTGGTTACGAGCCACTAATGACTTTGGTGTCATATATTCCATTAGTATGTGTCTGAATTGTAAACCTCGTAGTTTCGCTTTTCGACTATGTTGGCTGTCGTCGAAAAATAGGCTTCTCATCTAATATTTGGCCAACATGTGCTGTCCACTTGTCTAAAGTTTTTCCTTCACATAGTTGGTAGTGCCGACTCTTTCAATAATAAATCCCTTCATATCTTTGAGAAACCTGACCGTGGATGTCAGTAAGAAATCAGGATACTGTCGAAGATAGCCTGTTTTTTTAAAAAGTAATCTGTTCAGTAGATATCCCATTTTTATTGAAGCTAGAACAATACGTCTACTTCTTTCTTATTTAATTAAAAAACTTTTAAGGATCTCAGCAATACCGTGAATGAAAACGAATTTTGTCTTCTTCTCTTATTTAACACTGGAATAAGATTCCTTTACAGACGAATGTCTATCCAGTATTTACTTTCAAAGAAAAGTATAACATATTTCAGTGATCACTAGATTTATTTTTAAAAGTCCTACCAAGTGCCCAAAGAAAGGCAAATAATGTGCAGGGGGGAGGGCGGTTGGGAGTGGGGTGCCACATTAAATGTTGCTCGTCTCGAAAAACTTTTTCAAACCGGCCCTGAACATAGCAATCATATAAATCTGGGAAGAGGGCAGCGGTCAATTGACACCTTACCCGTACGATTCACATCGCTGAGATTATAGACCGAAAATTACTTTATTGTTACCTGCTTTACGACTTCTTTGTAGATTCCAGTGGTCAGTGGAGGAGGAAACCTATGTCCTGGTACAACACCGATGGATGAGCACTCACTTATCGGTAGAGTCGACTAGTCAAAGTTTTAACAACATTTGCACCGTATCCAAATGGCTCTGCGCACTATTAGACTTAACTTCTGAGGTCATCAGTCCCCTAGAACTTCGAACTACTTAAACCTAACTAACCTAAGGACATCAAAACATCCATGCCCGAGGCAGGATTCGGACCTGCGTCCGTAGCGGTCGCGCGGTTCCACACTGTAGCGTGTAGAGCCGCTCGGTCACCCCGGCCGACAGGAAATTCACTACACAAATTGGTGTGCAATGAGGGACTGCCTGGGAGTCATAAATCTTGAGAAAGCTTAAGACTCAATTCTGACAACGCGTTAACCGCCCATGTGAGACAAGCTATATATTCAGCCCATGTTAGTACACCAAAAATATATTCCTCGTGCTACAGCTTCCACTGAATGTCGTCAGGTCAGTACGAAATTCAGAACTGAATGACTGTAAAAGTCACAAGATTCTATCTCATTCTCATCAGCCCTCGACGAAATTTTGAAATCCCTACCTGTGAAAGCAAAATAGGCGTACTTATTAATGGAATAACAATTTTTTGGGTGATGAAATTATGCTGTTCGCTTTCAGAGCAGATACTCTAAGCCTCGAAGATCAAGTGCATTAAAATTACAAAAACTGGGAAGCAACACATCAGAAAGGAAAACCAAAGACATGAACTAGAGAGTCACAGAAGTAGTTGATGCGTTTTGGTGTATAGGGCAGCTCACAGTCCCCCACGAACCACGAAGATTGTCGCGGTGCGGTTGCTTGCATGCTCCAACGACAGAGATCGTCGAACTTTAAGCACAAACATTCATTACTGCACTGGCAGTACCGTATACAATATCACTTACTTCACTGAAGACAGCAGTCTAGAATCGCAACATGATGGCTAGCGCAAAGAACGTGTAAACATCTGTTTATTTACTGACGAAACATTCGTTCAGAAATGGCTATTGACTTATACACCTGCTCTACATTTAGAGTTTTCACATAAAGGTTAATACGTGGATCGTGTTGGGCTGTAAGTCTTCATACAGTAGACGCAAGATGGAAAGAACGGAACAAGCATAACTAGACACATCTTACATGCTCTTTATTTTATGCGAGCCTAAATAATTACATTACAATTTGTCTCACCTGAAATATCGGCGGTGTTTAAATAGTTTATGTATGTTCTAAAGGTTCAATAAATCTAGCGTTAACAGACGTAGCTTAATGATGTGTTTTTAACCAGTTTTGATTAATTTCGGCTTCTCTTGGCGTAGTATGCTCGTCGTAAAAGTGCTCATGTAAGTAGAACGTGATATTTGTCGTTGATAACAAGTGTCTTTATTCATTTGAGTGTTCTTACGAAAACTGCAATCTGGCATAAACGTGTCTATACGTAACCTTTCTTCTCATAACACAGCTCTGCACCGTATGTGTTAAACTCAACTAGTACGAAATTATTTGCACATTTACGGAACTCGCTTAGGCTACCTCTTAAATCTCACAAAGTCATTTTGTTTCAGGAAATCGTGTTAGTACCAAACACAAATTTCGTGACGCCGTCATCTTATCTCACCAAACATCAGGCTTCAAAAAAGTTGTGCCATTGTCAGTCTAGTAATGTGTGTCTGTGACCATAAGTACAGCCTCGTATCTTTGCGTAGCCCAAGAAGGGTAGCAGATTTTTCAGTAGTTGTAGCGGTATGGATTACCGAGTGATTTGGCTGATGTAGCCTTATTGGTATTGCTAACGGCTGACAGGAAAGGGAAACTTTTTCTTTACCTTTACTAGTTTGTTGCGGTCCACGACGAATTCCTCTCATTTGCTAACCTCTTCATCTCAGAGTTGCCCTTGTCCCCCATGTCCTCATTATTTGCTGAATGTATTCCAGTCTTCGTCTTCCCCTACAGGCTTTACCCTCTGTAGCTCCTCCTAGTACCACGGAAATTATTCTGTGCTGTCTTAACACATGTCCTATTATCCTGTTCCTTCTTCTTGTGAAGGATCTCTATAAGTTGCTTTCTTCACCAATTCTGAGGGGGACCTCTTCGTGTCTTATCAGTCTACCTAATTTTCAATACACTTTTATAGCACCACATGTCAACTGCTTCGATTTTCTTCCGGTCTACCCATATTCCATGATTCTCTACCATAAAACGCTGTTCTCCAAACGTACGTTCTCAAATGTGTCTTCCTCAGCTTGAAGCGGATGTTTGATATTAGTACACTTTTCTTGGTTACGAACGCACTTCTCACCTGTGTTAACTTACTTTTTATGTTCTTACTTTGAACGCCAAGTGTTACTTGTCTTTTAAAGTAGCAGAATTCCTTCACTCCATCTGCCTCGTAGTCAAGAATTTTAACGTTAAGTCGATCATTCAGTTCTGCTAACTGCTCATTACTTTATTCTGTCCTCAGTTGACCCTCAACCCGTATTCTGTAATCGTTAGACTGTCCGTTCCATTCTTGTAATTCTTGTTTCGTTCGTCTGAGGATAGTCATGCCACAGCGGATCTTATTGATACCCTGTCACCTTGAATTTTAATTCCATTCCTGAAACTTTCCCTATAAAAGTACCTTCACTTAAGTGTTATTTCCATTATCAAGCGGTACTTCGGAACTGGCGCCTTCACCTTTCCGAAAGAAAAACAGATCGTCATCTGGTAGTTTTTTTCTGTGTATCATTCTTGTTAGCAACTCGGCTACTTGAGTTATTAGACTGGTTGTCCGATAGGAGTGGATAATATCTTTCAGAATTTCTGTTGATATATCTGCAGGCTTATTGATTCAACCCCCCAAGTTAAATGGACATTTGATTGCCACATCCCCAAATAACTTTTAGACATTTCGAAGGAGTGTTATCTATCTCTTCTGGTTCATTCAGTTCTTTGAAGTCTGACTCTAATGCTCGCTACTCTACATCTTCCGCATAGGATCCCATTTCTTCTTCTGTCACGTTATCAGACGAATTCTACTCGCCGTACAGGCCTTCAGTGTACCCTTCCCGTTCATACGCCCTCTCCTCTGCACATGACAGCGAAACTCCCATTCTACGTTAATGTTGCTGCCCTTGCTTTCAATTTCACCGAGGGCTGTTTCTGTTTTTCTACATGTTGAATCAGCTCTTCCGACGACCATAATTTTTTCGATTTATTCACATTTTGCCTGCAGCCATATCGGCGTAGCTTCCCTGCACTCCCTGTTTATTTCATTCCATACTGATTTATAGGTTTTTTTTCCTCTCTTCCTCTGAGAAGTTTTGCACTCCCTTCTTTTGTCGATTTGTCGAAGTATTTTGCCTGTCACATAAGGATGTTTGCAGTAATTTTCCTAGTACCTATGTTTAACTGTCCAACTTCTGTGATAGCCCTTTTTTGAAATGCCCATTCTTCTTCGAGTGAACTGCCTACTATGGTATTCTCTGTCTCAGTATCTGCAATCTTAGAGAAATTCCTCATTAGAGAATTTTCTCAGTACTTCAGTAGCCCACTTCTTTCCACACTTCTTTCCTGACTATTCTCTTAATATACCTCCTGCTCTTGTGATTTCTGAACAATGTATTGGATATTACTTTCTGAAATTTATTGCAGTCCATATTCTCGCGTAACTTTCTTCTCTTCATTCAACTACTACCATGTACCATTTCATCACGATTTTTGTATTATTCCTCCACCTCTTTATTTTTAGCTCGTACCATTGGAATACTACCTAAACTATTGGTCTTGGCGATTGTTTGTTGATTCTCATGAGATAACTGTTCACAGTAGCTCCCTCTGTCCTATTTTCCTATTGGTAATGAATTCTACTACCGTGACACCATTCTTTTCTGCTGTTGATATTATCCTATATTCGTCTGACCAGAAACCCTTATTCCCTTACATTTTACTTCACTGACCAAATACCAAACCCTATCCCCCTCACCCGTGACACCATTCCTTTCTGCTGTCGATATTATCCTATATTCGTCTGACCAGAAACTCTTATCCCCTTACATTTTACTTCACTGACCAACTACCAAACCTCTATCCCCCTCTCCCTCAATCACGCTATATATAGACAAACTCTGGATCGCCCTTTGTAGGTTTTGTATTTTCCCTACCACTTTCTTTGTTCTGACTCGTAGAATATTATCCTTTCTTTGGTTATTCAGTCTTTTTCTTATGGTGACCTCCCTTCTGGTAAACGCCTCCCAGACCAACAAGTGGAAGAGAGAGAGGGAGATCAAAATAGCAAAGTCGGAGTTACAAGATGAGAACTGCAAAGGTGTAAAAAAGGGTTGACTATGGCGAAAATAGATAGCGCGTACGGGAAATTTAAAGAAACACTTGGAAGAACCACAAGCTTTTGCATGAATATCAAGAGCCAAAACAGTTAGCAAGTACTAAGCAAGGAAGAGAACGTCAAATGTCGAAATAACATATAGACCGGCTTTACACAGGAAAAATTTTAAGGACAGTTATATGAATTTTTTATTTAATTTATTTATTTTCTTTTAATTATTTATTTATTTTGCACTCCAAGGAGGAGAGTGGATTGTTTTTTATCTGGTCCATCAAAGATTCGGGATTCTTTCCGACCAATACCAGACGAGCTGGTAGTCGAAGAGAGGGTGTCCCCAATTTTGAATAAAAGGGAAGGGCTTATCAGTTCCCCAATTTATGTCATAACTAAAGGTAGCCTCCTGCAAACCTTCGTCGGTACTGGGAGATTTCTGGGACAACTGTCTCAGACAAAAGTTCTGCGTGTAGTTCACAGCATGGAGTGTCTCTCTTTGTGAAAGTAAGTGAAGATGAGACAGCCGATATAATACTGCGAGAAAAATTTGCACTGAAAGACGTAAGTCGAAAGAAAACATCTAGAGCAAAGACGTTCCCCCAAAATTTTTAAGAGTCTTGGAACAGCCAGTGATGAGAACACGAGTCCATCCAATGTGCAAGATGCGAGATAGGCAAAATATTCTCAGATCTATAGAGGAATGTAACAATCCCAGTTCCTATGAAGGTAGTTGCTGACAGCTGTGAATATTAATCAGTTTAATAAATCGCGGCTAAAGAACACCATTACGAATTATTTATAGCAAATGGCAAAAACTGGTAGGATCCAAACACAGGGAAGATCAGTTTTAGTTCTGGAGAAATTTAGGAACACATGAATCTATACTGATCCTACAACTTGTTTTAGAGTGTAAAAAGACAAACCTACGTGTATTTGTAGATTTTGAGAAAGGGTTCGCCAATGTTGCTTGGAATACACTCTTTGAAATTAAGGGAGTGAAAGATTGCATACTGCTTATGCAGAAATCCGACTGCAGTTTTAATAGTCGGAGGGCAAATAAAGGAAGCAATAATTGAGATGTGTCATGGCCTACAGCCGATGTTTTCGATTCTAGACTCAGCTGGCTGCGGACGAAATCAAGGAGAAATGTGGAAATGAATTACAGTTCAGGGAAAAGAAATAAAAAACTATTAGTTTTGACTATGACTTTGTAATTTTCTCAGATACGGCTAATAACTTTACAAGCGCAGCTGAACTAAATGAGCAGTGTGTTGAAAAAGTTATAAGAAGAACATCAAGAGAAGTACAACAAGTGCATGGGAATACAGCCGGATTAAATCAGGTCACGCTGAAGGAACTACATTAGGATGAGTTTCTCCATTTTAACAGCAAAGTATCTGGCGATGACCGGAACGGAGACGATAGAAAATGTATCCAGAAACGGTGAAAAAAGAGCTTCTTAAAAAGAAATTTTGTGACATCCAATATAAATTTAAGTTTTAAGAAGTCTTTTCTGAAGATATTTGCATCGACTGCAGGCATGTACGGGGATGAAACGTGGACAATAAGAAGTTCTGACAAAATACTACAGTGTTTGGAATTTGGTGCTACAGATAAAGTAAATACTATGAGGAATTAAACGGATGAAAAAAGAAATATGTGGAACAACTTGACTAAAAGAGGGGACCGTTTGTTCCGATACATTCTGAGGCATCAAGTAATCGTTAATTTGGAAAGAGAAGGAAGTGGGTTGGCGGGTAAAGTTGTAGTAGATCAAGGCTTGAAAAGTAAGGAGGTTCGAGAGGATATTGGTCGCAGTAGTTATTCTGAGCCGAAGAGGCCTGCAGAGGACTGACTAGAGTGGACGATCGCATCGGACCAGTCTCTGGCCTGAAGACCACAACAATAGACAACAGAGCAGCTGAAATGACAAGCGGACGGAATTAAAGCATAAACAGCCTGGAGTGCCTTTCATAAGGTAAACAATAATAAAATTTAGATCAGTGAACAAACTGCTAGATTATAAATCCAGTGACAGGAACGGAGATTTCCAGAACACGAGTGGCGCAGGAAACTGTGTAAGTAGAAAGTGGCTGGAGGTTGTGTGAGCAGAAAACCTTAATCACTTTTAAATGCATTTATTAATCAAATATAACAACTCGAACATATGCTCAGAGTGAACATAAACTATTTACTCTAAAATGAAGCAGGCAAAAAGGAATACAGACGTCTCACAAAAGAGATCGACACGAAGTGCAAAATGGCTAAGCAGGGATGGCTAGAGGACAAATGTAAGGATGTAGAGGCTTATCTCACTAGGGGTAGGATAGATACTGCCTACAGGAAAAATAAAGAGACCTTTGGAGATAAGAGAACCACATGTATGAACATCAAGAGCTCAGATGGAAACCCAGTTCAAAGCAAAGAAGAGAAAGCAGAAAGGTGGAAGGAATATATAGAGGGTCTATACAAGGGCGATGTACTTGAGGACAATATTATGGAAATGGAAGAGGATGTAGATGAAGATGAAATGGGAGATACGATACTGCGTGTAGAGTTTGACAGAGCACTGAAATACCTCATTCGAAACAAGGCCCCTCGGAGTAGACAACATTCCATTGGAACTACTGACGGCCTTGGGAGAGCCAGTCCTGACAAAAATCTACCATCTAGTGAGCAAGATGTATGAGACAAGCGAAATACCCTCAGACTTCAAGAAGAATATAATAATTCCAATTCCAAAGAAAGCAGGTGTTGACAGATGTGAAAATTACCGAACTATCAGTTTAATAAGTCACAGCTGCAGAATACTAACGCGAATTCTTTACAGGGAAAGGGAAGCAGTGGTTGGGAAGAGAGTGAGACATGGTTGTGGTCTCTCCCCGACGTTATTCAATCTGTATATTGAGCAAGCAGTAAAGGAAACAAAAGAAAAATTCGGATTAGGTATTAAAATCCATGGAGAAGAAATAAAAACTTCGAGGTTCGCCGATGACACCGTAATTCTGTCAGAGACAGCAAAGGACTTTGAAGAGCAGTTGAACGGAATGGACAGTGTAATGAAAACAGGATATAAGATGAACATCAACAAAAGCAAAACGAGGATAATGGAATGTAGTCGAATTAAGTCGTGTGATGCTGAGGGAATTAGATTAGGAAATGAGACACTTAAAGTAGTAAAGGAGTTTTGCTATTTGGGGAGCAAAATAACTGATGATGGTCGAAGTAGGGAGGATATAAAATGTAGACTGCCGATGGCAACGAAAGCGTTTCTGAAGAAGAGAAATTTGTTAACATCGAGTATAGATTTAAGTGTCAGGGAGTCATTTCTGAAAGTATTTGTATGGAGTGTAGCCATGTATGGAAGTGAAACATGGACGATAAATAGTTTGGACAAGAAGAGAATAGTAGCTTTCGAAATGTGGTGCTACAGAAGAATGCTGACGATTAGTTGGTTAGATCACATAACTGATGGGGAAGTATTGAATAGGATTGGGGAGAAGAGAAGTTTGTGGCACAACTTGACTAGAAGAAGGGATCGGTTGGTCGGACATGTTCTGATGCATCAAGGGATCACCAATTTAGTATTGCAGAGCAGCGTGGAGGGAAAAAATCGTAGAGGGAGACCAAGAGATGACTACAGTGAGCAGATTCAGAAGGATGTGAGTTGCAGTGGGTACTGGGAGATGAAGAAGCTTGCAGAGGATAGAGTAGCATGGAGAGCTGCATCAAACCAGTCGCAGGACTGAAGACCACAACAACAACAACAATTCCATAATACCTAACATCCAAAACGTAATAGATAACATGATAGACCAACCGGTAAAATCCTCTGCCCCACTGATTTTCTTCAGGTTGATAATAAGGGGGCACAGAAAACAATACACTGCAAATAATTATTCAACAGCAGAAGAATGAGAAGAAATATATACGAGGAATAAATAATAGCCCAGAATTCCACATCCCAAAACATACCACACCAAGTTCTTAAATACTATTAGCGCAGATTACAGAAATAAGATATGTTGTCAGAACGTTGTCAGACATTGTCATAGGTAGCATCTAGTAATTCATATCCAGGTATTTTTCCTCTTGAAGTAAGTTGAGCTTCCTTTGCTGCGTGGGTTTCCTGGTTTGCAACAAAATCAGCTTTGTTGTCAACTAAGATCTTATGCAGCACTTGGCATTTTGCTCCAATGATCCCTCAAATACTCAATTGACAAACTACAACTGTTGTGGTTGGCAGGAGAGCAAACACATGGTTACTAAAGGAGGCCGAAATGCACGCGTTTTAGCTCAAGCAGGCTGGCGTGAGGTCTGTAACATGCCAAGGGAATTAGAATTGAGAGAAACGGACGTAGCTGGTGGAATACTTAACTTTAATCCATTAATGACGAACGTCGCTCTTGACGGTACATGATTTACAATATCAATAGAAACTGATCATGGCGCCTTGCTATGTCGTAGCAAATAACGTAGCTAAAGGCTATGCTAACTATCGTCTCGGCAAATGAGAGCGTAATTTGTCAGTGAACCATCGCTAGCAAAGTCGGCTGTACAACTGGTCGAGTGATAGGAAGTCTCTCTAGACCTGCCGTGTGGCGGCGCTCGGTCTGCAATCACTGATAGTGGCAACACGCGGGTCCGACGTATACTACCGGACCGCGGCCGATTTAAAGGCTACCACTTAGCAAGTGTGGTGTCTGGCGGTGACACCACAATAACACATTGTCTTAGCTTCCTAAAGTGATAGTCCTCGGAAGAACTATTTGTCGATTCATTCATGTTCTGATGTATGATGTAATACTTGCCACGAGATTTGGAGGATTGTCTGGTTGCTCACGCTTTATTGCTCGTTTAGTACCACTTAAGGGACAAGTGCGGGTAATTAAATGTTAAACCTGTGGACGCGAGCAACAGTCATAAAGGACAGCTGTCAAAATCAAAACTCGAAATAACAGCCTCCAGGAAGTCTGCAACACATCATGAGGATCAACTGTATCAGCACTCCGTGCTTCAGCTCTGGGATTTGTTCACCCTGATGCAAAATATTGCTCACCAACCTGAACGAATATTGCTCACGCAAAACTTGTTGATGCACAACCTCAGAAAAACTATGTGTATTGTAACCGATACCATCAGACCCATACCCACTATCTGGCTAACCACACTTACCTCCATTCTGTGTCGTGGAAGTGCACTTGTACGGGAGTACAAAAACACTACAGAAAAATCCTAACCTTCCTGGTCACGCAGGCGTTTCAGGCAAAGCTAGGCTTCGCTCCCGATACCCACCCCTAGAAACTGAAGGAATGTTACGGAATTGGCTTCAGGACACAGAACACGAGTAGCGCAGGATAGTGTGGAAGTGTAAGAGTAATGCTGCAACAGAACTACTCAAGATGCCGTGGATATCGACCAAGTGGCTTTGAACTGCCACGCCAGATCTTGTCGGTTGTTAACCGAATAAGAACCAAAACTGGAAGGTATGCCAACTGTCCGCAGAAATGGACGAAAATAACTTCACCTAATTTTGACTGTGGCGCTGAAAAGCACACTGTTCGACGCGTAATTCAACAATGTTCTCTAAGAGCGTTCCATCCCAAACTAACACTATTATCAGTTAAGTAGAAAACAGAATGTAGATAATGGATCACGCCAATTCGGGGTACTCACTGCTGTCCATAGTAAGAGTAAATGAGAACAGCAAATCAGTGAACACCAGCAGCAAGAACAGAACAAACATTCATTTAATACTGTGAACAATAAAAAAGCAAATCCTCAAGGTTTAATACACTACGACCTATAGTGGCATCCTCAAAGTAGCAATGTGACTTCTTGCTGGATTAAAATTCACGAAACCAGACACCGTCATCTGCAGCAGAAAGATTTGCGCTGAAGACAAGCGCCACAATTTATTTTAATCGTCGTAGCCGAATACACACTGCAGCTAATAACAGCTTTTATCCTGACATCGCTGCATACCCTGCATCCATGAAGCAAAGCGCCTTCCACCCGTCCAGATCAGAACCAGTGCCCCATATTGCAGCGAACCACCACAAGCTCAGACCAGCGAGTACACCAAGCTGAATCACTGCTTCACTGCACAGATTCCCTGCATCGCCTCGTCCTGTCAGCTGCCCTCTTAGGAAGTTAATATTTGTGTTGCTTCTTCCTGGCCATCGTGATACTCCCATCTCTGCTGTAGCAGCTTCAAATGATGACAGCAACCGCCTCACACTCCGTCTACACAGAGCCGCTACCACCGGCAAACTCCCTGGGCCAGCCACCGAGACATAAACATAACCAGCCGGCACACCATGAATTGCCCGGCGTCATACGTGAAGACTTATCCCTGAACGCCCACGCTCACTCCATAGTTACGCCACTTCCTTCACTAGCAGCGACTTCCCCTTTGTTGCCTCACATGGCTACACATAGGATCGTCGTGAGGCTGCGTTCTGGAAACTAGCAGATACAAGGTTCTTCTGGCGTGTCAGGAGTGCATGATCAGTACTGGTCCAAATGATAGAGGAGGACAGGCATTCAGCTTTGTCGTAAACTGTTGATTTTTTAAAAGTTTTAATGGTATTACAATCACATTATATGATGATGTTGTCAATTTTTCTATACTACTGGCCATTAAAATTGCTACACCACGAAGATGACGTGCTACAGACGCGAAATATAACCGACAGGAAGAAGATGCTGTGATATGCAAATGATTAGCTTTACAGAGCATTCACACAAGGCTGGCGCCGGTGGCGACAACTACAAAGTGCTGACATGAGGAAAGTTTCCAACCGACCAACCGATTTCATACACACAAACGGCAGTTGACGGGCGTTGCGTAGTGAAACGTTGTTGTGATGCCTCGTGTAAGGAGGAGAAATGCGTACCATCACGTTTCCGACTTTGATAAAGGTCGGATTGTAGCTTATCGCGATTGCAGTTTATCGTATCGCGACACTTCTGCTCGCGTTGGCCGAGATCCAATGACTGTTGACAGAATATGGAATCGGTGGGTTCAGGAGGGTAATTCGGAACGCCGTGCTAGATCCCGACGGCCTCGTATCACTAGCAGTTGAGATGTCAGGCATCTTATCCGCATGGCTGTAACGTATCGTGCAGCCACGTCTCGATCTCTGAGTCAACAGATGGGGACGTTTGAAGACAACAACCATCTGCACCAATAGTTCGACGACGTTTGTAGCAGCATGGACTATCAGCTCGGAGACCATGTCTGCGGTTGCTTTTGACGCTGCATCACAGACAAACCTGGGTGCACGAAAGGCAAAACGTCATTCTTTCGGATGAATCCAGGTTCTGTTTACAGCATCATGATGGTCGCATCCGTATTTGGAGACGTCGCGGTGAACGCATTTTAGAAGGGTGTATTCATAAAAAATGTGCAATTGTGTGTGAAATCTTATAGGACTTAACTGCTAAGATCATCAGTCTCTAAGCTTACATACTACTTACCTATATTATTCTAAAGACAAACACACACACCCATGTCCGAGGGAGGACTCGAACCTCCGCCGGGACCAGCCGCACAGTCCATGACTGCAGCGCCCTAGTCCGCTCGGCTAATCCCGCGCGGCTATACGTCATCCCCATACTTGGCATATCACCCTGCCTGATGGTATGGGGTGCCTTTGGTTACACGTCTCGGTTACCTCTTGTTCGTATTGATGGCACTTTGAACGGTGGACGTTACGTTTCAGATGTGTTACCATCTGTGGCACTACCCTTCATTCGATCCCTTCGAAACCCTACATTTCAGCAGGATAATGCACGACCGCATGTTGCAGGTCCTGTACGGGCCTTTCTGGATATAGAAAATGTTCGACTGCTGCCTTGGCCAGCACATACTCCAGTTCTCTCACCATTGAAAACGTCTGGTCAATGGTGGCCGAGCAACAGGTTCTTCAGAATACGCCAGTCACCACTCTTGATGAAGCTGCATGGGGCGCTGTACCTGTACACGCCATCCAAGCTCTGTCTGACTCAATTCCCAGGCGTATTAAGGCAGTTATTACGGCCAGAGGTGGTTGTTCTGGGTACTGATTTCTCAGGATCTATGTACCCAAATTGGGTGAAAATTAATCACATGTCAGGTCTAGTATAACATATTTGTCCAATGAATACCTGTTTATCATCTGCATTTCTTCTTGGTGTAGCAATTTTAATGGCCAGTAGTGTATTTCTTGAGAAAACAACGATTCAGAAGAGAGGGGTCTTTCTCACAGATATTTATCAAAATGATACGTTATGTACCAGAAAAGGAAATCCTAGAACCACCTTATGATCAAGGCTAATTTTCCATGCCAAGAAAGTGTGACGTAGCTTACCGAGCTGCTGCACTATTTCCTTAGATCAGAGCTAACTTGTTTTCTTGAAACAAATACTGTATACTTTAATGAAACTGCAAGAATCGCGCATGTTGTAAAATCGTTACAAAGTTTAGAGTTGTTTTCAGTGACAAATCTGTCGATATTTTAGGTTCGGATGGAGAGCGACAGCTAGTCGGTCCGGAATGGCAGTTTCTGGAGGTTGTTTTGGATCGCTTAGCTGCCGGAGTGGAGGTGCACCACTTGAGAAATATGATCCTCGGTGCCCCAGGGCCCGACGGCAAAGGATTTACTGGCGCTGTTGCCGAGGTAAGCAAGCACGTAATTTCTTCATACAGGTTACAGCGTGTAGGTATCCCTTAATTAAGATTTCTAACATTCTGTATGCTCGTTTCGTGTATGATCATACCCACTATTTCACCGAATATTAGAATCTGTTAAGACTACTGGGCAGTTTTAAACCGACCATCACATTTATCAAGTGCTGCAGCTGTGCCTCGAATGCTAAGCAATCCAGAACGGTGTATAGAATTTTTGAGACTAGGGACATGCCATCAGACATTCGGAAAAATATCATGCACACGATCCCGAAGACAGCAAAGGTAGATAAGTGCCACAACAATCGTTCAATCAGCTAAACGCTTCATGCCTCAAAATTGCTGAGAAGATGAATACACAGAAGAACTGAAAAGAAAATAAGCGGCTGTTACACGGTGATCAACCGACTTTCAGAAAGTTAAAGGCACAAGAGAGGCAGTTCTGACTTTGCCTTTGATAGCAGTACCTACAATTTAAAAAACGAGATACATTCATAGTATTTCTGAACGTAGAAAAGAGAAAATGTAAAATGACGCAAGAAGTTCCGAGAAAAATAGGATTGAGCTAACATTTGGGGGTTACAGTATTAAGTCTCGCTACGACAACCCTGTGTTCACTAATCCCTGTATTGGTTTTTATGCTCGTTATTAACTCAGGATTATTTGTTGATAAGAGTTCAAGTGTGTTGTCACAACTGTTTATTATTTGCGTGGGCTCATGAACTAACTGCTCGGAAGGATTTTCAGAGAAAGCGTTTAGCACAATTTCGGAAATTGCGGATGATGTTTTATGCGTACCTCCGGAATCAAACATGTATTTTCGCCAACATATCGAAGGTAAATTAAAGTCACCACCAACTATAATAGTATGGGTCGGGTATTTGTTTGAAATCAAACTCAAGTTTCTTTGAACCTTTCAGCAACTGTATCATCTGAATTTGGAGGCCGGTAAAAGGATCCAATTATTATTTTATTCCGGTTGCCAACATCTGCCCGTACTAACTCACAGGAAGTATCTACTTCAATTTCGCGGCAAGATAAACTACTTCCAACAGCAACAAACACGCCACTGCCAACCGTGTTTAGCCTATCCTTTCGGAACACCGTTAGGTTCTTCGCAAAAATTTCTCCTGGGCTTGTATCCGGCTTTAGGCAGCTTTCAGTGCCTTTCAAGAATTATTGTTCTCAGAATCAGTACAGAAAGGGACATGTGGAAAATACTGACAAAAAGACGAAACAAGTTGACAAAAATTACGTTGAGACATTAGAATATAACTTCCGCGGTACCACATTGATCTGTAGAAGGTAAAAACTGCAGGAGAAGACAGAGACTGGAATAAATCCACCGAATATTGGACAACGTAGCGTGTCAATTCTGTTTTGAGACGAAGAGTTTGGCACAAATCGCATCAAACAATTCAGAAGACAGATGACCAAAAATAACTATTGATACTATCTGCGGGCGAGCGTCTTCTTTTCCTTCTTTTTCTTTACATCCGGAAATAAGGAGAAATAACTTAGCAACCCTGACCGTCAGAGTTTAGTTAATCCTTTTAATTTTGGTGACGTGTCTTCCAGTTGTCGAAGAGTAGTGAGATCGCTAGTCCCGCACGAACTGCTTCGGGTTCAGCTGGTGCTTCTATTTCTTCCGGTCTGTCGGAGTCGTTTAGCGGTAACTGTACCTGTCGAACTTTACGCTTGGATCTGTTTGCTCTTTACCACAGACCCGAAATAGCCAACTTAACAGATTACTGTGATCTTTTCAGCAAAGGATGCGGTTCTAACTTCAGTGGGCTAAGTTGTTATGAGATAAACCGGACATCAGCGTAATGAGTGATTGTTGGTTCAAAGTGCAGTTTCCATGCACGAACACCTAGTAGAATATTACATTTGCTGAGTAAATGGAGCCGTGTTGAGAACCTATCATTATAAGTGGAAGAACATCACTTTATATATGCGTGGCAAGTACATCTTGGTCAAACGTTATGGTACAAGGATAGTTGCATTGAAGTAGTCTTGCCCTTTGCCATGATGTTGCACAACTTATTCGATGTCAAGAGTGCCGAAGTGCACAGTAATAGGAAGATGTTCAGTGCGCTTGCACAACATCACTGGCGAGGTCCTACATGCAAACAACATTCGTCTTATTGTTAGTAGATAGTAATAGGGTAAAGTTGGATGAACGATGTTATTTCATTTGGCCTCGTATGGCGGTTATCGGAAACACGTGGTCACGTTACAGTAGAAAGCTATAAAGGTGCCGGCTGGGGTGGCCAAGCGGTCAAAGGCGCTACAGTCTGGAACCGAGTGACCGATACGGTCGCAGGTTCGAATCCTGCCTCAGGCATAGATTTGTGTGATATCCTTATGTCCTTAGGTTAGTTAGGTTTAAGTAGTTCTATGTTCTAGAGGACTGATGACCTTAGAAGTTAAGTCCCATAGTGATCAGAGCCATTTGAAGCTATAATGGTGACTGAGGAAAACGCATCGCATTGTGTATGATTTAAAAACAGTTATGTCTATGCTGCCGAGTGGCTCAGTGTGTCCCCGCGAAATATTATGGTAAAAACTCACGATAAACCGAGCGAAGCGCTGTCACTTCCAAGTGCAATATTGCACTAGTGCACGAATACTAGTTCTGCAAGGTTCGCAGGAGAGCTTCTGTAAAGTTGGGAAGGTAGGAGACGAGATACTGGCAGAAGTACAGCTGTGAGGACGGGGCGTGAGTCGTGCTTGGGTAGCTCAGTTGGTAGAGCACTTGCCCGGGAAAGGCAAATGTCCCGAGTTCGAGTCTCGGTCGGTGCACACAGTTTTATTCTGCCAGGAAGTTTCATATCAGCGCACACTCCGCTGCAATGTGAAAATCTCATTCTGGAAACATCCCATAGGCTGTGGCTACGCCATGTCTCCGCAATATCCTGTCTTTCAGGGCTTCTGCAAGGTTAGCAGGAGAGCTTCTGTAAAGTTTGGAAGGTAGGAGGCGAGGTACTGGCAGAAGTAAAGCTGTGAGGACGGAGCGTGAGTCGTGCTTGGGTAGCTCGGTTGGTAGAACTTGCCCGCGAAAGGCAAAAGTCCCGAGTTCGAGGCTCGGTCCCGCAAACAGTTTTAATCTGCCAGGGAGTTTCGATAATTGAAAGTGTTATGTGGCTGGCACATGGTGCGCCAGGTCACTTCGCCGTTAACGTCCAGAAACATCTCAGTCGGGTCTTCCCTGGTCGATGGATCGAACGAGGATTTACAGTCTCATGGTCTACTCGTTCACCGAAGCGCAACCCATTCTATGTCTGGTTATGGGGCATCTAAGAAGTACCGTGTATCCAGAACGTACTACAGTTGTGGAACACTGGAGAAGCGTATTAATGCTGCCTTTGACACTGTTCGGATGTAGCCTGGCCGATATGAACGTGTGAGACAGAACCTGCCAAGGCGCTTATACACATGCGTTGAGGCACATGGGAACCATTTTAACCACATACTGTAACTGTGGCAGCATGGTACAGCGCGTATTAGAGCGCAATATCCGTAACAATGTATGATTGAATAAATGGTCTCTAACATGGAAACCATGCATTTCCAGACATAAGTTCATTAGACCGTTCCGTATCCTCTCAACGATCAGTCCCTAGGGTTTGCAGACGGTGGAAAAATCATCCTGTACACTTTCTTTACTGCATCACGGGTCTACAAGACCACCACCTGTCTTTCAGTATGACAGTGGGCAGTGGTAATAACGTTTTGGCTCAGCATTTTATACTACTGGCCATTAAAATTGCTACACCACGAAGATTACGTGCTACAGACGCGAAATTTAAAGGACAGGTAGAAGATGCTGTGATATCCAATGATTAGCTTTACAGAGCATTCGTACAAGGTTGGTGCCGGTGGTGACTCCTACAACGTGCTGACATGATGAAAGTTTCCAACCGATTTCTCATACACAAACAGAAGTTGACCGGCGTCGCCTGGTGACACGTTGTTATGATGCCTCCTGTAAGGAGGAGAAATGCGTACCATCACGTTTCCGACTTTGATAAAGGTCGGATTGTAGCTTATCGCGATTGCGGTTCATCGTATCGCGACACTGCTGCTCGCGCTGGTCGAGATCCAATGACTGTTAGCAGAATATGGAATCGGTGGGTTCAGGAGGGTAATACGGAACGCCGTGCTGGATACCAACGGCCTAGTATCACTAGCAATCGAGATGACTGGCATCTTATCCGTATGGCGGTAAAGGATCGTCCAGCAACGTCTCGATCCCTGAGTCAACAGCTGGGGACGTTTGCAAGACAACAACCATCTGCACGAACAGTTCAACGACGTTTGCAATAACGTGGACTATCAGCTCGGAGAAGAAAAATGGTTCAAATTTCTCTGAGCACTATGGGACTTAACCGGCCGTAGTGGCCGAGCGGTTCTGGGCGCTACGGTCTGGAACCGCGAGACCGCTACGGTCTCAGATTCGAATCCTGCCTCAGGCATGGGTGTGTGTGATGTCCTTATGTTAGTAAGGTACATGCAGTTCTAAGTTCTAGGGGACTGATGACCTCAGAAGTTAAGTCCCATAGTGCTCAGAGCCATTAGAACCACTATGGGACTTAACTGCTGTAGTGATCAGTCTCCTAGATCTTAGAACTACTTAAACCTAACTAACGTAAGGACATCACTCACATCCATGCCCGTGGCAGGATTCGAACCTGCGAACTTAGCGGTCACGCGGTGCCAGACTGTAGCACCTAGAACCCCGCGGCCACTCCGGCCGGCAGCCCGGAGACCATGGCTGCGGTTACCCTTGACGCTGCATCGCAGACAGGAGCGCCTTCGATGGTGTACTCAACGACGAACCTGGGTGCACGAATGGCACAACGTCATTTTTTTGGATAAATCCAGGTTCTGCTTATAGCATCATGATGATCGCCTCCGAGTTTGGCGACATCGCGCTGAACGCACATTGGAAGCGTGTTTTCGTAATCGCCATACTGCCGTATCACCCTGCGTGATGGTATTGGGAGCCACTTGTTCCACGCCTCGATCACCTCTTGTTCGCACTGACGGCACTTTGAGCAGTGGACGTTACATTTCAGATGTGTTACGACCCTTGGCTCTACCCTTCATTCGATCCCTGCGAAACCCTAAATTTCAGCAGGATAGAAGGGAAAGCAGGAAGTTGGAAGGAGTATATAGAGGGTCTATACAAGGGTGATGTACTTGAGGACAATATTATGGAAGTGGAAGAGGATGTAGTTGAAATGGGAGATAAGATACTGCGTGAAGAGTCTCACAGTGCACTGAAAGACCTGAATCGAAAGAAGGCCCCAGGAGTAGACAACATTCCATTGGAACTAATGACGGCCTTGGGAGAGCCAGTCCTGACAAAACTCTACCATCTGGTGAGCAAGATGTATGAGACAGGTGAAATACCCTCAGACTTCAAGAAGAATATAATAATTCCAATCCCCAAGAAAGCAGGTGTTGACAGATGTTAAAATTACCGAACTATCAGTTTAATTCGTCACAGCTGCAGAATACTAACGTGAATTCTTCACAGACGAATGGAAAAACTGGTAGAAGGCAACCTCGGAGAAGATCAGTTTTGATTCCGCAGAAATGTAGGAACACGTGAGGCAATACTGACCATACGACGTATCTTAGAAAATAGATGAAGGAAAGGTAAACCTACGTTTCTAGCGTTTCGACAATGTTGACTGGAATGCTCTCTTTCAAATTCTAAAGATGGCAGGGGTAAAATACAGGGACAGAAAGGTTATTTACAATTTGTACAGAAACCAGATGGCATTTATAAGAGTCGAGGGGCATGAAAGGGAAGCATTGGTTGGGAAAGGAGTGAGACAGGGTTGTATCCTGACCCTTTTGTTATTCAATCTGTATATTGAGCAAGCAGTAAAGGAAACAAAAGAAAAATTCGGAGTAGGTATTAAAATCCATGGAGAAGAAATAAAAACGTTGAGGTTCACCGATGACATTGTAATTGTGTCAGAGACTGCAAAGGACTTGAAAGAGCAGTTGAACGGAATGGACAGTGTCTTGAAAGGAGGGTATAAGATGAACATCAACAAAAGGAAAACGAGGATAATGGAATGTAGTCGAATTCAGTCGGATGATGCTGAGGGAATTAGAATAGGAAATGAGACACTTAAAATAGTAAAGGAGTTTTGGTATTTAGGGAACAAAATAACTGATGAAGGACGATGTAGAGAGGATATAATGAGTAGACTGGCAATGACAAGGAAAGAGTTTCTGAAGAAGAGAAATTTGTAAACATCGAGTATAGATTTAAATGTCAGGAAGTCGTTTCTGAAAGTATTTGTATGGAGTGTAGCCATGTATGGAAGTGAAACATGGACGATAAATAGTTTGGACACGAACAGAATAGAAACTTTTGAAATGTGGTGCTACAGAAGAATGCTGAAGATTAAATGGGTAAATAACGTAAGTAATGAGGAGGTACTGAACAGAATTGGGGAGAATAGGAGTTGGTGGCACAACTTGACAAGAAGAAGGGATCGGTTGGTAGGACATGTTCTGAGGCATTAAGGGATCACAAATTTAGCATTGTAGGGCAGCGTGGAGCGTAAAAATCGTAGAGGGAGACCAAGAGATAAATACACTAAGCAGATTCAGAAGGATGTAGTTAGTACTGGGAGATGAAGAAGCTTGCACAGGATAGAGTAGCATGGAGAGCTGCATCAAACTAGTCTCAGGACTGAAGACAACAACAACAACAACAACAAAGCACGAACGCATGTTGCAGGCCCTGTACGGACCTTTCTGGATACAGATAATGTTCGACTGCTGCCGTGGCCAGCACATTCTCCAGATCTCCCACCAATTGAAAACGTCTGGTCAATGGTAGCCGAGCAAATGGCTCGTCACAATGCGCCAGTCACTACTCTTGATGAACTGTGGTATCGAGATGAAACTGAATGGGCAGCTGTAGCTTCCAATTCCGAGGCGTATCAAGGCCGTTATTAGGGCCAGAAGTGGTTGTTCTGGGTACTGATTTCTCAGGATCTGTGCACCCAAACTGCGTGACAGTGTCATCAGATGTCAGTTCTAGTATAATAAGTATAATATATTTGTCCAATGAATACCCGTTTATCATCTGCATTTCTTCTTGGTGTAGCAATTTTAATGGCCAGTAGTGTATATGACCATTCATTAACTATCCTCAGGCGGCATGTAGACATAAGGACGGGCCTTTGGCAGGTGTGGGAGGGGCGGGCGGACGTGCTGGCGAACATGGTGTACCCGTGGACGTGGCGCGGCAGCTTCGACGCGACGTACCCGCTGAAGCCCTCCGACTACCTGCTGGTGGTGGCCAAGGCGGGCGAGTGGCCGCGTGCGCTGTGCGTGCTGCTGCCCTTCAGCAGGTGTCTGTGGCTGGCCTGCGGCGCCGCGCTGCTCGCGCTCTCCGCCGCCTGGAGCCTCCTCTGCTACGGCGGCGCGGGGCACTCCTGGCCCACAACTGCGGCCGCTGCTTTTTTCCAGGTATGTCCCAGTGAACTCGAGAAAAACTTAATTCCTTGCATCAAAACTAGACATGATTGTCTCAATGGGAATTCCGCTATCGTTCAATAAATAAAATATGGCGTTTCAGTCTTCGATCGCTATTCTTTATTTTAAATTACCGGTTTTGGGCTAGCTGCCCATCTTCAGATCATATATTGTAGTTACAGAGTAACTTGTCCGTACAGAAAACTCAGTTATGACAGCGAACTGAGTGTTCTTCAGATCATATATTGTAGTTACAGAGTAACTTGTCCGTACAGAACACTCAGTTATGACAGCGAACTGAGTGTTCTGTACGGACAAGTTACTCTGTAACTACAATATATGATCTGAAGATTGTCAGCTAGCCCGAAACCGGTAACTGAAAATAAAGAATAGCAATCGTAGACTGAAACGCCATATTTTATAAATTCTTAGCGCCATTTCGCAAACATTAATATCCTACGCAAATCAATGCATCGTTGATCGGCGACTCCATGGAGTGCTGTGTGCACAACGACCATATACGTTAAATTAAAAGGAAGGTCAGCGTTGGTCGTAATATTGATGTTTTATTGATAGAAGAATCAATTTTCGATCACATAGTGATCATCTCAGACACCGGTATCAAGTTATCAATAACTAAAATCAGTTTTGTTTATTGATAACTTGATACCAGTGTCTGAGATGATCATTATGTGATCGAAAATCGATTCTATTATCAATAAAACATCAATATTACAACCAACGCTGAACTTCCTTTTAATTGAATGCATCGTGTTGTACAGTGAAGAAAATAGCTCATTCAATAACGAGGCGGAGTATGTTACAAGACGTACCAACCAACAGAGTCATCTGCGGATTCTGTGTGCATTGACTACTTCAGCAAACACGAGCATTTGGTGTTGATTTCCTTATCAACGCACGCAGAGTGACTGCCCGTCCAGTGTAACATAAGAACTACTGAACAAATACTCTACAGCTTTGTTGTGCCGTGCGTCAGAGATCCTTGCGATTAGTCAAATGGTTCAAATGGCTCTGAGCACTATGGGACTTAACATATGACGTCATCACTCCCCTAGAATTTAGAACTACTTAAACCTAATTAACTTAAGGACATCACACACATCCACGCGCGAAGCAGGATTCGAACCTGCGACAGCAGCAGCGCGGTCCGGGACTGAAGCGCCTAGAACCGCTCGGTCACACCTGCCGGCCTGCGACTGGTCCTCTAGTATCTATCCTTCTTAGCTCGCGCTCTAAGGCCACTTCTGTCGGAGTGAACATTCGGGTTCCTAGGCCGCGGTTCCCGCTGGGGAACAGTGATTTAAGGAATAACAGTGGAATACAGTGGAGAGTCGCCTGGACGAAAAGTGCGAGTGCGGTGTGGGTACCTCCGCTGTTCGCGGCTTCTTGATATCGGCTTTCCTGGCACGGAACGAGATATCTACACCTTCCTCTACATAATTACTCTGGAGTTCACAATTAAGAGCCTGGCAGAGAGGCATTGAAAAAAAAAGAAAACAACAAGTTACTTCTCTACCGATCCACTTCCGGGCCGGCCGCAGTGGCCGTGCGGCTCTAAGCGCTACAGTCTGGAACCGAGCGACCGCTCCGGTCGCTGATTCGAATCCTGCCTCGGGCATGGATGTGTGTGATGTCCTTAATTTAGTTAGGTTTAATTAGTTCTAAGTTCTAGGCGACTGATGACCTCAGAAGTTAAGTCGCATAGTGCTCAGAGCCATGTGAACCATGTAATCCACTTCCGAACAGCGCACGGGAGAAATGAACACTGAAATCTTTCCGTGCGACCTCTGATTTCTATTATTTTATTATGATGATAACTTTTCTTTCTGTAAGTGGGCTCTAACAAAATACTTTCACACTCTAAGGAGGAAGTCTGTGATTCACACTTCATGAAGAGGCCCTGCCGCTGCGAAACACATGTTTTAATGACTGCCCCTTATTCCGCCTTAGTTACACTATGTCGGCGATTGCTGCGCAAACAAGTTCTCCACGTACGCGTACACCAGCATTACTCTACCACGCAAAAATAGGTGTTACACTCCTCTGGTGTGAGATGTTCCCTGGGGGTGGTGGGGGGGGGGGGGGGAGACATCGAAAAAGTTCAAAGAAGGGAGCTTGTTTCGTACTATCGCGAAATAGGGTATATTGTAATGTATTGTATGTCAACCGGTGACCTAGAAACGACGGAGAGACTCCGCAGCCACAGTGGTCCACAACACCACGACGACTACCGCAGTCCACTTCACCCCTCCGCCGCCCCACACTGAACCCAGGGTTATTGTGCGAACACCCGAGGTACCCACATCGCACTAGCACTTTTCGTCCAGGCGACTCTCCACTGTACTGCCTATCTTATTCATTAAGTCACTGCTACCCAGCGGGGGCCCACCGGGGGCCGAACCGCACAATAACCCTGGGTTCGGTGTGTGGGGAGGGGGGGGGGGGGGGGGTGAAGGGGTGAAGTGGATTGTGGTAGTCGTTGTGGGGTTGTGGACCACTGTGGCTGCGAAGTCTCTCCGTCGTTTCTAGGTCCCCGGTTGACATACAATACAATACAATATACCCTATTTCGCGATAGTACGAAACGAGCTCCCTTCTTTGAACTTTTTCGATATACTCCGCAAATCCTATCTGATGCGGTTTCCACAATGTACGTCTGCACTCCAGAGGAACGTGGACATGTGTAGTGTAAACTGTCTGTCTAGGTGAGCTGTTACATTTTCTAACGGTTCTGCCAATAAATCGCATTTGTCGGCTCCCTTTCCAAACGATCTCATCTGCATGATCGCTCAAATTTAATTTATTCGTAATTGTAATGTCTAAGCTTTTAGTTGAGTTTATAGCCTTTAGATCTGTCTGATTTATTTTGTATCTGAAATTTAGCGGATCCCTTTTACTTCTCAAATCGATGACGTCAAACAGGTCATTATTTAGAGTCAATTGCCTGCCACATTTTATATCATTTAGACATCGCGTCTAACAAAGCGAGGTCCCCAGTTGTTCGACTGACTTTTTGAAAACATCTGTAAAGCGATGTAAATTAAGGTTATCACATGCAGCTGCCATTCGCCGCGGTTGGCTCCCGTTTGCGAGAAATCCACGAAAAAAATTTCGGAATTTCGCTTGACGCTCTACAGCTTTAAAATAGGAACTTTACTGAGACTATTCCGATAGCGTAACAGCTATAATCCGGACTGTACATAAGGAAAGTTGTGGATCAGATGCTCATCAGGTTCTCTGATTCTTTTTTTTTATTTGTATATATTTATCGAAACGTATTTCATTGTTTCTTTTTATTCAGTTAAGTGGATTAAATGTACTTTTTTGTTTATTTCTATCCCTTTGTCACAACATATTATCAGTGTTTTAAGCGTTTCCGTTGCTCTCATTTCTTTTTCTTTTCCGACTTGGGATCTTTCTGTAAGTGAATTTAATTATTGTTATTTATTGATTTAGATATATAGTGTCTTTCCTTTTATCACCTTATATATTAGTCCATTTGATTGAATTATTTTTATTCCTCATTTTGTTGGAATTTAATTTTTCCTTGTAATCTATTTTTTTGTTTAAATTTTGTAACTAAAAGTACACTTTTGAAGCCACTGCACAGTCTATATGACTACAGTATTTTGTCTATTTTTAACTGATAAGTTTACATTTTCACATGTTTAAATATTATGACGGATAAATAAAAATAATGAAAATCACATGCCAAACATTCCACGTGGAAAAAGAATTATAGGAAGAAGAAATGGGGCAATTGAATCAATTAATACACTTAGTAATACAACATGAGAGGCACAAAACATACATTTAACCATTTAATTGTACAGAATCAACGATAAAAGTCTTTTCGACAAAGTTTTAAAAACAAAAAGTTTCAAAGCACCTGAAGAGATTGGAGGCTACATAAATTTGCACGTGTGGACTGTAGGATAACTGTTACGCTAAAATAACAGTCTAACTAACGTTGTTGTTTTCAGAACTGTAGAGCTTCACGAGAAATTCCGAAATGTTTTTATTGATTACTCGCAAACGAGAGCCCACCAGGGTGAATGGTTGCAGGATGTGATACCTTCGAGATTATCTTACATCATGGTATAAATAAAATGACATAACAAAGTACATACATACAGATGTTTAATGTGTACACACGGAAGCGGCGAGTGAAAAATTGTACCAAGGCCAGGAATTGAATGCGGGTCGCCTGCTTACTCAACAGGCCCGTTAGCCAGCAATCCACGTAGGCACAGCGGTTCACACAACCGCACCTATTGCCCCGGCACCCCTCCCTTCCCGATCTAAATTCTCACTGCCACCCCGGAATTTGGATCGAGGAGGAAGGCGTGCCAGAGTAACCCACGCAGTTGGGCCTGTAAGAGGGGCGGGAAGTGGCTGATGGTATGATAGAAGAAACAAAAGTCGATCTGGAAGACTTAAGGGATCCATTATCAGAATCTGCATTTAACACCGTTTTGGTAAACATGCCATCAAATAAGGTGGAGGGTTAGATAATATTACTTCAAAATTTCTAAAATCGTTAGGGTAAGTGGAAATAAAGCTATTCACTTTGGTATGAAGAATGAATGGCGATATACCATCAGACATTCGGAAAAACATCATTCTCATAATCCCAAAGACTGAAAGACTCGACAAGGACGAGAATTGTCTCACAATCAGCTTATCAGCTCATGCATCCAAATGTGTGGCGTGAATAATATACTGAAGAATTGAAAAGAAAATTAAGAATCTGTTAGATGACGATTATAGTGGCTTTAGACTAAAGGCACCAGAGAAGCAGTTCTAACGTTGCCGTTGTTAACAGAAGCAAGACTGAAGAAAAAATTAAGACATGGTCAAAGGATCTGTCGACCTGGAGAAAGCGTTCAAATATATAATACAGTGTAATAGGTTAGAAATTCTCAGAAAAATGAGAGTAAAACAGATGATACGTGATACTTACTGGAATTAAGGAAAACGTGGAAGGGAGGACCCACCAACGTAACTTTCTTTTCACGCAACCTGTTTATTTAACAATACATAACTATATTTTTTTTACAAAATGAAAAAAGTTTGCAAAATTCTTGTGACCTTAAACCTCAAAATGAATAGGCTTTTGCAAAAGAATTCAAAAGAGCAAGCAATGTAACAATGATTAAAAGACGGCCGCACCTGCAGCAGTGTTTACTACCGTGATGGACACAGCCTGTCTTATTAAATACCCTTCTGCAACAAATAAAAACTATGTAAGCATCATTGATGACAAGAGTGATTCAATTTCTCAAAACAGATGACACAACTTTTAATTTGAAGGATGTATCTCGAAAGGTTCGGGGTAAAGATGCGCACATGTGCTTAGAGGTTAAACAGATTAGGGAGCAATATGACAATGATAAGGCTTACTTCCAAGCAAACAACCTCTTAACTTCAATCGGCAACCAAGGTGCGACTGGATCACAACCCATCCCTTTTGCGAATCTCATTTTGAATAAACCGTATGGTAACCGTTGGCTGTTAATATTTTCAAAGTTAAACTGACTGTCAGTTATTAATACCGAACTGAAGGAACGTCTTAAAACATTACTTGTGAACACTTATTACAAGAGAACTCACTCGACGGAACCACAAGAACCAGCTAAAATACACAAATAATAACACGATATTTCAAGCACAGCAACGCTGAGCTTAGTACAACAGGTTTCACGGATAATAGCTAATGACCGAGAAATGGAATTACAATCAAAGAATTGAACTTGTTAATATATAAATCTAACCACAAGGCCCCTGTTTGTTTAACGGCAAACTTGTGCCTTAGTACAATTGTTCCGACTGTATTTACGATTCATTAGAACATTAATGATCAGGTATAAACCAGAAAGAAAAGGCAATATAATAGCGGGACAAAGTCTCAAACGACAACTAATTTCTTAGTGCAATACTACGGCCTATATTTACGACCAAAGAGTCGACCAAGTAAAACTCTGAGGGTAGGGTACAGACCAGAAAATAGTAAGGAAGGCAGGTAGACAATGGCACAAATCACCACGAGGATTATAGAATGTTACTGCCCTTTATCAGCAAGCAGTCCCATGGATCCACGGTGCGTCGCAGCGGTTACTGAGTAATGCCGATGAAAGCCAAGTAGAAGAGGGCAGCCAGGCCATGAGCGGTCGTCCGACACAAATGCTGCCAACCAACCGACGGGATGTCGGCCTGCTGCTTGTAGTCGACGATGACACCGGTGAAGTACTCCTGTATCTTTGCTCGGCGCAGGCCCTCCTTGCACAGCTCGTGGCTTCGGCCGCTAGGAACCTCATGACCACCTCTTTTCGCGACGCTACCGCCAGTCCTCAAACTTCGTGCCTCCTTTCGGGCCAGCGAACCCCGTATATATATATATCGGCAAGCTAAGACCTTCTAAGGGCACAACCCACAGATACCAACTCTTCCTCTTAGGTATTGGCAGTGGGGTTGCAAGAGTAGTAGTACACCTGATCCTCTAACGCCAGACAGAACATACTACTAATACAATGGCTCCACGGCCCAGCCTCCCCTTCTCAAACCTGAACAAACCTCCCACGGGGCTAAGAACCCCTGGAATGCTTAATCTGCCAGAGATTAGTCCTTAGGAAAGTCCCCTTTTCCGGGTACCTGACCAAAAGACTGAGCGGACCTAAAAGTTTGACAATAGCATATGGACCTAGGAAACACGGGGCGAGCTTCCCTAAGCGTTTATCCCAGGAAGTCCGCCCAGGAACGTTCCTGATGTAGACAAGATCACCTATCCTCCACTGAAAGAGGCGCTTGTTGTATTATAGCGACAGGCCTGACGATCGTGAGCCTTTCTAATATTTGCAGGAGCTCGCCCCAATTTTCCCTAAGAACCTCCGGAGTGATAGATGGAGGTAAAAGATCATTTATCTTTAAATGATTCAGTTGGCTCTAAGCACTATGGGACTTAACATCTGAGGCCATCAATCCCCTAGACTTAGAGCTACTTAAACCTAAGTAACCCAAGGACATCACACACACATGCCCGAGGCAAATTCGAATCTGCGACCGTAGCAGCAGCGCGGTTCCGGACTGAAGCGCTTAGAACCACTCGGCCACAACGGGTCGGCGTCATTTATATCCCATAAATTGGAGAGAGGGGAATTCATGGGATAAGCGAGCATTAGGCTAGCTGGGGTCGCCTGGGATGCTTCATGCGGCGCGGAGTTAAATGCTAAGTTTAACCAGCGCTAGGTGGTCTCCCACTTCTTGTGCTATTTATGGTGGTAAATAATCAACACTGACTTCAAGTTGCTGCTAATTCTTTCGGCAAAGGAATCCTGAGGTTAATTAGTAGTGGTGGTAACGTGCTTTATCCCATTGCCAAAACAGAATTTTCTACACGACCTTATCAGAAAGCCAGGAGCGTTATCCGTAAGCAACGTCCGCTGTGGCCAGAACCACCTAAATATGAGGTAGCGGTAAGAGCGGTCGCATCCCGGTTAGGTATCAACCAAATGAACGTGGAGAATCAGCCCACCACCGGGGAAGCGGGACCACGTAATCAACAAGCAATTTGCCCAACGGATGCTCTTCCCTTTGCGGCTCCAGCAATCCCATCACCGAGTGTTACTGGTTTTCCCTTCTTACAATATCGGCATTCTTTGACTAAACCACTACTGTCTTTATAAAGTGTCAGCCAGTTCAGCTGCTCCTTGACCTTCCGTAAGGTTTTATAAAGACCTACATGCCTTCCTACTGGAGAGTCACGGAAGTACCGGAAGACCGGAATAAGTAAGGTTCGTGGGAGACAAATTCTAACTTCCCCAGACGTACCCCAGCGGTTATACTGAATACTGTTCTTCAGAAAATAGTCACCGCATTCCTGCCCATGTAGTATTTGCTTCTTGAGCTCCTCCCCCGCCCCCCACCCCCGCCCTCCCCCCGCAGTGGGTCTTGTTTTTGTTCAGTTTTAAAATTATTAAAAAGTTGGGGTACCTCGGTAAGGATCGTACATACTAGGTGACTGTCCGGCGTTTCCGCATTAAGCTCGTGCTTTGGCAACATCTTGCTAAGTGGGTCAGCAACCTCATTATCTGATCGCTTAACGTGCCAAACCTTAAAATGGAAAGCCAGAATGCAGACCATCCATCAACGCGATTCGCCCTGTCTTCCTAGGAAGAGCTACGACCCAACTTAGGGCCTGATTATCCGTCTATAGGTCAAATTCACGATGTTCGAGACAGAACCGAAATTCTTTCAGGGCAAATAACAGCTAACGCTTCGCAATCATATACCAAGTAATCAAGCTCATGCCCCTCAAGACGTCCGGAAGCAAATTCTAACGGACGCCTGATATCTCTATCTTCCTGCAAAACAACTGCCACCACACCAGTTTTGCAAGAATCAGTCTGGACCAGGAATCTAAAATCGGTGGGTTGGCAATCGCAGACGTAATTCCTTCAAACGCTGCCTGCTGAGTTTCAGCCCAAACGCATTTCTCATTATTTCTGCGCAACAAATTTAACGGAGCTGCAAGTTGTGCAAAGTTTGGGACAAATCTGCGCAAATAATTAGTCATCTCTACAAATCTGGCTTCATCCCTCTTATTTCGTGGCTGCGGAAAATTCCTCAACGCATTAATGTGTTCCTGATCAATGCTAATTCCGTCTACGTGACCGAAAAATGACACCTAGTGCTTAGCCAAGGTTATCTTTGAGAGTTTCACAGTCAGCCCCGCATCCATGAGCCTGGATAGCAACTTCCGGATGTGCTCTAAATCCTCTACAAACGAGGCACTAAATATGACCACATCGTCCCAATAATTGAAGAGACAATTAAACCTTAAATCACCTAAAATTTTATCCAATAAACGGGATCAAACAGCTGCACCGGTATACAAACCAAACGGAACTCGGTTGAACTCATACCCTCCTGGAAATGGAAAAAAGAACGCATTGACACCGGTGTGTCAGACCCACCATACTTGCTCCGGACACCGCGAGAGGGCTGTACAAGCAATGATCACACGCACGGCACAGCGGACACACCAGGAACCGCGGTGTTGGCCGTCGAATGGCGCTAGCTGCGCAGCATTTGTGCACCGCCGCCGTCAGTGTCAGCCAGTTTGCCGTGGCATACGGAGCTCCATCGCAGTCTTTAACACTGGTAGCATGCCGCGACAGCGTGGACGTGAACCGTATGTGCAGTTGACGGACTTTGAGCGAGGGCGTATAGTGGGCATGCGGGAGGCCGGGTGGACGTACCGCCGAATTGCTAACAGGTGGGGCGTGAGGTCTCCACAGTACATCGATGTTGTCGCCAGTGGTCGGCGGAAGGTGCACGTGCCCGTCGACCTCGGACCGGACCGCAGCGACGCACGGATGCACGCCAAGACCGTAGGACCCTACGCAGTGCCGTAGGGGACCGCACCGCCACTTCCCAGCAAATTAGGGACACTGTTAGGCCGTCTTCCGCTCACGCCCCAACATCGTGCAGCCCGCCTCCAGTGGTGTCACGACAGGCGTGAATGGAGGGACGAATGGAGACGTGTCGTCTTCAGCGATGAGGGTCGCTTCTGCCTTGGTGCCAATAATGGTCGTATGCGTGTTTGGCACCGTGCAGGTGAGCGCCACAATCAGGACTGCATACGACCGAGGCACACAGGGCCAACACCCGGCATCATGGTGTGGGGAGCGGTCTCCTACACTGGCCGTACACCTCTGGTGATCGTCGAGGGGACACTGAATAGTGCACGGTACATCCAAACAGTCAACGAACCCATCGTTCTACCATTCCTAGACAGGCAAGGGAACTTTCTGTTCCAACAGGACAATGCACGTCCGCATGTATCCTGTGCCACCCAACGTGCTCTAGAAGGTGTAAGTCAACTACCCTGGCCAGCGAGATCTCCGGATCTGTCCCCCATTGAGCATGTTTGGGACTGGATGAAGCGTCGTCTCACGCGGTCTGCACGTCCAGCACGAACGCTGGTCTAACTGAGGCGCCATGTGGAAATGGCAGGGCAAGCCGTTCCACAGGACTACTTCCAGCATCTCTACGATCGTCTCCATGGGAGAATAGCAGCCTGCATTGCTGCGAAAGGAGGATATACACTGTACTAGTGCCGACATTGTGCATGCACTTTGCCTGTGTATATGTGCCTGTGGTTCTGTCAGTGTGATCATGTGATGTATCTGACCCCAGGAATGTGTCAATAAAGTTTCCCCTTCCTGGGACAATGAATTCACGGTGTTCTTATTTCAATTTCCAGGTGTGTAATAGAAGGACAAAGTTTCAATCTACAACTAGTTTCTTACTACAATATTACGGCCTATATTTACGACCAAAGAGTCGACCAAGTAAAATTCTGAGGGTCGGGTACAAACCAGAAAATAAGAAAAGCGGGTAGACAATGGCACAAATCACCACGAGGATCACAGAATGTTGCGTTGCTGGAACATGCCGTCTATTGGACACTTTCCCAGACTGAGGTAGCTAACGCATGCCTGTCCGACGATACCAGTACCGGACATAGCTAGTTCTAATCCTGGTGGCGCAGACACTTGCCCTGCCAGTATTTGGCCAGCAACGGTAGAAGCGGTGGCGTCGTCAAGTTCTTTATCTTCAAAAATTGCCCTAAATTCCTGTATTAAATCCCAAACCTTTCCAGAGCGGCCCACCGCTGTCGGATAGCGACGTCAAGCTTTTCCTAGTACCCCGTGCACTGCCCCGACTTGTGCTAAACTACATGAATAGACTATGTACCGCCTCCCTTATCATCGTCTTACAGTATTGTCTGTTGGCAGCTATTCGTCGCGTCCGGTACTTGTATTTATGTGACAGTCTGTTGGGCTTATCTATGATTTAAGGCTCATCTAATTTCAGAAGATGACAGATTAATCTGTTCATTGGTGCGTTTGATGTTGGTGAAAAGAACATAAGATTAGCTAATGAGCTTCATTACGTCTAACGAAAGTATTAACTTGTACACAAATCAGAGCATATGTGGCATTATATAGATAACCTTAAAAAAACACGAATACGGAGAAAAATGGAATTCTATAAAGTGGTGAGTGTATCGGTTCTACTGTATGGCAGTGAATCTTGGGTGACTATGTGGAAAGGTTTTAGCCATGTTCAGCCGAGCATTCAAAAATGCACAAAGTTGGACTGATTCGTAATGAAAGCATAAAGTAGCAAGTGAAAATTTTTTTCACTAAATCGCAAAACAGGAGGACACAAACAAAACTGTAAGGAACATCGAGATTCGAAAGAAAGCGTTGCAACATTTACCCAGAGGCAGTTAAAAGATAGAACTGAGGCCAGAGCAGGCCGAAAGGTCTAATTTGTAAAAGGCAGAGGAAGAAGGAGGAAAAGATGACTAAACAGCACACTCATTCATAGAGTCACATACACGCAACAGATATATTTACGACCCAAGTCCTGCTCATCGAATAAGAGTGTCAATGTGCACAGAGGAAATTTCGACCTCAGTGTTTTCTGCCCATCTACATCAACGGCTACTTCTTAGGTAAATTGTTCTGAAAAATGAAGAACTCTACATAAATTTTTCAATGTGTATTGCAGATGGATGATGGCAACTTCTTGCCGCAATTTTTTCGGCCTTCGTGAAGGCATAGAACTTGAGGTGAATCATGCAATTAGAGACTGCTAGTGCATCGTCGCTAAGTTTGTACCGAAAACTGGTGCGGTAGCGTATGTGCATAGGACTTGGGTGCATTACCACCCACGGGTGAATTCACCGTGCTCTGTCGGATAACTCACCACCTCTGGCACACGGCTACATGAGTAACAGTATTACTGCATGCCCGCTGTCGATTCGCAGCCTCGCGAGCCTGCAGAGTATATCAACACACCGCAAAAACGCCACGGGAAGAGATCTTGGATCTTGGACCTACTGATAACAAACAGACCCGCACTTTTCGACTCTGTAAGCGCAGAACAGGGAATCAGTAATAATAAGGCCGTTGCAGCATCCCTGAATATGGAAGTAAATAGGAATACAAAAAAAGGGAGGAAGGTTTATCTGTTTAGCAAGAGTAACAGGAGGCAGATTTCAGACTACCTATTAGATCAAAACGAGAATTTCTGTTCCGACACTGAGAGTGTTGAGTGTTTATGGAAAAAGTTCAAGGCAATCGTAAAATGCGCTTTAGGCAGGTACGTGCCGAGTAAAACTGTGAGGGACGGGAAAAAAACCACCGTGGTTCAACAACAAAGTTAGGAAACTACTGCGAAAGCAAAGAGAGATTCACTGCAAATTTAAACGCAGCCATAACCACTCAGACAAACAGAAGCTAAACGATGTCAAAGTTAGCGTAACGAGGGCTATGCGTGAAGCGTTTTGTGAATTCAAAAGTTAAATTCTATGTACCACCTTGACAGAAAATCCTATGAAGTTCTGGTCTTACGTTAAATCAGCAAGTGGATCGAAACAGAATATCCAGACACTCTGGGATGATAATGGCATTGAAACAGAGGATGACAAGCGTCATGCTGAAATACTAAACACCTTTTTCCAAAGCTGTTTCACAGAGGAAGACCGCACTGAACCTCCTTCTCTAAATCCTCGCACGAACGAAAAAATGGCTGACATCGAAATCAGTGTCCAAGGAATAGAAAAGAAAACTGAAATCATTCAACAGAGGAAAGTCCATTGACCTGACGGGATACCACTTCGATTCTACACAGAGTACGCGAAAAAACTTGCCACTCTTCTAACAGCCGTGTACCGCAAGTCTCTTGAGGAACGGAAGTTTCCAAATGATTGTAAAAGAGCACAGGTAGTTCCAGTTTTCGAGAAGGGTCGTCGAGCAGATGCGCAAAACTATAGGCCCATATCTCTGACATCGATCTGTTGTAGAATTTTAGGAACATGTTTTTTGCCCGCATATCATGTCATTCCTGGAAACCCAGAATCTGCACTTTAAAAATCAACATGGATTCCGGAAGCAGCTATCGTGTTAGTCCCAACTCGCTTTATTTGTTCATGAGACCCAGAAAATATTAGATACAGGCTCCCATGTAGATGCCATTTTCCTTGACTTCCAGAAGGCGTTCGATACAGTTCCGCACTGTCACCTGATAAACAAGGTAAGAGCCTACGGAATATCAGACTATGTAATATATATATATATATATATATATATATATATATATATATATATATATATATATATATATATAGCCGCATGGGACTTCCGACACTATCTACTAGGTCATGACCTAGTAGATAGTGTCGGAAGTCCCATGCGGCTATTCGCGGATGATGCTGTAGTATACAGAGAAGTTGCAGCATTAGAAAATTGTAGCGAAATGCAGGAAGATCTGCAGCGGGTAGGCACTTGGTGGAGGGAGTGGCAACTGACCCTTAACATAGACAAATGTAATGTATTGCGAATACATAGAAAGAAGGATCCTTTATTGTGTGATTATATAATAGCGGAACTAACACTGGCAGAAGTTACTTCTGTGAAATATCTGGGAGTATGCGTGCGGAACGATTTGAAGTGGAATTATCATATAAAATTAATTGTTGGTAAGGCGGGTCCAAGGTTGAGATTCATTGGGAGAGAAAATGTAGTCCTTCAAAAAAGGAGGTGGCATACAAAACACTCGTTCGACGTATACTTGATTATTGCTCACTAGTGTGGGATCCGTACCAGGTCGGGTTGACAGAGGAGATAGAGAAGATCCAAAGAAGAGCTGCGCGTTTCGTCACAGGGTTATTTGGTAAGCGCGATAGCGTTACGGAGATGTTTAGCAAACTCAAGTGGCAGACTCTGCAAGAGAGGCGCTCTGCATCGCGGTGTAGCTTGCTGTCTAGGTTTCGAGAGGATGCGTTCCTGCATGAGGTATCGAATATATTCCTTCGCCCTGCTTATACCTGCCGAGGAGATCACGAATGTAAAATTAGAGAGATTCCAGCCCGCACGAAGGCTTTCCGGCAGTCGTTCTTCCCGCGAACCATACGCGACTGGAACAGGAAAGGGATTTCATGACAGTGGCACGTGAAGTGCTCTCCGCCACACACCGTTGGGTGGCTTGGGGAGTATAAATGTAGATGTAGACATCGCTGAGTTGCTTCAGACTTGGGCCTCATTTACAGGTGTTTTCCACGTTCTTCACTGGGTCGCCCTGTGGGAGAAGAGAACGCGAAGTCTCGGCGAGGATGTGTGCGGCGCTGGTGCTGGTGTTCGGCTTGGTGGCGACGAACAGCTACCAGGGTTCGCTGTCGAGCTTCTTCGCATCGCCCAAGCAGCAGACGGACGCCGACACGTTGGAGGAGGTGGACCGCATCTCGCGCAGTATATTCGCCTTCCCGCCATTCAGCAACGTCCTGCGACAAGCCGTGGACGGTGACGTGATGCAGCGGCTGGCGGACAAGCTGGTGGCGCGCCACGATCGCTGGCCACAGGCCTACGACCTGGTAGCGGCCGGGGACGGCTGGGCGGCAGTCAGCGGCCAGTCTTTCGCAGACTACTACGTCCAGCACCCGCGCTACCGGGCTCCTTCGGGGAGGCCGCTGGTATGTATGAGCATCAGCTACGTTGCCTTTCTGAGACGTCGAACCCTGAAGGAGCGAGTACCGATAACGTTAGTAAACGAGGAGCTCAAAGTGGTAAGACGCCAGTCCACAATGACCACAAGACGTCACCTGGAAATGATAAATTATTTAACAGGCTGTTAAAACTGCTATTATGAATTTTTTAACATGTGAAATTTAACGTGCCCAAATGAATGCAATTATTTATAACAATACAAAATGGTTGTCTACGTACGAGTAGGCCTCGCGCACTGAGGGTACCGTAGAAACTCAGTATGTATGTAGGCAGTTCATACATTCCGGGACTCGAAGACCTCGATGACTTACTGGCAACGTATCAGCCCACAGGAACTTTGAAGAATGTTTTAATTCAAGTTTGAAATCGGATGAAAAATGACAAAAGAAATATTTTTTTCATGAGAGATAATTACAAATTAACAATTTCTTGATTCTTCCCCTTTACTTCTATTGTGAAACCTTTCTTCCTGCCAAATTTCATGATTATACGTCAAGGGAAAGTACCCAACAGCTATAATGAGAGAGTTTGCAAGTATTAAAATATGTGACGTAAGTGGCCGTACCTTTTGACTGTATTGAGTCAGAAACTTGACATTTTACACTGCCAAAGGGTTATAGATCCCAACTTGATACATTATGTGATGAAAAGTTCCCGGACACCGCCAAAAACATACGGTTTTATATTAGGTGCATTGTGCTGCCACCTACTGCCAGGTACTTCACATCAGCGACCTCATTAGTCATTAGACATCGTGAGAGAGCAGAATGGGGCGCTCCACGGAACTCACAGACTTCGAAAGTGGTCATATGATTAGGTGTCACTTGTGTCACACGTCTGTAAGCGAGATTTCCACACTCATAAATATCCCTACGTCCATTGTTTCCGATGCTATATTGAAGTGGAAACGTGAAGGGACACGTACAGCACAAAATCGTGCAGGCCGACTTCGTCTGTTGAATGCCACAGACCGCCGACCGTTTAAGAGGTTCGTAATGTGTAATAGGCACACATCTACTCAGACCATCACACAGGAATTCCAAACTGCATCAGGATCCGTCGTTGAAGAGCAATTCGGGGACGGCGATTGCATCTTTCAACACGATCAAGCACCTGTTCATAATGCACGACCTGTGGCGCAGTGGCTACACGACAATAATATCTCTGGAATGGACTGGCCTGGACAGATTCCTGACGTGAATCCTGTGGAACACCTATCGAATGTTTTGGAAGGCCGACTGTCATCGATACCTCTGCTCTTTGCAGCACTCCGTGAAGAATGGGCTGCCATTCTCCAAGAGACCTTCCAGCAACTGATTGATCGTAAGCCTGATAGAGAGGAAGTTGTCATCAAGGCTAAGGGTGGGCCAACACCATATTGAATTCTAGCATTACCGAAGGATGGCGCCACGAACTTGTAAGTCATTTTCAGCCAGATGTCCGGATACTTTTGATCACTTACTGTATGTATGTATATCCACATCTCCTTCTAAATCACTGAACCGATTACATCCAAACTTGATAAACATATTATTTACTGTCTATAAAGAATTACTGTGGAGTTAACAACCAGCTATCTAGAGAAATGTCGGGATGGGGGTGAAATGGTAGTCTAGCCCACGACACGAGAATACCCACACTTAGTCATCCAATATTTGAAAGGGAGATCACTTAGAGACTTGAAAAAACTTTGCTCATAATTTCAAACCTTTGTATTTATCTTTCTTCTCGCTGACAACAGCCACAAAATGATGAAAAGGAATGAAACTTTGTCTCTTAGCACTTTTTTTATGCTCATGCCGTAAAGCTGCCACATGAACCATTACATTTTCATTTATTTGTTCTTTCCTACTAACTGTATTTGTGACACACTTCGTGGACAGTAGTTACACATACTACTCGTGAATCAGAAAAATTACATCACTGTACGACATTTAGTTCAGAAGATACAATGTCAAAACACTGAATGCGTGAGAAACATGCACGACGTTGCAATTTTTTACTTCTTTATTACTCACTCTGTTCACACCGCATTTCGCAGACAGTAGCCACATATAACGCTGGATGTACCGCAAAATTATATCATTGTACAGCACACAGTTCAAGAGATATGATGTCATAAATATTAGGCTGCGTCAAAATCAAACTGCAGAGCGAAATTCTCTAGACATACAGTGAAATATGTCTACAAATATGCGTGAAGTTTTTGAATATGTGTGAAATATATTTGATGTGAGTATGAGAACAAATTCACAGGCAAAAGGCTCAACCTTAAACCTCTGGAACGATTTCAGTCAAATTTGGTGCAGAGGTTAGTTACAATATTGAAATAAATGCTTTAGGGGTAAGAACCGCCAGCCACCTATTGCAGTGATTGTAATAGCTTGGGGAAAGGAAGGAGGACGAACAGATGGACAGAGAGCGATGGGGAAGGAGGAGATAGGCACAGATAGGAGGAGAAGGAGATGGACAGAAATAGGGGGGCTGGACAGAGAGAGGGGAGAAGAGGAAATTGACAGAGAAAGGAAAGAAGAGAAGATGGACAGAAAGAGGGGGAGGGGGGGGGGGGGGAAGAAGCAGGCAGAGAGATAGAAAGTGAACAGACAGAGGAGGATGAGGAAATGGACGGAGAAGGGAAAGAGGAAGAGATGGGGGAAGACAAGGGGAGGAGAGGATTGAGGGGTTAGGGGACAGATAGAATTAGAGGGCCCCACCGTTTGATAGGTGGGCGCTTTTTACTTCCATTGTGATTCTTTCCAGACAATAAAGGTTTGGACAAAGTTGGCCCAGTGGTTTAGGAAGAGACGTAGAACATACATATATAGACAAATGTTTATGATTTTTATGGATTCTACTTCTGTCACAATATATCAATGAAGTAACATACCTGACCCTTTTCTTTTGATGCTTTGATTCAAACACGAAAGCCATGGTATAATCTCTTTGCACGCAGTTAAGCAACAATCTCCTTCGCATCCCACAAGGGGGCATGTATGTTCACTGCGCCAGCGTAATGCGTTACACATGCACTCACCCTCACTATTGATAATTGTAAGATGGCCGTCCAAGGATGCGTGACGTCAGCCAAGCGGTACGTCGATGCTATGAACATACCCTTTTCGACCAACTGACAATGTCTGAGAAACATGTGACTCACATTTGGTGGACGACGGGTTTGGAACATTGTCTGCTATTTGTGTCTGCAGAACGTATAGACAAAGTGGGATTAGTGAGCCATAGTCATCAACACTTGTTGGACTTATGTGGTGAACACTTTAGTGTATAGATTGTACAAACAGTTATTCTCAGTTAATTGCTGTGCCATAAGGTTAGTTTAACTAAGTGTGTTATGTTGTTTTATGTTTGAGATAACCTCAGTTCGATAAACACACATGTCTGTGAAACATGTCACTTATATTCGGTGTAAGACGGCCGTGGAACTTCTTCAGCTATTTGTGTCTACAGCACACATGAGAAAAGTGGGGTAGAGATACGGGCAGAGAGAGGTGTAAGTGGAGAAAAAGAGTTCGCGATGGTGAGAGGGTGGTGGAGATTGTCAGGAAGAGGGAGAGATGGAGAAGGAGGACAGAAATAGGGGAATGGATAGAAATAGGAGGGAGGAGAGATAGGTAAAGAGAGGGGGCTGGGTAGAGAGGGATGGAGGAGGAGGTGGATATGGAGGAGGAAGGAGCAGTTGAAAAGAAGTGGCAAGAGGAGATGGACAGAGAAGAGGAGAAGGGGAAGGAGAAAGTGGACAGGGGGAGGAGGGAGGAAAGAGCTGGACTAATAGAAAACTGGAATAAATGCATACCTAGACAACGTCGGGTTTCTCAGCTAGTTTTGTGAACAAAAAGTCGTCTAGAATATTTCTTTACTTACAACGATCTTTCGACTATTGCCATCGTCTGAACAAAACATATAATTTTTGAAACAGATAGTACCTTATACAAGTGTATGGGTCGCGATGTGTTTTATTGCGTCTCCTGAACTTTAATCCCTTTTCCCAATTTCTTAGGTTTCCTTCACTGCTTGTCAACGTAAAAATTGAATAGCATCTCAGATAGACTATAACCCTGCCTCATACCATTGTCAACCATTGCTTCTCTTTCAAGCCCTTCGACTCTTATAACTTCAGTCTGGCTTCTATAAACAACTTTCTGTTCCTCCTATTTTATACCCGCTACTTCATAATTTCAAACAGTTTATTCTAGTCAATATTTCACAAGTTTTCTCTGAACCCTCTTGTGTTATAACTTTGGCTAGCGCTTCTTCAACCTAACTTCTAAGATAAGTCCTAGTGCCGGTATTTCCTCCCTCAGAGCAACTTCCATGAGTTTTTTCAGTTTTCTGTAATTAATTCATGTCAAGTTTTATAACTACGATTTATTATAGTGATGGTACGGTAATAGTCATATCTGTCGGCACATGCCAACTTTCTTATTAGAGTTGTTACATTCTTCATGAAGTCTGAGGGTATTTCGCTTGTCTCATATATCAAGAATATACATTCCATTTCAACTTAAAACAAAGAAATAATTTAGTATTATTAAATTATAATATTAATATGAATTATATTATAAGTTAATTTACGTTTCTCTGAAGTTACTCACCAACAAAATAGAAATTTCCCAACGGAAACGTTTTACGATAGAGGTTAGTTAACTGTTACAAAATCTTCTCTTAATTTACATAACAACGTTCTGTGGAATATTTCCATTTAATTCTGCGGGAATATCTGGTACATTTTATACTGAGACATACCTAGCTTTTATGGATAGAGTAACCCATCTATAAATTCAGTCGATGCCTTGTATCATTGCTACTTGATAAGAACTCAAAACGCTGTAACAGCACTCCGTAACTGGTTGCAGTATTGCCCGTACGACTTCTTTAAGACATACGCATAATTTTCTCAAGACCTACTAACAAACATCAGACTTCCAATCGTCTTTCGTACAACTGATTTCACGTGTTCGTCCCATTTCACATCGCTTCTTAGTATTACCCCTTGATATTTAAATTATGTAGGACCTCCCAGACATTAACTAATGGTTTTTGAACCGAATACTATCGAGTTCTACCTCTCTGTTATGAATATTACGCTGAACTAGTTTTTATTGGTCTACAGTCCTATTGTATAAATGAATCTGATAATCGCTTGAAAAACTACATCTGTTTAATTATACTTTTTATAATGCCCATCAAAACATAATCTTAGAATTTAGATGGGGTGAAAGCGGAAGGGTCAGAATTTTAAAATGAGGTACATGGGTTCACCAACAGGGCCACATAGTACCTAGAATCATCGCTGATTATAGGATGTGTGTGTGTCTGTGTTTTCGGTTGAAAATTAAGAATGTTGGCAAACGTTATCCACGTAATCGCAACTAAAAATTCACTGATATCAAAATGTATTACGTAATGAGGCGAGCGAGAGAAAGACTGACGGATCATGACCCAGCAGCAGCTCTGTTGGTCATAACTTTCTCGATGACTGTCCTTTTCTTGCTACGTTGGTTAAAGTCTCGTCGAATTAGTTGATTTTATCATTCCATTTAGGTTTCATTACAGAGGAAACACTTCAACCCTCATGACGACTAAACTGTAGGTACATGTTGACAGGCGGCATAATATACGTATATGAGAAGGGCGTGTTGCCATGTCTAATTGGAGAGAAAAATTGCAGGGAGGTTGTTTTTCCGAGGTGCAGTTTAAAACTGCTACCCAGAGAAAAATATTCGACTAACGAAAGTAGACCTACTTTTTGTGTGCAAAGTAACTTGTCTCTTTCATTAAGTTCTGAAGGAACTGTCCTGCGATGTACTGCTGTTAAGTTCCAGCGACTCTGTACCTTCCATTCTGTCTTGCAGGACCCTCTACTGCTTCATTCAACGGTTTTAGTTTTGATCGAAATCTGCGTGTTGTTGACAAATGGCACTTACTAATGACAATACTTGTTGCGTTGAAAAATTAGGTGGGGAAAATATCCAGTACGTAAGGAACATCATTACGTTATCATTTCTCCTCCGCCGCACAAATAAAATTCATATTAAAATTAAGTACTTCATAATTAATTCTGACTGTTTAGCTCAGTTGGTTTATTATGCTTATTTTTGTTATTCTTAAACATTAACATGTCGTAACGGCTTGTGGATCTGACATCACAAAGTGTTCTCGTGATCTGGGTAGAAAGTTTAATCTCCACCGAATAAGTAGCTTCTAGAAAATAGCTCAGTCCTTAAAGATGGTCAATTATTTCTTTCAATATAAGAGTGCTAAGGGGCAGAGTGCTTCAAAAAGATTCATCCGATTTCACAAAACCATACCTCCTACTAGAACGATGACAGAAACGTAGTGAGAGTTTTAATTTACTCGCCGAAACTAAAAGTTTACCTTGATGCCAGTTCTAAGATTCTGATTTATATGGTTGCTGGTATGGGTCACCTTCGTATAGTTAGATCGCTCGCTCTTTCATCACGCACCTAAACTAGATGGCGATAACACAGCGATGTAAGACGTTAACAGGACAGAGCACAACCACCCTGGTAGCTGCAAGTAAGAGCATTCCTAAACAATGAGCTGCCTCAGTAATGGATCGACAGTAACTTGGGCACGGATATGGCATTCCACCATTGGCTCCCAGGTCGCCTGATGTCACAGTATGGGTGTTCCTTTGTGGTGAACGTTACGGACTCCCTTTACGTGCCTCCTCGTTAAAAATGTTTATTTATTTTTTATTTACACGTCAAGTTCCGTGGGACCAAATTGTGGAGCAAATCTCCAAGGTCATGGAACGTATCAGTACATGAAAATACAACATAAAAGTAATAACAGAAAAAATAAAATTTTACGAACCCAAAACACGTCAGGCCTTAATTTTAAGTAAACGCATTCAAAAATATAACACAAGAATCAACTTCATTTTTCAAGGAACTCCTCAACAGAATAGAAGAAGTGACCCATGAGGAAACTCTTCAGTTTCGATTTGAAAGCGCATGGGTTACTGCTAAGACTTTTGAATTCTTGTTGTATCTTATTGAAAATGGATGCAGCACTATACTGCACACCTTTCTGCACAAGGAAGTCCGATCCAAATGTAGGTTGGATTTCTACGAGTATTAACTAAGTGAAAGCTGCTTATTCTTGGGAATGTGCTGACAACGTTAACAAGAAACGACAGTAAAGAATATATATATTGAGAGGCAATGTCAAAACACAAAGACTCGTGAACAGGGGTCGACAAGAGGTTCGCGAACTTACACCACTTTTTGCCTGAACCGCACGTTTCTGAGCCAACAACATATTTTTAGAATAGGAAGAGTTACCCCAAAATATAATACGATACGACATAAGTGAATGAAAATAAGTAAAGTAGACGAATTTTCGCAACAAACGATCACTTACTTCAGATACCGTCCGAATAGTAAAAATGGCAGCATTAAGACTTTGGGCAAGATCTTGAACGTGGGCTTTCCACGACAGTTTTCTATCTATCTGAACACCTAGAAATTTGAACTGTTCATTTTCACTAATCATATGCCCATTCTATGAAATTAAAACGATTTGTTTTGTTGAATTGTGTGTTAGGAACTGTAAAAACTGAGTCTTATTGTGATTTAACGTAAGTTTATTTTCTATAAGCCATGAACTTATGTCATGAACTGCCCTATTTGAAACCGAGCCTGTTTGCACACAGCGTTCTTTACTACCAAGCTAGTGTCATCATCAAACAGAATTATTTGAAAGTTATCCGTAATTCTAGAGGGCATATCATTTATATAAATAAGGAACAGGAGTGGCTACAACACTAATGGCTGGGGCACCCCCATGTGACCGTACCCCACTCAGACAACACTGTGAATAATGACCTTTTGCTGTCTGTTGTTGAAGTGAGAGTTGAACCAGTTGTGAACTACTCCCCGTATGCCGTAATGGTCCAACTTCTGGAGCATGTGATCAACACAATCAAACGCCTTAGTTAAATAAAAAAATGTGCCTAGCGTTCGAAACCTATTGCTTAACCCATCCACTACCTCACAGACAAAAGAGAATATAACATTTTCAGGTGTTAAACAACTGCTAAAGCCGAACTATACATTTGATAGCAAAGTATGTGATATTAAATGATCTGTTATTCTTACACACACATTCTTTTCGATAACTTTCGCAAACACTTGTGTTTTAGAAATAAGTCTAAAATTCTCTATATTATCCCTTTCTCTCTTTCTATACAGTGGCTTCACTACTTGGTACTTAAATCGTTCAGGAAACTGGCCATTCCTAGAGGAAAAATTACAAAAATGGCTAAGTACAGGGTAACATGTGCAGCACAGTACTTTAATATTCTGCTAGGCACTCCGTCGTATCCATGGGAGTCCTTAGTCTTCAGTGATTTAATTATTGACTCTCCCCCTTGTCTGTGTCACAGAGGAGTATTTCAGACATCAATCTCGGAAAGGAATTTGCCAAGAGAATTATATGATTCCCTGTAGAAACTAAATTTTGATTTAATTCACCAGCAGCACTCAGAAAATAATTATTAAATACTGTACATATAGCTGATTTATCAGTAACTGCAGTTGGGTCCCTTAGGAATTCACACACATTTATCTGTAACAGAAATATTTTTACTACGAACTGACTTCATATCATCGAACTTGTGCTGCCGACCAGACACTTCCTTCACAACTGACCATATGGTTTGAATTTTATCCTGTAAATTAACTATTCCATTTGCGTACCACACACACTTTGCCTTCCTAATAAACATTTTAATCACCTTACATTACTGTTGGTAATGGGCTACTGTGGCTTGACTGTAACTTCTTCTAACATTTTGATATAATTCCCGCTTTGTTCTACATTTTTGTGTGAACTGCGCCATCACGTTAACAACAGCAGTGGGTTCAGTAACTGTAGTCTATCGTAAAGGAAGGGAGTATCGCCTAGGTCTTTGTGGTGCAACCTGTGAAGAAGACATTGAAGAGTTGTGAAAGGTAAATGGAACTTTGATCCTAAACGTAAGCATAAAGTACCCCAACTGTGTACAGGCATGCCGCGCGGGTTAGCCGAGCGGTCTTAGGCGCTGCAGTCCTGAACAGTGTGGCTGATCCGGCGGAGGTTCGAGTCCTCCCTCGGGCATGGATGTATATGTTTGTCCTTAGGATAATTCTGGTTAAGTATTGTGTAAGATTAGGGACTGATAACCTTAGCAGTTAAGTCACACAAGATTTCACAAGCATTTCAATTTACTTTTATTTTTTTGTACTGGCATGTATGTGAAAAATACACCCTTGCAAAAAAGAATGAAGCTATAATAGTAAGACCTTTGTAGTTCTTAGCGAAAGTTGAAATTTAGCTTAAGTTTCTATTTGCATGTATTTGAAATTAAATGATCGCATAGCTTTGTTGGCTGGTGTTGTTAGATCACCTCGTGCAGGTCTTTCTATGGGAGACTTCTTTGGTGACCTGAGTTTAGGCGATGATGAGATGAAATCATGAGGTCAACAGATACACCTAGTTCCCAATCCAGCTGGGAATCTAATGCAGGACCAAAACATCTTGAGGAAGCGACTTCAACCAGGGACCACTAGCTGCTGAAACAAAGATACAAGGACTTGGGATCGGCTAAATTTTTCTGCAACATCCTCTAAATTCCTACAGCTTTCTGTCAATAGTTGGATTGCACATCTGTGGCGAGCAGCTTATTAGGCTGTGCAGGTCGGAAGTAAAGTGCCGGCTGTCTGTGCGGGCAGCTGCACGTGGCCCGGCAGCCGGCGCTGTCCCCCGCCTACTGCGGCTACGTGGCGCGCCGCGGCTGGCCGCTCACGCGCCGCCTGTCGCTCGCAGCGTCCCGCCTGCACGCCGCCGGCGTCTGGGGGAAGCTGCAGGCAGAGCTGCACCACCGCACGCGGCTGAACCGCGGGGCCGGCGCCGCCGATGACGTCACCGGCAGCGGGCGCGCGGTGCTCGAGGCGGCGCACCTAGGCGCCAGCTTCGTCGTCCTCGCGGCGGGGCTAGCCGCTGGCGCCGTCGCCTTCTGTGTCGAGCTGCGCCTCGGCGCCGCCGCCAGGCCGTCGCTTTCCGTCTCTGTACCATTCGTTCCTTGAGGGACGGGCTATCACTGTACTATGGGGCTCTCATTGCCTATGCGCTGCCACTGTGCGCGGCCCCACGCAGCTGTTCGTAAACCATCATCGTGACGTGTGTCTCTTATTAGTTTAGTTATTATACACTACCGGCCATTAAAATTGCTACACCACGAAGAAATTCGTATGATACACGGGTGTTCATTGGACAAATATATTATACTAGATCTGACATGTGATTACATTTTCCCGCAATTTAGGTGCATAGATGCTGAGAAATCAGTACCCAGAGCAGCCACCTCTGGCCGTAATTACGGCCTTGATACGCCTGGGCGTTGAGTCAATCAGAGCTTGGTTGGCTTGTACAGGTACAGCTGTCCATGCAGTTTCAACACGATACCACAGTTCATCAAGAGTAGTGACTGGCGTATTGTGACGAGCCAGTTGCTGCAATCGCGATAAGCTACAATCCGACCTTTATCAAAGTCGGAAACGTGATGGTACGCATTTCTCCTCCTTACACGAGGCATCACAACAACGTTTCACTACGCAACGCCCGTCAACTGCTGTTTGTGTGTATGAAATCGGTTGGTCGGTTGGAAACTTTCCTCATGTCAGCACTTTGTAGTTGTCGCCACCGGCGCCACCCTTGTGTGAATGCTCTGAAAAGTTAATCATTTACATGTCACAGCATCTTCTTCCTGTCGGTTAAATTTCACGTCTGTAGCACGTCATCTTCGTGGTGTAGCAATTTTAATGGCCAGTAGTGTATTTATTATTATTATGAAAAATATTTTTTTCTTCCAAAGTGCAGAGGGCATTGGTGACAGATCTATGCAGGTTTGGTTGCATGGTGACAGACTGATCGTAATTTGGAGAAGACATAGACTGTGAATGTTTGAATCTGGTTGTGATGGCACAATATTTTTTTGCGCATTTCGAGGTCTAGATTAATTCGGAGGTGACAGTTTTATTTGTCGTGATGGAAATAAGTACCGTGAGCAATGAGAAAATAACAATCATTTCATCAGTACGCCACTGGCTGCTGAAAATCGTCTGTTGCTTCGCAGTATTAACCTCCATTAACGCTGGTACAGACGTTACCAATATAAACAAGGTTATTGCTTCAGTGCTCACTTTTAATGTCTTGTCACGGATTGTTTCACGTCATCTCTCGGTACTGGCCATATCCTTCATAAGAATATACTATTTATAATCTGGACGTAGATGCTTTCAAGTTGAATGACTTGTACCAAACTGTAATGTGGTTACTGTTAGAAGGTACAGTCAAATAAAGTGAAATTCCACCATAATTACACTTTAATATTACATGTGACGGTATGAAGTTTTTACACGACCTCTAGTGTCAGCAAATACGACAGGACAGCATTTATAAAGGTTTCAAACCATATTTCACTTGCAGTTACAACAATTATATGTTGACACGATTTGGCAGTCTATCATGGGTCACATTTTCTCAGTTTCAGGTTATAAGAGGTGCGACAATAAAGTAATGACACTGATGTAAAAAAATTTTTGCTTACCGTTTTAGCCAAGTGTAGTGTTGCCTCCTTCAAAGTAGTTCCCTTCTGATTGCCCACACTTTTTCCAGCGTTCCTGCCATTGATGGTAACATTTATAGAACTCATCTTCTGTAATCCTCCAAGACCCTCGTCACATCGTTTTGGAAATTTTCTGTTGCTTGAAAATGGTGACCCTTGACCGCCGTTTTGACTCTTGGAAATAGAAAAAAGTGGCACAGAGCTATATCTGGTGAATAAGGAGGCTGTGGTAGTACTGAAATTTGTTTTGAGATTAAAAATTGCTGTACTGAGAGAACAGTAAGGGATGGCGCATTATCGTGATGCAGAATCCAATTATCAGCAATGTTGGCACAGGCACGAAGAACTCTTTTACGAAGTCTTTCTAAAATTTCTTTGTAGTAATATTGGTTAACTGTTTGTCCAGGAGGCACCACTCTTTATGAACAATTCCTTTGGAATCAAAGAAGCACACAAGTATACATTTCACTTTTCATCTTCAGCATTCGTTCTGCCTTCGCTAAACATTTTATGCCAACGAAAACCTTGAGCTCTTGACATAACGTCCTCTCCAAAAGCCTTCTGAAGCTTACCGTAAGTTGTCGTCGCATTTTCACCCAATTTTGCGCAAAAAGAAATGGCATACCGTTGCGCTAAATTATGTGGTTCCATTTCCGTGACGAGAGACACGAACACATGTTAATTTATTACAGCACAACTCACGACTGAGCAGTTGCATGAATGTACTGCTTGGACTAGAAGCAGCTTATAGACCAAGGTCAAAGATATTGTGCTTACGCAAGTCTGCAGGGTTGCCACATCTTGCAAACAAAATCAGTCTCATTACGTTATTATCGCACCTCGTATAGTTGTGTGCATTTATTGCTCACAAGCGTCAATGCCAGTACTGCAGACTTATTCGTTACGTGAAATTCCCCAGCTGGGTTCACATTTAGGCTTATTGTTTGTTTCACCATCTCAACAGCAGATCCATTTTTCTGATATACTTTCAATCAAATCTTATCATCTTCAGATCTATGTAATTGCGTGTGCAACCAATCCTGCCTCTATCGACCTATACTTCAAAATACTGTATTCTTAGTTTAATAGTATCCATTTTAAGGATGTAAGGTAGCATATGTTATACTTTAACAGTAATATTCGTAGCATTCAACCATTTTCTGTGCTACACATGACTCAACATGGAGTTTCGAGAGATAGTGCTCTCATCATCAGGTTGTCAGACTTACCTCATTAGGTTAAAACACTAAAGAGTCTACCATCACATTTGTCGCATCAATAGAATAAAATAGAATTAAAACTCTGCGGATTATGGGTCATAGTATTACATTAAAATCATCGATCTCTGTCAGTGGCTGTACCACCTCACACATCTAGCTGCAGCAGACCGCGTCCGCCTAATCTGCTGTGGGCTCCAAGAACGTCAAATTGGCATTTCTCCAGATCGTAATGCAGCAAGTTATTATGAGATAGCATTCGTTGCACTAAGGCACGCAGCCGTCTAGTACGGACGGTGGTTGCAGGACGGCTACATTTTTTCTTTTCGCTCGGCTCTCAGTGCAGCTGATGCTACCAGCTGTGAGAACGGCCTCAAGTAACATTCAGTCGGTGCGCAAATTCATACCCCCTACGAACCTAAATAAACCATAGGAATTATAATCCGATCGTGTTGAAACTTGGTACTTAATCTTTCGTTATTAAGGAAAGGAGGTTGTCAAAATTTCATATTTTTGTCTATAATAGTTCCGGAAATCGACACTTAAATTTTAAAACTCAGTTACAAACAAGAACAGATTGTCTTTTATTAACATCAGAAGTCATAACAAAGTTCTGAGTGTATCAAATCACTTAACTGGAATTTTCTTTTCAAAACTTTAATTTCTCTACATTACGTAGTAGAAAAATAATTCAAAATTATTATTTGCTTATTATTTTGTTGGGTCAATACATGGAAATAAATGAGAGAGTGTATGCGGGACATACATTAAAACTTAATGTCATTTTATGTAAAACCTTATAAAATTGAACCGTAGGAAAACTGTGTTGCAACGACATTGCTGATGACGTATGCCGATGTGTGCTTGCTTTCGTAAGAGAGCAGCCAGAATAAAAGTCTGACGCGGAATAAATTTCTATATTAATTTAAAGATTATTTTGCATTCCGTTTTATTTCATTAAACAATATATTAGAAATGGAAATTGCAATGACATAAATGACTATCTGATTAGTGATTGGCTACGGCAAGTTTTGCCACGAGAATGATCTGGAAGGATCAGTCTGATTAGCGATTTAGATCAACAGCCAATCAGGCCAAAATAGATAGGCAGAGAGGAGAGGAGCATGGAGATAGTCGGTCGCTAACCTGCTTCCGAGTAACACCATGCTAGATATCTCCGTGAACATAGTGTGTAAAATGCAATTAAAACGTAGCGTGACTAAGGCGGCTTAAGTTACGAACATTTTGATCAAAGTGTGATGATTCTGAATTAAGTAGCTGAAGTTTTATGAGGGTGTGAATTTTTCTGCCGTAGTGACAATTGCGAGTGGCATATTCCGTGTTCTTTATGGAATACTTTGGCGAGAACTTCTGACACAAAAGACCACTGAAACGACCTAATGCTCAACTCGCTAAACGTGCTGGGTTAGTGACTGTTAGATCGCAAATTTAATCGGGTCGGACTTACAGGAATTCTGGCTGCTTTAACGTGTGAAATATGTGGTATACACAGTGAACTTGGGATGATACAGCATTTGCATTATTAAATACGGACTTGATAGCCATTTCAAGTACTTCCTTATGAATAAAAAGACGTTAATAGATTTTTCAAATGCTTACTGCAATTAAACTGCTTCTCCTACTGTCATAAATTTGTAAAAATGAACTTACAGGAACTGATTTGCAACTTGACGTACGCGGCCTCTGTGTGGTAGGTATTAGCTAGTGGTTTCATCAAAGCTGCTTTACACTGCCTAGCGTGTATATACTACTGCAGAGTGAAGGGGCGTCGGAAGGGAGAAATATAGAGGTAGGTGAACTGTTCGATGAAAGTGACTGGGAGAGGGTAAGGAGACGAAAGAACGACGACCGAACAACACCGCCCCGTCGCAAGATGTCCGTAGTTTTTGTGAACTGATATGACCACGGTATTACTGTGTAAGCACAGCTATTGGCTTAACCTTAATTCTATTCTATTCGTCACTTACTCTTCTTTATTGCAGAGATGGCCCTGTGTATTTTCTACGATAGAAAGCTTCACGCTGTTTTGCCAAAGAAGTATTGCAAGTTTGTAATTACGCGTCTGTTTTAAAATAATTCCAAAAAACCGGTAAACATCTCGTTCCGTTGTCTTTCAATTTCGTATTAATAATATCGTTGTTCTATTCCCTTAGTGGGATATAAAATGATTTAAAAATCCTGCACATAGGAAACAAAGGATGTAAACTCGATTTGCTGGGATAATTCGACACGACTATTCATAAAAAGAAACATAATAATATTCTTAATGTGGAGGTGAAAGACAAAAGAACGTTATTTCTTAAATGCTTTTTTGAGTTATATTGAAGAGATATATATTTGTATATTCCAATACTTTTCCGACGAAATGCCTAGAACCTGATAATTGTTGACAATACGTAAGCAGTGTCTTTGCAACGAAGAAAAGTAGGTGACTAATAGACTAGCATTAATATTGAGCAAATAGCTGCATTTATACAGTCATACCACGGTCACTTCATTCTTGACACTCTTGGTGCCCACAGCAGATCAGATGAGCTCGGCCTAATGCAGTGTAACACGGGACGGCTAGTGAGAGTTTGATGATGTTAGGGTAAGACAAGAACCGCTAATCCGATGTATTTTTATTTGATTTTATGAATACTGTAATAAAAAGAATCATAACAATATTCTCAGTGTTTTAACCTAATGAGTTGAATTTGACAGCCTGATGATGAAAGCGTTTCTCTTGCAACGCATTGATTAGTCGTGTGTAGGACGGAAAAAAGTTGAGTGCTACCAATTATTACCGTTAAAATAGAGCAACCAATACCTCACGTTCTTAAAACGTGTAATATTAGTTTAAGAATACTGTATTCTGGAGTATAGACCGATACAGGTAAAAAGGACTTCGTACACAACTACATAAATCTGAAGATGATCAGGTTTGATGGAAACTAGTCGTATCATAGTAAAAATCTGCATCTCATACGTAAAACAAACGATAAATTACAAATGTCATATCCCTCGTAAACACTGCTGAATATCTGCGAACACTGAGCTGTAGTATCTCGAAGTGTGTACGAGAATAGAACGTTGAGTCTGCTGCCATTTATGGGAGTTACAGGTGTCTAGGAACGCTAGCTTCCTCGACTCCTCCATTGTGCTGTCGATCGCCCTTTACCAGCTAAATCAAGTTTGCAGTCGGCAGTATGTAAAATGCCTCCGTCCGCACCTTAATGCTAGCTGTTGACATAACATGAATCAGTGCAACGTCTGACACATTTTATGGTTGTTGTTGTTGTTGTTGTGGTCTTCAGTCCTGAGACTGGTTTGATGCAGCTCTCCATGCTACTCTATCCTGTGCAAGCTTCTTCATCTCCCAGTACCTACTGCAACCTACATCCTTCTGAATCTGCTTAGTGTACTCATCTCTCGGTCTCCCTCTACGATTTTTACCCTCCACGCTGCCCTCCAATGCTAAATTTGTGATCCCTTGATGCCTCAAAACATGTCCTACCAACCGATCCCTTCTTCTAGTCAAGTTGTGCCACAAACTTCTCTTCTCCCCAATCCTATTCAATACCTCCTCATTAGTTACGTGATCTATCCACCTTATCTTCAGTATTCTTCTGTAGCACCACATTTCGAAAGCTTCTATTCTCTTCTTGTCCAAACTAGTTATCGTCCATGTTTCACTTCCATACATGGCTACACTCCAAACAAATATTTTCAGAAATAACTTCCTGACACTTAAATCTATTTTCGATGTTAACAAATTTCTCTTCTTCAGAAACGCTTTCCTTGCCATTGCCAGTCTACATTTTATATCCTCTCTACTTCGACCATCATCAGTTATTTTACTTCCTAAATAGCAAAACTCCTTTACTACTTTAAGTGTCTCATTTCCTAATCTAATTCCCTCAGCATCACCCGATTTAATTGGACTACATTCCATTATCCTCGTTTTGCTTTTATTGATGTTCATCTTATATCCTCCTTTCAAGACACTGTCCATTCCGTTCAACTGCTCTTCCAAGTCCTTTGCCGTCTCTGACAGAATTACAATGTCATCGGCGAACCTCAAAGTTTTTACTTCGTCTCCATGAATTTTAATACCTACTCCAAATTTTTCTTTTGTTTCCTTTACTGCTTGCTCAATATACAGATTGAATAACATCGGGGAGAGGCTACAACCCTGTCTCACTCCTTTCCCAACCACTGCTTCCCTTTCATGCCCCTCGACTCTTATGACTGCCATCTGGTTTCTGTACAAATTGTAAATAGCCTTTCGCTCCCTGTATTTTACCCCTGCCACCTTTAGAATTTGAAAAAGAGTATTCCAGTCAACATTGTCAAAAGCTTTCTCTAAGTATACAAATGCTAGAAACGTAGGTTTGCCTTTTCTTAATCTTTCTTCTAAGATAAGTCGTAAGGTCAGTATTGCCTCACGTGTTCCAACATTTCGACGGAATCCAAACTGATCCTCCCCGAGGTCCGCATCTACCAGTTTTTCCATTCGTCTGTAAAGAATTCGCGTTAGTATTTTGCAGCTGTGACTTATTAAACTGATAGTTCGGTAATTTTCACATCTGTCAGCACCTGCTTTCTTTGGGATTGGAATTATTATATTCTTCTTGAAGTCTGAGGGTATTTGGCCTGTCTCATACATCTTGCTCACCAGCTGGTAGAGTTTTGTCATGACTGGCTCTCCCAAGGCCGTCAGTAGTTCTAATGGAATGTTGTCTACTCCGGGGGCCTTGTTCCGACTCAGGTCTTTCAGTGCTCTGTCAAACTCTTCACGCAATATCGTATCACCCATTTCGTCTTCATCTACATCCTCTTCCATTTCCATAATATTGTCCTCAAGTACATCACCCTTGTATAAACCTTCTATATACTCCTTCCACCTTTCTGCCTTCCCTTCTTTGCTTAGAACTGGGTTGCCATCTGAGCTCTTGATATTCATACACGTGGTTCTCTTCTCTCCAAAGGTCTCTTTAATTTTCCTGTAGGCAGTATCTATCTTACCCCTAGTGAGACAAGCCTCTACATCCTTACATTTATCCTCTAGCCATCCCTGTTTAGCCATTTTGCACTTCCTCTCGATCTCATTTTTGAGACGTTTGTATTCCTTTTTGCCTGCTTCATTTACTGCATTTTTATATTTTCTCCTTTCATCAATTAAATTCAATATTTCTTCTGTTACCCAAGGATTTCTAGCAGCCCTCGTCTTTTTACCTACTTTATCCTCTGCTGCCTTCACTACTTCATCCCTCAGAGCTACCCATTCTTCTTCTATTGTATTTCTTTCCCCTATTCCTGTCAGTTGTTCCCTTATGCTCTCCCTGAAACTGTGTACAACCTCTGGTTCTTTCAGTTTATCCAGGTCCCATCTCCTTAATTTCCCACATTTTTGCAGTTTCTTCAGTTTTAATCTACAGGTCATAACCAATAGATTGTGGTCAGAGTCCACATCTGCCCCTGGAAATGTCTTACAACTTAAAACCTGGTTCCTAAATCTCTGTCTTACCATTATATAATCTATCTGATACCTTTTAGTATTTCCAGGGTTCTTCCACGTATACAACCTTCTTTCATGATTCTTAAACCAAGTGTTACCTATGACTAAGTTGTGCTCTGTACAAAATTCTACTAGGCGGCTTCCTCTTTCATTTCTTAGCCCCAATCCATATTCACCTACTATGTTTCCTTCTCTCCCTTTTCCTACACTCGAATTCCAGTCACCCATTACTATTAAATTTTCGTCTCCCTTCACTATCTGAATAATTTCTTTTATTTCATCGTACATTTCTTCAATTTCTTCGTCATCTGCAGAGCTAGTTGGCATATAAACTTGTACTACTGTAGTAGGTGTGGGCTTCGTATCTATCTTGGCCACAATAATGCGTTCACTATGCTGTTTGTAGTAGCTTACCCGCATTCCTATTTTCCTATTCATTATTAAACCTACTCCTGCATTACCCCTATTTGATTTTGTGTTTATAACCCTGTAATCACCTGACCAGAAGTCTTGTTCCTCCTGCCACCGAACTTCACTAATTCCCACTATATCTAACTTTAACCTATCCATTTCCCTTTTCAAATTTTCTAACCTACCTGCCCGATTAAGGGATCTGACATTCCACGCTCCGATCCGTAGAACGCCAGTTTTCTTTCTCGTGATAACTAGGAATGGTTAATGATGCAATTTCTACTACTGTGTAAAACTAGTAACTGTATAAATTGTATCTATGTTTTTATGATATGCTTTTGTCATACTTGGTTACATTATTCTGTATCTCATATTTTTATTTCTAGTGACAAATTCATGGATTTCATTATATAATGCCACTGATTTTATATCGCCTAGTATAATGTAAACGATTTTACTTTAGTTTGTGCCCTTTTATTACGTATATGTTTTCGTTAACTTGTACTTCAGTTGTGGAGATTGCAACAGAATAATCTTTTAAAGCTTCTTGTATGTTCTTTCAATTAGTGTACACGATAAAACTAGAGTTTCTCTTCAAACAGAGGTTTTTAATTCCCTCGCGCAGCACTTACGTGCTGCAGTGTTTCCTTGAAAATGGCAGAGTGTGCTCTTGGCGGTTGTCGACGGCATCACCCGGCTAATGTCTCGTAAATTATTTAAGCATGGTCTACAGGAAGCTGACAATGGCCCGTGGACCGAAACTACTAGCTCAGTAAAGAATTTTATTAGCAGCTCCTGGCGATAAATCATGACGTTATTCAAATAATTACGAGCTGTGGGGCAGCACCTTTTAAAAACATTAAATAGGTCTTTGGAGGAAAGATAAGCAACTGTACGATATCAAGAGCTCAGGTGGAAAGTCAGTACTAACCAAAGAAAGGAAAGTTGAAAGGTGGAAGGATTACGTCAATGGTCTATGTAAGGGAAACAAACTAGAAAGCAATGTTGTAAAAAGCGAAATAGATGACGAACATACAAGAGATATGATGCTACCAGAAGAATCTGACGGAGCACTGAAAGACCTAGGTCGCAACTACGTTCCTGAAGCAGGTGACATTCTCTCAGAAATATTGAGATCCTTGGGGGAACCAACCAAGATAAAACCATTTCACTTGGTGTGCAGGGGATATGTGATACAGGAACCAGCCTTAGTTGCAGTAAGAATTGCTTCTAATTCCAGTGAAAGTATGTGCTCATATACGTGAATACTGTCAGCATATCTCTCTAATAGTTGTGGTTACAAAATACTGACATGAAGTATTTAGCGAAGAATGGAAGAACTAGTAGAAGCAGACCACGGGAAAGATCAGTTTGGGTTCCGAAGGAATGTAGGAACACATGAGGCAGTACTGACACTACGACATGTCTCAGAAGGTAGACTGAATAAAGGGAAGGCAACGTTTTTGGCATTTATTGATTGGGAGAATGGTTTTCAACGATATTATCTATAAAATATTCTTTGGAATTTTGAAGATAGTGGGAATAAAATACAGGGAGTAAAAGGTTATTTGCAACTTGTACAGAAGCCAGACGGCAGTTATAACGGTCGAAGGGCATAAAAAGGAAGCAGTGGCTGGGAAAGGAGTGCGACTTGGCTGTAACCAGTCCCTGATGTTATTCAATCGGTGCATTTGGCAAGTAGTACACGAATCCATAGAGAAATTTGAAAAGGAGTTAAAGTTCAGGGAGAAAAACACAATAACTTTGAGGTTTATCGATGATTTGCAATTCCTTCAGAGACAGCAAAGGACTTTCCACGCTAGTTGAACAAGATGAATGAGGTTTCCAAAAGAGTTTATAAGATTAACTTAAAGGGTAGTGAGCCGCACGGGATTAGCCGAGCGGTCTTTGGCGCTACAGTCATAGACTGCGCGGCTGGTCCTGGCGGAGGTTTTAGTCCTCCCTCAGGCATGGGTGTGTGTGTTTGTACTTAGGATAATTTAGGTTACGTAGTGTGTAAGCTTAGTGTGTAAGCTTAGCAGTTAAGTCCCATTAGATTCCCCATCCATTTTTTCAAGGTTTGTCAGGTAACAGATGAAAGCTAAGGCACAAAGACATGAAATGCAGAATAGCAGTTGCTAGAAGACTATTTCTGTAGAGGTCAATTTGTTAAATTTAATATAAATTTAAGCGTCGAAAATCTGTTCTGAAGGTATTTGTTTGGAGAAAAACCTCCCAAGAAAGTGAAAATGGACGACATAGCAGTTCAGACGAGAAGAGAAGGGAAGCTTTTGAAATGTGGTGCAATAGAAGAATATTGAACATTGATACTAGTACGAATAGTTAATCAGGAAGTAATGAATGGAGCTGCGAAAAAAAATTACGGCACAACTGTACCAATAGACGAAATCGATTGTTTGGACACAGTGAACTCAGTACCCACCGACGGCCGTTTCGTCATCATTCTACGGCGTCGTAGGATGTCGTATGGATGGAAGCACAGGGGTAAAGGTTTTAGTAAGAGAGCTAGGCCTGAAAACAGCAAACAGGTTCAAACAGATGCAGGTTGCAGTCGTCATTCAGAGATAGACATGCCTGCATAGACCACAACAACAGCGACAGCACTTAACGTCCACAAATCATTTGACTGAGTGAAAAATTACGCACCGTGATTCGAAGCCCTCGGTAAACTAGTGGTCGCTGCGTAATTTCAAATTTCGCAGGAAGACAACAGAACAACTCCTAGAAAAGCACTGACGATTTCAAACTAAGCTTCAATTTGGAAGAAAAAAAAACTTTACGTTACTTGCACATGATTATTCTTATTAGAGGTCCCAACAAAGAAAGACTGATACGCAACAGGGCTCGAAAATACGCGATTATCCAGAAGTGAGAAAAATTACCTGAAATCAATAACATTGGTTTATTGCATAGGAGCATCACAACACAATGACTTCAGTATCACACAGAAACAGATGCACTTGAAATTAAAATGCTACGATTCAAAGACGATAAGATCGTGTAAGGTGTAATCATAGGATTCCTTCCGAGTTACTTTGCTACACTATCTTCCGGATGTTCAACGCCTTCGAGAAAATACGTATATTATCGCAATCAAACCTATCCTCTCATTCATGAGCAGTAACAGTGTCCAAACATATAAGCTACAGAAACCAATTTATTATCCAGTGAGACTATCAACGACAGTCCATACTCTTCCGGAAGAACCAGCCGAGTGACAGACTATCGGTTGAACAATCCTCCTCTCTGCTCCAGAGAGTGGCTATTCTCTGTGGTCAACCTGGAGGATCTACTCTCACACCAGCTTCCTCCTTACGTCTATTTCATATCTAATATTTACTTTAAGGCACGAGCAGCCAATTCCGATATGCATATTTTTCCTTTGCCCTTTGACCTTTCCCAGTCAGCTTTGCTGTAACTACAGTCATGACCCCAAAAGGGGTCAGAAGTACCGTTCTTTCAAGCTTTGTCGTTTGAGTGGCAGTGCTGCAGCGGTGGCCTCCTGCTACCCTTTTTGCTTTTTTCAAAGGGAGGTCAACGTTATCTCCACAGCTAGTTCCAACGACCAAACGAGTACGCTTTCATCTACTGCACAGCAAACTCTGTATCCTATTTTTCGCCCAGACAGAACAAAATAGCAACTGTGTTACGTACAGTGCTAGTGATAGTAAGATACTCGTGATATAACATTTTGTAATGATTAAGGTTCTCTTGGAAAGTAATACGGTCCAGAGGAACTCTTAGAGAAAAACTCTCGCCTAAGGCATCACAAGATACATAATATGAGACTCCGTGAACAGCAAAGCATAGAGGCTCTAGAAATGTTTAGGGTTTGGGCAGTGGTTTGGGTGCTGGATTCGCATTCAGGAGGAATGGAATTCAGAACGCATCTCACCTTCTCAAGTTGGATTTCAAGTGGTAATCTGAAATTACTTAAAGTGAATACCGGGACTATTGGTTTTCTTCCCAAGCTTGCTCCATTCCTAACTTGCTCTCCGTCTCTAATGACCTCATCCTAGTCTGCACTTTTTAATCATTAATATTGAAAGGAATATGGATATAGGAACACTAAAAACTCAGCACAAGCAATCTCTATAAGTCGGTAAAACTCACTGATAAGGAAAGCTTAACTTCCTAACAAGTCATCATCCAATGGTGGTCATATGAGTGTCCGAAACTAATATAGGAACCTCTACACCTGAAAAGCAAAGTCATATAATCACAGCAACGTGTACAGTGGCTTGGAGAAACAAAAGACAGGCTGATGAGGCGAGATACTTGTCTACACGTCAAACATACACATCTGCATCTAACATTACACAGTTAAATTTGTAGCAGTACCGACAGGTTGTAAGGATAACTCAGGGTCTTTCTCATACAGATGACAACAGAATAGCCATGGGACGCTTGGACTACAGTTCAGGCGGCCTCCGGCAGTCAGCACTGCTGGTGCTGAAATCTTTAAAAAAATTTAAATCCTGTTTATGCTGTATTATCAATCAAAAAACACGCATACACATACACACACACACACACACACACACACACACACACACACAATGTTTATCTCAAGTGCCGCAAATGTTTATTCCACATCTAAAAAACGTAAAGGATGTAATTTGCAGTAATTTCCTGTCTACAATGTACGGGACAAATACATCAGCAACACAATGTTTAGGTAAAGTGTCACAATGCCGTTTAGACATCAAAAATGTTCGTCAAAATATGTAAACGATGTAATTTGGAATATTTTAACATCTAAATTGGCCTGTAGCTATACAAAACATATGTGCTCTACTAAAATAATCTGGTAAGCAAGCAGTTAATACTTTATTTTAGTCCTAAATAAGGCTATGTATACAAATGAATATGACCAAGCCTATAACTGTACAAACCTAAGCTGGTTTAATTTCTCACACAAATAACGGTTTAGTACTGACATACTAACATTTTATTATGTTACTCAACGCTCTTAGCTTAGTATAACACATCAATTTATTGCGTGATGGAGTGCATCAGAAATTTATCTCTTATGAACATATGCAATCAAAAATTGGTTACCTAGTTGGGAAGTGAAAATGACGTACTATAGTCAGCAGGTACATATTCTTTCAGCCGGCCCTGTGGCCGAGTGGTTCTAGCCGCTTCAATCGGGAACCGCGTTCCTGCTACGGCAGCAGGTTCGAATCCTGCCTCGGGCATGAATGTGTGTGATGTACTTAAGTTAGTTATGTTTAAGTAGTTCTAAGTGTAGGGGGCTGATGACCTCACATTTTAAGTACCACAGTGCTTATAGCCATTTGAACCATATTCTATACCCACCCAAAAACAAATTTTATAAAAATTCGCCCTTCACTGGTAGTCACACACCTTTTTTTTTTTTTTTTTATTCACATACCAAACCTGATTCTTACAAGCAGAGATTGAGCTTTTGAATACTGCCGTCATATAACATGGTGTTGCAAGAAGACTGTGCACTGCTTTTCTAGGGTGCAAAGAACACTGCTGGTTTCATAAACAGACTAGGTGTTTTCGCAGAGGAAGCGGGAACCATGTCCTGCATCAGTAATGATGTTTCAGGCATCGTCATCTGTTGCCCACCATACCACCGTCTGTGCCCGTCTTTCAGGTTAGGCGTTGGCATCTGCTTTCTGTTATTCTTCTGCATCGTGTCCGCCTCTGGCCCTCTTCTGTGTAATTCCGTTCGTTTTTCAGGCGGATATTATAGATAAGAATTTCTCACGCTTTTTTTTCACTCCGGAGACCCGTGGACAGATAAAGACAAGTAATTTTTGAGAACAATTCTCTTGCGGTACAGCGGTTTTTTGATTACTTAAAAATGAACATAAACAGTCACAACTGCTAAAAACTTCTTTTTATGAGTTTGTCGGCTTCGGTCCGTTTTAGACCATCTACAGACCACAAACCATGATGGTAGACGGCGGCGGTGAACGGAGTAGGCGCTACTACTCCACAAACGCTAACTGCTGGTGTGAGGCCTGAAGATGGTCTAAGACAGACCGAAACCGGTAACCTAAAAAAAAAAAAGAAAAAAAAAGAAATTTTTTGCTGTTGTGGCTGTTCATCCTCACTTTAGATAAGTGCGAGCCATTTATATATGCAACTTTTCCAGATGTTTTCCGCAGCTGAAAATTTACTTAGTCTTTTCTTTTGGATGACTGAAATAAATTCCTAGCAGTGTGTTCGCCTACGAAGCTTATTTCTGATGCAATACGAGTCAGTCAGCCAGCTACATTTTTTCCTTGTTAGGGTAGTTGGACTACGAAATCTGAGGCTTCTGATCCCTCGTGTAAGAAAATTAGCGTCTGTAATCTTCGTTCTTACTAGAATTACTCTGTCCCTAATTTGAAAACCTTGAGCAGGCTCACAGGAAAGTCCATCAGGTCGACTGGCGGAAATTTGAATTCTACTCCTATTAGAAACTGGTCAGTTCATCATCTTGGAAAGTATCTGTGAGTTTAGTTATTCACATTACTATAATTATCATTTTATCTAATTTCTGTCTTTTTAATTAAATTAACCTATAACTTATCTTAGAAGAAAGATTAAGAAAAGGCAAACCTACGTTTCTAGCATTTGTAGACTTAGAGAAAGCTTTTGACAATGTTGACTGGAATACTCTTTTTCAAATTCTAAAGGTGGCAGGGGTAAAATACAGGGAGCGAAAGGCTATTTATAATTTGTACAGAAACCAGATGGCAGTCATAAGAGTCGAGGGGCATGAAAGGGAAGCAGTGGTTGGGAAAGGAGTGAGACAGGGTTGTTGCCTCTCCCCGATGCTATTCAATCTGTATATTGAGCAAGCAGTAAAGGAAACAAAAGAAAAATTTGGAGTAGGTATTAAAATTCATGGAGACGAAGTAAAAACTTTGAGGTTCGCCGATGACATTGTAATTCTGTCAGAGACAGCAAAGGACTTGGAAGAGCAGTTGAACGGAATGGACAGTGTCTTGAAAGGAGGATATAAGATGAACATCAACAAAAGCAAAACGAGGATAATGGAATGTAGTCGAATTCAGTCGGATGATGCTGAGGGAATTAGATTAGGAAATGAGACACTTAAAGTAGTAAAGGAGTTTTGCTATTTAGGAAGTAAAATAACTGATGATGGTCGAAGTAGAGAGGATATAAAATGTAGACTGGCAATGGCAAGGAAAGCGTTTCTGAAGAAGAGAAATTTGTTAACATCGAATATAGATTTATGTATCAGGAAGTCGTTTCTGAAAGTATTTGTTTGGAGTGTAGCCATGTATGGAAGTGAAACGTGGACGATAAATAGTTTAGACAAGAAGAGAATAGATGCTTTCGAAATGTGGTGCTACAGAAGAATACTGAAGATAAGGTGGATAGATCACGTAACTAATGAGGAGGTATTGAATAGGATTGGGGAGAAGAGAAGTTTGTGGCACAACTTGACTAGAAGAAGGGATCGGTTGGTAGGACATGTTTTGAGGTATCAAGGGATCACAAATTTAGCATTGGAGGGCAGCGTGGAGGGTAAAAATCGTAGAGGGAGACCGAGAGATGAGTACACTAAGCAGATTCAGAAGGATGTAGGTTGCAGTAGGTACTGGGAGATGAAGCAGCTTGCACAGGATAGAGTAGCATGGAGAGCTGCATCAAACCAGTCTCAGGACTGAAGACAACAACAACAACAACAACCTATAAGCCTCACTACGGCCGTCAAACACAGTCCCTAAGGAGTGACAATGAATTTTCTAAATGTAAAATACTCAGTTTTGCCACACTTTTTCGAATGAAATGACACAATTTCAGAGACTTTATTGGTCGCATGCAGATATGATTTTATGTATATAGACAGGTGGCGACTGTAAAATTTCTACCAAGGCCAGGAATTGAACCCACGTCTCCGACTTACTTTGCAGGTGCGCTAGACACTATAAGTGGCAGAGTGGTTCGTACAACTGCACGGATTACCCTGACACACCTCTCTCTTCGATCCAAATTCCCACTGCTGCCCCATTGTACTTTAAATTTCCCCTTCCACATTAACACAATAAAACCATGCGTGTATGAGACTAGTAAAGTCTATGAAATTTTGTCATTTTAGTTTTACAAGTACTTAAGCCTGGGTTTCAGGCTGGATCCCCCATTTATATTCGATGCTGAGGTACTATTCCAAAACATGGAGAGCCTCAGCAATTCTGTTCGTCTGTAAGAGGGAATTTGCATCGAGTACGGAGGCGTGTTAGGGTAATCAGTGCAGTTGTGAGAGCCGCATAGTGGTTTAGTGGCGCCGGCACGATAGCTCAGCGTGTTCTGCCAGAGGACTAGCTGCCCTCTGTAAAAAAAAAAATTAAGTGGATGGATCACCGATGAACGTGAACAAGCGTCATGGTACGTCCGCCCGAACAAATAGAACGAACACTAACGAACAAAATGAGATTTTTCAAAAAAAGTCTCCGTCCGTTAGAAATTAAAAAAAAGGCCGGCACAGTAGCTCTATGTGTTCGTCAGAGAGGCGCTGGCCCTCTGTAATACAAAACAGTGTAAAAGAATCAACGTCAACTTGAACGGATGACATGTGACGTCCGCCCAGACTAAACTCAAAGAACAGTACCGAACAAAATAAAAAAAAAAAAATTGTGGCTAGGGCGCCTGCCTGGCAAACAGGAAACTCGGGTTCGGTTCCCGGCCTTGGTATAAATTTTCACTCACCCCTTCAGTCTGTATACATAAAATCCTTTTTCAATTTCTCGGTCGTTTCTCAGTACGTCAAAGGAAACTGAATGCGCAAAAACGGGATAAGTTTTACAATTGTTCTTTTCATCAAAGTTTACTCAACACTAGTGTCATGTGCGTACGCGCTCTGTACTGTGTTAGCTAGTTAACGATGTTGTTGTCTTTTTTAAATCAATTGGGAGACATGGATTCATTGGTAGATTGCATTTCAGAATTTTGAAAGTGATCGAAAGCAAAGATTTATATCACAGTTACACTGCTTTGCTATAAGCTCATTCGGTCAAGACTTTAAAATATCTGCTTATAGTCATTGAAAAGTCCCACGAAATCGAATGAATATACAAAGAGTGTTTGTAGAAAAAAATGGGATGGTAGAAAAAGGAATTGTAAGAAACTATCTGCACAGAAAAGTTCCCCTTTCTCTATGTCGTATTGTTTCCAGTAGTTATTCACATTTTCACTATCCGCACGTAATCGTTATCCACCAAACATGGATTTGGCGGCATGGTACGAGTGATAAAATGACAATGAAACTCAGTTAATAACCTAAAATCTTTTTGAAGGTCATAATATGACAATTTCAACTGTCGAAACGGGTCTTCAATAATAAATGCCAAATAATGTTATCTTGGTTAGAAAAAAATTCTCAAGAATGGATCGCTGTTTCCATTTTTTCTCAATACGAGAAACATTAAAGAAAATAGTATACGCCATCGGAATGAATAGAGTGGTTTCAAGAAACCATTACTAATCACGAGAATAGTATGTCATAACCGCTTTAAATCTCTCCATGTTTTCGTTTTGCTTCTTTCTATAGCGTGAATCGTCTAATAAATCTACCTCGCATGAATTTCCACACATGTTGTAAAGCTTTAAAGTATTTAAGGTATGACGGCTATTAAATTAAGTCACAAGGTATTTGTCACCAGTGGCACAATAAACTGCTGGCTAGTACGCCATAAAGTATACGCCAGACTTTATGCAGCACAAGATGCAGCGAACAGACTGTGCTTGGGTACTCCTGCTATAAACACTGACAAAAGTTCCTGGCGTGGATTATGCAGGGCCCTAGTAATGGCTCTTAGGTGCAAAACATAAATAGATTAGCGTTACTCAATGACGGTGCAAACGCATCGGCTTTCGCGTTGCCGGAAGAGGCCAATGACTAAGTGTCGAGAGAAAATCTTGTAAGGAAACATAGTCAGAACAAACTATATCAAGTGTTTGTTTAAAAATTGTTGGATCCCTTCAAGCAGGAGATTTGTTGAGTAGATACTTCATGAAATATTGGCGAGAACAAAGTACCGACAGTAAATCTCGAAAGGAAATTCGAGCAGTCCGAAACAGTACCTAATAAGTACGTGAAAATGAATGTTACTTTAATTAAAATAGAACACTGATAAATAAATTCATCGATCACTGCGTTATAACTGTTGAAATGAAATTATTTGCTAGGGAAATTGTGATTATTGACGTATATGCACCCACGAACGACACAAAAGATAAGGAGAAAGATACATTCTGGGCCACCCTCAGGCAGACTACTGAAAAAATCCCAAGAAGAAAGGAACTGATTATCATGGGAGACATGAATGGAAGAGTAGAAATTAGAGAATCCTGTAGAATAGTAGTAAAACATGGAGAAGAAGAATATAATGACAATGCGGAACGATTGATTGCGGTTTGTGAACAACTTGATCTAAAAATTAGCAACACATTTTTCAAACACAAGGACATTCATAAAAAATACTTGGTAATGGAACACCAAATAACTTCGTTCTATAATAGATTATATTGTCATTAGGCAAACAAGTAGTTTCAAGGCAGTAGACGACAGATCTTACAGAGGAGCCCAGTGTGGATCAGACCGGTATCTAGTAAAAATGAAAACTTTTTGCCCATGGAAGAATGCAAGGAATGATACAAGTAACATAAATACAATGAACCAGACTGAGAAAGATGAGAATTTACGTTTTAATATTGACAGCCTACAAGACGAAACTATCAGAACACAGAAACTGGTTGAATCATTTGAAGGAAGTACAAAGGAAATATATGACTATATGAAAACCAATGTGAAAATCATAGCAACAGAGGTGTTGGGTAGAAAAGATAGCAACCACGACCGTGCAGCAGAGTGGTGGTCAGAGGAAATAGAGGACCTCGTTAGAGAAAAACGAAATTCTTTCCTTCAGTGGTTGAATCATAAATCAGAAGAAACAAGATCAATATACAAGGAAAAGAATAATGAAGCCATGAAAAAAATAAGGATGGCAAAAAATGAAGCATGGGAATGAACATGTGCCAAGGTTAACAGCAAATTAGGATTTGGGAGAGCAAAAGAAGCATGGTCAGTATTAAAAGGGCTTCGACAGAATACAAAAAGCAAAACCAATCTCCAACTGATAACACATAAAGAATGGGAAGAATATTTCCAAAAATTATTAAATGAGGGCAGAGAAGAATATTTAGACGAAGGAACAGTGGAAGAAAGGGACATGAAAATGATGAGATCCAGATTTCAGAAAGTGAAGTACTTCAGGCATTGAGAACAGAAAGAATGGTAAATCAACTGGACCAGGCAATATCAATCTGAAGTGTCTGAAATATGGTAGTGACAAAATTGTGACACTGATAACACAGCTCTTGAATAAAATGATACATGGAGATTCAGTACCGATGAGATGAAGCTACGTCACATTAATACCATATTTAAGAAAGCGGATCGCAAAATTTGTTCAAACTATCGAGGAATTTGTGTTACAAAAACATTAATGAGAACTTTTGCGAAAGTAATTTAAAAAACCAGAAAAAAATTTTTAGAACCCAAGAATAACAATGTGGTTTCACGGCTGAGACATCATGTGTAGACCATATTTTCACATTGCGACAGATTTTGGAGAAACACAGAGAAAAATCAAAAAAAATATAGGATTCATTTTCATAGATCTAGGAAAAGCGTATGACACTGTTCCAAGAAAATTACTTTGGAGAGCAACTTTTGCGAAAGTAATTTAAAAAACCAGAAAAAAAATTATAGAACCAAAGAATAACAATGTGGTTTCGCGGCTGAGACATCATGTGTAGACCATATTTTCACATTGCGACAGATTTTGGAGAAACACAGAGAAAAATCAAAAAAAAATATAGGATTCATTTTCATAGATCTAGGAAAAGCGTATGACACTGTTCCAAGAAAATTACTTTGGAGAGCACTACACATGCAAACATAAACTCTTCGTTGATTAAAATAATACAACAGACGTATTAAGATAACATTTGCCAAGTGAAAGTTGGTAATAAATTTTCACAGAACTTTAGAACATGCACATGGCTTTTACAGGGTTGTCCCTCGCCCCCACCATAGTAGTCGTAGCACAAGATAGGGAGGAATGCTAACTATATGTGCAGTCAACTAGCAGTAGCATACAAAACTTAGGGTTTGAAGAATAATTACCAAAAAACAGAATACATGACTAATGATTCAGATGAGCTATACATTGAAGGAAAGAAAATCAAGAAGATAAACACTTTCTGATATTTGGGATCCATTTTAGAAATCGAGAGAAAATCAGAATCAGAAGGCAATAAAAGAATTAGTAGTGGACAGCAGGTCATTGGGATGCTTAACTCAGTGTTATGGAGCAGGAATGTAATGAGCAGAATTAAAAAATTAATATACAAATCTATATTAGAGAGCGTGGTTCTGTATGGAACGGAGACCTGGACAATTAACCTGAAGCACATCAAAAATTTACAAGCTCTAGAGATGGACTTCTGGAGAAGATAGGCAAGATTCTCCAGGAAAGAGAAGATAAAGAACACCGAAATAATAAGGAGAATGGAAATAAAAGAAAGAATATAGGACGAAATAACAGTGGTAAGGGTATGTACGACGAATGGAGGAAGCCAGAATACCAAAATTGATACTGGAGTGGGAATCGGAGGGGAGAAGAAGAAGACGACCTATGACCATCTGGCTCCAAAACGGACAGCACACAATGAGAAGAATCGGGGCAGAGGAAGAGGTCACACTAGAGCGAAACACCTGGAGGAATATTTTGAAAGTGTAGTTTAAGAACGTTTATTCTTTGTAGAGTAATTTCCGAGTAAATTATTATGTTGGAGATAATCCTCTGTAATGAGGAAAAGCTCGAAAACTATAATAATAAAAATTTATAAATGGATGATAGAAGGTACGAGTTTAAATTAGCCCATGGGAAATTGTGTGGGGGGTACTTTTATTATTATTATTATTATTATCGTGAAACTGTTAGATTCTTGATATATCTATAGCCCATAAGATAACGTACATTATTCTTGGCAGCCACTGCACGATCTGGCAGCAGAAGGCAAAAATAGTTCTATTGTCTGCCACGCTGTGCTACAGGTTCTCCAAAAGTCATACATATAAATAATCGTAGCCGTATTACTTTATGTGATATAAATACCTGATGATGAAGTTGCACCGTCGCGAAATATGCTTTGGAAAGAATACTGTCGTTGACTGTGAGGTGGTATTTTTCTGTTTTTGCACACACTTATTTTACATTAATGGAATTTGTTACCTTGTAACTGTGTGAAATCCTATATATTTATATGCTATGTGCTTTGATTGGTATGCTCATTGAGGAAATATTATCTACGTAAATTCAGTGAAGAGAAAATAAAAAGAAAAAGTGGAAACATAGGGTATAGCAAGGGCAAAAGGAAAAAAATAAGTGAAAAATAGGAATGGATTCTGGATATTTGTAGTGAGTGAGAGTTAGTAACATTAGTTACTTTGTGAGAAAGTGTGCGTGGAAAAAAGTTCAAAAGTACGTGAGGGAACAGTAATGTTCGGATGAAAATTACACTAACGAGCCCAAGAACAGTGCATGATCAGAGGAGGTTGTAACGCCGCTTGTAAATCTTCGCTGCTTGAGAATTTTTGCCCAGAGAAAACCAAAATTTGATTAGGTGCTTGGCAGGTGTGAAAGAGAGCTTCGAACATTACATCGGCTCCAGCGTCACATCAAGTACCGCCACGATGGCCTGGAACGATACATCAGAGAAGGCTGTGATACATCAGCCAATAGTACGTTGACTAGGACCGCACCACGACAGGAGCAGCCCCTAAACGAAGAGAGTATAAGCACCGCTGCAGGTAGCCTCAGTGCACTAGAAGACGAGCCGTGATCGAAACAATTTAGCCGTAACTTGTGATCTATACTAATTGTTTGAATAGAAATTGTTTATATAGAAAAGCATTGATTCTTTGCATGTCGATAATTGCTCCCGACACCCCTTTGTAAAAAGGCAAATTTAAGTACAGTCCATTTAATTTACTGTAATAAACTCCATTAATAAGATTTGTTTTAACTGTTGTCTAGCTATCCGAGATAACAGCTTCCTAAGCATCCTATATTAGACGAATAGGCCAGACACGACATTTTGACGACGAGGATTCACAGACAAACCCGCGCGTAGCGAACAGCGAATTTTCTTTTGTGTATTTTTGGCGCCTTAATTATCTCTTGTCTCTACTTTTCAGTGGTGTTTGCTTGCTTTGACAGCCTCTTATAGTGGTTTTGCTACTCTGTGTTTTCAAGTGGGCGATGCAGAAATTTTCTTTGCTTTTGTACTTATTTTTCTTGCTTGCCTTGTCCGTTTCTTGCATTTATCACTTCCAAAATGCCCACCCCACCTATCCCATCCCCTGCTTAGTACCCACGACCGCCAGTGTTAAATGCAACATAAATTCTTTACAGACGAATGGAAAAACGGGTTGAAGCCGACCTCGGAGGAGATCAGTTTGGATTCCGTAGAAATGTTGGAACAAGTGAGTCAATACTGATCCTACGACTTATCTCAGAAGGTAAAGGAAAGGCATACCTACGTTTCAAGCGTTTGTAGACTTAGAGAAAGCTTTTGACAGTGTTGACTGGAATACTCGCTTTCAAATTGTGGAGGACCTGGAAGAGAAGTTTAACGGAAAGGACAGTGTCTTCAAAAGAGGATATAAGATGAACATGAACAAAAGCAAAACGAGGATAATGAATGTAGTCGAATTAAATCAGGTGATGCCGAGGGAATTAGATTAGGAAGTGAGACACTTAAAGCAGTAGACGAGGTTTGCTATTTGGGGAACAATATAACTGATCATGGTCGAAGTAGAGAGGATATAAAATGTAGACTGGCAATGGCACGGAAGAGTAGATCTAAGTGTCAGGAAGTCTTTTCTGTAAGTATTTGTGTGGAGTGTAGCCTTGTATGGAAGTTAAACATGGACCATAAATAGTTTAGACAAGAAGAGAATAGACGCTTTCAAAATGTTGTGCTACAGAATAATGCTAAAGATCAGATGGGTAGATGACGTAACTAATGAGCAAGTAGTGAAAAGAATTGGGGAGAAGAGGAATTTGTGGCACAACTTGACTAGAAGAAGGGACTGAATGGTAGGACATGTTCTAAGACATCGAGGGATCACCAATTTAGTATTGGAGGGCAGCGTGGAGGGTAAAAATCGTAGAGGGAGACCAAGAGATGAATACACGAAGTAGATTCAGAAGGATGTAGGTTGCGTTAGGGACTTGGACTTGAAGAAGCTTACACAGGGTAGAGTAGCATGGAGATCTGCATCATACCAGTCTCGGGACTGAAGAACACAACAACAGCAACAATAATAATAGTTGACGCTAATAATAATACACTGAGGCGGCATAAGTTACGGCATTGCGAATGTACATTTATACATGGCGCTAGTATCGCGTATGTAAGGTATTAAACGACAGTGCACTGGCTGAGCTATCATTTGTGCTCAGGTGATTCAAGCAAAAAAGTTTATGACATGATTATGGCTGCACGACGGGGATTAACAAACTTTGAACGCGAAATGGTAGTTGGAGCTAGATGCGTAAGAAATTCCATTTCAGAATTCTTTCGGGAATTCAATATTCCGAGATGCGTAGTGTCAATAGCGTGCCGAGAATACTAAATTTCATGTGTTATCTCTCACCACGGACAGCGATATGGTCGACTACCTTCGCCGAGAGCAGCGTCGTTTAAGTCGAGTTCTCACTGCTAATGACAAGCAACACTGTGCGAAATAACAGCACCAATTAATGTGGGACGTAAGACGTACATAATATCCGTTAGGACAGTGCGGCGAAATCTGGCATTAATGGGCTGTGTCAGCAGACGACCGACGCGAGTGCCTTTGCTAACGACATCGCTTGCAGATCCTCTCCTAGGCTCGTGACGATACCGGTTTTACCCTAATCGTGGCCTGGTCAGATGAATCCTTGTTTCAGTTGATAAGAGCTGATGGTAAGGCTCGAGCTTGGCGCAGACCCCACGAAGCCATAGAGCCAATTTGTTAACGAGGCACTGTGCAATCTGGGGGCGGCTTCATAATGGTGTGGCCAGTGTTTCCATCTGAACCGATAACTAACTGGAAATGGAAATTTGGAAATTTGTTGTAAGATCGTATGGCACCATACTGCTGAGGTCATCGGTCCCTAAATTTACAGCCTACTTAAACTAACTTACGCTAAGGACAATACTCACACTCATGCCCGAAGAAGGACTCGAACCTCCGAAGGGGGGAACGGCGCGAACCGCGACATGGCGCCCTAGACCACGCTGCTACCCTGCGCGACGGAAGTGGCTATTTCCGGCTTCTTGGAGACCGTTAGCACCCTTCATGGATGGACTTTTTATGGATGACAATGCGGCACGTCAGCAGGTCGCAATTGTTCGCGACTGCGTTGAAGAACATTCTGGACAATTCGAGCGAATTATGTGGCCAGCCAGACTAATCAGATTGCCCGACATGCATCCCAACGAACATTTATGGGACGTGATAGAGACGTTAGATCGTGCACAATGACACTGACTGGCTGTTAGCAAATAAAGAACACTGCCAACACGGAGGAGAAAAAGTATTTAGGAGGGGGATTGACGAGAGTGAGGTGCAGGTTACTGTAGGGGAAAGACGGCTATTGTGATAGAATATGGACCTTATAATAATCTAACATTCTATAAATAAAGATTACACGTTTTAAAGAAAGTTTAATTTAAAAATTACTGTGACTAACAGATATACGGGCTTCTTTATTGGATTAAAAGTAGAAAATATAAAAACCTGTTACAACTGATACAAAACAAATAGCGAAAAACACCGGCTTTTTGTTGTGGTCTTCAGTCCTGAGATGCAGCTCTCCCTGCTACTCTATTCTGTGCGAGCTTCTTCATCTCCCAGTACCTACTGCCGCCTACATCCTTCTGAATTTGCTTAGTGTATTCATCTCCTGGTCTCCCTCTACGATTTTTACCCTCCACGCTGTCCTCCAGTACTAAATTGGTGATCCCTTGATGCTTCAGAACATGTCATACCAACCGATCCCTTCTTCTAGCCAAGTTGTGCCACAAACTCCTTTTCTCCCCAATTCTATTCAATACCTCCCCATTAGTTATGTTATCTACCCATATAATCTTCAGCATTCTTCTGTAGCACCACATTTCGAAAGCATCTATTCTCTTCTTGTCTAAACTATTTATCGTCCACGTTTCACTTCCATACATGGCTACACTCCATACAAATACTTTCAGAAATGACTTCCTGACACTTAAATCTATACTCGATGTTAACAAACTCTTTCAGATACGCTTTCCTTGCCATTGCCAGTCTACATTTTATATTCTGTCTACTTCGACCATCATCAGTTTTTTGCTCCCCAAAGAGCAAATTTCCTTTACTACTTTAAGTGTCTCATTTCCTAATCTGATTCCCTCAGCATCACCCGACTAAATTCGACTACATTCCATTATCCTCGTTTTGCTTTTGTTGATGTTTATCTTATATCCTGTTTTCATTACACTGTCCATTCCGTTCAACTGCTCTTCAAAGTTCTTTGCTGTCTCTGACAGAATTACAATGTCATCGGCGAACCTCAAAGTATTTATTTCTTCTCCATGGATTTTAATACCTACTCCGAACTTTTCTTTTGTTTCTTTTACTGCTTGTTCAGCATAAAGATTGAATAACATCGGTGAGAGACTACAACCCTGTCTCAATACCTTCCCCACCACGTCCCTTGACTCTTATAACTGCCATCTCCTTTCTGTAAAAATTGTAAACAGCCTTTCGCTCTCTGTATTTTACTCCTGACACCTCCAAAATTTGAAAGAGAGTATTCCGCTCAACATTGTGAAAAGCTTTCTCTAAGTCTACAAATGCTAGAAACGTCGGTTTGCCTTTCCTTAATCTATTTTCTAAGTGGTAGGGTCAGTATTGCCTCACGTGTTCCATCATTTATACGAAATCCAAACTGATCTTCCCCGAGGTCGGCTTCTACCAGTTTTTCCATTCGTCTGTAACGAATTCGTGTTAGTATTTTGCAGCTGTGACTTATTAAACTGATATTTCGGTACTTTTCACATCAGTCAACACCTGCTTTCTTTGGGATTGGAATTATTATATTCTTCTTGAACTCTGAGGGAATTGCACTTGTCTCATACATCTTGCTCACCAGATGGTAGAGTTTTGTCAGGACTGGCTCTCCCAAGGCCATCAGTAGTTCCAATGGAATGTTGTCTACTCCGGGGGCCTTGTTGCGACTCAGGTCTTTCAGTGCTCTGTCAAACTCTTCACGCATTATCATATTTCCCATTTCATCTTCATCTACCTTCTCTTCCATTTCCATAATATTTTCCTCAAGAACATCGCCGCTGTATTGACCCTCTATATACTCCTTCTACCTTTCTGCTTTCCATTCTTTGCTTAGAACTGGGTATCCATCTGAGCTCTCGATATTCATGCAAGTGGTTCCCTTTTTTCCAAAGATCTCTTTAATTTTCCTGTGGGCTGTATCTATCTTACACCTCGTGAGATAAGCCTCTACATCCTTACATTTGTCCTCTAGCCATCCCTGGTTAGCCATTTTGCACTTCCTGTCGTACTCATTTTTGAGACGTTTGTATTCCTTTTTGCCTGCTACACTTACTGCATTTTTGTATTTTCTCCTTTCATCATTTAAATTCAGTATCTCTTTTGTTACCCAAGGATTTCTACCAGCCCTCGTCTTTTTACCTACTTGATCCTCTGCTGTCTTCACAGCGGCTATTTAAAACTAAAATACTGGTGGCGGTTTTAATCGGCAGGTTTTTCCCATTCCCAGTGTGATTAGGCATATGTCAGTGCATCTAGTGAGCTGTGTTCCTGCAGACGCGAGAAGGATTTTAGGTCACCGCGGACACAGTCACATCGGCGCTATATCTGTGCTGCGCGTATTATTTGGCCTCCAGAGCCGAGTGCATACTTTACGGTGACAAACAGCGGCGCGGCGCCTTATCGCTGCGGTAGGCGGTCCGCAGCGGGCCACCGCCGGCAGCAGCCGCTCCTTTCCGCTCGGCAGTTCCGCACTTTGTTTACGAGCGGGCCCGAGCCTGTAATCACGCGACGGCTGTCCCCGGGCCTTAATTCGCATTCTCCGCCGCCCGCATTTAAATTTCGTTTACTCTGTCAACTCGTCTCATTTCCCCCCCTCCGCGTGTGCTTACACTCCTAATTCGCCGAGTTGTTCGCAAAGTAATTTGTGTGAACGAACAGTTTGGGCGAAATTCCACTAATTAATCAGAATCGGGTGAAGAGGCGGCGCGATGTAAACACGGAGTCGGGACAGAGCAAAATGCGTTCGTGGGTGGAAGGGAAAGCGGCGAAACCGAGACACTCTGAAGAACTGGAGGCTTCCCAGCGGATTCATCCAAGTATCTTACGAGAACAACACGTACAAGCTCCAAACAGAAGGGAAATTGACACCTCCATTTGCACACATCAAAGAAAACGTAATGTTGTTTCATTCTGCGAATTATTTAAGAGTACTGTGACTATTTCAGCCACATTTGCAGAATATCAATTTAGCTTTCGTTAGATGCATTCGTGATTAATGAACTACAACATCCATGACTGAACCACGCATTTAATTTTGTTAGATTTGAAAGTCGTCTCTCAGCCACGGTTCATTCAGTACATCAGTATTCATTGCTGTGGTTTGGATATTGATGCCGGCCGGGGTGGCCGAGAGGTTCTAGGCGCTACAGTCTGAAACCGCGAGACCGCTACGGTCGCAGGTTCGAATCCTGCCTCGGGCATGGATGTTTGTGATGTCCTTAGGTTAGTTAGGTTTAAGTAGTTCTAAGTTCTAAGTTCCATAGTGCTCAGAGCCATTTGAACCATTTTTTAGATGTTGTTACCATCATCACATAACATGAATTAAAAACTACGTGCACTTATAACTTAAACTTACGAGCGTCCATAAGTTTCCAAATTTCTTCTCTAATGTGGCAGCTTCCGCCTTCCGGCAACCACGAAACAGCCAAATTTTCTGACCGAAGCAACATTTGCTATTTTGCTTTATTGAAAATAAATTTGCAATGGACGACATAAAATAATTTAAATAGTCTGCCATCATAACTATACATCTAATGTAATGTAATATTTCTTCTTGGTCGCTTTTATTATTTTGAAGTTATAAATAAATTAAGCTTTTACAAGTTTGTTTGTGTGGCCATCCTCCGCAGCAAGCATATAAATACTTGTTTTGCAAATCAAACTGCCTTTTCCTGATGCTAGTTATTTTATTCACCCCATACGCGTTTCGCCTTCTCCTTTTATAAGGCATTATCAGTGAGATCTATAATGATACAGTTTTGTTTGTTATAGATTATGTGAAGTGAACTGTTTGATAATCTATAACTAACAAAACTGTATCATTATAGATCCCTCTGATAATTCCTTAGAAAGGGAATAGGCGAAACGCGTATGGGACTAATAAAATAGCCAGCAGCAGGAAATGACAGTTTGATTTGGAAAACAAATTTAGCTTTCGCTGCAGGGATGGTTTTTAACATCTTTATAGCATAATCTACTGTATCGGTTTCGACTCTCTCCCTTTTCCCATTATTATCCTACAAACAGGACGTTACATTCACACACACCCATTACAGTCACCTACACTTCTCAGATACACTTAAACACATTGCTCTCACACTCACGAAGGAAATGCGCCATTATCCGCGAAGGAAACCAGAGACCTTTTTAATTAGTCGGCTGAGCCTGTCATTCGAGATCTCGTAGCCAAACATGCCACGTGACATCACTTGTAAAACAAAAGCGATCAAGAAAGAGTATCACATTATCTAGAACTTAAATTTAACATGCGACTAAATTTAGGAAACAGAAGCGATCAAGAAAGAGTACCACATTATCTAGAACTTAAATTTAACATGCGACTAAATTTAGGAAACAGAAGCGATCAGGAAAGAGTTCCACATTATCTAGAACTTAAATTAACATGCGACTAAATTTAGGAAACAGAAGCGATCAAGAAAGAGTACCACATTATCTAGAACTTAAATTTAACATAAGACTAAATTTAGTAAACAGATTTTTACCAACAATAACTACGAGTACTTATTCTACAAGACGTGTCTGGTACCTGAGTTTATTCTTCTCTTGGGTTCAAGAGGTTGTCTTAGTTCTGATTCGCACGAATAAGTCGAACAAGCGGTAACAACAGAGGTTATTTCAGTTGAAAACAGGAAGCCAAGTATGAAAAAGAGTCAGTAGAGGGCAGGAAATGACAGAATATACATTTTAAAGGAAACAGGAGTACAGAAATAAAAACAGCGAGGTATATGATACTAACTTGACTGAAAACTATGTAAGTTCAAACTAATGCGTACGACTATGTACTCAACTGTAAGGAGAGGTGTGTTACAGAGTGATGTGAGAGCTATGGTCATAGAAAAACTGGGTAGGAGTGCAAATGATTAGCAAACAAGTCAAGGCAGTAAACAGAAGATTTATATACCTTCTATTTCTGCAGCCGTATGAAGACCCATTACAAATAATACAGCAAGAAACAGAGTCCAGCCCCCAGTGTCAACAAGAAAGAGGCTCTCTGCACTAAAGCACAAACTGTGGTGTCGGAGCTCAGGCTCCAAGTGAGAGTGGGATGTGTGGCTGCTGCTCGCCACCCTATATCGCAGCACCGGAGGGTGCACGTAGTCCAGAGACGCTGGAGGTGTGTCCCAGCAGCCGCAAGCTATTGGGTCTGCTTGATCCTGTGTTAAAAGTCTGTTAGTTACTCTACTAAAGTAAGGTCTTTTAAAGGGTAACATGAATTCTCACTTCGTATGTCATCTGAATATGTCGGTGTTCTGTACATTTTTAACATCTGTCACCTTTTATTTTTAGGTATGATTATGTTCACTTATTTGTTACATAGTTTAATTCTTAATTTCTTTACGTGTTTTTGAGTACTTGCATAGCTTAATTCATAAATTTCGGGCGTATTATAGTATTTTAGAGTTGTAGCATCGCGTTTTAGTACCAGAAAAGTGTAAATTCGCGTAGTCGTTTGTATTCTAGTTTTTGTTTTGAACGGCTAGTGTTGTTTGGTCACAGCCAGTGTGCTCCCTGCCGTCGTTGGATAAGCAGCTACCAGCAGCAAGTCGTGTACACTTAGCTCACTTATTTGTTACATAGTTTAATTCTTAATTTCTTTGCGTGTTTTTGGGTACTTGCATTGTTTAATTCATAAATTTCGTGCGTATTATGGTAGTTGAGAGTTGTAGCATCGCGTTTTAGTACCTGAATAGTGTAAATTCGAATAGTCTCTTTCTGCCGCCGAGCAGTGCAGTGCGCAAGTAGCAGCATTACTGCATTTACTAGGCAATCCCGTATTTGAATAATCGTTTAAATTTTGTGTCTAATTGTTTGTGCTCTCTATTGATTAGTTCAGACGTTCTTTGCACAACAGTATTTCGCACAGGTAAGGACTGCGCCTGCTGTGTTCGGATGCGGGCTGAGTTGGCATCCCTTCGCTCCCATCTTCAGGCAGTGTTGGCTTCAGTCACACAGCTTGAGGCAGTTGCCAATGGGTATCACTGACTTTAACATGTATAGAAGGCTACACTTCCTATAATGCTTGTTTACACTCTTTTGCAATTTCTGACATTATAATGTATGTACTTTAGTGACTTATGAAGGTGGAACACAGTAAATGCAACTGACGGATGCACGCTTCGCTGGGATAAATGAATGTACAATAACGTTTCAATATTTTACGCAACTACCCATGAAAGCAGCCCACAGCTTTCTAGTTAGAAATGATTAATATCTTCAGGTGCCCATTAAAAATAATGCTATTAGTGACTAGATCACGTTTGTTTCTACACTGAATATTACATTGATTATTCCAGCCATCTCAAGTTATTAATTTAACATGTATCTTTAGATATTTTCTTACATTTATCGAAAGAAAAGGAATGCACCAAAGTGAAGACAGTGTTGTAATAGAGTAAATTAAATTTCAAATACGATGTAAAATAGAGCTCCTGATGCTCAAATGTGTATTTAATCTAGTAATCACCTGTTATACGCGCAATAAAGCCCTTCCCATAATTTTTAATTCAGTTAATCACCAATAAGAAAGATCTTTTTTGCTCAAATAAATGCTGTTTTCGTAGGGGGTTATGAAAGATGCCGTACATTTTCACACTGCTTTCCTTTTACGAAGGAAACAAGTTATTACATTCATTAAGCCCCTCAAAGCAAAACGGTGGGGTAAATTGCGATTATTAAATTTAGCAAAATCATAAGGGGCACAGGAAAGGTTATGTCCCGTAAACGCGTTTCCCGTTGTTTCACTGCGCACGCGAAAATATTACTACTCATTCCCTCTCTTGACATGGTGACGCTAATTACAGGGGTAAATTGCAGTCATTTAGCTTTACTCCACAGTAATTTGCGCGGGAGTTAAGGAATTATGGCCTAGGGCTCGCGGCGGAACGCGTCGCCCATTCACGGCGACTTTTCAAGGGAATTTCGACCATTTCACCGACCACGTCTGTAGATTTACTGACGGAGGTATGAACTTTGCAACGGCATGCACATTACGGCGCGGGAATGCGGTCACGTTGCAAAACGTTCTATCAGCGTATCAGACTGCAGCAAACTGTATTAACAGTTCTACAGTGTAGTACTCACCTTTTTACAACACGTGTTATTTCAGATTTGAGACTTCTTTTAACAAAACGATTGTAAGCGAATGTGAGGACATTATGAATCTTACGAGCGTCGTCGAGCGAACACTAAATCCAAAAATGTTTTAAACATGCACCTTGGTCTGTTGTTAGGTCGTGTTTCTGGAAAAGTAACTTCATTATTCATGGCCACTTATACCTGACTTAATTGTTCATCTCATTCAATAGGTCTTAAAAAGGCATGGCTTTTTAGGTATAACCGACAAATGCTGTCAAATGACTACCGCTTCAGTTCTTCGTTTCGGAAAACGACCAACATTAAGCAACTTCTCTTGTGCCGACAAGAAGAAGCATAATGTCTCTACAAAATGCTCAGCAGTTACTTTAACTTCTTGATAGGCCTCCTCATCTCTGACTCCACACAGAGGCTCACAAAGATTTGTGATCAACTCGAGTAAGTTAGCAATCTCATGGAGTGATAAGAGGCTCCAACAACGCCCAAAAACCAGTTCGAAGCTACTCTAGACTGACTTCTAACTTTACAGAAACATACATCCAGTGACAAGTCGAGGACTCAAAGGTACGAATGTTATAGGTACTTCTTTAATATCCAAACCACATGTAGTGAAAACAGCTGTTTTAGTAACGTGATTCTTCGTTAAGACATACAGACTGTCAGAAACAATCTGAAAAGCTCGTAAGGGTGTTGCAGGGAATGTTGTGTTGGGAAATAATTGTTACGAAAAAATTCGATACGCTGCGGCATTTACGAATTACTTAGGTCTGTAGTTGGCCAATCAGGTCGTTCTGGGCTAGAATTCAAGCACTTGCACTCGCAAAATGCGGTAATACACAGACATCTGCGCGTCTGTGAGTTACCACTTATTCAAATGCCAGTTAAATATATGCCTCTTTCGCAAGTGATAAATTGGCGCTGGGTGAGCAAAATCTGCGCTTTTTCGGTTTGAGAAAATCAAACGAAGAACATGTTTGGTGACACTGTCTCTGGCAGGCTGCTTGCATGTGCTCGCGTGACGCCTTGACGGGCTAACTTCAATACTTTCAACTTCACTAAATATTGTGTTGACGTTTGTACAAATCGAATCAGTTCTTCCGACAATCGTTTCTTTCCCGATTTCTTTGCAAGCATTTAGTCTTTGCTTGCGTGCTCATCCTATTTATTTCATTCTAAGCTACTCAAATTGCTGTATTCCTGCGTTTTTCTTAATGTTTTTGTACTTCCTGCTTTCGTTCATCAACCGATTTCTTCTGTTTTCCAAGGTTTCTTGGCAGTTATCTTCCTTGTAGCTATATCTGTCTGTACAATTTCTGTAATCTTCCTTTCTAGAGTTGATCAGTCCTCTTCATTACCACATTATCTACAGCCTTATAGGACTTCAAACATTCCTAGTGCCTCAATATCCCACTTTTCACTTCTATGCACACTGATTCTTCTGATCAATTTTCTTAAACTTCATTCAGTTCGTCAATGAAACCTAAAAGCTTACAAATGGCTTCTTAATTAAAATCTCAAAGGAGAAACTTAACAACTCGAAGAGAAGCAAAAACGTGCAAGGAAATAGTCAGTCTGCCTTTTTTTTTTTTTTTTTTTTTTTTTTTTTTTTTTTTTTTTTTTTTTTTTTTTTTGCGGATTACAATTCGTTAGCCACTAGCTAAAGTCCCGCTACAGACTCTCTTATTTTGCACCAGATTTCACTGGCTGTAAGAGAAGTGAATGAAGTCCAGTGACTTAACGGCATCCCAACAATTACCAGGAGGTTGCATGGAGAGAGAGAGAGAGAGAGAGAGAGAGAGAGAGAGGGACGGACGGAGAGAGAGAGCGTTGGACTAGATCGAAGTCATTTGAAGCTGTTTCGAAATGATGAGGTGCAACAAGAAATCTGTAAAATTAAAATCTCCATAGTGCTCCAGTGCGAAGTGGTGGTGACGATGAAACAACACAGACATTTTCGTACACGCGTATCAAAAATTCTTCCCATTTACCTTTGGATAAAAAAATGTTCAGAGCATTAACATACGTTTGTATGAGAATGCAGAACACAAATAAAATTTTACTAATATTAACGATGATTGATAGGCACATTTTTGACATTAAAGGTCACACTAAAGAGTCTACTTTTTTCCTGAATACTATCTAATCAAACAAAAAACTAAAAACAAAGTAATATTTTAAATTTTACTACTCACGCTTCAATATTGTACGTGATAGGAGATTGTGATTGCTTTTATGTAGCTATAACAATGAAATCCTACACGAAGCTGGAATGCGATCGTGCTATATCTTTGGCTCATAAACTGTTATGAGGAAAATTTTCTTTAGTGTGAAATGCTAACGAAATAAAACATTGTAATATTCATAATTTATGTTAATGAATGTCATTCATAAAATAGGTCCACTTCAATCCAAAGTTCTCTATGATTTCCGCTTGTGGGATTTGAATAATATCACTGAGAATGTTTGACGGTGCCGCCTATCAGGAAAATTGACGAACCTCTTTGACGTAATGTCGAAAATTGTCAATTGATTTTTTTTCAGATGGTTCGAAGTAGGAGAAGCTACACAAAAAGCTCGTCTTTAACATATGCCACTTGTCTCACAATATTTTCGAAGCTAAGTTGTGAACGAGATTGCATAAATAATACACAAGACTTTGAATAACACATTGCTAAACATACAGTTACATTAATTCGGCAGTGAACAAGAATCAGAATCAAATCAGTAAAGGAGTACGATGTGAATGCGAATGAGAATCTAAATGCTAATGAAAGCGTCTACATTGTTTCGTCACTTATAGTAGTAGTAGTAGTAGTAGTAGTTGAGTGGTTTTGGGCGCACGACAGCAAGGTCTTCAGCGCGCGTTCAGTAACATAGTGAGACGGGTGTCAAGAAAAATCCCAGAACACGGATATAAAACGGAACAGAAAACATGGGTAACAATCGTTGAAAAGTATGTGCACACCCACACCAAAGCGTGGGATGAAGCAAAGCGTCAGCAGTAAAACATGTACAACACAGGAAGAAAATGATAGAGGACGCTAAAACAATGTAGCAGATGGAAGTGGCTGGCTGACCGCAAGGAAAAAAGGGGAGGTGTCAGCCACTCTGCAATACACTAAAACCTCCAGCCTAAAAGTTTAGGCCAGAGTCCAGACACATAACAAAACTTAAAAACCCTAGACACACACGTCTCATCATTAGCTAAAACAGAAGGCAGATCCCCATCAACTTGTGCTTCTGCCCGTGCATCACGGTATAAAATGCAGCCTGTTAAAATGTGCCGGACAGAAAAGTGCACACCACAAGCATCACAAAACGGTGGATCCTCCCGCCGTAATAAAAAGCTATGTGTGAGAGGACTATGAAAACACACTCTCGTCACATTAAGATGCAGTTTGTATTACGTCTCTACGATTTACTTTCTCCTTGCTCTTATCTAATATTAGCCACTGTCCTTGAACATTAAGTTTTGTTACTCATACGTACCTAAGAAACCATAAAAAACGCGTAATATCTCTTAAACTTACGAAAAGAGGTGCAACACAACGATAAAGTGCACACTACATTATCTTCTTTTTTCCGGGATACTATCACGATGCAAGTACTTAAAACTGGCTGCGTTACACGATATTTACTGATTTTCCTGAACATTCTTCAATGGTTTACTGACCAGCTGGACTACAATGTAGAGGGTAACTCACAGGTCCTGAGTCACTTAGAGATGAGACCAACCGCATCATACTGACTGATTGGCACCTGGATAAAGTTGGCACCTAAACACCTTATAGCTTTGATTACCCCAATTTAGTCACTTACAAATTATTATTTTCGAAACGTTACATTGATTTTACATGATACTATTTTCATATAGTAAATGCTGTCTATTCAGAAGCAATTAATTTATTTTTTCGTTGTTATCGTTTTTGTGGTGTGGTTCAAATGGCTCTGAGCACTATGGGACTCAACATCTTAGGTCATAAGTCCCCTAGAACGTAGAACTACTTAAACCTAACTAACCTAAGGACATCACACACACCCATGCCCTAGGCAGGATTCGAACCTGCGACCGTAGCAGCCCGGCGGTTCCGGACTGCAGCGCCAGAACCGCACGGCCACCGCGGCCGGCCGTTTTTGTGGTGTACAGGCGTTCAAAGGTGAGGGCGAAGTTATCAGCGCCCTTACATATTTTAAAAGAAAAGGAAAAGAGGAAAAAAGCTTAAAAGTTTTGTACAATCACTCGTCACCTGCTCACCCCTACCTCACTGCCATTTACTCACCCGCCATAAAAGAGATATACTCGTACTGAAAGTTCCTTCACCAGGAATGAAAATGGATGTAAAACAACAGAGGAGGTAAAAAAAGGCACAAGGGAATGGGACTTACCACTATCAAAAAACATGAATGAGCCCTCTCCCTGTTAACACAATAAGAACATTTCCGTAAAATTTTCGGTAACAAGTTGCACAGATCACAAAACGTTATAATTTTCACCACATTCATTTTAGTGCCATAGATCTTCCGGCAAATCTGCTGCTGCTATTTAGTCCGAAAATAAAACACATTCTAGTAAAACGTGGCGCGTAGTGCTCTGTACGCTGTTAAGTACCACACATTGGAGGGTCCTCTCGTAGGAGCTACAAGCCATGCGTCAGAGGACTGAGCCCTGTGTGAAGACAAATGAGGAGCACCTCATCTCATCTTTGTGGCTGAAAGCAGGTACGCCACGGCCGTGTGGTGACCTTTATTAGGCGCAGCTTATTATCTGCTACTTCCAGCCACTCGTCCTCCACCCATTTATTTTTATACGACGCTATTTTATTCATATCAGACACCATGGATGTCCATTTTTATATGACAATTTTTATTTCAGTACATCGAAATATTACAGGTAACAGTTTCATGTTAAAAGCTACACCAGAAACTTTTCTATCAAAACTGAAACACCAAAACTAACAAAATTTCCTCTTATTACGCGTAATTTGTACAATTTCATAAGAAACAATTTTGTTGCGAAACTTCTGTCCTTTAACAATAAATAATTCAAATTTTTGTAAATAACTAACACCTGTTAGTGCATCTTCATTTCTTTCATCTAGCTTCTTAAAAAACGTTTTCTAAACTAGCTGAGTTTTCTTTCATGGTACGTAAAGTATGTAATTTTTCTGGATGTGACGTTTTAGTAAATTTTGGGTTACAGTAATGAATTTGATTATCTTACATAATTTTTTCTCCTTTATGACAGTGACATCACAATGTCTGGAGAGATTATGCAGTGCTCCAGGGAGGACTTAACACATGTCAATCCAGTGGAGCAGCCCATTTCAGAACTAAAATCTCAAAATGATTTTACCTTAGTATTATCCGCCACTTCCTATTTGAACGCCAATTTGTTGTGCATTTTAGATTTGTAGTACACATTCGAAATACTTTTAAAAATAAGTAACGATAGAAATGTAGCAGTAAACGATCTCTTTGTATAAACTCACTGTCGAATGCATGTGAGCTTCATCAAAAGAAGAATATCATTACCTGGAACGTTATGCAAGATAGCATCAGAAGATGCGTTTTCTTCAGAGCTTAAATCCGATCCATAAGGCTCAGCACGTAATTCCTGTTGTGCTACGTTCACAACAATTATAAACTTAAATTTTCCTTCCAGCCATCGTGTGAAGAACGGGACTCGAGCCTGGAAGTCATGGGTTCTAATTCCGAAGGGCGGGAAGTGGAGGAAGACTTCACGTCGATCCAGTCCATCCAGTACGGCCCAACCTCCTGACAAAATTAGTACCAATGATCTTTCACAGGAGTAAATGGCGACCATGTTGAGGGAACGCTACCCCCTCCTCCTTTTCACCAACCAAATGCAGTGGCCGAAAGATGGGCTCCATTCACTGTACTCTGAGACCAATAGTCTGGTCACGAACTTGCTCTTCAGACTTAGGCTTTCGTGTATCTAAAAAAAAATTTAAAAAAAACTAACATAGTCTCCAAGCAAGTTGTCTACCAAAGCAAACAAAGAATTGTGGCTACGACCGTCACAGCAACACACGAAGTCTTTGATGACCAAACAGACGATATTTTGGGAATTTCAGTATTTGTCGCGAGATGGCAATGGAGTGAATGCACATCAGATTGTAGTCTGCGTTAGGAGCGCTCAACAGTTACGTCACTAGCACCCATAAATACTGATCATGAACTAGTAAGCTTTAAAATCAATAAAACTAACAGTCGTAATATAAAAATAAAAGATAAATAATAATGTCAAAAATTACTGAAATCTGGTTGACTAGTAACAGCACGTCAGATACAGAAGTGTAATGCCAACAGCGTCATTCCTATTTTGTGGAAGACCATAGCAAACCCACTATAGCTTCTTCATGATGCATGGATGGAGCTCCGGATGTGTACTTGAAGTCGTAAGTAAAGGTAAACCCAGACTGCAAAGCGCCGAAAAGTAACGGTGCAAGCTTGCCAAAATGCTGAAAAAATTAGAATCGAAAAGGAAAGCTTGCGGAATTTGCACTTCCCAGAGGCCGCTTGGTTGAACCCTCTTACTTTTGGGCACTAACATCGGTGCTAATTTCTCGTCCTACTCCTTCCCAAGACGCTCCGCTAATTGGTGTTAATTATTATTTGGATTACCTTCCCCTGGTGTAACAGGGACTGCTATTAGTAACGCGGTTTGCAATTTCCTGCGGAATGAGTATCACGTAGCGCCCTCCGGACGAGATAATGAGACGAAAGGGATTAATATTCCTCCTGAGACGTTATAAGGAGCGGCTGAAGTGTCCGAATACCAGTTGCGCTTTCCTCGTAGGTATAGTAGTCCACCGAGAACAGTTTCCCTGTCTCCTGCTGAATTTGTACGGGTGCAGTCTCCATGTCGCTCACCACAAAAAATGTTGTCTGCATGTAAGCCACAGATGTAACAGAAACGAAAACAAACAGAAACTTTTCATTTATTGTTCAAATAAATTCTTATTTTGATACTTGTCAAACAGCTTGCGTCAGTTATGTATCAAACTATCTGTAAAAGTTAATTCACTATTATAGTAACCTTTTGCAGTAATTGATCACATACACTGTCAATATTTTGAGGTATTAGAGAAGCTCGAAAAGTAAGCTATGAGGATTGTCAGACAAACATGGAAATCTTCCTGGGTAGTTGGCACAGGTTCGGAGCTTAATGCATTTCCTAAACCCTAACAGAAACCATATCCACTGCAGTGTGGTGAAAAAAAGTCACTGGCTAGCGATATGAACATATACAGATGGCAGGTACAAAAGGTCAGTTTATTGGCGGAGCTCTCATTTGCACTCAGGTGATTCATATGGAAAGGCGTCCGACGTGATTACGGCCGTGCGACCGGAATTAACAGAATTTGAATACGGAATGATTGTTGGACCGAGACGGATGAGGCATTCCGTTTAGCAAATTGTTAGGGAATTCAATATTCCGAAATCCACAGTTTCAAAAGTGCGCCGAGAATACCAAATTTCAAGCTTTACTTCTCACAACAGACCACTCAGTGGCCGATGGCCTTCACTTAACGGTCGAGAGCAGCGGCGTTTGCAAAGAATTTTCAGTGCTAACGGGGTGGCCGAGCGGTTCCAGGCGCTACAGTCTGGAACCGCGCTACCGCTACGGTCGCAGGTTCGAACCCTGCCTCGGGCATGGATGTGTGTGATGTCCTTAGTTTAGTTAGGTTTAAGTACTTCTAAGTTCTAGGGGACTGATGACCTCAACGTTAAGTCCCATAGTGCTCAGAGCCATTTGAACCATCTGTGCTAACAGACTAGGCAACACTGAGTGAAGTAACTGTAGAAATCAAAGCGGAACGTACGACGAACGTATCCGGTAGGACAGTGAGCAGAAATTTGGCTTTAATGGGATATGACAGCAGACGACGAACACGGGCGCCTTTACCAGCAGCACATCGTCTGCAGCGCTTCTTATGCACTAGTGACCATATTGGTGGGACATCAGACGATTGGAAAACTATCGCTTGGTCAGGTGAGTCCCGATTTCAGTTGCTAAGGGCTGATGTTAGGTTTAGTGCGTGGCGCAGACCCTATCAAGCCATGCACCCAAATTATCAACAAGACACTGTGCAAGCTGGTAGTGGCTAGTAGTGGTTTGTGTTTACATGGAACCGCACGGGTATTCTGGTCCAACTGGACAGATGATCGGCTGAAAATGGTTACCTTCGGCCACATATAAGCATTTGCAGCAGTTCATGGACTCCGTGTTCCCAAAAAATGATTGACTTTTTAGGATGACAAAACGATGGTATTCGAGATCATTCTGGACAATTCGAGCGAATGATGTGACCGCTCAGATGGCCCGACTTAAATCCCATCTTTTATGGGACATAATGGAGAGGTCTGTTAGGGCACAAAATCCTGCACCGGCAACACTTTCGCAATTATAGACGGCTATAGAGGTAGCATGGCTCATTATTTCTGTAGGAGCTTCTAACGAGTCATTGGCTCCATCCCACGTTGAATTGCTGCACTACATGGGCTAAAGGAGGTCTGACACAATGATAGGAGGTATCCTATGACTGTTGTCAACTCAGTGTGTATCACCATGAAGTAATAGTAGAAATACAAGAAGAAAATGTACCGAATTATTTGAAATATAAAGAGCACAGTAACAGTAAACACAATAGTGAAATTAGTTGTGTAAGTAGGTAAAGAAGCTCGATACACACCCTCACAAACGCGACGGAAATTACTGTTTTACACAATTCGAATCACACGACTAGACTGGCTAACTTTGTAGTACAGAAAGAAAAGCACTCCGTGTATCCTGAAGAAATGACCCGATCTCAGTACACTATCTGATCAAATGTATTCCTAGACCCCTATGAAATGCTGAATTCACCACTAGCTATCGAGTAGGTCACATCCGCCTGTATAAAAGAAGGCGATGGTTACTGTTTTTTCAGTAAAGAAGCCGTAACAACAGAATTAATCGGCCACAAGCTCTCTGTGGCTTCGAACGTGGACTGGTCGTTGGATTTTACCTGGGTAAAAAATTCGACAGGGGCTTCTCAGCCCTTCTAGAGCTGCCTCGGTTAAACCAAGGCCGTTCAGACATCATGCACTGACGGACAGTAAACGCCGAGCAGTGCAGACGGAGGCTGCACAACATCGACAGAAAACGGTAGAAGAAATCAATAGTGAGTTCCAAAGTAAAACCAACAGTCCAGCTGCCACAATGACTGTGTATATGGGGTTAAAAGTAAGGCGGTGCAATGGTCGAGCGGCTCACATTTCTGTAGCAAATGGTAAGCGACGCTTCAGGTGGTGTAAAGAGCAACATCACTAGACAGCAGTGATTTTGAGTGATGAATCATGCCATACGCTGTCGCCGAACACCTGAAGAACGTTCCCTGTCACCATATGTAGTGCCAACAGTGAATTACGGAGGATGTGGTGTTTAGGTATGGGGTATTTTTCGTGGTTACGTTGTGGTACCCTCGTTGCGCTAAATGCGGAAGAACATGAACTCACTTTACAGCGTAGAATACTGTCTACAATGGAGAAGCGGAGAAGATGATTGTTTCAGTATGACGGTGAACAACATCATTAAGCAGCATCTATGAAGCAATAGTTTGTGAGCAATAACATTGCTGAAATGGACTGCTATACACAAAGCCTCGACCCGAACCCAGTGCGACAACTTCGGCACAAGTTAGAACGCCGATTTCGGTCCAGACTCCGGCGTCTAACATTAATACCATCTCTGGTTTCGGCTCTGTTTCTCGACAAAGTTCGTGCCGCCATAAAGGAGTAGGGTGGATATACGTCATATTAACGTCCACTAATGTGTCCGGAAACTTTTGATCAGATAGTGTACGTGTTTCCAGATTCCTGTTTAATGGACATGCTTTTTTGTTTTTATGAGTCACATCACCTCTCAAACATTCTACACTTTTTTAAAACGCTGTATTGACCTATTTATTTGACTCCAGGATTCTGCTCCAGTGGGTTAGTATCAAATAATCAAGCACCGTGTACAGTTTCTGGAAGTTTGTACAGATTGAATAGCAAAGTAAACCTTTGTGTGAAGTATACTTTTAATTCAGCGTGTAAAATGTGAATCATTTGTGGCAGAATTAACAATAACAGAAATATGTATGTTTTTTATTGACATTATTTGATATTCAAACGCCCTTATTATTTTTATACGTGAAATATATCGCGTTTAATAAATTTGCTTTTTAGCTTGCAAAGTCGAGTCCAGTTGTTAGTTCACAATGATTCATGGAAAACGTCATAAGGTAAAAATTCTAGTTTATTTCTATTGCATTCCTGGTGCATGAAGCTCTGAATCATAATTTTCTATGTTACGAGTGTTTCAGTTTTCCACCAAATAAACAGCTACTCTGCATTATTTTCTTAAAGCAATCCCTCGTCATAACTTCCTGTTAGTACTATTCCTTTTCGAAAACAATCCCCATTTCCATTTACAGACGGCTGAGCTGTATTTCATCTCTCGCAGCTTCCTTCTTGATGTTAAGCACTGAATTTTTAAGCAACACACGGAATCACACAAAACTACTTTCGTCTAACAAACAGAATCAGTGGTGGGTCATTGTAAAGGGGAGACTGTCGAATATTCGAAACACACTCATTTCACAACAGACTCTGACTAATTTCTTTTCAACAAATTAGTGTTGTGGAAAGTCGCTAAGTGAATTGGAAATATGAAGGTGGGGCACGGAAATAGCTTGTAGGGCATCCATATTTAGGTTTCCCTTGAGCTTCCTTAATCACTCCAGGAGAATATCTGGAGAGTTCCCTGAATACTCAGCTTCCTTACCCGCACCTTGCGAGGCAGGACTACGGTTCAAATCGTCATCCAGCCATCATGATTTAGGTTTTCCGTGATTTCTCTAAATCGCTCCAGGCAAATGCTGGGATAGTTCCTTTGAAAGGGCACGGCCGATTTTCCTTCCCCATCTTTGAAAAAACTGGAGTTTGTGCTCGGTCTCCAATGACCTCGATGTCGACGGGATATTAAATCCTAACCCTCCATCCTTCCTGCCCCCTCTGTGACTCAGAGAGATCTCGACGAGACTATGAATGCTAGTTTTAGTCACTTGTTTTGGGGACAACAATGGTCAAATGGTTGTATCGGTGGGCTCTTAAGTTGCCTGAATCAAACCGACCGATCCAATAAACGACAATATCTCCCCAGTAATTTAAATTTCAAAACATCTCAGGCGGCCGAGGACCCGAACACCGCCGCAACATCTTGTTCCGACAATACTGTAACTCGTTCCCCATCGATTACTACAACGTCGCCACTGCGCTGCATCATTCAAAATGTACTAAGACGTTCCCGAGGGTCATTAGATTCCAGGTATGTCAGTAGATACCGCCGTGAATTCCTATCAGCAAATTTAGCCACTTTTGGTATCTATATTCAGCTCTCTTTCGGCTTATCCTAATTTCATAAAATTTCTAAAATGCGTCCTTACTTTATGAATATCATTTGGGGCTTCAGGACGCTCAACGCCAAGGTAATCAGCGCCCATACACATCTTAAAAGAAACGAATGTGAATATAACGACTAAAATTGTTGTCACACAATAAAGAGGAAACATATGAAATGACACTCACTCACTCTCTCCCATCTCACCTAATCGCTCTGTTCCACAGGCCTTAATACAGTGGATCAGGGTGAAAGGTGCTATACCTGGGATTAAAACAGAAGTAAAACCACAGATCAGCTCAAAGAAAGGCACGTGGAAATGTGACAGACTGACCACTTACAAAAAGTATGAGTGTGCCACTCACCCTCTTAGCATAAAAAGAACATTTCTTAAAATTTTAGGAAACGAGTTGGACAAATCACAGAACATTAACACAATCACCATATTCGTTTGAACGTTACTTAAGGTAGAGAGCAGATCTATCGGCAAATACGTTGCTGCCCTCTGGTCCAAGAATAAAACGCAGTCTGATAAAATGTGGCGCATAGTACTCTGTACATCACAAACATCACACTTAGGAGTGTCCTCTCGCCGAAGCAATAGGCCATGTGTCAGAGGATTATGGCCTATGTAGAGACGATTAAGTACGATCTCATCCCGTCTTCGTGGCCGGAAGGGGATATGTCATGGCCAGGTAGTGGGCTTTACTAGACGCAGCTTATTATCTGTCACTTACAGGCACTCATCCTCCCATCGATGCAGGACACTATACCTCAACAGCGAGACGATAGCGTACATGGGGATGGCACTCTGAACTACTCGAGGATCACGACACGCCTTCTTGGCTGATTCATCTGCCCTTTCGTTCTTGACAATACCCGTGTGCCCTGGCATCCAGTAGAAGGAAACCTCTTTTCCCAGCCTCTGCAGTCGGAGGAGGTAATCCTGGATATCCTGCACTACAAGCGTTGCAGAGACTGAAAGGCACTTAGGGCGTCGGAACAGGCGAGGAATTCAGCAGGCCACGGCACATCTCATCTGCTCTAGCACCTTCAGAGCGCAGATAGTTCCTCATCAAATGGAGTGCATTCTGGAGCTAACCAAATCTTAAGGACACGATCCGGGAAAATAAGAGAGCGACCAACAGAGTCCTCTTGTTTATATCCATCCATGAATACAATTAGATAGTTTCGGTGCTCATTTAAAATGTGGGAAAATATCATATATAAAAAATAGAACCAGGAGTGCAGTCTCTCCATTACTGCACTTAATCGAAAATCATTCCCAGGCTCTGCAGTAAGGAGGGTAGCACACGGTTAAAACTCCGAATTTGAGCCTGTACGTGCTCCATGCAAACTCATTCTAGACGCACTCCTCAAGAAACCCAAACGACCTCGTTGCCCTTGGCCGATTGGTAAAGAGCCGTTCCGCTGCTGAACGAGCAGTGGTATGATATGCTGAGGAAGTGGGGGAAGCAAGGAATTGACACACCTGAAGCTCCATAAGAACCTGCCGCTGGATGGTAAGTGGCGGTTCACCAGCCTCAGCACATAGGTTATGGGACTGACCCTGTAAGCACCTGTGACCTGCGTGTTCCCCTCATAGTGTACAGCATGGGTGTGAGTGATCGTCAGCTAAGAAAGTCTCACTGACCCGTACACTGTGGACCAATAGTCGAGACGCGAATGAAAGCCCTATAAAACTGGATCTCACCTGCCCTGCCTGCTCCCTAAGACCTATGACTAAGACACTTCGAAATGTTCAGCTCCATCACGTCGTTCAGATGTAGTAACCAAGAGAGTCTGGAGTAAAAAACCAGGCCCAAAAACCTCACAGAGTCTTTAAAAGGGAGAGTGATGTTTCACATACGCAATTTAGGTTAATAAAAATTACGAGCAGGACAATTAAAACTAACGCACAAACTTTTCCGCAGAAAACGTAAAACCAGTCTTTGCAGACCACTCCTCCAGCGTCTTCACTGTAAGTTGCAACAGACGGCTTCCTGAACAGAAAAGGGAAAAATCGTCCACCAATAAGCAGCACTGTACGGAACTCTTTACCATAGACGTATACTGTTTATGGCTACGGCAAAAAGGTAGCATTTAGAACACCATTCTTCTCTTCGAAACTATGCGACAGCTTGTCACCAGATCGGTTCTAAAAAAAGCGCTTTGATAAGAAGGACCGAATAAATATGGGAAGAGCTGCCCTAGAATACTGCGTCGTCAAGTAATGTCGTATGCCTTAGTTATATTAAAAAAATGTACCTATACATTGCTGTTTACGTAGGAAAGCCTGCTGAAAAGCCTCATCTAGTACGGGCAGTTTGTCGACAGTGGATCGAAACACATGAATCCACAATGAGAGCGACTTTGGAGCTGCCTGGTCCCTTAACATCTAGACCAGATGACAACTGGCCATTCGCACCAAGATCTTTCCTACACAGCTCATTAAGGCGATGCTCCGATAACTAACAAGACATGTTCGGTCCCTTTCTGGTTTGAGAAGAGGCACCAAAGTTGCCTCCCTCCACGGCTTGGGAAATCAGCCTGTCTGCGATATCGAATTAAAAATTTTTTAACAGGACTTCCTTTAACGCTGTTTGCAAGTTACACGACGTGATGTATCGCATTTGGTCGTGACCGGATGCTGTACCACGAGTCGCATACAGTACCCAATCCAGCTCTCATGTGGAGAATGGACACTTATAGGACTCGGAAGTTTTAGACCTGACGTCCTACTCACACCTTTCCATGGTGGCACGGTAATGAAGGAAAGCTAGAACCTAGTTGGCACTGGCAGTAGTCAGCGCAATTTGCTCTGACCTTGTATGTACGATGTCTCCAGGTGTTGTTTGGAGAAACCCCTGATTCCATAATGCTTCTTGGCCCACCCGGAAAACGAATGCTGCGGGGTTATGAGTAGCAAAACAAAATGTACCTGTAGCAGGTATGGTGGTCCGTTGCGTGATGTACTCTGTTGTTAATGTTCTTTGAAACGGAAGAAAATTACCATCTTAGGCTGATTTAAGTACTAAGGAAGTGAGTAAATTTATACCTCCTTGTCATAGTATAATGAATGAATATTTGCCGTCACAGTTCGCTGAGCACTTAAAAAGTACGACAGCTACAACTGTTCTCATCCCTAGTAGCACGAAAGGAACCTATATTTCGATAATTTCATTTTAAAATATTTGTAACATACCACAATAATAGAACATCAGTATCATTTGGAGTATAAAATTCCTACATGCGTCTTAAACCTGAAATACGATAGCAAAAGAATGTTCTGTGAGACTGTTAAGTGCCCGCAGTAATCATGATCCGTATGCCATGATGTGATTAATGGAGATTCTTATGCAGAGGGTGGTCAAAAGTACAGAAACACCGAGAGAAATGCATATTTAATGATGAAACCAAATACTAGGCAAACTTGCCGGATGCGCGGCTGTATTTGATACCAACGGCCCCCGTGCAGCATTCTCAGTACGTCATAAATGCCAGTCGTGGTCGGACAGTGCCCTTAGTAATTGTGAGTGTATTACGTCGGAGTTCAGTATATGCGAATTAGGGCAAACTGTTGGTGCTCGCATGGCGGATACTTCCGTAAACAAGGTATTGGAAGTGTGTGGTGTTTCAAGAGGCACCATTTTGAAGATTCATACCACAAACAGGGAAAGCAGAAAACATCATCCGCTAAGTCACACCGCGGAAAAGAGTGTGTGCTGAGTGACTAGGATAGATCATCATTGAAGAGGTGCCGTAAACTAAGTTGCTGCAAAACTAAATGTTGCACTCGCCACCCCTGTCATGAAAACAACAGGAAGGCTGCACCGTAAGCAGGGAATTGCAGGGCGAGCTGGCTTTCTAGAATCACTCATCACTGATGCAAATGCTGCTAACAGGAAAACGAGAAGTCTAAGCCCTAAAATCTGGACTATGGTGCAGTGGAAGAATGTCATTTGGTCGCTTGAGTCTTGTTTCACATTGTTCCCAACTTCTGCCAGATTTTACGTCCAAAGAGTGAAACATAGTGGAAGCTCGGTGACGACTTGGGCAGCCAGCTGTGGTATTCCATGGGCCCCATGGCTACTCAGAAAGGTAGCATTACTGCCAGGGATTATATGACCATTTTGGCTGAACATGTACGTCCCATGACGTTTACTCTCCAATGGTGACGCTGTGTTCAAAGATGACAAGACGTCAGTCCACAAGCTCGCGTCGTGCAGAATTGATTTTGCAAGCACGAGGATGAATTGTCATATTTTCCCTGGCCGCCGGCCGGAGTGGCCTTGCGGTTCTAGGCGCTACAGTCTGGAACCGGGCGACCGCTACGGTCGGAGGTTCGAATCCTGCCTCGGGCATGGATGTGTGTGATGTCCTTAGGTTAGTTAGGTTTAAGAAGTTCTAAGTTCTAGGTGACTGATGACCTCAGAAGTTAAGTCCCATAGTGCTCAGAGCCAATTGAACCATTTTTTCCCTGGCCACCACAGCCACTAGATGTCAATATTCTCGTGCCTTTGTGGTCTACTTCGGAGAGAATAGTGCGTGATCACTATTCATCTCCATCATCTTTCCTTGAATTTGCTACTGTTTGCAATAAGGAGATTATGGTTCAAATGGCTCTGAGAACTATGGGACTTAACTTCTGAGGTAATCAGTCCCCTAGAACTTAGAACTACTTAAACCTAACGAACCTAAGGACATCACACACAACCATGTCCGAGGCAGGACTCGAACCTGCGACCGTAGCGGTCGCGCGGTTCCAGACTGTAGCGCCTAGAACCGCTCGGCCACTACGGCCGGCGAAGAAGATTACCTTGATGACCATAGAGACGTATATTTATCCCCTCCGATACGGCTGGAAATTGTTTCGAATGTCACCAATTTTCAGACATTGTTATACATGGTAACGCGGAGTTTTTTTTGTTTTTTTTTTTTTTGTTTTCCCCAGAATATTTCATAATGTGAAACCTACCAGGCACCTGACAACCTGACAACCACGATAACTGGATATAACTGGATGAAAATCGTTACGTAGACGACACCATACCACTGTTCAAAGGTGACGAACTTGAAATGGGCGAGGTAGCAGAAAGAATGGGGTGGATGCACAAAAAAATTACGTTCACGGTGGAATTGGAAGAAGAAAGAAATATATGTTTTTTGGATCTTAGGTTAACTAAAAGGGATGGAAGACATAAGATTAGCATACTTACGAAAACGAAGGCTCCAGATACGGCTATAAATGTGAAATCCTGTTGTCCTAAGAATCATAAATGGGCATAATTCAGAGCCATGATCAACAGGATGCTAAAACCGCCACTCACTCCTAATGACAAGGTGGAAGAATTGAGTATTATTAGACCAGTAGCCAAGGCAAACGAATATAAAGATCGTGATGCAATGAAACTTTATTATAAACTAAAATCAGAAATATGTTACAAGAAAGAGGGAATTGAAACAGAGGGCAAGAAATTTATTGCTCTGTCGTACAATGATTCATTTTCCGACAGAATTACACAGGCTTTGTGAAAAATGAAAGAGAAAATTGGATTTCAAACGAAAAGTGCAATTGGTTTGGGTTACGCCACAGCAGCAACAAATATTTGGAATCTGGTGTCTGTAAGATCAGCTGCCAGGACAGTGACAAGTTTTACATAGGTCAGATAGGAATGAATTTCAAGACACTTTTTAGAGAGCATACGTATAACCAAAATAAGAGCGCTTTCGGTACACATTTGGCCAGAGAAAAACCTTCAGTAGGAAACGTAGCCCACACCACATGTCTACATCTACATCTACATCTACATGACTACTCTGCAATTCACATTTAAGTGCTTGGCAGAGGGTTCATCGAACCACAATCATACTATCTCTCTACTATTCCACTCCCGAACAGCGAGCGGGAAAAACGAACACCTAAACCTTTCTGTTCGAGCTCCGATTTCTCTTATTTTATTTTGATGATCATTCCTACCTATGTAGGTTGGGCTCAACAAAATATTTTCGCATTCGGAAGAGAAAATTGGCGACTGAAATTTCGTAAAAAGGTCTCGCCGCGACGAAAAACGTCTATGCTGTAATGACTTCCATCCCAACTCGTGTATCATATCTGCCACACTCTCTCCCCTATAACGTGATAATACAAAACGAGCTGCCCTTTTTTGCACCCTTTCGATGTCCTCCGTCAATCCCACCTGGTAAGGATCCCACACCGCGCAGCAATATTCTAACAGAGGTCGAACGAGTGTAGTGTAAGCTGCCTCTTCTAGTGGACTTGTTGCATCTTCTAAGTGTCCTGCCAATGAAACGCAACCTTTGGCTCGCCTTCCCGACAATATTATCTATGTGGTCCTTCCCACTGAAGTTGTTCGTAATTTTACCACCCAGGTACTAAGTTGAAATGACGGCCTTGAGAATTGTACTATTTATCGAGTAATTGAATTCCAACGGATTTCTTTTGGAACTCATGGGGATCATCTCACACTTTTCGTTATTTAGCGTCAACTGCCACCTGACACACCATACAGCAATCTTTTCTAAATCGCTTTGCAACTGATACTGGTCTTCGGATGACCTTACTAGACGGTAAATTACAGCATCATCTGCGAACAATCTAAGAGAACTGCTCAGATTGTCACCCAGGTCATTTATACAGATCAGGAACAGCAGAGGTCCCAGGACGCTTCCCTGGGGAACACCTGATATCACTTCAGTTTTACTCGATGATTTGCCGTCTATTACTACGAACTGCGACCTTCCTGACAGGAAATCACGTATCCAGTCGCACAACTGAGATGATACCCCATAGGTCCGCAGCTTGATTAGAAGTCGCTTGTGAGGAACGGTGTCAAAAGCTTTCCGGAAATCTAGAAATACGGAATCAACTTGAGATCCCCTGTCGATAGCGGCCATTACTTCGAACGAATAAAGAGCTAGCTGCGTTGCACAAGAGCGATGTTTTCTGAAGCCATGCTGATTACGTGTCAATAGATCGTTCCCTTCGAGGTGATTCATAATGTTTGAATACAGTATATGCTCCAAAATATGAAAGTGATGCAAAGGGGCAGTTATTGAACCTACTCAAGGAAAAGGAGATTTATGGACACAGAAAACGGCTACCGGAATTATTGCTGAATGAACAGAATGATTTTAACCTAACTGCTTATGTGGGTGTATTCAGAAACGTACTAGGCTGAGCAGCGTCGAGCGCCCCAGCGGACTGTCGTGCGGTTGTGTGTGCCGGCCGCCGGCGACGAGGAGACTGGGCCTTCCTTCGTAAGTTCGGCCATAGGGAAGCAAGACGTCATATAGAGAAGCGACGACGTCCCGCCATTGAGGCATCATTCCGAATGTATTACCAACTATCGCTTTTTAATTTTTAATTAATAGTACTGATCCGTTAATTACCTTACAACGCAGCATGTCATTCCGAAGTAAGAGTGATTTCAAGTGTGCCGCAAGGGAGTGTCGTAGGATCGTTACTACCCACAATATATATATAAATGACCTTGTGGATGACATCGGAAGTTCACTGAGGCTTTTTGCGGATGATGCTGTAGTATATCGAGAGGTTGTAACAATGGAAAATTGTACTGAAATGCAGGAGGAACTGCAACGAATTGACGCATGGTGCAGGAAATGGCAATTGAATCACAATGTAGAAAAGTTTAATGTGCTGCCAATACAAAGAAAGAAAGATCATTTATAATTTAGCTTCAATATAGCAGGTAAGCAACTGGATGCAGTTAATTCCATAAATTATCTGGGAGTAGGCATTAGGAGTGATTTAAAATGGAATGACCATATAAGATTAAGCGTCGATAAAGCAGATGCCAGACTGAGGTTCATTGGAAGAATCCTAAACAAATGCAGTCCGGAAACAAATTAAGTAGGTTACAGTACACTTGTTCGCCCACTGCTTGAATACTGCTCACCGGTGTGGGATCCGTACCAGATTGGGTTGATAGAAGATACAGAGAAGATCCAACGGAGAGCAGCGCACTTCGTTACAGGATCACTTAGTAATCACGATAGCATTACGGAGACAGTAGATAAACTCCAGTGGAAGACTCTGCAAGAGAAACGCTCAGTAGTTCGGTACGGGCTTTTGTTGAAGTTTCGAGAGCATACCTTCACCGAGGAGTCAAGCAGTATACTGGTCCCTCATACGTATATCTCACGAAGAGACCATGAGTATAAAATCAGAGAGATTAGAGCCCACACAGAGGCATACCGACAATCTTTCTTTCCACGAACAATACGAGACTGGAATAGAAGGGAGAACCGATAGAGGTACTCAAGGTTCTCTTCCGCCACACACTGTCTGGTGACTGTAGGAGTATGGATGTAGATGTAGATGGTTACGGTAATTGATTTGTCGTGCTGGAAGGTTTCATTTTATAGATGTGATTTTAATGTTATTCTTTTTATACAGGCTTTTACACAACTGTATGTTTTACTTTGCCGGGCTAGGTGCTTCACATTATTTGTATTTGTAATTATTATGTGGATTTTAAGTATGGATCTAATTCCACGAATAGTATGTCAGTGGCGAATGGAAAAACTGGTAGAAGCCGAAATTGGGGAAGATCAATTTGGATTCCGTAAAAATGTTGGAACACGTGAGGCAATACTGACCCTACGACTTATCCTCGAAGATACATTAAGGAAAGGCATACCTACGTTTCTGACTCATTGTAATTCTGTCAGAGACAGCAAAGGACTTGGAAGAGCAGTTGAACGGAATGAGTAGTGTCTTGAAAGGAGCATATAAGCTGAACATCAACAAAATCAATGGAATGTAGTCGAATTAAGTCGGGTGATGCTGAGGGTATTAGATTAGAAAATGAGACACTTAAAGTAGTAAATGAGTTTTGCTATTTGGGGAGCAAAATAATAGATGATGGCCGAAATAGAGAAGATATAAAATGACCGGCAATGGCAAGAAAAGCGTTTTTGTAGAAGAGAAGTTTGTTAAAATCGAGTATAGATTTAAGTTTTAGGAACTCTTTTTTGAAAGTATTTGCATGGAGTGTAGCCATGTATGGAAGTGAAACATGGACGATAAACAGTTTAGACAAGAAGAGAATAGAATCTTCTGAAATGTGGTGCTACAGAAGAATGCTGAGGATTAGATGGGTAGATCACGTAACTAGTGAGGAGATACTGAACAGAACTGGAGAGAAGTGGAATTTGTGGCATAACTTGACTAGCAGAAGGGATCAGTTGGTAGGACTTGTTCTGAGGCATCAAGGGAACACCCACTTAGTGTTGGAAGGCAGCGTGGAGGGTAAAAATCGTAGAGGTAGACCAAGAAATGAATACACTACGCAAATTCAGAAGGATGTCGGTTGAAGTAGGTACTTCGAGATGAAGCAGCTTGCACAGTATAGGGTAGCATGGAGAGCTGCATCATATTAGTCTCTGGACTGAAGACCACAACAGAAAATATGTCAGTACATGTTTTACTGTCAGATGCTCGTTTTGCCATATGGTTTTACTTCATCACTGCGCATAATGCACTTTAACCATTACATTTGTGATACTGGTAATCGTGTACCCTACCTTTAGTGCCCTCTGGTCTCAGTTTCTTGGTATAAATACCGGACGCATTCTGATCATCACCAGCACTTATTACGTACCTACATGTTTAGTTTCACGATAATACTACGGCAGAATATTTTATGGTATGTATGGCTGGTATGCATGGCTGTTAATCATGTACACACCTTTTATATTTCTTATGTAACACCAGGCCTTTTATAGATTTAGCGTCAGCAAAATGAACTTAGTTGGTTACACACAATTTTTTGTTTGTAACAGATCTGAAGAAGGCAGTAGCCGAAACTGGTAATAGTGAAGTGTAAAAGTTTTTGTGATCAAGAGGGACGTGTAAAATAAAGTGGAAGGGGAATTCCTGTCTGATAGTAGGGCGTATAACGGATTTTACTTCTATGAGATTTAATGAATTTTGAATGAATTTATGAACTATGTAAAGATCCAACAGCCTCCCACGACGATAAATTTGTTATTTTTGTGACATTTGCCGTAGTCTATAGATTATCTTCATTGCAGATTATGTACGATGTTACTGTAAAATCCGCTGGTTGAGTCGAGTCCAGCATTTCAGAGAAATCGTTGACCACTGACGAATGTGCTCGCTAAACGCGCTCACGTGAGACGTACATGTAGAGACTAATAGTTTCACTACAATTATCCGCACCGAATTCTGAACGTCTTAAGGCTACAGTGTGAAATGATCAATTTCGTATGCTGGCATGCGGAATGTTGCCAAATCTGTATGTGTTTAAGTCGTCAGAAATGAGTAACAATTTGGGTAGTAATCCATACAGTCTGTGATTCACTAATAACTGTTCTCTATCTACACTGTCATAGTCCGGTTCCTCAAATCAACAGTCAAAGAGAATGCATCATGCGCTCCTTAGTGTGAAGAGAGGCAACGTCATCGCTTAACATAGCTTAGCAGCAGGTCATGTTATAACTAGTTTTTCAGATATTGCTTTCATCACACGTTTTTGTTAACTTACTTGAATCATTTAAAATTAAATAATTTCGGAAAGTTCACAAGAAACTGCGACTGATACTGTTCGCTGCAAAATCCGTCCACAAGTTTTAACATCGTGTGATAACAAACAGTGTGATTTAACGTTTTAGGTAAAATCTGTACTGTACGAAAGCAAATAAAAAGTATCTGGTTTTTCCCTATCGAACAGTGTGGAATATTTATATTTGAAAGGATAGGTCATACACACTAATGAGTGAAAACATTACGAACACCTACCTAAAAGCTTGTTGGTTCATTTCTGGAACGCAATTCAGCAGTGATTCTGCGAGCCATGGATTCGACAAGTACACGATAGACTTCCAGAGGTTTGTGGCACCAAATGCCTACACACAGGACACTCACGTGCCGTAAAATACGGGCGGTTGGTTTGAGGTAGTCGAGGTAGCGTCCGATAACGTCCCAGCTGGGTTTCATCGGATTCAGATAAGCCGAATTTGATGACCAGACATTAACGTGGGTTCACGCTCCTCAAACGATTGCCACACGATTCTGGCCTTTTGGCACGGACAGTTACCCTGCTGTAAGATACCATCGCTGTTGAGGAAGACATTAAAGCATAAGGCGCTGCAGGTGAGCCCTAATAACTTTCACGTAGCCCACAACTGTCTAGTGCCTTCGATTACTACCGCAGGTCCAATGGAAGCGAGCGTGAATGTCCCCATAACACAATGCTCACACACCAGCCTGCGGCCGTGGCGCGCTGCATATTTCGAGCAGCCATCCTCCTGGGTGACGGCGTCTTTCGACACGGCATAGACCTGGTTTAGCAATAAACAGGTTCACCCGACCAGAAGACACGATTCCATTGATCCGCGATCCAACCTCGCTGATCCCTTGTCCACTGTAAGCATAATTCACGATGTTGTTGGGCCAGTATGGTAACAAGTAAGAACGGGTCCTCTGCTGCGGAACACCATGTTCAGCACTGTGCGCTGAACAGTGCGCTCCAAAACACTTACGCCTGTGACAGCACTGCACTCTGTCATCAGATCTGCCACAGGTCGTCGCCTAGCCTGCTTTAGAGCCTATGTTCAGTGATGAGGTATGGACGTGCAGCTTCTCGTGGTTTCAGCATTCTTCAACCACTTTCCACAGACGCTCGCGACAGTAGCAAGCGAACAGCAAACCAGCTTCGACGTTTCCGAGATTCTCACTCCCAGGCAATGGCAACAACAATCTTGTTTTGTCAAAGTCACTTAAGTCGGTACATTTCTGCATTTGCGCCACTTACCGTCACTATAATGATTACCCATTCGTCTGTGCTCCGCTCATCTACTTTCTTATCGCGTCCGGTGCCGTCAGCGGCAACAAGCAACACACAACGTCGGGGTGGGCAGTGTCATAATGTTTTGGCTGATCAGTGTATTACGCATTGTTGTTATGTACAGGGACGTATCGTGAGCGGATATTATCACTTTGAGCAACAAGTTATTTCTCTAAGGTGTATTACTTTACGTCAATAAAAAAGTGTACATCATTTCCGACCAAGTGTACTGATTTCAAGACATTCTTTTTATTAACTTCTACAACCCAATTACATTTTAAACCTAAAACCAGTGACACCTTGTATATAAATGGTATTCTGTGCTTTTACTCACTCAGATACACCAAATTTCAGTTTCGTAGAAGACATTACAGCCACCTTTCGTTGTGTACCACTCCATACACAAGGGTAAGGAGAGAAGGGCTACAGAGTGGTGTGAAACAGTCATAGTAAGTAAGCTGAACAGGAGCAGAGATGATTAGCGAAGAAGTTAACACAGTAAACATAAGACTTACTTAACTTGTGTTTCTCTAAGTGTATGAAGACTCATAAAAAGTAATGCAGAAAGAGTCCAGCTCTCAATGTCAATAAGAAAGAGGCTCTCTGAACTAAGCACCAACGATGGAGCTGCGACGACTAAGCCACGTCTGTGTATTATGTCGTAGTGAAAGGGCTCCTAGCATGAGCTGATGTAATATATATAGGGGTCATATCAACCGGTACCGCATCAACAACAGCCTGAAGATGACGCGTTGAAGTGTTGAAACTGGCTGCAACAAAATAAAATAAAATCATAAGGACGCCTGTAGGTGTTTTATTTTGTCACAATAGTAAACGGCCGTCGTCCCAGAGACCTCCTGCCAAAAGGGTGGACATACAAAAACAAAAAGTTCGTTGTCTTCGCGTAGCATTGCAGATGAGTTCCCACCTATCCTGAACGCCTACTCCACTGTTTGCTTCGCACTAACGACACTGTGTGTCTTTGAAAACACTCTACACACTGTTTGTGAATTAGATTTGAGTGAAGGAGAACACAAGGGGGTGCCTTACGTTTCTATAAGCACACTGCTTGTACACGTCTCCGTTTGCCGCAAAAAGAGCAGGTCGATTCACGCGAGGGGACAAGATGAACGATCATGTGCCCTATTACAGCGAGGGCACGATATCACAGTTTGTGCCGTCGCGGCACATTTTTACATGAGCGCCGTGGCCGCGGCCGGCCGGGCCACAGTTTACGACTTAGCCACGAAGCCTGCTTGTCGCAGCAGTCTACAGAAGAAACAGGTGCTATCTCAGAACTGTCTGCTGCATTTCTACTGGAATCCTGATAGCCAAAATCTGCAGAATCTGTTGCGAGGAAGGGTCGGGATATTTAAGAACCTGTTCCTGATTTCGAGGGTCGGCTATGTGATAGCACCAAGCCTCATTGCATAACTGGAATACTTACCATAGCCACACTTCAACCTACACTGTCTAGTAATGGCTTGCAATTTATTCACACTGTCTTTGTTGTTTACACACCCTACATTACTTGTTATGGACAGCCGCCATATGAATCCTGTCCTGATAATACTTCATAAACGCCTGCAGTAGGTCATCATATTGTGTCAGTTCAGAGCAAGATATGGTAAAAGTTTAGGGCGAAGCCTGTAGATAGTCACTTCCGCCATGGCCAAGAAATAAGAATGTTTGTCGGTACCTTGTATGTAATGCGCTGCTATGTGCCAGTTGAACAGTACGAGGTACGCTGTCCAATCTTCCGATGCCTCTTCAAGCTCAGGAACTGACAGCACATACGCAGGCGGTGCAGGCAGTTGCACCATTTGTTCACTCTGAAACTGAAGTAGATCAACTCCAGACAACGCAGCAGGCGATTTCGGCGGTGGAGCCATAGTACTTAATAAGGCGCAAAATAACGAGACAAAGAAGGACAGAACAAGTCAAATGGGTGTGGGGTGCAAAAGCAGCAACCTTGGGATATAGAATATAAAGAGCACAAGCAAGGAAAACGCTGGGGACACAAAAGACAAGCAACCGAAAAAAATCCAAACACGAAGACGACATATCTAGAAGATATAAACCTGAACACTAGAAGATGGCCACACGTAGGCACGATGACTCGTCGCCAGGTATATTGTGAGCGACTTCGTACACAACGGCAGACGGAGGTTGGCTGCACAGTGGTGCAGCAGCTGTCGAGCTATGAAAGGTGGGTAGGTTTGGAAATCGCTAGAAAACGAATGTACACAGTAAATGGAAGATTTGCTAAACTTGCATTTCTCCAAGCATACAAAGGCTCATTACAAATAATGCATCTAGAAATAAAGTCCAGTTCTCAATGCCATCAAGGAAGAGACACACTGAACAAACCACAAACAATGGTGATGGAGCTGCAGCTACGCGATTTCTGCATAGCATGTCATAGTGACGAGGCTTCAAGCACGAGTGGGCTGTCTGGCTGCCACTGGCCATCCTGTACTGTGGTGGCAGAGGATGCTCGTAGTCCAGAGTCACTGGAGGTGTGACTCAGGAGGCGCGCACCGTTGGGTCCACTAGATCCCGCATGTCTACTGTCGGCGTCAGATAGAAACTTGCAGTTCCGCTGTTAACTTGTTGTCGCCCAAGGGGTGGTACCTATACGTGATACCACATCTCTCACTGTAAAATTCTTTAACTGGATAACAGACTATTGCAGTTTCAGCGGTATGGCAACTACCAACTACAAATTATTGTTCTTTAGCACACGTCAAACAAAATTCTTTCCATTTGATAATGGCCGTTGGGCCGAATTTTGCAGCGGTGAGTTATTCAAACTAATAATTTTAGTCAAACGCGACCATGATGTCTTTCACAAACTTTTTCATCACTCAAAAGCTGCTGACGGATGATTAGTCTTTAAAAAGTGTTGTACAAGAGAGCTACACACGTTTTTGAACAATTTTGAAGAATACACTGCATCCTATCTTTCACTGAGCGGGTGCTTATGTTCCTTTTAAAGAAAAACATGTCAACCATACAATCTTTCCACCGTTAACAGAGCTTTCACTGTGCCGATTTCAATTTGTGCTTTATCACTATCGGTTCGTATACCAACTAAAGCAGAAATGGCATTCTTTCCAAATAGTTTTTAACGACCTCCTTTGGATGACCGTTCGTTGTAATAATTGTTCACGAAGTAATGAAATATTGTTGGCCAGGTCTAGTGGTAGTTTTAAAGAAAAAATACTCATCTTGTTTCTTTGAGGATCTTCTTAAATCCGTTGCTTGAATTTCTTCTGTCGGGAAACCCGGTTCTCTTGTGGGCCTGGAAGCCCTATAAGTTGATGTGTTTCTTGAAATAACACAGACATCACACAGATTCGAAAATGGTTCAAATGGCTCTGGGACTCAACTTAGAACTACTTAAACCTAACTAACCTAAGGACATCACACACATCCATGCCCGAGGCAGGTTTCGAACCTGCGACCGTAGCGGTCGCACGGTTCCGGACTGCGCGCCTAGAACCGCGAGACCACCACGGCCGGCCACACAGACTCGCACGTAATTTTCATATTTAATTGTCCTAGATGCCTTGGTGCAATAAATTTACAATTTTCACTCAGTGAAATACACTCCACTTGAACGCAACGCCAGGAAACGTTACGTTTCTCCTCCCTTCCTTCCCGCCACACACAACTCACAAGCAGATCCCACCCAGTTAACATGTTTCCAAAGTAAATCAGTAATGATATGGTCATACTAAGATCGAAACACAGAATATTAAATCGGAAAATAATTTACAGAAAATGACATTTACTCAATAGCACACTAGAACAATTATGCTAATATATTTATACAGGGGTCCAAAAAATGTATCCACTGTTTAAAAGTCCATAACTTGCAAAACAATTGACGGAGTTGTCTCATTTTTGGTGAAACTGTAGCTTGAAGTCCATCATAAAGATATCACTGTAGGTGCTCGAAAAGGTCACCATTAACATCCACACAAAAACGATGCCGCCGAACTGCAGCACGAACTACTGACTGCAACGTGTTCAGCTGGATATTTGCACATGAATGTACGATGGATTCTCGACGTTCAGCCATTGTGCGTGGCTTTTTGTCGATAAACGACGTCCTTTAGTGTTCCCCACAGGTAAAACTCCAGAGGAGTTAGGTCTGGGGAACGTGGTGGGCGGTAGCGTTCTCGCTTCTCGCGCCCGGGTTCCCGAGTTCGATTCCCGGCGGGGTCAGGGATTTTCTCTGCTTCGTGATGACTGGGTGTTGTGTGATGTCCTTAGGTTAGTTAGGTTTAAGTAGTTCTAAGTTCTACGGGACTGATGACCATAGATGTTAAGTCCCATAGTGCTCAGAGCCCTTTGAACAATTTGAACGTGGTGGATACTCCACAGCACCTCTACGGCCTATCCATCTCCCTGGTAGATTTTTGTCGAGATGCGCCCTAAGACGATTTTTGTAGTGGCCTGGGGCACCATCTTGTTGAAAGTAAACTCTTCTGCCTCCATACAAGTCTCGGATGGCAGGTAAAATAGATGTCTGAAGCTTCTGAAGGTAGACCTCACCGGTAACTGTGCTGTCTAAGAAGAAATGCCCAATCAAGTCCCGGTAACACAACCCAGACCACACATTTACTCCTGGCAAATTCACAGCTTTGTCTACATGGACGTTCGGATTTTCGGCGGCCTAGTAGATGCAATTGTGGCGATTTACTGTACCATTGAGTTTAAACTGTGCCTCATCAGACCACACAACGATCTCCGCAAACTCTTCATCGTTGCGACCATGTTTGTAAACCACTCGCAGTACTCCATTCTACGATCTGCGTCGTCCTCGTTCATTGCGTGTAGCAATCGTGGTATGTAGCACTTCCACTTTGCTGTCTTCAAAGTTCGCCGAACACTTGAGCGATTCACTTAAGTTTCACGGGCACACCGTCTCACAAACTTCTGTGGTGAGCGAGTGAACTGTTGTAAGCCACGACGGGAGTTAAGCTGGACTTGTTACTGTTACAGTCCGTCCAGATCGTTGTTTGTGTACATATTTAACGCAGCATTCGGCTTCAAATTTGTCTCGAATGCGACGAATCGTTAAACGTGTAGTTGGCTCTGTTTGATACTCTTTTTCGCCATTGCTGTTGAAAAATGGTTCAAATGGCTATGAGCACTATGGGACTTAACATCGGAGGTCATCAGTCCCGTAGAACGTAGAACTACTTAAACCTAACTAACCTAAGGACATGACACACATCCATGCACGAGGCAGGGTTCGAAACTGCGATCGTCGCAATCTCGCGGATTGCCGTTGAACCTCATAAATGTATTCGTACTTAAAATACCACTTCAGAACTGACTTCCTTTCATCGAATGTAAGCCTTGCGCCAACCATGTTTACTGGAGTAACTAGGTGCAACTAAGAACAAAACACTGTCATCTGACAAAACAAAACAACCGTTGTGTGGCGATTGCCAGAACTACAAACTATTACACTACCAAAGATGAGACAACTCTGTCAGTTACTTTGCCAGTTATGCACTTTTAAACAGTGGATACATTTTTTTGGACCCCTCTGTCTATATATATATATATATATATATATATATATATATATATATATATATTATGAAATTTGCTCCAAACGGCTTATTGCACTTGACAAGTTGCCGTGTCACGATCTTGCAGTTGGAAATTACATTCATGGGACGCTTGATTCTCAGGGAGACGATAAGTAGAGTGGTTTCCATTGACGAGGTGCAAGAGGAGAAACCGCGCAATTACTCATGCGTTAGTACATCATCAGCCCCAGCTTTTGACGTCAGAACAGGTAGCTGTATAGAGACGACAGAAATATCGCATGCGGCCGTATCGGACACTGCCTCAGGTCGTCTGTTGACGTGTCAGCTTTCTTGGAGGCGCTCACAAAGGGCGTGTCGACGAACTGTGCCGCGAACGGCGGCGCGCGATTGGCCGTTTTATAACGCCGGGCACGCTGCGTTCGACGACGCCGATGGAAGCCGCTAGATTAGCAGGCTCTTCCCTGTGCTCGCAGTCACGTCTGTCCCCTGCAGTCTCCCGCATTCTGCGCCGGTGATCATTGACGTCGCTTTGACTGGCCATGCATTGCGCCGAGCTCAGGAGGTCGTCAGCTCGAGCATTAAAATTGCTCAGCGAGACATTACGGCTTTAATGCAGCGGCACAGGCAGTGGCTTGGTGGGTGGGAGGGGAAGGGGGGGGGGGAGGGATTGGGCGCTCGGCGGGACGTCGCGGAATCGAATGCGATATTGCGGCCCGCCCCTCGCGGCTGTCGGCTAATCGGGGCCCCGGGCTGTGAAATGAACTGAGCGCCGAGCCGCCGTGGGGCACGCCGGCTGTGGCGGGATGCCGCCAGACACACACCCCGCCGTGCTACGCCAGCGCTACTCACGCCGCTACAGTCGATTCTTTACGTCAGCTCAGCAGCAACTCGTTTGTTCCTACTTGAGTAGCGAAGACGAAAAAGCCGCTAAATGCATTTTTGTCGATTTTGAGTGGAGCACACTACCATATAGCTTTTTCAGCACCGGCACAATGAAATATATTTCAGAGTTCAAATCCACTATAAACCGTTGAAATTGGCTATACAAAATCTTGTTCGGTTCCAAAAAGCCTCTAACTGCACGTTGTCCTCGGATGTGAAGCACGTCAAATGGCCAACGTTGCTAAACCTGCCAAGTTCAATAGGCATAGCCGGAAGCAAGGAATGTCAACTGACATCTGAAACGTCCCTTTAGAAAAATTAATGAATTACTGTGCTGATAAACCTCTTAGGTTATTTGATTTTCAAACAGTTGAGCAAAACTGAACATACTAAGACATTTCTCTCTTTATTTATTCTGATCGACAGTAAACTGACACACAATATTTTTTTTATCGCAACGCAATCTGACTTTCAATAATCACTAGAAAAGAATGGCCCTGACTAACAATAACATATACCTTTCATTAATCACTTACCTCAGAGAAACCTTAGTTACTCAAACTAATGAAATACAGCGTGCGCCAATACTACAAGCTAAATAAAAGGTTCTAACTACTGAAGGCACTAACTACTGATAGGCATAGCTACCAAATGAAAGATTTTGATAGAGAACAAACAATGTAATTACCTTAATAGTGTTCAAAAGTAGTAATATACAGGGTGAGTCACCTAACGTTACCGCTGGATATATTTCGTAAACCACATCAAATACTGACGGACCGATTCAACAGACCGAACGTGAGGATAGGGGCTAGTGTTTAATACAAACCATACAAATATGCACAGAAGTATGTTTTTTAACACAAACCTACGTTTTTTTAAATGGAACCACGTTAGTTTTGTTAACACATCTGAACAAATAAACAAATACGTTATCAGTGCCGTTTGTTGCATTGTAAAATGTTAATTACATCCGGAGATATTGTAACCTACAGTCGACGCTTGAAACCTCCGACGTTCGGTTGCGTGTTGTAACAAACACGGGCCACGGTCGCCGAGCAGTGTTATGCGCATACTGCATCGTCACCGCTTTCACCCGTTTCATGTGTCGCTACATCAGCAATTACATGGTGATGACTTTAATCATCGAGTGCAATTCTGTCAATGGGCATTAACAGAGAATGCATTGCAGTTCTACCTGTTTACCGATGAAGCGGGTTTCACAAACCACGGGGCAGTAATCTATGGAACATGCATTACTGGTCCGTGGACAATCCTCGCTGGCTCAGACTGGTAGAGCGAGAGCGACCGTGGACTGTAAATGTATGGTGCGGAATCATTGGCGCCCACCTCATTGGTCCTCACTTAATTGCAGGGGCTCAAAGAGCTGCAACATACATAGCGTTCCTACAGAATGATCTGGCAACGTTGCTCGAAAATGTCCCACTGGAAACACGTCGACGTATATTCCGCAAGTAACACTAGGCTGACCCTTGACAGGATGTTCGACGGGCGTTTCATTGGACGTGGAGGACGCATAAATTGGCCAGCCCGTTGTCCTGATCTTACACCTCTGGACTTCTTTCTGTGGGGTACGTTAAAGGAGAATGTGTACCGTGATGTGCCTACAACCTCAGAGGATATGAAACAACGTATTGCGGCAGCCTGCGTCGACATTACACCAGATGTACTGCGGCGTGTACGACATTCGTTACGCCATAGATTGCAATTGTGTGCAGCAAATGATGGCCACCACATTGAACATCTATTGGCCTGACATGCCGGGACACATTCTGTTCCACTCCGTAATTGAAAACGGAAACCACGTGTGTACGTGTACCTCACGCCTCATGGTAATGTACATGTGCGCCAGTGAAAAAGACCAATAAAGACGTGTTAGCATGTGGACGTAGTGTGCTGTTCCAGTCTCTTCTGTACTCTCCGATACACACGATCGAACATCGGAGGAGTGGTACTCAAGCGTCAACTTTAGGTTACAATATCCCCCGATGTAATTAACATTTTACAATGCAACAAAGGCACTGATTATGTATTTGTTTATATGTTCAGATGTGCTAACAAAACTAACGGGGTTCCGTTTTTTAAAAAACGTAGGTTTGTGTTAAAAAACATACTTCAGTGCATTTTTTATGGTTTGTATTAACCAATTACACTAGCCCCTCTCCTCATGTTCGGTCTGTGGAATCGATTCGTCAGTATTTGATGTGGTTTACGAAATATATCCAGCGGTAATGTTAGGTGACTCATCCTGTATATATCATTTCATGCCATCCAGTCTTACAAATTTACTCTTTCTGATGGACACACGTTCCAGATCGCCCGCTCTCAAAATTCTGCCATCTCTCTCCCCACATCCACAACTGCTGGCGGCTCAGCTCTAACTGCGCAACGCTACGCGCTGTTCACATCCGACTGCCCAACACTACAATAGCGAATATTCCAACAACGAGTCCAACCAGCCACAGACTGCACACAGCACTGCCAGTGATTTTCATACAGAGCGCTACGTGACATTGGCAACATAAAAACCTAGACAGCCTACTTACACATCCAATTACCTAATCTAGACATTCAATGCTACCTTTCACTTTCTTACGATTCGAAGGGATATTTTCCTTATACAGTTATGCTGGCTGCGCTGTAACGAAAGCGTAAGCAATACTGAAGCTCAGCTGATCAGTAGGATATTTGTTGATGTATTTGCGTGAGTGTTTTGAAGAAAACAAGTGATTTTATGGTTTAAATACAGAAGATGGTACATTATGTGATCAAAAGTATCGGGACACCTGGCTGAAAATGACTTACAAGTTCGTGGCACCCTCCATCAGTAACGCTGGAATTCAACACAGTGTTGGTCCACCCTTAGCCTTGATGACAGCTTCCACTCTCGCAGGCATACGTTCATACGGGAGGGTTTCTTGGGGAATGGCACTCTCCACGGAGTTCTGCACTGAGGAGAGGTATCGATGACGGTCGATGAGTCTTGACACGAAGTCGGCGTTCCCAAACAGCCCAAAGGTGTTCTATAGGGTTCAGGTCACGAAACTGTGGAGGCCAGTCCATTATTGTTTTCTAACCACTCTGCCACGGGCCATGCATTATGAACAGGTGCTCGATCGTGTTGAAAGATGCAATCGCCATCCCCGAATTACTCTTCAACAGTGGCAAGCAAGAAACTGCTCGAAACATCAATCTAGGCCTGTGCTGTGATAGTGCTACGCAAAACAACAAGTGGTGCAAGCCCCCTCCATCAAAAACGCGACCACACCATAACATCACGGGCCCCGAATTTTATTGTTGGCACTACACACGCTGGCAGATAACGTTCACCGGACATTCGCCATACCCAAACCCTGCCGTCGGACCACCACATTGTGTACCGTGATTCGTCACTCCATGCAACGTTTTTCCTCTGTTCAGTCGTCCAATGTTTCCGCTGCTTACACCAAACGAGGCGTCGTTGGGCATTTACCGGCGTGATGGTGGCTTATGAGCAGTAGCTCGACTATGAAATCCAAATTTTCTCACCTTCCACCAAACTGACAAAGTACTTGCAGTGGATCCTCGTGCAGTTTAGAATTCCTGTGTGATGGTTTGGATAGATGTCTGCCTATTACACATAACGACCCTCTTCAACTGTCGGCGGTCTCGGTGAGGCAACATCCGAGGTCGGCCTGTACGCTTTTGAGCTGTACGTCTCCTTTCAAGTTTCCACTTCACTTTCACATCGGAAACAGTGGACCTACGATTGTTTAGGAGTGTGGAATCTCGCGTACAGATGTATGATACAAGTGACACCCAAAAGCCTGACCACGTCCGAAATCCGTGATTTTCACGGATAGCCCCATTCTGCTTCCTCACAGAGTCTAATGAATACTCAGTTCGCTAATATGGAGTACCTGGCAGTAGGTGGCAGCACAGTGCACCTAACATGAAAAACGTATATTTTTGGGGGTGTCCGGATACTTTTGATTACGTGGTGTACTAAGAAAGTGGAAGTAATTGAAACAGTAGGAATTCTGCTAGAAGTTGAACCTGTCGTAGCAGTTACAAATGAGCAGACACAGGGCGTCGAACCCTCACGGAAAAGGAAGAGGCGTCCTGATCAGTGGAAGAGAAATGTTTTCAGAACAGAAAGGTAAAAACATGAAAAGTATTATTAAAGCAATGTTATGCAAAGTTACTGGTTACTGGCGTTTCCACATTCAGAAAGCCAAAAATATCGTATTCACGAAAACCAAAAACAAAATGATTTGTCTACTCTGTGGAGAGCTCTTCACAAGTTTGAAGCTGGAGGTAGGAAGAACATCCTGAAAAGGAAACGGCCCAGCACCAATGACAGCTGACGTAAAACTTCCGGAAGCCAAACTCGGAGACGTCAAAAAGCTTTTAAAGCTCCACTTTGGTGAAGACTGGGCTACCAACGACAAACTCAAATTCTATACCGAGCTGTTACACGAGCAGAAAGGCACTCCTAGAGTCGCTCCTTCTGCAGTCAGTCAGCTGAAGATACCGAAGCGATTTTGAGTTGATGCGTGATACGTGATACTTACTGAAATTAAGGAACACTTTATTTTCACACAACCAGTTTATTTAACAATATATAAATTGTGTTTTACAGATAATCGAAGCATTTAACAATAAAATTTTCTTTAACAAAATGAACAAATTTGAAAAATTCTTTTCACCTTAAACCTTAAAGTTGCATAAGCTTTTAATCTTTGCAAAAGAAATCTGAAGTGCTGTATTTCAAAAAAAAAAAAATCTGAAGTACTGTATTTCAAAACAACATACAATATGACTATGATTACGAGTCGGCCGGACCTGCAGCCCGCCCGTTATCGGGTGAAACATCCGGGTGTACTACCGCGCTGGACACAGTCTGTCTTATTATATGCCCTTGTACAATACATGAAAACTACATCTATATATTGATGACAAGAGTGATTCAATTACTCAAAGCAAATGACTTGAAACTTCTTGGCAGATTAAAACGGTGTGCCCCTTCTGTTCTCCTTTGTTTGGAACATATCTTGAATAAAAATAAATATAAATTCCATTGAGAAGGCATTGACATAATTTTTATGGAAACGTATCTACATCTATAAATTTCTTTACCGGTGCGTGGCAAACCAGAAATAAGACAACTCATTATTGCTAATACGTCATTTTTTTTTCTTCAGAAAGGTAATGATGTGCCTCAACACTGGTTCAATTGGCTCTGAGCACTATGGGACTTAATATCTATGGTCATCAGTCCCCTAGAACTTAGAACTACTTAAACCTAACTAACCTAAGGACAGCACACAACATCCAGTCATCACGAGGCAGAGGGTGATGACGTAGTGCAGGCTTTTGCTGCTTGATTTTGACTCATAATTAACATAAAGTACGTCTTCTTGTGAAAATAAAAAGGAATTGACCTTCTCTGATAACTTGCTATTTCACAACCTCCTCCTTTAACAAAAAATCATTCGTTTAAGATACGACATAAATGATTGTCTATTGTAAATGATTCACTTCTACTCTGTGCATTATTATTTTAGTTAAAAAATTTACATAATTTTTTGTATTTTTAGTACACATCAACGTGTGGTGTTCAATTGTAATGTATACCCAGAAGTCCTCCTTACTGTTTGATTCTTTAGTTAGGATGTAGGGCACCGTTTGACCTTTCCACCAGTTAATTGCGTTTCGTTTTGTTTTAGAGTAAGGTATACTGTCACAGTTTAAGAGTTCAGCAGGCGTAATGGAGCTGGGCGTGGTTCTGCTGATGCTCGTTATCTTTTGTCTTACGTTGAGTCATATGTCTTTTACCTTGCCACACAACAACCTATGTCCTTCGGTATCTGGTACATTACATTAACTCTGCCAATCAAATAGAGTGAAATTTAGAGTTAGACGTAATTTTCTTGTTAGCAAAGTACCAGGACGTTGGCAGATTCCGGCAATGAATATTTTCTCAGATTGTTTCCCAGATATAACGAGCATATTTTTGTTCTACATTCGTTTCTGGGTTTCTCTTTCATCAAGTTATTGTAAAGTTCTTTCACTTTCATGATGTCTTTTTCAAGGATCCTTGCCTGTTTGTAGCTGTATTCCACTAAAAAGTATTTCAAGTGGTATAGTCCAGTGTGTATGCTTTGGACATTTATAGGTGTACGGATGTCAGCAGGAGCTATTTTGTTTAACAAGTGCAGCAATGGTACCACTTGGTTCTTTCAAGTTTTTGTATGTGGTAGAAAGGTAGAAGGCGTGGGCCTTTTTGCTGACATCGGTGAGGTTTAATCCACTACATTTCATAGGGAGCATCACAGTGTCGTATCTGACTTTGAAAATACTTCCACGACTCACAAAGTGTCCTAGTACAGATGTGATGCTTTTAGACAAAGTCACAGGTAGTGGCAGAACTTGTGCTACATAATTAATTTTGGAAGTGACGTATACATTTGCCACTGTTACTCTCTGAAGTTCATCGAGTTTCCTAATCCTATGTTCCTATACACAGGCACGTATACGGTTAAGTAATTTCGGTAATTCGCAGCAATAGTGTGCTTAATTTGTCTTTTAAAACCTATGTCGAGACATTTCATAGTTAAAAGCTCCCGTAACAGATCCACGGCCGATGTTGAAAATCCCTGACTTTGTTCTATTAAGTTTTGTACCAGATGCCTATTCATATTTTGTTACTATTTGTAGTGCGCTCTCTACTACAGTGCCATTCACGACTAGGAAACCAACATCATCAGCGTACGCCTTACTCACGATCTTTTCTCCGTTTATTTGTAGCCCTGGTAGATGTTTCATTAGGGAGACAAGCAGGGCTTCGATGGCGATGACGAAGACTGGCATTGACTTTGTACACTCAGGCCTAATAGAACTGGTGACTTCAATCAGGCGGCTAATGTGTCCATTAATGACAAATCTGGCTGAGTTGTTTGTCAATGTATTCCTTACTAATGCAGTGAATCTAGATGGGAAGTCCATTGCGCCCATGGTCCAAAGGAGTAAACGATATTAACCCTGTCGAAGGCTTCATCAAAGTCGAGTGAGATGAGTGGACATTTTATTTTGCAGACGTCGGCCGTTCAGATTAGGTAATCTCTGTAATCATCGTTGTTTAAAAGCTGGCCTCAAAGCTCCTACAGTTTTCGTGTTGGTATTTTTTGGCACTAACACTACAAGTCCCTCTCGAAATTCTTTCGGGATGTCGTTTTCAAGTTTTAGTAGTTCGTTGCAGATGATAGTGGCTTTTACGAGGCCACTGAATTTGCGATAAAATTCTGCCGGAATTCCGTCTACTCCAGGAGCTTTATTTTTCACGCTTCCATATATAGCTTCTTCGATATCTTCTTCAGTCAAAATTTCGAGATGAGAGTGTGTGCTTCCGTGTGGCATACTTTGCTATGGCGGTTGATGATTAACACGTCTTGAAGCTGTTCGTCAACTGGTTGACTAGACATTAACGATTCAAAATGCTGTACGATTGCCTCTTTAATTTCTTTTTGCTTCGTCAGCTTCCTTCCATCATCAGTTGTTATTTCAGATCTTACGAGACGCCCTTTTGCTTTCACGACTGACATGATAAGTGGAAGTGACATCGTGCTGTGCTATGTTACAGACCCGCGACCTTATTTGGTAGCGTTCCAGTTGTTTACGCCGAAGAGCCATAATTTTTGCTTTAATTTTGTTAATTCTTTCGTAGTTATCCACAACTGTTGCACCGTACTTGTACAAATTCCTTAGACACTGAAAGTAGAATTCTATAGTTGATTTGTACCAAAAGTGTTTGTCTTTTGAGTAATTTTCGAAAAACCTCCGTATTTTAGGTTTGGCATGTTGCAGCCACTAGTCAGTGCCAAAGTTCTACGAGCTAAATTTGCTTTCACGCTCTCTCCATACTTTGTAAAATGCCTCCTGACAGGCATGGTCTTCCCTGTACCTCTAGGTCCCTTGTTTTATCAGATTGATTGTGGATATGTACGCAGCATGATCTGCAAAAACGGTAGGCCATCCTTCGGACTGAAAAATGAAGTGTTTCAAATTGTGCGTTACGTATATCCTGTCTGCGCAGTTCGCAGAGTGACTTGTGGTGTGGGTAAAACCAGGGGCTGCACCGTGCATATGCTCCCATGAGTCCATTAGTCTTAAGTCATTAACTATATGTTCCAGTTCAATACACTTGTTGAAATTGGGAGTAAGGTCTTTGGAATGCAAAACACAGTTAAAATCTCCTCCCAGAATAAGGTGTTCATATCTAATTCCAAACAAAGGAACAACTTCTTATTTAATGAACTCCGCTCTGCGGAGCCTGTTGCTTGATCCTGAAGGGGCATATGCGTTCATCAGTCGTATTTTGTTTATTGTGGCCGCTATGCCTATACTATTTGGTAGTTTTAGTACATCTTGGACTACTATTCCCTCCTTTGTGAGCAGAGCTGTGCCCATTTCCTTTCCATGTCCTGGGTTTGTTATGGCGTTGAACACAGATACGTTATCATACTCAATGTCCGTCACTTCCTGTAAATGAATAATGTCACTGTGAGAAGCATACATAAAATCTTTTAAGTTCTGTAATTTAAAGGAACTGTAAATGTTATTAAGGTTTACTGTAGCGATCTTCTTTGCTTGTATGTCAGACATTGTTCGTTCTACTTGTACAAACTTTAAAAACATTCTTCCGTTTTGTCTCGCATTCGTCAGCTTTAAAACGCATTTTAATAATATTCACCGGTAGCAAACGTGGCAGTGGTATGCCCTTGTTCTTTATAAAGGTCGTTCACGGAGAAGTCTTCATTGAAAAAATAAGCCTCCTTTGGGACTGACGTACAGTCTGCTTTAGTTTCTGCAGCTCCTTTCATTTCTTCATCCGCATTGTTATGGTCGCTTTCGTCTGCCCAGCTGGTTGACGTTCTCGTCGTGGGTGAGCCGAGTGGATCTTCAGGTGAGTGACTCGTTTCTTGGGCGTGGGTGGATGCTTTCTTTGTTAGCTTTCTTTCGACGTCTCATTTTTCCAGTCCAAAAGGGGAACGCTCCTCGGAAACTGGTGTTGCTTTTATGCGATTCTGTCTGTTATAATTATTCGGGAGTTGACTGTCTGGTTTTAAACTTTTTTTGCCTTTGGTGTTTCATTTCATTGGGAAACCGTTGAGATTGAACTTAACACATACATGGATGGACATGAGAAATGAAAGCTTGCGTCAAATTTTTCATCTGTGATTATTACTTTACGTATGAAATATTCTGTTGCAGATTAATAAGAATGAATTTCTTTGAATATTCCAAAATAATGATTCAAGTTTTACTTTTATTCAAGTACTAAAGCTATCTGCGCAAGAATGAAAATATTATTTCAATCGAACTTAGCAAACATTTTCACGTTGCAGTGGATTTTTGTTTAACTGGATATACGCCGAATAGCTTTAAAACATAAGAGTATCTTTAATATATGAAAATGTTTTCTTTTTTTGATAAGATCTCATGAAAATTGTCCACTTTTAAACACACTTTACGGTATGTTCAGACTTAATCACTTTTTTTAATAAAAATTTGCAAAAGCTGCAGCTTGTATCCAACTGTGAATGCACAAGATGAAATCTGCTATCTCTTTTTATTCTGTATCTGGAATGCTGTGAAAAGAAACACTTTCTTATTTTCCTTCACCTCTACCTGTACCCTTTTTTGGATGTGGTCGTTATTGCGATCGTATATTTAAATCTGCCGCTTCTGCAGACTTCTCGCTCGCGGCGCAGCTCCGCACCGCCAGCGATATCCAATAAAACGCTGAAATTGCTTAAATAAAATGGGTAATGTCCGGTGCGAACTTTGCAGTAATTATGAGAAACAGATTTTAAGAGATAAATATATCTTAACAGAAACAATTAAATTCTTTACACACCTTTTACAATCCCAGCTACAAATGGCGTTGATCATCGACTTATGCCAAATGAAGACTACGTAAGAGCCTAAAGCAACGTCACAGGTTCCTCTCCCATTCAGTCCGTGCAGAAGACAAGTGATTCTATTACAATATATTGCCTACTTATATCTTAACTAATTCTTGTACAGTCTTTGTCATTTCTCATTACATATCGTTTTTTTATGGCGGTTTTCACACTCTCCGCCACGGATAGTATTTCACACTCTGTGAATAATCATTTATAAGAGCAAAATTCACAATTATCTTTTTCCTCACAAAACTGTCTTTTTGAAATGCAATTAACAGAAATACATATAAATTATTTTTTACAGTGAGCATTATACATCGAAATGTTCCTTTCTTTCACTTTGGAATGCATGCTGCCAGAGAACGTACACGCTTTCGTGTTGCTATCGATCCGTTGGCTTAAGCTACTACCTATTTCCTTCGCTTTTTGTCGCAGCATGGGAGCTGTCTCCTCTGCACCTTTGCGCGCCAGCCTGCGTTTTTTATTTTTCTTTGGAGAATTAGCCCTCGACGGACTTCCTTCAGTATCCAAGTTAGTTTCGCTTTCCTGCAAGGTGTTTCGGTCTTCTACTTCCGGCGGATGTGCTTCCGTTACAGTTGCAGGTGCCTGTTACGGTGGAACTTCGACTGTTTCTGTAGATTGGCGGGACTCTTGACGGTCGTCAGTTATGATGGCACTGACGTCCACCGGAATATCGGTGTTTGGAATACTTGGATTTGCACACGACTCAAGGTCTGGGGAAGTAGTCGGCCGTGCGCGTAACACGGCGGCGTAAGTTCCAGGCAGTGTTGTCATGGACGGGGGCCTGGCGGCCTCGCCGGCCGGCTGCTGCGCCACGCGCCCGCTGTATACATTCTGTGTGAACATGCCCAGCCTTTTTACAGGGCACACAGGTTCTCGGTTGTTCGTCATAAATTACAATCCCTCTATACTCGCAGACATTGATGTACGACGGAATGTGCTTCCGTAACTCTACTCGAAGCTGCCGTACTCCGTTTAGTACAGGAAATCTGTGCGCACTTGACCATTTCTCGGCAAAGTTGCTGAGCACTTTCCCGAAGGGTGAAATTACGTCTTTAATTTGTTCTACTGTAATCCCAAACGGCAACTCGAAGATTCGAACTGTGCGAATGCCGAAACCAGCATGTGCAACGGTGACTTCACAACGTTGCCATCAGAATGCTTCAATTTCATGAAACCTCCGGAAGACAACTATTTTCTCGCACAACTCAGCGCTACTCAATTTTAAAAATAATACATAACCTACACTCGACAGTTGGATCCCTATTATATTATTAAAGGAGAGCTTCACATCTTCTTCTAACCAATTCTCGACTTCAAACGACTTGGTTCGAGCATATCGAGTATCAAAAGTAACTTTCAAAAAATGGTTCAAATGGCTCTGAGCACTATGGGACTTAACATCTGAGGTCATCAGCCCCTTAGAACTCAGAATTACTTAAACCTAACTCGCACACATCCATCCCCAAGGCAGGTTTCAAACCAGCGACCGTAGCGATAGCGTGGTTCCAGACTGAAGCGCCTAGAACCACAGCGGCCGGCAAGTAAGTTTCTATCTTTTCGACCTAGTTGGGCCATCACTGCACACTACTCATTACTTCTCGGAGTGTTCTATAAACAGATACCGAGCGAGGTGGCGCAGTGGTTAGCACACTGGACTCGCATTCGGGAGGACGACGGTTCAATCCCGCGTCTGGCCGTCCTGATTTAGGTTTTCCGTGATTACCCTAAATCGCTCCAGGCAAAAGCTGGGATGGTTACTTTGAAAGGACACGGCCGACTTCCTTCCCCGTCCTTCCCTAACCCGATGAGAACGATGACCTCGCTGTTTGGTCTCTTCCTCCAAAACAACCAACCAACAATATAAACAGAGCTATAGGCTGCAGCAGGCCCACTACTTACAACGCGGAAGCACAGACGGCGCAGCGCACACCACGTTGGCCGCCGGCAAACTGCCACCTGAGCTACCCAAGCACGACTCACGCCCCGTCCTCACAGCTTTACTTCCGCCAGTACCTCGTCTCCTACATTCCAAACTTCATAGAAGCACTCCTGTGAACATTGCAGAACTAGCACTCCTGGAGGAAAGGATATTGCGGAGACGTGGCTTAGCCACAGCCTGGGGGATGTTTGCAGAATGAGATTTTCACTCTGCAACGGAGTGTGCGCTGATATTAAACTTAATGGCAGATTAAAACTGTGTGCTGGACCGAGACTCGAACTCCGGACATTTGCCTTTTGTGGGCAAATGCTCTACCACCTGAGCTACCCAAGCACGATTCACGACAACTCCTCACAGCTTTACTTCCGCCAGTATCTCGTCTCCTTTCCAAAATTCACAGAAGTTCTCTTGCAAACCTGTCGAAAGTAAAGCTGTGAGGAGTGGTTCGTGCTTGGGTAGCTCAGTTGGTAGAGCACTTTCCCGCGAAAAGCAAAGGTCCCAACTTCGAGTCTCGGTCGGACACGGAAGATGTTTCATATCAGCGCACACTCCGCTGCAGAGTGAAAATCTCATTCTGGGAAGAAATGACTTTTAATTTGAAGGCTGTATGTCGAAAGGTTCAGGATTCAGATGCGTACCTGTGATTAAAGCTTAAACAGATTAGCAAACAATATGACAAGGCTTACTTCAAAGCAACCAACCACTTAATTTCAATCGGCAAGCAAGGGGCTACTGGACCCCAACCAGTCCCTTCTGACAATTGACTAAAGCTCTGGTGACGACAGTTGGCTGTTAATATTTTGAAGGTTAAACTGATTGTTGACTATTAAGACCGCTCTGAAGAAACGTCTTAAAGCACCACTTGTGAACACTTATTTCAAGAGAACTCAGTCGACGGAACCACAAGATGAAGCTAAAATACATCAATAACGACCCGGTCTTTCAAACACAAATACGAACATCTTAGTACAACAGGTTGTTCATGTTATAACTAATGACATAGAAATGCAATTACAATCAAAGAATTGAACCGGTTAACAGCTAAACTTCACTACAAGGTTCCTCTTTTGTTGTCGGCAGTCTGTGCGTTATTGCAGTTGTTCCGACTGTGTTTACGACCAAAAGCTGATTAATTAGAACATTAATGATCCGGTACAAACCAGAAAGGAAAAGCAACATAATAGCGAGATAAATTTTCAAATGACAACTTCCAAATAACAACGCCCATAGAGCCGACCGCGTAAAACTCTGAGGGTCGGGTACAAACCAGCAAATAATAAGGAGGGCAGGTAGACAATGAAACAAACCATCACGAGGATTACAGAATGTTACTCCCCCTTATCAGCAAGGAGTTCCATGGATCCACGGTGCGTCGCAGCGGTTACTGAGTGGTGCCGTTGAAAGCCAAGTAGAAGTGGGCAGCCAGGCCGCGGGCGGTCGTCCGACACGAATGTTGCCAACCAGCCGACGGGATGTCGGCCTACTGCTTGTAGTCGACGCTGACCCCGGTGAAGTCCTGCGGTATCTTCGCCCTGCACAGGCCCTGCTTGCGCAGCTCGTGGCTGCGGCCGCTCGGACCTTGTGACCATCCCCTGTCACAACGCTACCGCCAATCCACAAACTTCGTGCATCCTTCTCGGGCCAGCGAACCCCATATATATATATCTCCAAGCAGAGACCTTCCAAGGACACAACCCACAGATATAAACTCTTCCTCATTGATATTGGCAATGGGGCCGCAAGAAGAATAGTTAATACTACACCTGAGCCAGTGGCGTCAGACAGAACAGATTACTAATTCAATGGCACTACGGCTCAACCTCCCCCTCTCAACCTGAACAAGCCTCCCCTGGGGCTAAGAACCTCTCCGTAGGTATGGATCCAGACTGTAGTGCTTCTGCATAATTTTTTTTGTTATGTATTAAAAATACTAATACTGCTTACATCTTAAAATTTTTTAGAGTAGAACATGTACAAGTGCAAAAACACTTTCTTTGTTGTGCTTTATTATGGAGATATTTTTTTTTTGTACAACGCACATGATACTGATAGTACAATATATGTTCGTTATGAAACAAAGACAGGAGTGTAATTAATGCAAAATTAATATAATAATTTGAAAAACAATAGGTAAACAACAAATAAAATAAAAATACCAAAACGAATATACAGGGTGAGTCATTTACGATGTAACTAGTCTTTTATTTCGTGAGCGGTTACGCATATCGAAACGCGGTTTTGGGCAAATGTTAGAGCGTCGAGGGGCACATATTTTTTTGTTTGTATTGTATGTTAACCGGGGACCTAGAAACGACGGAGAGGCTCCGTTCTCGCCGCAGCTGCAGTGGTCCACAACCCCACGACGACTACCGCAGTCCACTTCACCCGTCCGCCGCCCCACACCGAATCCACGGTTATTGTGCGGTTCGGCCCCCAGTGGACACCCCCCCCCCCAGGGAACGTCTTTCACCAGACGAGTGAAACCCCTATGTTGGTGTGGTGTACGCGTTCGTCGAGAACTTGTTTGCGGAGCAATCGCCGTACATAGTGTACCTGAAGCGGATAAGGGGAACCAGCCCGCATTCACCGAGGCAGATGGAAAACTGCCTAAAAACCATCCACAGACTGGCCGGTTCACCGGACCTCGACACAAATCCGCCGGGAAGATTCGTGCCGGGGACCAGGCACTCCTTCCTGCCCGGAAAGCCGTGCGTTAGACCGCAGGGCCAACTGGGCGGGCTATTTTTTGTTTGGTTAATGCTTTTAGCACTGGCATCAAAGGAGACATTGAAGGAACTACGTTTTTTTTAACTGCAACCGTATATTTTTTATAACTGCATTCAATAGCTTTTGAGAAGACAATAACAGTGATCTAACGTTTGTTGACGTCGACGTTAAAATCTGTCCCAAAAACTCGAGAAATATCCTAGAAAGTGAGAGCACTGTGGGAGGAACCGGCATTAGCGGTGCAAGCCCCGCTAAGGGGAGCTCTCATATTACGCTGTGACAGAATGTCATCACATCTGCCTTTTTACTCGTCTGCACTACTGGCCGCTCATATCTGCTTCAGCATTCGTTGCGTGTACCAATGAGGAGAAGATGGATATACTACTTTTATATGGTGAATATAAAATAAATGAGATAAAAACAGTACAGCGGTATAGAGCTATCTATATTGATCGCCAATGTCAGAGGCGCCAGGCAGTTGCACGAATTATTAAGACGCTAGTGCGGACAGGCTCCTTGAACGTCAAAAAGATCACAGGAAAGAAGACTACAACTGACGGAGAACACGGAGAAGCTGTAGTACGAGGCATATTGCCAAGGAATGTGGAATCAGGCAGACGAGTGTGATTCGCATCCTGCATCGTCAGAATTTCCATCCTTATCGTCTGTCACTACATCAGCCACTCGACGACCGTGATTTCGAACGTCGTACAGAATTTTGTCAGTTTTCCCTTCAGCAACTGAGAGACGACCCTACGTTTTTCCAGAGTGTGCTGTTTACCGACGAAGCAATGTTTACTAACCAACATAATGTAAGTTTGCATAGTATGTACTACTGGGCAACTGAAAATCTGCACTGGCTCCGTCAGGTGCAACATCAGTGGTCGTGGAGCGTAAACGTATGGTGCGGGCATCATAGTAAATTAAATTCTGAGACCTTGCTTCATCTCAGGCGCTCTAAATGTACATTCGTTCGCACACTTTCTGACGAGAATTCTACCGGTTCTTCTAGAAGATATTCGACAGTGGGTGTGGCTGCAATACGATGGTGGTCCAGCTCAGTTGCCCTGTGTTGCAACACAAATACTGAACGAGAAGATAATTGTGTAGGCAGTAGACCCAGAAGAAGGCCACTGCAACAGTGGCTGAAATTTTTTTTCTTCAGCCAGTAATTTTATACATTATGACGCGGTACGATACCCAGAAAACTTTTATGTCGACTGAACGAGAACTTTCCTTGACGTTAGATGCGAAGAAATTCATTTGTCAAATTGCCTGGAGGGTTCCCCGATCCGACTCCTCTTGATTTCTTTCTTTGGAGAACACTCGAAGATACAGTCTATGACGAAGCGCCAACTGTGCCAGACGAGATGTGTCGTCGAATCGTCAGTGTATGCTCTACCATATCATCCACGGTAACTACACCTGTCCATAAAATTGAAAATGTACCTTTCAGTCAATGCTCATCAATTGGAACACATGCTTAAATAAAGGGGAAGACAAATTTTATGTTATGTGAGGCTATTGTGTGTGTGCGAAACTGCACTGCTATGTCAAATAAGTGGACACCCTGTACCGCACGTAGAGGGTAACACTGTCATTAGGCGTTTACGTTAGCATGAAACAACGTTTTGTTAAGAAGAGTATTTGTTTTATGGTAAACAGGTGGTCACCAAAGTATTTTAATAAAATATTTAATTAAACGAATGTATCCAATTTGACGTCATTTAGAGCAGTGTAGTTAGAGACAATTGTCCGAGACCATGTGTTTTACCTCTAAGAAACACACAGCCATGTACGGGAAAAGACGATCAAATCTTCCTTCTGTCATTTCCGTATTTAATACAGTAATTAATTTTTGCAGCGTATAAGACCTCTTTATTTTTGAAGAATGAACAGTTGATTTCCCTGTTGTAGCTGACGTACATTATGTGATTAAATGTATGCAGACACCTGGCTGAAAATGAATTAAAGTTCGTGGCGCCCTCCATTGGTAATGCTGGAACTCAGTATTGTTTTTTCCTACCCTTAGCCTTGATGACAGATTCCACTCTCGCAGGCATACGTTCAACCAGGTGCTAGAACGTGTCTTGGGGAATGGCAGCCCATTCTTCAAGGAGTGCTGCACTGACGTGAGTATCGATGTCGATCGGTGAGGCCTGGCATGAAGTCGGCTTTCCAGAACATCCCAAAAGTTTCTATTGGATTCAGGTCAGGATCCTGTCCAGACCAGTCCATTACAGGGATAATATTGTCGTTTAACCATTACACCACAGGCCGTGCTTTATGAACAAGTGCTCGATAGTGTTGAAAGATGCAATCGCCATCCCCAAACTGCTCTTCAACAGTGCCAAGCAAGAAGGTGCTTAAAACGCCAATGTACGCCGGTGCTGTGATAGTGCCACGCAAAACAGCGAGGAGTGCAAGCCCCCTCCATGAAAAACACGACCACACAATAACACGACCGTCTCCGACTTTTACTGTTGACAGTACACACGCTGGCAGATGACGCTGACCGGGCATTCGCCTTACCCACACCCTGCCATCGGATCGCCACATTGTGTACCGTGATTCACCACTACACACAACGTTTTTCCACTGTTCAGTTGTCCAATGTTTACGCTCCTTACACCAATCGAGGGGTCGTTTGGCATTTACCGACGTGATGTGTACCTTATGAGCAGCCGCTCGACCATGAAATCCAAGTTTTCTCGCCTCACGCCTAAAAGTAAGTAAAAAAGAATTAATTTCATGGTTTTCATGGCTGAAATTTGTGGTTCTGTTTTATACGTTAAAATCTTAAGTGAAATATTGATTTAGTGTTTTTGCACCCGATTTATGCAGTTAGCGGGTTTTGCAAACGTATCGCTCCAATTAGAAGGCTAACATTCGATTGCAAAATCCGCTATTCGTTGCGTGGATTATTTACCACCATAACTGGCCCAAGAAGTGGTATACCAGCTTGCCCTCGCTTAACTTAGCGCTTAACTCCGCGCGGCATAAAGCATCCCAAACCATCCCACCTAGCCTAATGCTCACATATCCCATGAATTCCCCAGTCTCCAATTTATGGGTGATAATGATCTTACCTCCATCTAGGTTCTTTGAAAGAAATGGAGGCTCACGATCGTCAGGTCTGTCACTATAATAGAAACAAGCGCCCCTTTCTGGGGGAGATAGGAGAGCTTGTCTGCATCAGGAACCTTCCTGGGCGGACTTCCCGGAATAAACGCTTAGGGAAGCTTGTCCCGAGTTTCCTAGGTCCATATTCCATTGTCAGAATTTCATGCCCGGTCTATCTTTTGGTCAGGGACCCGGGAAAGGGGAAGCTCATAACGGTTCGTCTCATCTCAGTCAGATTCCAGGGGAGGTCCCCGGTTAACATACAATACAAACAAAAAAATATGTGCCCCTCGACGCTCTAACATTTGCCCAAAACCGCGTTTCGATATGCGTAACCGCTCACGAAATAAAAGACTAGTTACATCGTAAATGACTCACCCTGTATATTCGTTTTGGTATTTTTATTTTATTTGTTGTTTACCTATTGTTTTTCAAATTATTATATTACACACACACTACGTGACCATTAGAAAAAATAAGTTTATGATTCAATAGGAAGTCACATAACTTATAAACATTTAACTTTGGCAGCTGCTTAATCAGTTAGCTTCAGCAAGCGCTTGTACCACTTGTAAACTCGGCCCCTCAATTCTTGAAGTACAGCCTTAATTAGGAACCAGTCAGCGGTCAGAACACTAATGCTACACTCCTGGAAACTGAAATAAGAACACCGTGAAGTCATTGTCCCAGGAAGGGGAAACTTTATTAACACATTCCTGGGGTCATATAAATCACATGATCACACTGACAGAACCACAGGCACATAGACACAGGCAACAGAGCATGCACAATGTCGGCACTAGTACAGTGTATATCCACCTTTCGCAGCAATGCAGGCTGCTATTCTCCCATGGAGACGATCGTAGAGATGCTGGATGTAGTCCTGTGGAACGGCTTGCCATGCCATTTCCACCTGGCGCCTCAGTTGGACCAGCGTTCGAGCTGGACGTGCAGACCGCGTGAGACGACGTTTCATCCAGTCCCATACATGCTCAATGGGGGAGAGATCTGGAGATCTTGCTGGCCAGGGTAGTTGACTTACACCTTCTAGAGCACGTCGGGTGGCACGGGATACATGCGGACGTGCATTGTCCTGTTGGAACAGCAAGTTCCCTTGCCGGTCTAGGAATGGTAGAACGATGGGTTCGATGACGGTTTGGATGTACCGTGCACTATTCAGTGTCCCCTCGACGATCACCAGAGGTGTACGGCCAGTGTAGGAGATCGCTCCCCACATCATGATGCCGGGTGTTGGCCCTGTGTGCCTCGGTCGTATGCAGTCCTGATTGTGGCGCTCACCTGCACGGCGCCAAACACGCATACGACCATCATTGGCACCAAGGCAGAAGCGACTCTCATCGCTGAAGACGACACGTCTCCATTCGTCCCTCCATTCACGCCTGTCGTGACACCACTGGAGGCGGGCTGCACGATGTTGGCGCGTGAGCGGAAGACGGCCTAACGGTGTGCGGGACCGTAGCCCAGCTTCATGGAGACGGTTGCGTATGGTCCTCGCCGATACCCCAGGAGCAACAGTGTCCCTAATTTGCTGGGAAGTGGCGGTGCGGTCCCCTACAGCACTGCGTAGGATCCTACGGTCTTGGCGTGCATCCGTGCGTCGCTGCGGTCCGGTCCCAGCTCGACGGGCACGTGCACCTTCCGCCGACCACTGGCGACAACATCGATGTACTGTGGAGACTCACGCCCCACGTGTTGAGCAATTCGGCGGTACGTCCACCCGGCCTCCCGCATGCCCACTATACGCCCTCGCTCAAAGTCCGTCAAATGCACATACGGTTCACGTCCACGCTGTCGCGGCATGCTACCAGTGTTAAGGCTGCGATGGAGCTTCGTATGCCACGGCAAACTTTCTGACACTGACGGTGGCGGTGCACAAATGCTGCGCAGCTAGCGCCATTCGACGGCCAACACCGCGGTTCCTGGTGTGTCCGCTGTGCCGTGCGTGTGATCATTGCTTGTACAGTCCTCTCGCAGTGTCCGGAGCAAGTATGGTGGGTCTGACACACCGGTGTCAATGTGTTCTTTTTCCATTTCCAGGAGTGTATTTGCCTTGGATAAACAGCATGCGCTACAGCACCTAATCCTTAAGAGTCATTCAGATCTACACGGTGAATATACCGCACTAAATAATATATACTGTACCGTCACAGGATGAACAAAATCACCACCAAGGACGAAACGACTGCAATAGACCAAGCAGCCACTGCTAGACAAGAAACGACACCAGATTTTCACCCACAGTTATGCAGACACTTCCTTAAAAATTCTCACCATAGACGAAATTAGATAAAATAAAGTCGAGCTAACAAATAAACATGCAGAAAACAGAATCTAAGCAACTTCACATCACACAGCTTTGACAGCGAGCTTCGTCCAGACAACAGACGGAGGCACACTTGTCTGTTTAGCCAGCGATGGTATAACTACACTCATTGTGTTACTACATTTTAAAATAACAGATAACCAACTCCTTTAAGACGTCGGTCCGCTGTATGACGTGCAGAATACCTCTTCATTAATCCGCAGCGTGCAAAGAACTCACGGCCATTATAGAAAATACTATGAAGCTCAGAAAAGCAGCCTTAAATGTAACAAGAAATAGAAAAATTACTAGCCTAGAAGGCATTAATGCTGAATTTATAAAATACGAAGGAACCACATTAGAATTTTGCTTGATCCGTTTTTTAAATACACTACTGGCCATTAAAATTGCTACACCACGAAGATGACGTGCTACAGACGCGAAATTTAACGCACAGGAAGAAGATGCTTTGATATGCAAATGATTAGTTTTCAGAGCATTCACACAAGGTTGGCGCCGGTGGCGACACCTACGACGTGCTGAAATGAGGAAAGTTTCCAACAGATTTCTCATACACAAACAGCAGTTGACCGGCGTTGACTGGTCAAACGTTATTGTGATGCCTCGGTTAAGGAGGAGAAATACGTATATCACGTTTCCGACCTTGATAAAAGTCGGATTGCAGCCTATCGCGATTTCGGTTTATTGTATGCCGACATTGCTGCTCGCGTTGGTCGAGAGCCAGTGACTGTTAACAAAATATGGAATCGGTGGGTTCAGGAGGGTAATACGGAACGTCGTGCTGGATCCAAATGGCCTCGTATCACTAGCAGTCGAGATGACAGGAATCTTATCCGCATGGCTGTAACGAATCGTACAGCCACGTCTCGATTCCTGAGTCAACAGATGGGGACGTTTGCAAGACAAACACCATTTGCACGAACAGTTCGACGACGTTAGCAGTAGCATGAACTATCAGCTGGGAGACCATGGCTGCGGTTATCCTTGACACTGCATCACAGAAAGGAGCGGCTGCGATGGTTTACTCAACAACGAACCTGGCTGCACGAATGGCAAAAAGTTATTTTTTCGGATGAATCCAGCTCTGTTTACAGCGTCATGATGGTCGCATCCGTGTTTGGCGACATCGCGATGAACGCACACTGGAAGCGTGTACTCGTCATCGCCATACTGGCTGATCACCCGGCGTGATGGTATCGGGTGCCATTGATTACACGCCTCGGTCACCTCTTGTTCGCATCGACGGCGCTTTGAACAGTGGACGTTACATTTCAGCTGTGTTATGACTCGTGGCTCTGCCCTTCATTCGATCCCTGCGAAACCCTACATTTCTGCAGGATAATTCACGACCACATGTTGCAGGTCCTGTACGGCCCTTTGTGGATACAGAAAATGTTAGACTGCTGCCCTGGCCAGCACATTCTCCAGATCTCTCACCAACTGAAAACGTCTGCTCAATGGTGGCCGAGCAACTGTCTCGTCACAATACACCAGTCACTACTCTTGATGAACTGTGGTATCGTGTTGAAGCTGCATGGGCAGCTGTACCTGTACACGCCATCCAAGCTCTGTTTACTTCAATGCCCAGGCGTATCAAGGCCATTATTACGGCCATAGGTGGTTGACCTGGGTACTGATTTCTCAAGATCTATGCACCTAAATTGCGTGAAAATGTGATCATATGTCAGTTCTAGTATAATATATTTGTCCAACGAATACCCGTTTATCATCTGCATTTCTTCTTGGTGTAGCAATTTTAATGGCCAGTAGCGTATGTGTTAGAAGAATGTTCCGTACCTGAAGAATGGCACACAGCTAAAGTTATTTGTATATTTAAAAAAACGAAGTAGTAAAGACACAGGAAATTACAGAGGAATAAGTTTACTAAATGTAGGATACAAAATGTATGGGAAAATTCTTAGTCAAAGATTACTAACTATCGGTGCTGCAATAATCTCAGGAGATCAATCAGGCTTCATGAAGGGATGTTCGCGTAATGTAATATATGTATAACAAGCCAAATTATTGAAAAACGTTGGGAGTTAGGCTAGAAACGCTTTTGTGTTTATTTATTACGAAAAAGCCTTTGAGAAGGTTAAAAGACGTCTTTTGTGAAAAGAATCGGAAATAAAAGATTTTCCTTTTCTATCCCGCCTGGAAGGCGTCACGCGGGTCTGCTCCTGTAAACTGAAGGGTAGGCCGAATGTAGGAAGTAGGAGGGGCAGTTGAAGTAGAACTCTCGGTACTGCATTAAAAAGTGGTTTTACTATATCACAACACAATGACTTGAATACATGAATTGTACTTAACTTTGGGTGAGACGAGCACGTAGGTGCAAAGCTGTACATCAATCAAATCTACATTGGCCAGAAGTTACAAACACAAAATCTGTAGTGCCTCGCCCACTATCAAATAGAAATAATGTTGCTTGGTCGTCTTCCGAATCAAATGGGCTGAACCTGGAGCGGCAAAGCTGCACAGCGCCGGCTAGAGGGCGCTGTCGTCGGTGTCTTAGTGACACCTAAGAACTAGTACCTTCGCGTGGCATCGTAGCTATCGATACCACATTTCCTAAACACCTTATTAGTGCCATGAATTGTCTATATGCAAACACAAAGATAATTATAAGTTCAGGTCCGGAAACGTCAGATGAAATTTTAATAAGTGAACATGTTTGACAAGGGTGTAATCCGTCACCCACTTCATTTAATTTATACGTATACTAATGATATAGTTGCGAACTTGAAACGAAAAGTGTGAGGTCATCCACTTGAGTGCTAAAAGGAACTCGTTAAACTTCGGTTACACTATAAATCAGTCTAATCTAAAAGCTGTAACTTCAACTAAGTACCTAGGTATTACAATTACGAACAATTTAAATTGGAAAGAACACACAGAAAATGTTGCGGTGAAGGCTAACCAAAGAGTGCGTTTTATTGGCAGGACACTTAGAAAATGTAACAGACCTATTAAGGAGACTGCCTGCACTACGCTTGTCCGTCCTCTTTTAGAATACTGCTACACGGTGTGGGATCCTTACTAGATAGGACTGACGGAGAACATCAAAAAGTTAAAAAAAAAGGCAGCACGTTTTGTATTATCGCGAAATATGGGAGAGAGTGTCACGGAAATGATACAGGATTTGGGATGGAAATCATTAAAAGAAAGACGCTTTTCGTTGCAACGGAATCTTCTCACGAAATTCCAATCACCAACTTTCTCCTCCGAATGCGAAAATATTTGGTTGACACCGACCTACATAGGGAGAAACGATCACCACGATAAAATCAGGGAAAACATAGCTCGTACGGAAAGATATAGGTGTTCATTCTTTCCGTGCGGTATACGAGATTGGAATAATAGAGAATTGTGAAGGTGGTTCAATGAACCCTCTGCCAGCCACTTACATGTGATTTGCAGAGTATCCATGTAGACGTAGAAGTACATTTAGGATTTAGGATAGGTGCTAGCGTACTATTAATTACGGTTTTATATGCTTTTCACCAGATAATTACACATGAAATGAAAATAATTAACAGATAGAAGGATACAGATTGAGCCATAGCTCAACCTAATTATATCTGCAAAAAGAGACAAAGTTACTGGCTTTGAAAAAGAATCCAGTTTAACCGAATATAATAATAATTGAAAAACTTATAGAACAACTACTCCACTTCAGTTATCTAGGATGTGATATTAGTTTCAACTGTCACAAAGACATTGAAAGAAGGGTAATAAATATGAAGATATCTACGGAACAACTGGAAGAACTTTGGGGACAAAAACACGAAAAAGAATTAAATTTATAAGGGTATGTATGTATCTAATCTTGTACATGGCTCAGAACCATGGACAGTAATAAAAAAAAGAAAATCACTTATATGGGCAGCAGAGATGAAGTTCGTGGGATATGGAAGAGGGTATAATAAAATAGATAAAATAAGGAACGAAACAGTAAGATTTAAAAACCTAGTCAGTTAATTACAAGAAACAAATAAATAGATTGAAATACAACGATCGTGTTCATAGAATGACAGAAGATAGACTGCCCAGATAGAAAATGTATTATGGGCCGACTGGAAAGAGAGACCTAGGTAGATCTCGTCACAGATGGATGGATGGATCATAGACATCGGAACAATTGACAACACCTAACTCTTGGATGGAGGCGATGATAACTATCAAGCTCTAATGTCAACGCCCGTAATTCAACGACGTCAATCGACAGCAGAAAGTTAACGATAACCGATAAACGCAGTTACCAACTGAGCTTCCAGGCGGTTTGCATGCGATAATAAAAGGATATGTGGGAATGACCATACTCATACAATTGTGGAAAACCGCGTGGGATTATCCGAGCGGTCTAAGGCGCTGCAGTCATGGACTGTGCGTCTGATCTCGGCGGAGGTTCGAAAAATGGTTCTGAGCACTATGGGACTTAACAGCTGAGGTCATCAGTCCCCTAGAACTGAGAACTACTTAAACCTAAGGACATCCCACACATCCATGTCGAGGCACGATTCGAACCTGCCACCGTAGCGGTGGCGCAGTTCCAGACTGAAGCGCCTAAAACCGCTCGGCCACTCCAGCCGGCGGCGGAGGTTCGAGTCCTCCCTCGGGTATGGGTGTCTGTGTTAGGATAATTCGTCCTTAGGATAATTTAGGTTAAGTAGTGTGTAAGCTTAGGGACCTTAGCAGTTAAGTCCCATAAGATTTCACACGCAGTTGAACAGTTGAATTGTGGAAATAACACCATCAAACACAACTCAGTTTCCCAAAGTGATTTCACGTGTCCCGGATAAGGCTCTCATGCAAACAATGACCGCCTTCGCATGGACCTTCGCATGGAGGCTATCTAGTCGATTCCGAAAATAGAGGCAAGCTCTAAACATCGTGGCTTATGCATACGACTCATGATAAACCACAACCGCCAACGGACCACAGAAGCACACTTTGCCTCGACTCAGCGTCGTACTAAGCCCGCCAACGCAATCATTTTCATTAAAACAACACCAGGCTACAAGTCAGCCCGACATACATAAACACGACGCCTCACGTCAGTTATCAGACGCGAAACGTGGCAGATGGTACCACCTGGTGGCTCGTGCTAGCCTGTTCGGCGACACGAAAGAAACTCCCTCCTGGGCAGAGACCGTCCACAGCTCCTTGGAGGCGGCAGACAACGTGCGCTACAGTGGCCAAGCACAGCGCGCTATTTGCGGTGGCATTTGAGACTCGCACGGACAGTGAGGGAATGTCTGAGCGGTACAGCCGTCCCTGAACTGCGTGCTGTTTTGCTCGGGTAGCGTTTCCATATCTCGATAATAAGATGACAAACGTGATACAATGTTTCTATCAACATACAATATATGATCAGAAGTATCCAGACATCTGGCTGAAAATGACGTTCAAGTTCGTCGCGCCATTCATTGGTAATGCTGGAATTCAATATGATGTTGGCCCACCCTTAGCCACGATGACACTTCCACTCTCGCAGGTATACGTCCAGTCACGTGCTGGAACATTTCTTGGGGAATGACACCACATTTTTCACGGAGTGGTGCACTGAGGAGAGTTATCGATGTCGGTCGCTGAGGCCTGGAACGACGTCGGCGTTCCAAAACATCCCAAAGGTGTTCTGTAGGGTTCAGGTCAGGACGCTGTACAGGCCAGTCCATTACAGGGATTGTTATTGTCGTGTAACCATTCCACCACAGTCCGTACATTGTGAACAGGTGCTCGATCGTGTTGAAAGATGCAATCGCCATCCCTGAATTGCTGTTCAACAGTGGGAAGCAAGAAGGTACTTAAAACATCAATGTAAGCCTGTGCTCTGATAGTGCCATGCAAAACAACGGAAACACGACCAAACCATAACACCACAGCCTCCGAATTTTACTGTTGGCACTACACACGCTGGCATATGACGTTCACCGGGCATTCACCATACCCACACCTTGTCATCGGATCGCCACATTGTGTACCGTGATTCGTCACTCTACACAACGTCTTTCCACTGGTCAATCGTCCGATGTTTACGCTCGTTACACCAATCGAGGGGTCGTTTGGCATTTACCGACGTGATGTGTAGCTTATGAGTAGCCGCTCGACCATGAAATCCAAATTTTCTCACCTCCCGTCTAATTGTCTTAGTACTTGCAGTGGATCCTGATGCAGTTTGGAATTCCAGTGTGATGGACTGTATAAATGTCTTCCTATTACGCATTACGATCCTCTCCAACTGTCTGCGGGCTATGTTAGTAAACAGACAGACCCAGCCTGTACGCTTTCGTGCTATACGTGTCCCCTCACGTTTTCACTTCACTATCAAATCGGAAACAGTGGACCTAGGGTTGTCTAGTAGTGTGGATATCTCGCGTACAGGTGTGTGACACAAGAGACGCCCTATCACCTTAACACGTTCGAAGTCCGTGAGTTTCGCAGAGCGCCCCATTCTGATCTCTCACGATGTGTAATGACTACTGAGGTCGCTGATACGGAGTACCTGGCAGTAGGTGGTAGCAGAATGCACCTAATATGAAAAACGTATGTTTCTGGCGGTGTACGGATACTTTTCATCACATAGTGTATGTGCCTGAAAGGCTTTCCTCCATTATGGAACTAACTGAGTCTATTACATGACAATCCAAGTGGCAAAAAACTGCGAAATTTTCTGCGTCTGTCCGTATGCCAACAGTTTGTACCAGATATAAATTTTAGTTTAACTTTTCGTACCAAGAATAATTAAATAATAATGATATTTTTAAATTTTCTTTTGAAGCAAGAAACAAAGCCACACGCAAGACGTTCAGTGTTCTTTGACTCATTGCACTGTCATCTAAATGCACCGCGTTGGCAGTTTTCCGCGCTTCCCCTTCTTCCCATTGACAAGGAAAGGTCACGATATGCCGCCACACAAATTATATCCGCACAAAGCGCAGTTAATAGAGCAACTATATATACATCCAACATAAAAATTATAGCTAATATGGACTATTAGAACAGAAGATACCAGTCGATAAAGATACGAAGAGACTACAGTGAGTATAAATCATTTATTAAACAAATAGATTATTTGAAACAAGTAGTCAATAAAATGACATGAAAACTCTACAGCGGAATTTATTTACTTGACTATCCCATCGGTGGCCAAAAAAATTCAAGTCAGCAACAACATCATGATCAAGGCATAAACAGTTTTGCCAGTGTGCACATTTGATGAAAGCAGCTTGGTCACAGTTCTTACAAAAACATTCTTCCGTTAATCTTTCTTCGAAGCAGTACTCCAATGGTGTTTGAAATAGACCATGAAAGTTACTCTCCTAGCCGCATTGAAAAAATGCAAATTTGAAAATTGGTTCAAATGGCTCTGGGCACTATGGGACTTAACATCTGAGGTCATCAGTCCCTTAGAACTTAGAACTACTTAAGTCTAACTAACCTAAAGACATCACACACATCCATGCCCGAGGCAGGATTCGCACTTGCGACCGTAGAGGTCGTGCGGTTCCAGACTGAAGCGCCTAGAACCGCTAGGTCACATCGGCCGGCCTGCAAATTTGAGTAATATGGAGTATCGTGCTGTCGAGAACTAGAAATGCACAAACGATTGAAGGCGAAAGAAGTGGTCTCTACGTCATGCGTTAATATCATTGTCAGAAGGTAACAAAACTGTATCTGTGATAAATTTGACAAATTTCACATGGTAGAAGAAAACGTCGGCAGGCTGCACAATTCCTGTGCACTTTGTTGGAATCAACCTCTTCATCAGTTTAACCATTTTTGGAAGGTGACTATCAACCCCTGTCAAGTAGTGCATAAAATTTATGTTTCACCAACAGCTCCTTTTATTTTAAACCCAAATATCAACTGGTATCAGTTTGGACCTTCTTCACGGGTACTATCCGAAGATACAAATAATTATGTGTAGTATACAGGAAATGTTATCAGTTCTTCTTCAAAGAAGTGCAAAATATGCATGAATACTTATAGGGTTAAAATGGTTTAAGCCGGCACATTACATTTGTTATTACTTAGATAATTTGTAGAGTATGTCATGAATATCAGTATACAACACAAGGCTTTTAGAAGAAAATATTCCAATACTAAGTGTACACACAGCAGCACTGCAGAGAAGATCAGGACTATAAGTATTACATTGTACAAAATATTTAGGAGTTGGCCAAAGAGCTTTAGACCATTGACAAAACTTGTTGCATGCAGGTCAGGCAATCTCTTCATACTATAAAACAAAGCTATAAGGTTTATCATGAATGCAAGCCTAAGAGCCTTCAGAAACTATAGAGTCGTATAGTTAGTCATCTCTGTTGGTTGTCCAGGAGTCAAACAAAAAAAACGGCTTTAGATTTTTCTTGTATATCTAGCCACATTACTTGTTATAGGAAGACTTTTAAATCCCTCTTAGTCATATTACTAGGCGCGCAGTCCGGAACCGCGCGACTGCTACGGTCGCAGGTTCGAATCCTGCCTCGGGCATGGATGTGTGTGATGTCCTTAGGTTAGTTAGGTTTAAGTAGTTCTAAGTTCTAGGGGTCTGATGACCACAGATGTTAAATCCCATAGTGCTCAGAGTCATTTGAACCATTTTTTTTAGTCATATTAGCAGAATTAGTAACAAACACCATGGTATTCGGTAAATTGAGGACATACAAATAGGGTAGCAGCGTACCATCCACCACAGTCACAAGCAATGTGTGTGGTTGCCACTATGGATCCAATCGCGCCAACAACGTGCCTAGTTCCCTTAACTGTGCGAGTCCTTTCAGATCGCTACTCTTTATTAACTGTTGATCGGTCAGCATTAATTACTTCATCTGGTGACAGACGTTTTTCGTCGATGAGAGGCCTAATTTCTCTCACGAGCTGATAACCTTTTTGTTAAATACGGACATCTCCTTCAACAAACCGCTCGCTAACTTGTGGGCTATCTTGGGACACACAGTCTTACTCCTGCATTTAAATTTCTTCACCCACGAGTTGGAAGCTTTGAACTGCAATTAATTTTGACGATCAATTCTCTTCTTTAATTTCAGTGTCCAAAGTCTCGATGTGCGGTCATGTATTTTTGCGCTTTCCTGTCTCTTTGCTATAAAGTGCTCACGTAATTCGGCATGAAAATTATCCTAATAAATAAAAAAAATGAAGAAGATTATGTGAATATGCTCCTGTTTGCTTTACTTCTGGATTGTCTCTTTCTTAATGTATAATCCGTTTATGAATGTAAGCTGTTGCATACCAAAAAAATCCACTCATAGCAAAGAAATGTGTGCATAAGCTAATCTCGTGTTTACAGTTAAGAACTAAATCCATCTGCAAGAATGAGAAGAAAATCTGACTGCGAGAATATAAATGAAACATGTCCTGCGTAAGCCAACACTGTCTGTTACAAAAAAAAAGAAATTACTCTGAACTTTAGTGAGAATAATTACACTTGACACTGTTAGCTAACCCTATGAAATTGAGAAGTCGTATCCCCTGTATTTAACTTACCTGTGTCGCAATGGAAAACGCTGTGCAAATGCTCTCGTAGAAAAGGAAGAAAAAGCGTGTCTCATTTTCTGAGCTGCTGCCAGCTACAGAGACTCACGGTAGCGCAATGCGATCTCTTAAATACACGCAATGCAAACTTTGTTCTCATAAAAGAGAGAGTTCATCATGTAATGGTAGCTGGATAATGACGTAGGATAATCGGCGTTAATCTCTAGACAAGAATTCGTCTCAAAAAATTGTTTTTAAAACTATCACCTCAAAGAAATCTCTTGACACTATTCCATTTACAAAACTTCACCCCTGAAGTCTTAGCAAACAGTAACAAAATATTTCATTGTAAAGTACAATTGTGTAAGATCTACACAGGAGAAATGCAAAAATTTAAGATATCTTTATTCGCTATCTTGAAGTCCAACTTCTCCAATGCATAATGATAATATGCCTTTTATAATAATACTATCTTCCATCAGATCAATAAAATAATTCCCAAGGGCACCATTTCCTGCATCTTTCCTATACAAGAGCACTTGCACGACACGCAGCTACAATTTCCTATTTCCTTTCCTCGCAATTAGCATTCAACACCTGTGCGTCCTCAAAGTGCGAAGGTGACGAAATTTGTCTCCGGGCAGGGCAGCGTCCCGGACGAAGCATTTTGGGTGTAACTAAGCGTTACAAATATTACATGCGCTTCCTAAGACGTCTAAAAACAAGAAAATTACCAGTAAAGTTATACACACACCTTTCAACTATTTGTCATAGCCTGTAGACTTCTTGAATATGACGAATGATGTTGTTTTAGCCTATTTACAAAGATTTTTAACAGAGACTTGTTCTTTATTTTCCTTTTCTGTGCTAACATTGTTGTAGTTTCCAGGTGCGTGTCGTATCAGTCAGTATTCCAGGACGACGTAGGTAGGGAGGATCAACATTTCCATCCTTTTTTTTTTTTTTTGCCTTGGTTATTTTGTCCATATCTTGCACACATGAGCCAGATATGCTTCTGCAAATTTGATCGTTTTTTGGAGGTGATGGCTGATAACAATAACTGATGTTTCCCTGGAAATCAACTGGTGATGACATTGCTTCAACCCTCACTGCCATGGCACTATCATTTTCTTCATTGATGCTTCTTCATCCATTAAAAGTATAGTAACGTCTGGTATTACAGCATCCTTTTCTGTCAACCGTTGCTTCATTTCTTCATAAATAATATGCTCTTCTCTTGTAGGTACATCTTCTGCAATACCAAAGAACTCCACCAAGAGTTTCACAATTACTGCCCTGGACCCACCAAAAAAATATGTAATTGCTCTAAGAGCAAACACAAATCCATCTGTCGTATTGTAACCACTATGCTACTTTCAGAGCTATACGCAAAAGAAGAACTTTGGTAGAGAGGGAAGACCTATTAGCACACCACCTATTTCTGTCCCTCCTGTCAAGGCCATTACAGCATAGCACATAAACCTTAACAAAGAGTTTCTCTTTCTAGTCAGTAACAAATAAAACAGTTTTGTTCTATTCGCTGCGACAACTATCGCGACCTTCCCTTGGGAGACAGCGTGACGAAATAATGGGAAAGTTTTCTGCCGGTGGCAGAACTCAATAAGTGAGCGAGAGCACTGCATGCGTGCAGAATTCTTTGGCATCCCTTCCAATACGCACGCGGCCTAAGTTTCAAATGGCTCTGAGCACTATGGGACTTAACATCTGAGGTCATCAGTCCCATAGAACTTAAAACTACTTAACCCTAACTAACGTAAGGACATTACACACATCCATGCCGGAGGCAGGATTCGAACATGCGACCGTAGCAGTCGCGTGGTTCCATACTGAAGTGCCAGAACGGCTCGGCCACTGCGGCCGACGGAAAAGCGCACACGAGCTGCATCGGTCCATTCACGACTGGAAACACATCGCTCAGCCAAACTGGACTGAGAATGCATCTTTATTTTATCGTCTGTTACACAGTTATACAGTTTCCCGATCAAAGAAACACAACCTCTCCAAGCTATGTCTCAAGAAAGTTAATATAAATCTTTTTGAACAATTTAGAACACTGTGATGTGTGTAGTTTGGTTACTTTAATATATTCGTTTGCAAGGCATTTTACTTGATAACTGAGTCTTAAACTGTACTTTTGCTTTTATCCACCCGTATAGATTTCCCCTAAATTGAGAAATAGTCTTTACTGCATTCTTCACGAAAAATCAGCAATCTGTACCGATCAGTGGTGCCAACTCATTGAGTTCTCTTGTTGTAGCGTTGCTGTAGCGGTTTTCCATCTTTGATGAGAGGCTCAGCCTTTTATTAAACTGATTAATAGTATAACGTTCAGGAAAAGGAAACCCGACAATTCTTCCTTATGTGTGAATGCTCATCCTCCAGTCTCATGACTACAACACGTCAAATGCAGTTCACCCTTAAGAGGCTGGAGCATTGGGATCGTACCACTGGTTTTAAATTCTTCAAGAAAACAATTGTATGCCTGTATGCACAAAACAATTTACACAAACAGCAATGATAAAAAAATGGAAATTGGCAAAAAAAGGCAGCAATATTACAACTAATATAAGGCAATGCGCAGCAAACAAGAAAAATAAATCAGTAATAAAATTGGCTTATCCTAGTAATAAAAAGTGATATTCAGTAGCACTATGAATGGCAAACAGCCGCAGCAAGTGCTATAACTTATACCTAAACGTGACAAAGCTCAAGCAGAAAAAATATTACACTAAAGACAACAATGTAGATAAGGGAAATGTATATTCACATATTAATGTCTATATAATTAAAGTGGTGCACCACAACTTATTCTATGAAATAAATTACCAAGTACTTGAAAAGAAAATTATGTATGCAGTTCCTGTTACTAGTTCCTTCTTATTGTTCTTTCCTTTCCAAGTGCTCCTTTTTTTTGAAGAATGTGGATCATAATATTATTATTTAACAGATCTGTTGACAGAAAGTTTTCACATTAGCAAATGCATTTACTTTTATTTTATAAAACCAATGTTGTAACACAGCTGGAAAATAGATATCAACTGAAATAAGCAATTATGCAAAGTAAAGAATAAAAACATCATTCAATAGCTATGTGGCATTTCATAAGTCAGAAGAAGTTCTCTCAACTCTCGTAGAAAGACACTTGTTAATCAGATGTGCAGATGTAAGAATGTTTCCAAGTAATGAGCATGTCGTATTTGCAACGCTTTCAACAAAGAAATGTCAATAGCGGGGATAATGGCTTCCCTTTTTTTTATTTTTTACCTGTGCCTCTGAAAGGCACACACTAATGACTTGTTTCCTGGTGGCTGTCGCCCAGCTGGGTGCCCACGACGCATTACGCGCAGGTGGTCTCTTAACTTTCTTACCGAAATATTTACGACACCAGTTTCCGTTACAGTGGCAGTCTCATATAAAAAATTTCACAGGTCAAGAACTTGCGTTACAAATCTGTAGAAACAAAATCCTGTAAATATAACAGTGTCCAAAAAATTTTCGGCAGCATTGTGGTACATTCACGCATTTACAAACATATCATCTCTTAAAGTACGATTCTTGGTTTCCAACCACCTTTTTCACAAACCAGAGTCCCTAACCACTACTCATTATTCCTTACCTTATTACACATATACATATTCGTCCACACTTCTTCAATATTTCATCATAACAAATACGTAGCATAATCAAATTCCTCATATAGCATCAGCTTATTGATCATAAACATGCCACAACAGCATAATACACATCGTCATCGTAATAATAACATCATAATACCTCAGTCAAATTCTCAAAATCGTCGTAGCTTCCTCCAATAATTTCAAAACCTAAAAAAATTCTCTGCTCATGTCAAAAGTGTCACCTACCTCAAACGTACTTTAAAAATCATGACCCCATACCAAATATGTCATTCAAAGCTCTCATAGTATCACAATGGTTCCGAAAAAATGTGAACAGTTCACAAAGTACAGACAAAATACAATTTCGTAAGTGTGAAGTTATCCAACGGTGTAATTACGTAAACATCTGTCACTGATGAAGTAAAATAAATGTTTCTCTCTCTAAGTTAAATGATCAGATAGCTGTGTAATTAATGTGTTAGAGAAATATGGTACCGATGTGTAAAGTTGTATAAGCAAATACCATATTAGCTAGGGCTCCTTGTGCTTGCCATACACATGGTACACAAAGTAGGCGTGTACCCCCATAAGGATTAATGTAATTATACCCTCAGGTATTACAGATTACAGCAATGGAATGAAATGTATCACAAAAAACATTCTTTTTAATTCAACAATATTAATAAATAAATGGTTTAAGTACCAAATTAATCACTCAAATGCGTGCCCTGTGTTGCTAAATGTGCGTTTTGCTGTAAGATAATTCTGTGGAACTGTCGTAGTTATCATCCTCTGTAAGCAAAGTTCTGCTGAAGTCAATGTACTTACCTCATCATAAACGAAGGTGAAATGCTTTCCGTATAGATATCGTAGTTATTACGTACCTTACCGTGATCAAGAAAGTACTATAATGTAACGTATTGTTGTGCTACGATAAAGGCTGTCTCATTGTAGCTATACCACAAAAGTTACTACTAAAACATGTATTACTTTCCAGAATAATACAGAAAAACTGTGCAGATATAAAACAGATACACCGCAAAAGCAACAATGTAAATCATGTCACATATTAGTAGCGTCGTGATGTAATCGTGTAGCTATCAAAGAAACCAAATGCTAAGTCATCTTTAATCTCACAGAAAGAACTTTAAATCCAGAATTTATTTTCAAGTAAACCAAAATGTTGCATTAAAATCTCATTAGCAATACTGGTAAATGTTCTAAGTATGTGAGCCTTATAGTCGTTACGTAAACGTGCAACTAACAAGCAAGAATGTACACAGGCAATAACACAGTGATGTCTGTTCACTATAACAATGCACTCGTAAATACTGTCTAAATATGTTCCGTAGGTTCTAAACTGGATAGTAAACTTCAAACATTGTTGCATGTTAACAGTTTCTCAGTGTGACAAAGCATACTAGAAATGTGAAGTGAAATGTTTTATGGCAAAGACAAAGTTAAAAAGCAGATTATCTTTCAATAAACGGTTTTACATGTGAAATGTGGTGTAAACCTTTACTCTTCCTAGTACGCAGAGTTTCAACTTCAACGCAATTATCATGTGGTACATGTCGGATTCTGTAAGGTCCATTGTAAACTAGAGAGAATTTGTGACTCAAGTGTTTCTTCGTGACAATGGATGAGCCTTAATGAGAACTTTCTGACCAATATATAATTTCTTTGCATTTGCTTTACCATGTAATTTTTTTCTTTTGTCTGCAGCAGAATTTATATTTTTAATAGCCAAATCAATTATGTCTTTGTGTCGAAGTTTACGTGTATTCGGAAAAGGTACAAGCTCTCTGATTCTGTTTGGTGGTTCTTTATTCTTCAGTACAAGAACAGGTGGTAAAGCAGTGGAGTCATGAGGCATTTCATTCAGCACGTTTTGAAATAAGTGTAAGTATCTGTCCCAATGCTGATGCTTTCTGTGACAATAAAGTCTGCAAAGCTTATTGATTTCTTTCATAATCCGTTCAGACGGGTTACAATGTGGTGAGTACAATGAAATAAAAACAGATTTGATTTTATGGTTACGAAGCATGCGTGACCAAACAGCAGATCTGAATTGCGGTCCGTTATCTGAAATTACTTTACTAACGTGTCCAACTTCACGTAAGAAATTTCTAACAAAGGCGTTGGATACAGACCGTCCAGTGGCTTTACGTAACGGAGTGAAAGAAACAAATTTTGAAGTAAGTTCAACAGCGACTAGAACGTACGAAAATCCATTAGATGTTCTGACAAGCGGTCCCAAGAGATCAACAGCAGCAAATTCTTTTAATTTAGAAGGAATGATAGGAAACAATGGAGCACGATGAGAGACAGTAGATGGTTTCGCCTTTTGACAAAGTTTACAAATAGACAAGACTCTTCGAATTCTCTTTTCCATATTGTTAAAATAACAAGTCGTTCGAAGAATATGATAACATTTTCGTGGACAAAAATGTGCATAGCTGAAATGAATGTACCAAATGAGCTTATTAACAAAATCGTCTGGAATGCAAAGTACCCATAGCTTGTCATCAACAGTGCATCGTTTGAACAATATGTTGTTTCTAACCAGATAATAATGCCGAATCTGTGTGTGTGTCTTTTCATGCCATTTACTTTTGATGTCTTTCCAAATCGGATCTTTATCTTGTTCATGAGCAATGTCCTTTAAAGATGTGGTGATGAAGTTTTCAAAGGCGACTTTCTGAATGTAAAGAATACTGAAATTTCTCTCGAGGTTGCTTTCTGTGTTACTTTTCTCAAGCCCAGCCGGTGCGCGTGACAGTGCGTCCGCAACGATGTTCTCCTTGCCGGGAATGTAGACTATTGTGAAGTGGAATTCTTGCAGAAACAATGCCCAACGTTTTAACCTGTCATGATTTAATTTTGAAGCCATAAGAAATTGTAATGCACGATGGTCACTGTATACTTTAACGTGCTTACCATAAAGAAAGAAACGGAATTTGTTAAATGCCCAAACGATAGCTAAAGCTTCTAATTCAGTAACGGAACAATTTTTTTCAGATTTTGTTAGCACTCGGCTAGCAAAAGCATTGGTTTTCTGAACAGTAATGTCATTTTCTGTGGCTTCTTGAAATAAATGGGCACCAAGACCGACTTTAGAAGAATCCGTGCTAAGGCAAAAATCTTGTGAGAGATCTGGATGAGCTAGTATTGGCGCGTTAAGTAACGATTCTTTCAAAGAATTGAATTCCAACTGTGCTTGGTCGTCCCAGTTCCAAATAGTATTTTTTCCAGTGAGAGAACAAAGTTTTGGTGTAACTAGAATTTGCATATTCAGAAAACGACGGTAAAAATTTACGAGACCTAGAAAACTGCGGACTTGTTTTTTTGTGGATGGAACTGGAATGGCTCTGATTGCTTCTAACTTTTCAGGATCCGGCTGGATGCCTTCAGAAGAAATAATATGTCCCAAAAACTTCACTTTTGTCCTACCGAATTCAGACTTTTCCAAGTTAACTGTAATTCCAGATTCTGCAAAAATATGTAACACGCTGTTGAGGATGCGATTATGTTGTTCCCATGAGGCTTCTGCTATCAGAATATCGTCCACATATAAGGTGATGTGACGTTTTAAGAGCTCAGGTAATATGGAATTTAGCCCGCGAATGAATGCTGCCGAGGAAATGTTCAAACCAAAAGGAAGTTTCCGAAACTGATAACAAACGCCGAAACAAAGGAAAGCTGTGTATTTTCTACATTCTGGATGAAGTTCGATCTGATAAAAGCTGGATCTGAGATCAATGGAAGACAACACTTTTACACCATTAAAATTTTGAAGAAGTTCTTCCAACGTTTTCGGCCTGTCTGTTTCAGGAATAATGATAGTATTGATTTGTCTCGAATCTAAGACAAACCTGATCGATCCATTTTTCTTCTCAACAACATGTAATGGATTGTTGTATGAGCTTACTGCAGGCTCAATAATGCCCTCGTCAAGCATAGATTGTATTTCTGTTCTAACACGGTCCCTATAATGTGCTGGAATTACGTATGGTCTAACACAAAATTTTGTATGCTCACGAACACGAAATTGGTATTGAAATCCCTTGATTGTTCCTGTTTTGTGATTAAAAACTGTGGACTGTGCTTGTAAAATCTGAAAAAGGTCCTGCCTATCAGTGTCATTACAATTCTCAATTGTTTGAATTTTATTCTGAATTAACTCATTAGTTTCAAATGTGCCGTCGATATCATCCCTGTCAGTACTTGCAGAGCGACTGTTAGTGTCTAGTTCCGTAGAAAATTCCGAACTGTTGTCTAACAGAAGGTAAAGCCGATTAATTTCCTCGTCATGGTTTGAGAGCCAATCTTCAAATTTCAAAGCTATTGACTTACCTTCTTTCTCTAAACTTATTTCAGCATCGTGAAAGTTTAAGATTGCTTTGTTTTCATTCAAAAAGTCTACTCCCAGTATAATTTCCGTCGACAATAATGGAACAATAAGAAAATTCATAGAGAAGCTGTGGCTTTGACAAAAGAATTCTAAGTTGGTTTGTTGGCGTACATCTACACTTTTTCCAATGACTGCACCTTGTAATTTAATCTTGCGTAACGGAAGTGTGGGGCAATCTTTCGATTTGCTGCATTTACTAAAAGCTGTTTCACTAATTACTGAAATGGGACTGCCTGAGTCAAGTACTGCCGTAAATTTTACGTCATTTACTGTAATGTGAATCACAGGATATGCAATGTTGTTATGTTTTACGTCCTGTTCCTGGAGTAAGATGTCCCTAATGTCTTCCATTTTTACGTAATTACTAGCTACGGCAGCTGCGTCGTCAGTTTCATGCGTACGTTTTGTGGCTGCCAGCGGTGTGAGTCATTGCCTATTGTGTCTTTGTTGGTGCGAGTCGTTAATGGGATTTGGAGACCTAACTTCTACAAACTCACCTTGTCGAGAGGGCCCTGCTCTGTTTGAATCCCGCCAGTTCTGATGCAATTCAGGTCTGTCGTTACGATCATATCGTCTGTCGTCATGTCGGTAATTTCTGTAATTAATTTCTTCTCGGTCACGTGATGGAGAATTTCTCCCTGAATCGTAACTGCGCGCTGGACCGTTGCGTCTGAAGTTATTCCGTCTCCCTTGATAAAAACTCTTTTGGTTTCCATATTGTCTGTTTCTCTGATTGTCTCTGTTATAGTCATTACTACGGAAATGCGATCTTTCTCTGTAACTATTATCACTCCGCCAGTGGTTGTCATATGGGTGGTGTCTGTTTTGGTCACGATTTGCGTTATAAGAATAGACTTGTCGTGTCCAGTTATTGTTTCTGTCGTCACGGAATTGTGACGGATGTGAACTGTAGTGATTGTTTTCCTGTTTTCGCATCCCGCGACTGTCTGTGTCAATTTCTAATTCTTGTAAGAGTCCCTGAAAAGCTTCAATGTCGTCTTTGCAACGTCCTGCAAAAATAATATTCCTTAAATGTTCCGGCAATTTCATTAAGCAAACGCGAATGAGTTCTGAAGGGCTGTATGGGTTTGAAAGATACTGATTCTTATGCAACATGTCTTCAAAATATTTGACAAGACTGGAAAATTCAGATTGTTCAAAATATTTGATCATCATGATGCTATGTTTTACTCGGTCTTGCGTGACTTGAGACCAATATGCTGAGAGGAAGGCATGATAAAATTCTCCTTCACTGTGAAAATCGTGAATGACCGATCGCATTCTTACAGCTGGTTCATTCTCCAAGTAGCCACACATAAATTCTAATCTGAGCTCTAATGACCAGTTGGGAGGAAAACAATGAGAGAATTGATGGAGCCGCGCATGTGGATGAATGTCGTTGCCAGAATTCTTAAATGTTTTGAAGTTACGTGCAGTAATGAACAGCTTATAGTCAAAATCATCGTGTCGGCGGGTAGCATATCGTTCATTGTTACGTCGTGTCGGCAGTTCCATCTCAAAATTCGGAGCACTTTGCCAATTTCTTTCACAATTTCCGAAATGCCCTGTGTTATTATTTTGTGGCTTTTCCGTATTTCTAAGTCCCTCTTCCCGTGTTGGAGTGCGACTCTCCTCTGAAATACGTAATTCTTGTATTACCTGTGTCAGCTGATCTTGCACTTCCCGGATTTCTCTTTAGTATTGTGTATTAATTTGATTCTGATTTTGTTTGAATTTCCTAATTTGTTCGCACTCTTCTGTATCATTCAGATCATCATCTACCTTTGTAGATAAGTTAGTGAACTGATCTGAAAGTTCGGCTACTTTCTCCGATAGTGAACACATTTCCTCAGTGTGTTTTTCTGAACCAAGTTTCAGAGTGTCCATTTGTGTTGAAATCGAATCTACTGTGTCCTTTAATTTCGCTTGAGTTTTTGCAAGTTGCGTAACCGAATCGGTAGATGCAACTGAGTCAATTTTAGCTTGCAAGGTCTCATGATTTTCACGAACAACAGTTTGCAATTCTTTTATGGCTGCTTCGTGATTCTGTAATGCGTTTTCATGCCGCAAAAAAATAGGTTGAAAATGCTCACAAATTTGTGTTTTTACGTCATTACAGATTTTTTGACATTTCGATTCACTGTTATGTAACTCAGTAGTTAAATCTTCACGTGTTTGTTCAAGTGTGGTGTCTAATTTTCGAAGATTTTGTTCCATTGTGTCTAACTTTTGAAGCTTTTGCTGTGTTTGTCTCTGATTTTGTTCCATTGTGTCTAACTTTTGAATATTTTGTCCCATTTTTTCTGATTTTGTTCAAGCGTTGTGTCTAACTTTTGTAGCCTTTGTCCCATTTGTTGCATTAACTGTAATAACAGTGCACTGGTGTCTGAAACATGTTCCTCAGTGCTTTTCGGCAGTGCATTTGAACCGGCAATATTCGCATTTTGAAAAGCAGAAAATGTGTCTTGATTTATTTGAGAAAACGGTGAGGACGCAAAATCTGAATCTACAGTATTTGCAAGATTGTGTCCTGTCATTTCGTAATCCTGAGGCGAGCTGTTGTCGACCGATGGATCGATAATGCTACCCTGTTCACTAATTGTTTCACTGCCTACACCATTATTTGCAGCCCGCTCCATTTCCCTATGCGCTATTACCAAATTACTACTTTGAACGTTAGTGAATTCATTACATGGTGACGCTAACACACTGCTTTCGTCCTCACTGTCATTTCTCAGTTTACTTTGGAGCCTAGTGTTACGTTTTTCACACGCCATTATTGTCACAATTTTTCACACGACAACACAGAAAAATACAATTTGAAGAACAAAAATAAGAGAACACATTAACATAACACTGAAAATAATATCTAGTTAATTGCAAGCGCAGCAGCGAAATACTTCGTGCAAAACTACATGCATGCCACAACTATTTTACTGTACAACAATGAAAGACTGCAACTACAAAGGAAATTCTCTCTATGATTACGCGCTACCAATAAAAAAATCTACATTAATGACACAAACTACAAGCAAAAAAATCAGAAGATTCCAGTAAGGTATCCTCGGCTAAGGGTCGACATATGAAACGTCCCCTTAGAAAAAATTTTACAAGACTGTGCTTAAACTGAAACACAATAGTTTTAGCGCAACGCAATCTGACTTCCAAAAATCCCTACGAAAGAATGGCCCTGACTAACATTAACCTATATGTTTCACAAATCACTTACCTCACAAAAATCTTCGTTACTCAAGCTACTGCAATACAGGGAGCGCCACTACTGCCAGCTAAATAAAAGATTCAAACTACTGAAGGCACTAACTACTGATAGGTATAGTTAGCAAATGAAAGATTTTAATACAGAACAGACAATGTATTCACCTTAATAGTCATAATATATATGATAGTTCATGACATCCAGTCTTACAAATTACAAAACTCCGTCATCTCTCTCCCCACGTCCACCACTGCTGGCGGCTCACCTCCAACTGCGCAACGCTACGCGTTGTTAGCATCCAGCTGCCGCTGCTCAACTCTACAATGGCGAGTATTACAACAATGCCAACCAGCCACAGACTGCACACGGCACAGCCAGTGATTTTGAAACAGAGCGCTACGTGGCGGCGGCGTTACCAATAAGAAAACCTAAACAGCCTACTTACACACTGAACACATCTTTCTGATAGCCCCACAGCCAGAAGTCACACGGACTAAGATCAAATGTTCGGGACGGCCAGGCTGTAGGGAAAAGGCGGCTGATAATTTTAGCATTCCCGAAATTGCGCTTGGCAGCTGCTTAACTGGATTTGCAATGTGCGGAGGTGCATCATCTTGCATAAAAATGATCCCATCCACACATCCACGCTTTTGGAGGGCTGAACAGCGTGGCTGCGCAAAAGACACTCATAGCGCTTACCAGTGACGGTACAGGTAACAGGACCGGAAGCACCTATCTCTTCGAAAAAATACGGCCCTATGGTAAATGATACCGTAAACCTGCACCACACACTGAATTTTTCGGGATGAAGTGGTAATGGTTGATTTCAGTGTGGATGTTTCGTTGCTCATAGTCGACAATTCTGTGTATTGACATATCCTGTCAGATGGAAGTAGGCTTCGTCTGCCCACAAAATCTTTCATGGCCAATTATTGTCCCATGCGAGCAAGAAATTCTAAAGCAAAGAACTCTCTTGGTGGCAGGTCAACAGGAAGCAACTCGTGCACATGGGTAATTCTGAAATGGATAGCAAAAAGAATGTTTCATAGGATTTTACGGACCGTGCTTACGGTTGTGTCTAACGTTGAGGCAGTTCTCCATGAGCTACATGTTTTCACACCACCACTCGTCTCCTCCTGCATTGCTGTGGCCACTGCTTCCACTGACGTCGAATTAATTTGTTTCCTCCCTCTACCAGGTTGCACACCAAAAGAGCCCGTCTTTTAGAATTTTAGAATTACACTCCTAGAAATTGAAATAAGAACACCGTGAATTCATTGTCCCAGGAAGGGGAAACTTTATTGACACATTCCTGGGGTCATATAAATCACATGATCACACTGACAGAACCACAGGCACATAGACACAGGCAACAGAGCATGCACAATGTCGGCACTAGTACTGTGTATATCCACCTTTCGCAGCAATGCAGGCTGCTATTCTCCCATGGAGACGATCGTAGAGATGCTGAATGTAGTCCTGTGGAACGGCTTGCCATGCAATTTCCACCTGGCGCCTCAGCTGGACTAGCGTTCGTGCTGGACGTGCAGTCCGTGTGAGACGACGCTTCATCCAGTCCAAAACATGCTCAATGGGGGACAGATCCGGAGATCTTGCTGGCCAGGGTAGTTGACTTACACCTTCTAGAGCACGTTGGGTGGCACGGGATACATTCGGCCGTGCATTGCCCTGTTGGAACAGAAAGTTCCCTTGCCGGTCTAGGAATGGTAGAACAATGAGTTCGATGACGGTTTGGATGTACCGTGCACTATTCAGTGTCCCCTCGACGATCACCAGAGGTGTACGGCCAGTGTAGGAGATCGCTCCCCACACCATGATGCCGGGTGTTGGCCCTGTGTGCCTCGGTCGTATGCAGTCCTGATTGTGGCGCTCACCTGCACGGCGCCAAACACGCATACGACCATCATTGGCACCAAGGCAGAAGCGACTCTCATCGCTGAAGACGACACGTCTCCATTCGTCCCTCCATTCACGCCTGTCGTGACACCACTGGAGGCGGGCTGCACGATGTTGGGGCGTGAGCGGAAGACGGCCTAACGGTGTGCGGTACCGTAGCCCAGCTTCATGGAGAAGGTTGCGAATGGTCGTCACCGATACCCCAGGAGCAACAGTGTCCCTAATTTGCTGGGAAGTGGCTGTGCGGCCCCCTACGGCACTGCGTAGGATCCTACGGTCTTGGCGTGCATCCGTGCGTCGCTGCGGTCCAGTCCCAGGTCGACGGGCACGTGCACCTTCCGCCGACCACTGGCCACAACATCGATGTACTGTGGAGACCTCACACCCCACGTGTTGAGTAATTCGGCGGTACGTCCACCCGGCGTCCCGCATGCCCACTATATGCCCTCGCTCAAAGTCCGTCAACTGCACATACGGTTCACGTCCACGCTGTCGCGGCATGCTACCAGTGTTAAAGACTGCGATGGAGCTCCGTATGCCACGGCAAACTGGCTGACACTGACGGCGGCGATGCTCAAATGCTGCGCAGCTAGCGCCATTCGACGGCCAACACCGCGGTTCCTGGTGTGTCCGCTGTGCCGTGCGTGTGATCATTGCTTGTACAGCCCTCTCGCAGTGTCCGGAGCAAGTTTGGTGGGTCTGACACACTGGTGTCAATGTGTTCTTTTTTCCATTTCCAGGAGTGTATTTTCTCCAGACCCACAGCAGTCATCGGACCTACCCCTTTTTTCAAACTCTTCAGTGTCCGGAACTTCTGCAGAGCGACGTGTGCACAGTCATCATTCTTGTAATACAGCTTTACAAGCAGAGCGCGACCCTGCATTCAGACATTAATGGCGAACGCCGCAGACGAGAAAGGAGGAAAAGCCGTGTATTCGGCGAGTTAATACCAACTCCAATTATATGTATTCTGTCACATACAGCGCCACCTATTGATCAATTTTCACACTTTTTTTTCTTCTGTCATACATTTTCCCTTTCTCTGATAAAATCCCGTTGCTATTTGATGTCATTCTGACCAGTGGTGTTACCTCTATAGCGTTTTGAAAGTTTTAACTTTAATTATAATCACCCTGTGTATACTCAGTTTTTCCTGTTAACCCCTGTACATTCCATGTTGGACAAATAAGAATCCTTGTGTTTTACCAGAGTTTTGTTTGGAACGTCATTCTGTCGGAGTATCCGGTGCACTTGGTGGTTTTTAACGATGGATCGAAGCACGGGGTTAATATTAGGTGTTTTGTTATCTTCTCACATTTTGTCATTAAATGCCGCCTACTGAGCCACTTCTCAGCTTAGGTATCCAGAGCTGTGGGTGGACAAGACGGCACTGGAGCACATGAAACTTATTTGCGGATAGACGTTTTTTATCCTGCACTACCTCTTTTAGTGGTTTACATGCCAATCAGCCAATTTTGCCGGCAGATAGTATGGTTGGGATGGTCCAACTTACTAATATCTCCTGCTCAGGAATAATAAAGAGATGGTCTTCAGCTGGGTCCCTAAATACACGTGAATCGAGGGGAATAAGGAAGCTGACAGAGCAGCAAAAGCAACCTGCCTGGAAAATACAACTTCAAATTCACGTCCTCCTACAGACTGTTGTATCGTGGGTATTGTTAGTAGGCTGTTTAGGTTTTCTTATTGGTAACGCCGCTTAGCGCTCGGTATGAAAAATCACTGGCTGTGCTGTGCACAGTGTGTGTTTAGTTTGCATTGTTGTCTGCCATTGTAGTGTTGAGCAGAGGTAGCTGGATGCTAACAGCGAGTAGCGTTGCTAAGTTGGAGGTGAGCCGTCAGCAGTGGTGGACGTGGGGTGAGAGATGGCGGAGTTTTGAAATTTGTAAGAATTGGTGTCACGAACTGATTTATATATTATGACTATTAAGGTAAATACATTGTTTGTTCTCTATTAAAATCTTTCATTTGCTAACTGTGTCTCAGTAGTTAGTGACTTCCGTAGTTTGAATCATTTAGTTAGCTGGCGGTAGTGTCGCTCGCTGTATTGCAGTAGTTCGAGTAACGAAGATTTTTGTGAGGTAAGTGATTTGTGTAAAATGTTAGTCAGGGCCATTCTTTTGTAGGGATTATTGAAAGTCAGATTGCGTTGCGCTAAAAACTATTGTGTGACAGTTTTAGCAGTCGTGTATAATTTTTCTAAGGGACCGTTTCATATGTCGACCCTTAGCCGAGGATACCTCACTGGAATCTTTTGATTTTTTTTCTTGTAGTTTGTGTAGTTAGTGTAGCCTTTGTGTATTGCTAGCGCGTAATCATAGAGAGAATTTCCTTTGTAGTTGCAGTCTTTCATTGTTGTACAGTAAAACAGTTGTGGCATGCATGTAGATTTGTACCAAGTATTTCGCAGCCGCGCTTGCAATTAACTAGATATTATTTTCAGTGCTACATTAATGTGTTCTCTTATTTTGCTTTTTAAATTGTGGTTTTCTGTGTTGTTGTGTGAAATATTGTGACAATAATGGCGTGTGACAAACGTAACACTAGGCTCCAAAGTAAACTGAGAAATAATAGTGACGACGAGCGTAGCTTACCAGCACCACTGTGTAATGAATTAACAGACATTCTAAGTAGTAATTTGGTAACTATGCATAGGGAAATGGAGTGGGCGTCAAATAATGGTGTAGACAATGAAACAGGTAGTGAACAGGGAAGCATTATCGATCGATCGGTCGGCAACAGCTCGCCTCAGGAATCGGGAATGACAGGACACAACCTTGCAAATACTGTACATTCAGGTTTTGCGTCCTCACTGTTTTCTCAAATAAGTCAAGACACATTTTCTGGCTATCAAAATGTAAATGTTGCCGGTGAAAATGCACTGCCAAAAAGCATAGAAAAACAGATTCCAGACACTAATACATTATTATTGCAATTAATGCAACAAATGGAACAAAATCAGCAACAAATGGGACAAAAGCTTCAAAAGTTAGACACAATGGAACAAAATCTTCAAAAGTTAGACACAACGCTTGAACAAAATCAGAAACAAATGGGTCAGAATCTTCAAAAGTTAGACACAATGGAACAAAAGCTTCAAAAGTTAGACACCACACTTGAACAAACACATGAAGATTTAACTAATGAGTTACATAACATCGAATCGAAATGTCAAAATGTCTGTAATGACGTAAAAACACAAATTTGTGAGCATTTCCAACCTATTTTTTCGCAGCATGAAAATGCATTACAGAATCACGAAGCAGCCATAAAAGAACTGCAAACTATTGTTCATGAAAATTATGAGACCTTGCAAGCTAAAACTGACTCAGTTGCATCTACCGATTCGGTTACGCAACTTGCAAAAACTCAAGCGAACTTAAAGGACACAGTAGATACTCTGAAAATTGGTTCAGAAAGACACACTGAGGAAATAATTTCACTGTCGGATAAAGTAGCCGAACTTTCAGATCAGTTCACTAACTTATCTACGAAGGTAGATGATGATCTGAGTGACACAAAACCTGTAGCCTTCACTGACACTGAAGAGTATGAACAAATTAGGAAATTCAAACAGAATCAAAATCAAATCAACACACAGTACAAAAGAGAAATGCGGGATGTACAAGATCAGTTGGCTCAAGTAATACAAGAATTACATATTTCAGAGGACACTCGCGCCCCAGTATGGGAAGAGGGACACAGCAGTACAGAACAACCACAAAATAATAACACAGGGCATTTCGGAAATCATGAAAGTAATTGGCAAGGTGCACCGAATTTTGAGATGGAACCGCCGATAAGACGTAACAATGACCGATATGCTACCCGCCGACACGATGATTTTGACTATAAGCTGTTCATTACTGCACGTAAATTCAAAACATTTAAGAATTCTGGCAACGACATTCATCCACATGCGTGGCTCCATCAATTCTCTCATTGTTTTCCTCCCAACTGGTCATTAGAACACAGATTAGAATTTATGTGTGGCTACTTAGAGAATGAACCAGCTGTAAGAATGCGATCGGTCATTCACGATTGCCACAGTGAAGGAGAATTTTACCGTGCCTTCCTCTCAGCATATTGGTCCCAAGCCACACAAGACCGAGTAAAACATAGCATCATAATGATGAAACATTTCGAACAAACTGAATTTTCCAGTCTTGTCAAATATTTTGAAGACATGTTACATAAGACTCAGTAACTTTCAAACCCATACAGCCCCTCAGAACTCATCCGCATTTGCTTAATCAAATTACCTGAACATTTACGACAGATTATTTTAGCAGGACGATGCAAAGACGACATTGAAGCTTTTCAGGGACTGTTACAAGAACTGGAAATTGACACTGACAATCGCGGAACGCGAAAACAGGAACACAACAATTACAGGTCACACCTGTCACAATTCCGCGATGACAGAAATAATACACGACAAGGCTATTCGTACAACGTAAATCGTGACCAAAACGGAGACCACCCGTATGACAACCGTTGGCAGAGTAGTAATTATTACAGGGAAAGATCACCTCTCCGCGGTAATGACTATCACAGAGACAATCATAGAAACAGACAATATGGAAACCAAAATAATTATTATCAAGGGAGACGGAATAACTTAAGACGCAACGGTCCAGCGCGCAGTTACGATTCAGGGAGAAATTCTCCACCACATGACCGACAAACAAGAAATTACAGGAACTACCGACATGACGACAGACGATATAATCATAATGACAGACCGAAAATCCATCAGAACTGGCGAGCTTCAAACAGGGTAGGGCCCTCTCGGCAAGGTGAATTTGTAGAAGTTAGGCCTCCTAATCCCAATAACGACGCGCGCCAACAAAGAAACAGACAATGACTCGCACCGCAGGCAGCCGCGTGCGCCGGCTGGCTCAGAGAAAAATAACATAAGCTAACCTTGAGCAAAATTGCAGTGTTCCTTACCGACGTAATCACATGATAATTGCTTTTCAGTTGACAGTCTGCGTGCTAGGAAGAGTAAAGGTTTACACCACATTTCACATGTAAAACCGTTTATTGAAAGATAATCTGCTTTTTAACTTTATCTTTGCCATAAAACATTTCACTTCACATTTCTAGTATGCTTTGTCAGACTTAGAATCTGTTAACATGCAACAATGTTTTGAAGTTAACTATACAGTCTAGAACCTAGGGAACATTTTCAAACAGAAATAACGAATGCATTGTTATAGTGAACAGACGACACAGTATTGTTATTTGTACATTCTTGCTTGTTAGTTGCACGATTACGTAACGACTATAAGGCTTACATACTTAGAACATTTACCAGCACTGCTAATGAGATTTTAATGCAACATTTTGGTTCAGTTGAAAAGACATTCTTTATTTGAAGTACTTTCTGTGAGATTAAAGATGACTTGGCGTTTGCTTTCTTTGATAGCTACACGATTATAATCACGACGCTATTAATGTGTGACACAATTTACATTGTGCTTTTGCGGTGTATCTGTTTTATATCTGCACAGTTTTTCTGAATTATTCTGGAAAGTAAAACATGTTTTAGTGGTAACTTTTGTGGTATAGCTACAATTAGACAGCCTTTTCCATTGCACAGCAATACGTTACTGCACAGTACTTACTTCATCACGGCAATAAGCGTAATAACTAAGATATTTATACGCAAAGCAATTCACTTTTGTTTATCATGAGGTAAGTACATTGACTTCTGCAGAACTTAGCTTTCGGAGGACAATAACTACGACACTTCCACAGAGATTGTCTTACAGCAAGACGCACATTTAGCGCTACAGGACACGCATTAAACGCCGGCCGCGGTGGCGGTGCGGTTCTAGGCGCTCCAGTACGGTGCCGCACTGCTGCTACGGTCGCAGGTTCGAATCCTGCCTCGGGTATGGGTGTGTGTGTTGTCCTTAGGCTAGTTAGGTTTAAGTAGTTCTAAGTTCTAGGGGACTAATGACCACAGCAGTTGAGTCCCATAGTGCTCAGAGCCATTTGAACCATTTTGAACGCATTAAACTATTTATTTTTCAACATATTTGAATTACAAAGAAAGTTTTCCGTGATACATTTCATTCCATTGCTGTAATCTGTAACACCTGAGGATATAATTACATTTATCCTCAGGTGGGTACACGCTTACTTTGTGTCCCATGTGTTTGGCAAGCACAAGGAGCCCTAGCTAATATGGTATTTGCTTATACAACTTTACACATCGGTACCATATTTCTCTAACACAGAATTCACAGCTATCTGATCATTTAACTGAGAGAGACAAATATTTATTTTACTACTTCAGTGACAGATGTTTACGTAATTACACGGTTGAATAACTTCACACTTACGAAATTGTATTTTGTCTGTACTTTGTGAACTGTTCATACTTTTTCAGAACCATTGTGATACTATGAGAGCTTTGAATGGTGTATTTGGTATGGGATCACGATTTTTAAAGTACGTTTGAGGCAGATGACACTTTTGACATGAGCAGAGAATTTTATTTTAGGTTTTGAAATTATTGGAGGAAGCTACGGAGATTTTGAGAATTTGACTGAGGTGTTATGATATTATTACGACGACGATGTGAATTATGCTGTTGCGGTATGTTTATGATTAATAAGCTGATGCTATATGAGTTATTTGATTATGCTACGTATCTTTGTGATGAAATATTGAAGAAGTGTCGTCGAATAATGTAAGGAATAATGAGTAGTGGTTAGGGAATCTGGTTTGTGAAAAAGGTGGTTAGAAACCAAGAATCGTACTTTAAGAGATGAAATGTATGTAAATGCGTGAACGTATTAAAATGGCAACGAAAAATTTTTGGACACAGTTATAGGATTTTGTTTCTACAAATGTGGAACACAAATTCTTGACCTGTGAATTTTTTTATATGAGACTGCCACTGTAGCGGAAACTGGTGTAAATATTTCGATAAGACAGTTAAGTGACCACCTGCACGTAATGCGTCGTGGGCACCCTGCTGCGCGACAACCACCTGACAAAAAGAAAGCCATTAGTGTGTGCCTTTCAGAGGCACAGGTGAAAAAAAAAGGAGGCCATTATCCTCGCTATTGACATGCCTTTGTAGAAAGCACCGCAAATACGACACGCTCATTACTGAGGAAGATACTTACATCTGACACCTGATTATAACAAACGTCTTTCTACGAGAGTTGAGAGAATTCTACTAACTTATGAAATGTCACATGACTATTGAAAGATATTTTTATGCTTTGTCCATAGTTGCTATATTTCATTTGATATCTGTTTTCCAGCTGTGTTGCAGCATTGGTTTTATAAAATTAAATGCATTTGCTAATGTGAACACTTTCTGTCGACAGATCTATTAAATAATTATTTTATGATCCACATTCTTCGAAATAGGAGCTCTTGGAATGGAAAAAGAACAATAAGAAGGGACTAGTAACAGGAACTGCATATACATAATTTTCTTTTCAAGTACTTGGTAATTTATTTCATAGAATAAGTTGTGGTCCACCACTTTAATTACATAGACATTAAGATGTGAATATACATTTCCCTTATCAGCTCTGTTGTCATGTTTAAATATAAGTTATTACATTTATTGCTGCTTGCTTTGCTTACCTGCACCTTTTTCTCATTGCTGTTTGTATTAATTTGTTTTGTGCTGCTGCTTTGCCTCGTCCCTTGGATTAGCATCTGAGCTCAGTAGATTTAAGTTAGCTTAAGAGGGGGCAGACTATATGAGAAACGAACTATGATGAATTGGAAGAAAAGCATTGAGAAGCTATAAGGAAATCGTTTGGCCAAAAAAGTTGTGTACAGAGGAGAAAAACTATTTTTGAAAGAGGATGTGAACAGAATACAGAAAGCAGGTTTAGATAGGACTTTTTGGGAATAATGATGAACTAAGGGAGATCTCTATGCAAAATACTGCAGTAAAACAAACCCTGTCCTTTCCTTTCATATTATCCCTCTATGTGTTTATGTACCCTTGTGTATGTGTCTTTTTCCTGTCTTTATGTGTTTAGCTAATAAGATTTATGTTGTAGAATTTTTCAAATACTATGTCATTTTCTTTGTAAATATGTTCAGACATTATTTATAGTGTTTTGTTTTAATGCTCATGTGTGAAGTTGATGTTTCAAAAGTTATTCTGATCTTTGATGTATGTACTCATGTCACAATTCCTCTAACACTGATGTATATGTTATTTCGATTCTTTTGTAAAGCCTGTATTACTGCAAATGTTATCTGTACTATTATGTTCTTTAATGATATTTTTTTGTACCTTTGTTATTGTATTCTCATGTTATAAAATTGTAATTGACACCAGTTCATCAAATTAAGTAATTTGTAAATTAAATTTCATTGCACACGTTTCTGTTGGTCATAGTATATGGACAATATGTGAGAAGTAGGGACTGATAGTGTTTGCACATGTGTTAATAACTCAGTAAGGGACTGGATAACAGCATTGCTGGTTCTAAGGACATTTCAGAAACAATTTTTGTGAGTGCACAAGTGGTGCTTATGGACTTGCTATATTATCCGCAAGACTCTTCAATAGTGATTGTGTGCCTGCACAGTCAAACAGATGGCTGCTGGCCATCTCTACAAGGACTACAGTGGGTGTACACCTTTGATGACCCACCAATACCATTATTTCTACAAGGACTGCAGTGGGTCTGCACCTCTGGTGGCCCACCAATAGTAATCTCTACCAGGACTACAGTGGGTCTACTCTGTGATGACCTACCTACCGATAGTCTTCAACGTCGACTGACTCTGCTGTGGGTTTGCTCTGTTGTGGCCCATTACCTATCTGCATGTCAAGAGTCAGCACTGTCTTTCATTGGAAGGACAACACTACTTCTTCAAGACTGCATGGAAATCCACTACTTCCGTGTGCATTTTCTTTTATTGCTCAGTCTTTGAGAAAAACACTACTATTTTACTGTGATGAATGATCAGGACTGTCTATATGGACTGTGAGAAAATTTTAGCTTTTGACCAACATTGTATCAATAAGTGTGTGCATTTGATATCTTTGTTATAGTAATTATGAAAAATTTTATCAAATCATTATTGGCCACTGCCCAAAACAATTTGTAAAAATTTTTTGTGGCGAGCATGGGGGCTATGTAAGTAGGCTGTTTAGGTTTTCTTATTGGTAACGCCGCTTAGCGCTTGGTATGAAAAATCACTGGCTGTGCTGTGCGCAGTGTGTGTTTAGTTTGCATTGCTGTCTGCCATTGTAGTGTTGAGCAGAGGTAGCTGGATGCTAACAGCGCGTAGCGTTGCTCAGTTGGAGGTGAGCCGCCAGCAGTGGTGGACGTGGGGGGAGAGATGGCGGAGTTTTGAAATTTGTAAGAATTGGTGTCACGAACTGATTTATATATTATGACTATTAAGGTAAATACATTGTTTGTTCTCTATTAAAATCTTTCATTTGCTAACAGTGCCTCAGTAGTTAGTGACTTCCGTAGTTTGAATCATTTAGTTAGCTGGCGGTAGTGTCGCTCGCTGTATTGCAGTAGTTCGAGTAACGAAGATTTTTGTGAGGTAAGTGATTTGTGTGACGTATAGGTTAATGTTAGTCAGGGCCATTCTTTTGTAGGGATTATTGAAAGTCAGACTGCGTTGCGCTAAAAACTATTGTGTGTCAGTTTTAGCAGTCGTGTATAATTTTTCTAAGGGGACGTTTCAGTATCAAAGCGAGCGTTGTCTGAGTGGGAAATTCAGTGGGTGGTTAAGTGGGTGTATTGGACGAAATGTACAGAGAATACTTAATCCTCGTATTTACTGAACTATGATTGATCTCCAGTGTGTTGAGAAACCTCAGTGGTTACACCTGCTGCCAGAATCCTCTTATCGTTTTTTCGATGCAGTCGGTCAATTCGACTGTTCACCCAAGGTGCACTTCGTTTCAAATACCACGATGAAACGAAATGGTTCTTACTCGCCTTCGTATGGGCCATTTTTCAATGACGCGTGATTATCTCTTTCGACAAGAAAAGCCACTGGAAGGCAATGTTTGCGGCGTCACATTCACTGTGCATCATGTTTTAAAGTCGTGTGTTTTGTATTCTGATAGTAAGCAAGCATGTGGTCTGCCCATGGACTTATCCTCCACTTTAGGCGACGAAGAAATAATGGCACGACAACTGGTGACGTTATGACTCCTGTCCAGCTTAATCGGACACAGGTTTATTGTGTTTTTTTAGTGGCTGGGTCGTCGCTTTAGTTCCACGATCAACCAGTTATCATGCTCACTTCCAATGTTTTATTAATTCTTTTAACATATAACAGTGGTATGACTAGAACTTGTAAGCGATATTGCCTGTTTCTGTGGCTATCATTATGCGACTTTTGCTTTTTGTTCTCCCAAGCGTATTCCCCATTCACCAGAGCTGTCTCTTGAAAGGCAGCTGATGACCAACCTGTTTAGTGCCCAACGATTTTCAGTCCATCCGTCCACCTGTCTTAGTCAATTATGGATGTGCACTATCATCTGGGGAAATTGCCTGATGCATTTGAAAGTATTGTGGCTTCGAAGCGTGGCATTTTGGAAGCGACGTCTCCAGACTGGAGATTTTTGTGAAGTCACTTCAGTTCCTTTTGCCGTGATTGTTCCTACGTAGATCACTTCAGTCGTGTGATAGAAGCTTTTGCATAGTTATTTTGCAATCATTCCGCGTGCAGAACTTGTGGTGAATTGAAACGTGATATCGTGCTCAGTTAAGTAGCACCAAGAAGGCTCACAGGGCGCTCGTTTTCCGTAATGTGGAAGCTGATTACAGATTGAGTCGTATTTATTGACACCGATGTATTATGTACTCAATCTCATCATTCTCTCCTGCACTGTAATTTACTACTGTATTTGACGAAATGTACAGAGAATACTTAATCCTTGCCTTTACCGAACTTCGATTGATCTCAAGTGTGTTGAGAAACATCAGTGGTTACACCTGCTGCCAGGATCCTCTTTTCGTTTTTTCTATTGTTAATCAGTGTATGAATAAGCAAAACTTTAATCGTACACAGCTTTCCACTCTGAATATTAGGTATTGTGCATTACTAACTTACAGGTAGTGAGGTTAAGTTTGAAGACCGTGTGAAGGACGCAGATTGCTGTGTCAGACTTTGCACTGTGCGGACTAAAGGTACATTCATATAATATGGCATCTTGTGTAGTACATAGTAATGATGCCTTCATCTTTTTCCAATAGTGAATCCAGACTAGTTTTGAGCTGCTTTATGATCTGTTGGTTTTTGAAGCATTACAGCGATAAATCTTTTTGAATCCGAGTTTCGTAACTAGAGCAAGGAGGAACCATCCTCATTGCATTAATTGTGGTAGGATTTTATGAGTGATTCCTTATCTTTTTATGTTCAATTACATAAGCTACGTACATTGAAGTGACAATTTGCATTCATCCATGGACTTCATATTCCCAGACAACAAGAGAGTTTTTATGGATGACAACCAGCCACGTCACAGATGACGACTGTTTGCAGTTGCATTCTAGAACAGCTAGAGTGAGTGATTTTGTCACCCTGATCACCCCACAAAAACCCAATGAACATTTATGGCACGTAATCGATAGATCAGTTCACGAAATTCTGCATCAGCAACACTTTAGCCACTGTGCACGGCTGTGTAGGTAATATGGTTCAACATTTCTGCAGGGGACTTGCTGAGTTCATATCACGTCGAACAAAAGTAGGTCCGACACGATATTAGGACGTTATCCCAAGACGTTTGTCACCACAGTGTACATTGCTCTTTTCCATTGCGTAGATTGATGTGCCTGTACTGTGAAAAATTTATTTATTTACTTGTGGTTAGATCGAGTTCATAATTTCTAGGTCATGAACATTCATAAATTAGGGCACAACTTCACAGATTAGAGCTTCTTCTAACCACTCATTGGCCGACCGCTGTGGCCGAGCGGTTCAAGGCGCTTCAGTCCGGAACCGCGCTGCTGCTACGGTCGCAGGTTCGAATCCTGCCTCGGGCATGGATGTGTGTGATATCGTTAGGTTTAAGTAATTATAAGTCTCGGGGACTGATGACCTCAGATGTTAAGTCCCATAGTTCTAAGAGCCGTTTGAACCATCTAATCACTCATTACAATAGATGAGTACTTAACACTGTCACATGGTTTACATTTTATTTAATTATCGTGTAGTCTATCTACTGATGATAGTAGATCGACACTTAACACTGTCACACAGGTTATACCTGTTGATTTATATTTTTACTGCTTTTTACGTCAAACATCTCACCTACCAACTAAGAGAAGTCACATATTTTTTGAGCTCCAAATTATACTTGTGGATTTGCAATTAACATAAAGATCTCAGTAACTTTTCTGCTTCTGAATAGACAATTATAAGAACATTTGCACTAACAATAAAAAAGAGTGTTGAATGTTGAAATGTATGTGAATTCCTAAGGGACCAAACTGCTGAAGTCATCAGTCCTTGTACACTACATTAACTAACTTAAACTAACTTATGCTAAGGACAACACACACACACGCCCGAGGGAGGACTCAAACCTCCGGCGGGAGGGACCGCGCAATCCGTGACATTGCGTCTTAAACCACGCGGCCACTCCGGCAAACAAAGTGTTGAGACCAACGTAAAGATTCAAAAGTACGGATGTCTGATTTCATAACTTTAATCTTCTACTCAAAATGTTACTCAATGGTGTACACGACCGCGAGGGAAAATGATAGCTAATAGAAGAGACCTATTACATAACTTTCATATATATTACTGCGTTTCCTCGGCAACTGTGCCTAATGATTTGTGTCTAATGATGCAAGATGTCGATGAGTCAGTCCGATCCTTAACGCGATCGTAACTCCTGATAAGCTCAGCTTACCGGGAATAAGACATTCATGTTGTGGTTTGGACTCTCTAGTCAGTATTGGAACACTGCTTGTGAGCTGTTAAGCTCATGTGGAGGAAAACCCTATCTCCTCTCGTGGGCAGTGTGAGATCCATCCATCGTTCAAAATCTCGATGGCCACGTCTTTAACTATCAGCAACAGATGTCACCAAAGATATTTTTAAATTCTAATTCTGTGAAGCATAATAGCCTAACGTACAATATGCCAGGTAATAACTAACCAAAAGGCTTGGAACCGGAACAGGTTTTATGCGATGACTCGATAATTCTACATCTACATCAACATTTATTCTCCGCAAGCCACTCAACGATTTGTGGTGGAGGGCACTTTACGCACCACTGTCATTACCTCCCTTTCCTGTTCCAGTCGCGTATGGTTCGCGGGCAGAACGACTGCCAGAATGCCTCCGTGGGCGCTCGAATCTCTCTGATTTTACATTCGTGATCTCCTCGGGGGGGGGGGGGGGGGTAAAAGTACGGAGGAATCAATATATCCGATACCTTATACAGAAACGCACACTCTCGAAACCTGGACAGCAAGCTACACCGCGATGCAGAGCGCCTCACTTGCAAAGTCTGCCACTTGAGTTTTCTAAACATCTCCGTAACGCTATCACGCTTACCAAATAACCCTGTGACGAAACGCGCCGCTTTTTTTTATATCTATCTCCTCTGTCAACCCAACCCGGTACGGATCCCACACTGATGAGCAATACTCAAGTACAGGTCGAACGAGTGTTTTGTGTGTCACCTCCTTTGTTGGTGGACTATATTTTCTAAGTACTCTCCCAATGAATCTCAACCTGGCACCCATCTTACCAACAATTAATTTTATATGATCATTCCACTTCAGATCGTTCCGTACGCATACTCCCAGATATTTTACAGAAATAACTGCTACCAGTGTTTGTTCCGCTATCATATAATCATACAATAAAGGATCCTTCTTTCTATGTATTCGCTATACATTACGTTTGTCTATGTTAAGAGTCAGATGTCATTCCCTGCACCAAGTGCCTATCCGCTGCAGATCTTCCTTCATTTCGCTGCAATTTTCTTATGCTGTAACTTCTCGGTATACTGCAGCATCATCCGCGAAAAGCCGAATGGAATTTCCGACACTATCTATTAGGTCATTTATATATACAGGGTGAGTCACATAACATTACCGCTGGATGTATTTCGTAAACCACATCAAATACTGACGAATCGATTCCACAGACCGAACGTGAGGAGAGGAGCTATTGTAATTGGTTAATACAAATCATAAAAAAATGCACGGAAGTATGTTTTTTAACACAAACCAAACTTTTTTAAATGGAACCCCGTTAGTTTTGTTAGCACATCTGAACATATAAACAAATACGTATTCATTGCCGTTTGTTGCATTGTAAAATGTTAATTACATCCGGAGATATTGTAACCTCAGTTGACGCTTGAGTACCACTCCTCCGCTATTCGATCGTGTGTATCGGAGAGCACCGAATTACGTAGGGATCCAAAGTGAACGGTGATGGACCTTAGGTACAGAAGAGAGTGGAACAGCACATTACGTCCACATGCTAACACGTCTTTAATGGTCTTTTTCACTGACGCACATGTACATTACCATGAGGCGTGAGGTACACGTACACACGTGGTTTCCGTTTTCAATTACGGAGTGGAATAGAGTGTGTCCCGACATGTCAGGCCAATAGATGTTCAATGTGGTGGCCATCATTTGCTGCACACAATTGCTTAATAAATGTCGTACTCGCCGCAGTACATGCGGTGTAATGTCGCCGCAGGCTGCCACAATACGTTGTTTCATATCCTCTGGGGTTGTAGGCACATCACAGTACACATTCTCCTTTAACGTGCAGAGGTGTAAGATCAGGAGAACGGGCTGGCCAATTTATGCGTCCTCCGCGTCCTATGAAACGCCCGTCGAACATCCTGTCAAGGGTCAGCAGGTGCACCATCATGCTGATACCACATACGTCGACGCGTTTCCAGTGGGACATTTTCGAGCAACGTTGGCAGATCATTCTGTAGAAACGCGATGTATGTTGCAGCTGTTTGGGCCCCTGCAATGAAGTGAGGACCAATGAGGTGGTCGCCAATGATTCCGCACCATACATTTACAGTCCACGGTCGCTGCCGCTCTACCTGTCTGAGCCAGGGAGGATTGTCCACGGACCAGTAATGCATGTTCCGTAGATTCACTGCCCCGTGGTTTGTGAAACCCGCTTCATCGGCAAACAGGTAGAACTGCAACGCACTCTCTGTTAATGCCCATTGACAGAACTGCACTCGATGATGAAAGTCATCACCATGTAATTGCTGATGTAGCGACACATGAAACTGGTGAAAGCGGTGACGATGCAGTATGCGCATGACACTACTTTGACTCAGTCCACCGGCTCTCGCAATGTCCCGTGTACTCATGTGTGGGTTCATGGCAACAGCAACTAACACACCAACTGCACCCGCTTCTGTGACGGGCCTGTTACGGACCCGTTTGTGTGCTACGACCATACCTGTTGCATAAAGTTGTCGGTAGATGTTTTGCAATGTGCGGCACGTTCGATGCTCTCTGTCGGGGTACCGTTCTGCATACACGCTGCAGGCTTCAGCTGCATTTCGTCGACACTCGCCATAGATGAGTATCATCTCCGCCTTTTCGGGGTTCGAATACACCATGCTCACAGTTCCTACAACACTACACTATCATAGACGTATGGTAACACGGTGTACTACAGTTGGTCTGCAAGCGGAGACGAATGCAGAATAACAATAGCAGCAAGCGCTATATGCGGACACTGCGACAGCTAGACCAAACCACAACAGTGCACTACAGCCACACTCGTAAACACGGTCGTCATCGTAAACATGTCCCTGCAGATGCTGCTCGCCGACCGTGGCCCGTATTTGTTACAACACGCAACTGAACGTTGGAGGTTTCAAGCTTCAACTTTAGGTTACAATATCTCAGGATGTAATTAACATTTTACAATGCAACAAACGGCATGGATTATGTATTTGTTTATATGTTCAGATGTGCTAACAAAACTAACGGGGTTCCATTTAAAAAAACGTAGGTTTGTGCTAAAGAACATACTTCCGTGCATTTTTGTATGGTTTGTATTAAACAATTACACTAGCCCCTCTCCTCACGTTCGGTCTGTGGAATCGGTTCGTCAGTATTTGATGTGGTTTACGAAATATATCCAGCGGTAACGTTAGGTGACTCACTCTGTATTGTGAAAAGCAATGGTCCCATAACACTCCCCTGTAGCACGCCAGAGATTACTTTAACGTCTTTAGACTTCTCCATTGAGAACAATAAGCTGTGTTCTGTTTGCTAAAAACTCTTCGATCTAGCCACATAGCTGGTCTAATATTCCGTAGGCTCTTACTTTGTTTATCAGGCGACAGTGCGGAACTGTATCGTACGCCTTGTGATATTCTTCCTGTTATTTCGTTTTCAATATTTTCCACATTCGTTTTGTACACTCTAGTCAGTTATCCCAGACGTGCGAGGCGCATAAAGTGGTTGGAGCCAGTCGAAGAAGTCAGGTGGCCGAACATCGCGTCTGCTGCCAGATTCGGGCGGCCGATTCTAAGCGAGTCGATATCGAGTCGATTCGCTGGGGGAACCTCATCAACTCGCCCGCCGCCGGTCCCGCGGGCCAGATATGGAGAGCGGGTGGAAAAGGAAAGGGGAAGGGGAAGGCGGTTGGAGGAGGGGGCGGGCGGGTTAACGCTGATTCACGCGAGTCTCACGCAGTCAAATCCGCCGCCGCCGCCGCTGCCGCCTGTCGAACGCAACGCAGTGCGGGCGCCAGCAATCTGCCCGCGGCCTTGCGGGTACCGGGGCTACCGCGGTCGCGCCCCCAGCCTGTGGGAAATGGGAGGACAGGGCGAGCGGCGGGGGACGGGAGAAGTGGATATTGCCGCTAGACTGCAGCAGAACCCCACTCTGCGACACAACTTGCCACGAGCGACAGGTGTCGGCGGCAGCTGTGCCGCCAAACGTTGGCGCTGGACGCCGCCGCAAAGGTCAATACCCGATCTCGTGGCTTCCAGACTCTGTACCAAAGTTTTTGCTTGTTTAACTAACGGACGACCTTCTAGGAAGAGCAACGAACAAAAGATTAGTAAGCATCGTATACACTGAGGTGACGAATACCTCGCAATATCATATCGGACTTCCTTTTACCACGCGTAGCGCAGCAACTGGACGTGTCATGGACTCAACATGTCATTTGAAGTCTGTTGCAAAATTACTGAGCCAAGCTTCCTCTATAGCTACCATAATTGCGAAAGTGTTGCTGGTGCCGGATTTTGTGCACGAACTGACCTCTTGATTGTGTCCCATAAATTTTCGATGGGATTCATGTTGTGCGATCTGGATACCCAGACCAATCGCTCGAATTGTCCGGAATGTTCTTCAAACCAATAGCGAACAATTGTGGCACAGTGACATGGCGCATTGTCGTCCATAAAAATTCCATCGCTGTTTGGGAATATAACGTCCATGAGTGGATATAAATGGTCTGAAGTACTCGAACATCCAGACCACACAGTCAATTCCATTTAAAAAGAGCCCACAGCATTATGGAGCCACCACCAGTTTGCACAGTGCCTTGTTGACAACTTTGGTGCACAGTTTTGCGGCGCCTCCTTCACACTCTTACCTTACGATCAGCTTTATCAACTGAAATCGGGACTCATATAACCAGGCCACAGTTTTCCAGTCTTCTAAAATCCAACTGATATGGTCATGAACTTAGGAGAGGCGCTGCTGGTGATGTACATTCATGTTCATAAATTAAGGATAATTGCGGAATGTGGCGTTACACAACTTGGCACTACACAAAACTGGCACTAATAGCATAGGCACATAGGGAATACACACGGCTTAGATCTGTAAGTCCAAGGTATTGGTGCTAAGCTGAGATAACCGTCCCGAAACAAGTGCTACAAAACGCCACTGTTTCCTGCGCATGTACCCCGACATCAATAAGGGATATGATCACCATGAACACGTACACAGGCCACACAACAGGCTCATACTCTGGATGAGGTGGTCGAGCAGTTGCTGGAGTATAGCCTCCCATTCTTGCACCACTGCCTGTCGGATCTCCTGAAGTGTCTTAGGAGTTTGTCGACCAAGAGCATCCCAGACGTGCTCGATGGGGTTTAGGTCTGGAGAACAGGCAGACCACTCCATTCGCCTGATATATTCTGTTTCAAGGTACTCCCCCACGATGGCAGCTCAGAGGAGCCCTGAGTTATCAGGTGGGACCCACTGCACCCCTGAAAAGGCGGACATACTGATGCAAATTAACGTCCCGACACACCTGACCTGTTACAGTTCCTCTGTCAAAGACATGCAGGGGTGTACGTGCACCAATCATAATCCAACCCGACACCTTCAAACCACAACCTCCATACAGGTCCCTTTCAAGAACAGTAAGGGAATGGTATCTGTTTCCTGGTTCACGCCAGATGAAAACCCGGTGAGAATCACTGTTAAGGCTATAGGTGGACTCGCGGTGAACATAACCTGGGACCACTGTTCCAATGACCATGTACTGTGTTCTTGACACCAGGCTTTACAAGCTCTCCTGTGAGCAGGGGCAGTAGAATGCACCTTGCAGGTATCTGGGTGAATAAATCATGTCTGTTCAGTCGTCTGTAGACTGTGTGTCTGGAGACAACTGTTCCAGTGGCTGCGGCAAGGTCCCGAGCAAGGCCATCTGCAGTACTCCGTGGCCGTCTGCTGGCAATGATGGTGAGATATCGGTCTTCTTGTGGTGTTGTACACTGTGGACGTCCCGTACTGTAGCGCCTGGACACGTTTCCTGTCTACTGGAATCGTTGCCATAATCTTTAGATCACACTTTGTGACACACGGAGGGCCCGTGATCCGACCTGCTGTTTTTGACCAGCCTCCAGTCGCCCTAGTATTCTACCCCTCATAAAGACAGCAATGTGTGTTCTTTGAGCCATTTTCAACACACAGTCACCATTAGCATATCTGAAAACGTCCGCACGCTTACTCACTGCACCGTACTCTGACATGCACCAACACACCTCTGCGTATGTGGACTGGTGCCAGCACCACTGTGCGACGACCGCAGGTCAAATGCACCGCATGGCCATACCCCGAGGTGATTTAAGCCAGCAAACCGCCCACCAGAGAGTTGTTTCACCATGTATCAGCATTATCCTTAATTTTTTGAGCAAGAGTGTACATTTACCAAAGGCACTCGCGTCGGTCGTCTACCGCCGCAGCCCATTAATCTCAAATTCCGCTGCAATGTCCTAACGGCTTCATTCGTCGTAAGTTCCACATTTATTTATGCGGTTATTTCACGAAATGTTGCTTGTCTGTCAGCAATGACAGCTCTACGTAAACGCCACTGCTCTCGGTCAAAGGCCGCTGAACATTGCGTTGTCCATGGTGAGAGGTAATGAATGAAATTAGTTTTTTCGGCACATTTTAAGGGGTTCACCACCCTCCTGGAGCAGCTGCAGGTCAGAGCAGTCTCGGCAGTAGTTGCAGTTGATCGCAGCTACAGGGCAGTTGTGGTCTGTCGCTCGTACAGCGCAGCTCATAGCCATGTATTGTAAGGTAAATTTTATTATCTATATTGGCCTGCGCTTAGTTAAGTCACTTGTCTGAGATGTTTATATGAATTTATTTCAATCTTTTTGTGATTCGTCAGCAGATGTAAACTGAGGGCCATTGTCCATAACTATCGTTTCTGAGAGCCCTTCAGTCGCGGAAATACGGGAAGGATGGTCTGTCTGGTGAAAGTGTTGGACATTTGGGAACAGAAAAAAAACACTACACGCATCAATGAGAACTAGCCAAGAGCAGAACTGAAAAAAATCGGGGTTAACTACAAGGAGAGACGGGTAACGGGTAATATACAACATGCACAATATGTACAAGAGCCAAAAGAGAGGAATAAGAGTGTATGACCAAGATCGAAGAGCTCGGATCAAAAAGGCTGTAAGACATGGATGTCGTCTTTTCCCTCTACACTTCAATCTCTACACCGAAGAATCAATTATGGAAACAGAAGAAAGGTTCAGGAATGTAACTGAAATTCAGGTCCAAAGGCTATCAATGATACGATTCACTGATGACACTGCTATCTTGATTGATAGTAAAGAAGAATTACATGAGATGCTGAATAGAATGAACAATCCAGTAATTACAGAATATGGACTGAGAGTAAATCGAAGGAACACGAAACAGGAAAGTAATGAGAAGTAGCAGAAATGAGAACATCAGGTCGATGGTCACAAAATTGATGAACTTATGGAATTCTGTTACCTAGGCAGCAAAACAAACTATGACGGACAGAGCGAGGAGGACATCAAAAGCAGACTAGCACTGCTAAGAGAAGCCAACTAGGGTGGAACATAGGCCTTAATTTGAGGCAGAAATTTCTGAGAATGTACGTCTGGAGCACAGCTCTGTGTGGGTATTGAAACATGGCTTGTGGGAAAACCGGAACAGAAGAGAATCGATGCATTTAAGATGTGCTGCTACAGGCAAATGATAAAAATTCGGTGGACTGATAAGGTAAGGAATGAAGGAGGTTCTGTGCAGAATCGGAGAGGAAAGGAATGTGTGCAAAACACAGACAAGGAGAAGGGACAGGATGATAGGACATGTGTCAAGACATCAGGGAGCGACTTCCATGGTACTAGAGGGAGCTGTAGAGGGCAAAAACTTTAGAGGATTACAGATATTGGAATACATCCAGCAAATAATTGAGGACATACTCTGTAGGTTGCAAACGCTGCTCTCAGATGAAGAGGTTGGCGCAGGAGAGGAATTCCTGGCAGTCCGCATCTAACCAGTCTGATGACCACCTCCTCCCCCCCTTTAAAAAAAATTTAAAAAAAACTGGGATCAAACGCGCACGGGAAGAAGTGACGCCTAAGAGTGGAATATTGGCTCGGGTAGGTCAGGCAAACCTCGGCCATGCAGGTGATGGAAACATCTCATTCATCAGAAGAACCACACTCCAGGGTCCAATGTATAAGAAGAACTAAGCACGTAGTGACCACTTGCGCATCAATCAAATGTTCAAATGGCTCTGGGCACTATGGGACTTAACATCTGTGGTCATCAGTCCCCTAGAACTTAGAACTACTTAAAACTAACTAATGTAAGGACATCACACACATCCATGCCCGAGACAGGATTCGAACCTGCGCGGTTCCAGAGGGAAGCGTCTAGAACCGCTCGGCCAAACTGGCCGGCTGTGCAGCAATCGCCGAAATAGTGTAACTGAGGCGGAATAAGAGGAATCAGCCCTCATTCGCCGAGGCAGATGGAAAACCGCCTAAAAACCAGCCACAGACTGGCCGGTTCACCGGACCTCGACACAAATCCGCCGGGCGGATTCGTGCCGGGGACCAGGCGCTCCTTCCCGCTCGGAAAGCCATGCGTTAGACCGCACGACCAACCGGGCGGGCCAAGTTAGTCATACTTGTAAAAAAATGTCGTTGGGTAATGTCTACGTAAGTTTATAATTTTTCACTTTATAGTCTTACGATGTTGTAGCTGTGCGAACGACGAAGAATGTAGCTGACGACAATGCTAAGCTGCCACTGGTGCTGCTGCTGAATAAGAACCCGAGTCGTCTCCAGAGCCACGGATAATTATGGGACAGGCAATAGCTAGACTTACAGCTTCCTCCGCCTGTCCACTGCAATCTTGCTCTCAGTACTCTCAGTGTAACAAATTGGGCGCTCCTACACTGGCGCGATCATAGCTGCACCCTGCGTCTGTGAGAGCGCCCTACAAACGCTTCCGCACTCTTTCATGGCTCTAGCTGCTCTGCTTCGACAGCGCCTGGCACTACGGACTACTGTGGAAACTCCACACCTGTCGACAACCAAAAGTGTACGTCAAGGTAATCGCCTCCTACCTCGAGAATCGAACGTTCGTGGTACGACTTGACAGCGCTATCTCTCGCGCACGAAACATCAATGCTGGAGTACCCCAAGGATCGGTCCTTGGATCGATTCTTTACATAATGTACACCTCGGACATGCCTACAGTGCCCAGAGCGGACAAGGCAATCTACGCCGACGATACTATGCTGTATTCTAGCACATCTTCACATGGAAGGGACCCATGCCACAACGCCAGCTCCGCCTCTATGGAACACAACTTCCTTGGCTGTCATCTGTACGATACCTGGGAGTTATTATGGAGAAAAAACTCACCTGGTACCAGCGTATCACAGACCTTCGCAAGAAGACTCACCAGCGTCTAGGAGCCTTATACCCCATACTCAATGAGCGGTCCGAATTATGGCCTCCTTATCTACCGCATGTATCTTCGCCCTCTGTTTGGTTACGCTTGTGAAGTCTGGGGCGTTGCTGCCAAGACACATATTCAGCGATCGCCATCGCTACAAAATGAAGTACTAGGCAAGGGTCTATCACGTACACTGCCAGTTCCCGCATCACTACCTGCATGAAGCCGCCGAAGAGTTGGAAGATCTACAAAGACACAAGAAGATCGCACGACACTTGTATGAGAAGACACAGAGGTCCACCAATCACCTCATCTGGGACCTAGGAGCATCACCACGACCTCGAAAACGACCTAGACGACCCGTTGCAATGCTCGATAGATAAAGTACTGCAACCTTAAGAAACTAATGCACTGAAGCACGAAGAAACCAAAACAAATTAAGTTCCTAACCCCACCCACGAGCTGCCCTATAAAACACACAAAAATAAAAATAAACAAATTTCCCCCCAAACCTTAAGATGAAGGCAGTGCCTAAAGGCAAATACTTTGAACAATAGCTGTCATCAGCCTTCAGAAGTGGAAGTAGCTGCTCTGCTTCCTCTCTGTTCGCAACGCGACAGAGATTCTTCGTACCCAAAGATAAGCAACGGCACAGCTACTACCATTTCGTCGTTGCTATCGATACATTTAAATAAAGTTCCCTTGGCTATTACACATCAATTTACAGTAATTTCATTATAATTACAATCAGTTATATACAGTCAGAAATAAATACACTATTACGTCGATTGCATAAACAGTAGTTTCTCTAATGAATCTTACAAGTTCAGAACCAGAAGTACAATACAAGTTATCAACGGATATTAAATGACCAAAATTTTTGATGGTGCTGACGGTATTTGCCTGCATTTTCGGTGTTACATGTGCCCCACATTCCATGCGTTTTTTTTTCCTGAAGCGGAACAAAATAAGAGAATGTCAGAAGAAATACAAACGGAAATGCAAATGCATTCAGCTTTGTCTACATGAATTTTGTTAATCACTCATTAAGCTTCTCATTAATTATCATAATTGAATGATTTACTGCAGAAACCAGTCAAGCGCCAAAACCAGAATAAATGAGTTAATGGCGCCATATTTGTCTTTGAGGGTAATTGCACATTTCAGTGCAAAAAGCAGTCAAATATCTCCAACTGTTGTTGTCTGGCACGACATTTAATTTCGCTTTTACATCAGAAACCAGTCAAACGACTCCGTTTGTCTGGTTTCTGCAGTAAACTGTGGTACTCGCGTTCTGATTCAACAATAGTAAGATATTCAAATGTTTTCATTGTCGTCACTGATCAGTTAGCTTGTGCTTTTCGAATAAGTCTGTACTGTTTTCCAGTGTTGATAGGTTTGTGATAACAGTAAGCTTATATCAAAGTGAGATGTGTGCAAGTTCAAAGGGACGACCCTCAACACAAAAGGAAACAATGAGTAGTAAACGATGACTCGTACAAACGTAATCGAATTCGTAATGCAAGGGTAAAAGGAGAAGGTTATGTTCCTTACTCTTGCAAAGAAGTACCTAAGGAAGAGAAGGCGAGCAGTATCATTTGTATGTGCAATGCAAATTGTTATTCAAATATTAACCAGGATGCCATTAATGAAATGTGGAAATATTTTCATTCTCTTGAAAATGAAAACTGTCAAGATACCTATATTCAGACTCTGATTGAAGTTAATGAAATTAAGCGTAGATGGGGAGGACAAGGTCCACACAAAACGTCAGTTAGTGGTAGGCATACTGAAGGCAGTTTTAAAGGAAATCATTCTTGCAGATATAATGCAAAGATTGGCAGTGTACTAAAATATGTTTGCGAGAATGTGTTTATGGAAATCCATTGCATATCACGTAACAGATTAGGAAGAATTTGCCAATTAACACTTAAAAATACTACCCCTAAAGACATGACGGGCCAGAGAAGGAGTGGCAATGCTCATCCTGGCCACATTTGTGTCCTTATTCACGATCATACTGAAACATTTGAAGTTAAAGAGACCCATTATGGTGGGCAACATAAAATGTCACAAAACTTCATGAGATGTTCATTACCGACAATCCTGACTTGAAAGATACTGACAAATACCATTTTAACTACAACACTTGTTAATGAAAAATTTGAGTACTCGTTCGGTCTACCACAGGTTGATGTATGCAGTCAATGTGAAAGCCTAAACGCAAAATTCAAGAATAAATCCTTGAATGATAATGCTAAACGTACGGTAACTGCAGAGCTCGTTGTACACAAGAGGAGGGCCAAAAAGTTGTATATTAGTATGAAAGAAACGTCTCAAAATGACAAGGAAGAAACCACCGCTTTGTGTTATAATTAAATACAAAACTTGCCGCTATCGAATATTGCTGTCGAGGAAAATTTTTACAAGCGGCAGCTATGGGGTAACGTTTTTAGTATCAATGATTTGAAAAGCAACCAGTCCAAAATCTACCTTTATCATGAGGGTAAAGATGACAAGTCTCCAGATGAGGTGTGCAGTTTTTTTATTGAATTGCATAGAGACTGAAATATTCAGCAGAGTGAAGAGATTGACTCTTTTTAGTGATGGTCAATCAGGACAGAGCAAGAACCACACAGAGTTTTAATGAACCTCTGTGGCAAAAGACTATTTGACAGTATTACCCACAACTTCCCTCTTAGTTATCACTCGTTTTCACCATGTGACAGAGACTTTGGGGCTATAAAGCGTATCGTGAAAAAAGTGGAACGAATTTGTACGCCATATCAATATATGGAGCTTATACTAAAAGCCAGTAAAACAAATCGTTTTACTGTACACAAAGTTTCCTTCCAAGATATCAGAAGTTTCAAAACATGATGGTCCCTTACACTCAAAAAGCTTACAAACACAGACGAAACTTTTAGTAGTGATGTTGCTAAAGACCAAAAGGAGACTTTCAAAATATCCACACACAAACAATTTTGTTACAACATTAATACAAGTTTTCGTTTGAGGCCGTTGCTGCAGCGTATATGCAAAGTAGCATGACTCCGATGTGGTTATAAAAGCACCGACATGTAGACAAGGTATTAGTAAGGCATTCTCGGTAAATGCGGAAATGTGGACTTTGGCGACGTTGGTAACAAATGCGTTCAATCAGGATCAACATGCTGTTATTTTGTTCTTGGTTGCCGAAGGACAAACACCGGTAAATACTCACCGGAGATATAAGACTATGTATTGGGCAACATGTCTGTAGAAAACGTAGAAAACGACCGTTGTGTTATGGTGCGCAAAGTTCCGTGCTGTCAGCAATTCGACACAATACGCCCGTCGATTTGGAAACCCCGCCTCAGCCATCACGAACAACAAGTGGATCGTTGATAATGGGATTAGGACGGACCGGTGCATAACTATTCGTCCGCTACCAAAAGATCTCGATATCAGCTTCGATACCGCGCAACACATTATCTGACAGGACTTAGGCTACCGAAAGGCCTGCTACCATACCCGGGCGTTGAATGCCGAACAAAAAGGGAACCGGATGGCTGTTTCCCTGAAACACCTGACACGTCTCAATACTGAAGGCAAGAGTTTCCTTCACAGGATTGTCACAGGCGACGGAAGCTGGTGCCGCCACTGGGAACCGGAATCAAAAATGTCGCTGGTGAATTGATATGATGCTATGGTCCATCGTCCCCTTGTAGCAAGAAGTTCAAGAACCAGCCATCTGCTAGAAAGGTAATGCTCAATCTCGTTTTTTATTATTTGGGGACCACTGTTTATTGATTTCAAGGAACATGGTGTTTCGATCGCCGGGGAACGGTACCGCCCAACGCTGGAGAAATTACGGCAAGTAATTAAAGCGAAACGTCCGAGAAAACTGCGACAAGGGGTGTTGCTGCTTGGTGATAACGCACGTCCTTATAACGCAAATATCGTAACGCAGAGGTTACACCAACTCAAGTGGGAGTCACTCGAGCACCCGCCCTTTAGTCCTGATCTCTCCCCATGCTATTATCACGCCTTCGTCCCTAAGAAAATGAGCTAGAGGACGGACGATTCTTGTCGCTCAAGGATGTGCAACAGATACTCCACACAACACGGCACAGGGTGCGTCGATGGGATGATTACCTCAGTGCTCACGGCGTTTTTGCCTGACTGGAATACCAATTCTGAACTTTACGGGCTTCAAACGGGTTTCAGAAGATGCTGCGCGCAAGCTAGAAGAAATATGCAAAAATGACAGATATCAGTAGACAGAGTTTCTCTCCAAGATTCGCTTTGTAACACGCGCGGTGACGTAGTTGCAGTATGGGTCAGGCATCTCAGAACATGCAGATGGGTCAGCCGTTCCGTATCATCGCATCGAATTAGTTCACACCTATAGAGAGGCAAGTGAAAGAATAGACTTCCAATGCAGTTCCTGTTAATGACTCCACTGAGGTATTTACGTTTGCCTTGTCACAAACGGTGCCCATTTTGAGCGCCTGTAACGTTCAAAACTTGGAGAAATGCTCTTCCACAGATATGTGTCTATTTTCTGCGTGTTTTGTAGTTTTCTGAAACCCTGGCGGTGCTAATGAATAACCCTGTCATAGAGACGACATAACACACTTCTCTTTCCACAGAAACCTGAGAAGGCGGTCCTGCAGGGCACCAGGGCCGACGTGGACAAGGAGAAACATGCAAGCTGAAACCGCAGCCAATGAGGCCTTCGAATCCTGGGTTAGGTTAGGTTAGTGCCTTTTAACGTCCCGTCGACAACGCCATCATTAGAGACGGAGCGCAAGCTCGGGTTAGGGAAAGATGGGGAAGGAAATCGGCCGTCCCTGTCAAAGGAACCATCGCGGCATTTGCCTGAAACGATTTAGGGAAATCACGGAAAACCTAAATCAGGATGGCTGGAGACGGGATTGAACCGTCGTCCTCCAGAATGCGAGTCCAGTGTGTTACCACTGCGCCACCTCGCTCGGTCGAATCCTAGGACATGAGCCACTCTCCATTAGGCTGAGAAACTGTTGATCCATTTCTGTGATGTCTATACCATATTGCGGAACATTCCCAATCAGTTTGATCTTAGACAACTGCTTTTAGCGCGCTATTGGTTTAATCTTCATGGTGAACGGTGGAAATTGGCTCGTAGCATTTACTTTGCCGCGCCATTAGTGTTTATAAAAATGAAGAAACTTGTTAATGTTCAGCTCTCATAGATATACGTTGCTTTATGGTATGACACATCCGTTTTTAAAACCTTTGTAATTCCTTGATGTTCCAATTCCTTGTACAAGAGCCTGGAGGTGTATCTCCACTGATCCGAATCTGGTCATGACTTTTTAACAACAGTACTTTAACGGCCAGTGCGGAATATTTTATTTATCATGAAGAAAAAGTGGCTAAAGGTGAGGACAAAGAGATGTGAACCGTAAAACCAAGTATTCGCCCCTTGGTGTTCCTTCTTACGAGCTCAGGGATGCAGTGAATTCTTTCCGAACCAGCTCCTTATGGGACACAGACCTTTACTAATTCCCTTTTTACCCAGTGTGAGGAGCAGCCCCTCTTGTGCGGGCGCTGCGTACGCGTTTTGGTTATGTCGAATTTTAGAGGAGAGCATTTTATACTCCGACGAGAGGGTCCTCAGTTTGAGATACACGAAATTTTTGTGGAAAAATGTAATATTTTATGTAATGCCAAGACTCGACGCTAAGTTTTTACACGTGAGTGTCTAGTGTGCTTTGGAATCAATTAGTTATCTATTAATCGATTGAATAGCCAGCCGAATTTTTATATTCTGCTAATGTAGACCTTTCACTGATTCAGTTCTCGTTTCTAATGAAAGTATTAGAACTGTCAAAATATTTGTGTGTGTGTGTGGCCGTGTATGCGTATGTTCGTGTTCGTAATTGAAAGGTTATCATATTAAAGGGGACTAAGTAACAAAAACCTACTTTCCAGGTTATGCAAAATAAGCCTTACTCGTGTAACAAGAACGTAAATATGCATTAATTTCAAATAACACTTGCTCGTTGACTTCACAAAAGCAAGTTGTCACTTGACATGATACTACAATAACAAATAAACACCGACTTTTCTATGAGGTACTGAACGAGCTAAGTCCACTAAACAAGTCTTGTAATATTTCTACCTCTAGTAATCATTTTACTATTCAGTCTTGGGTCAGTTCAGTGTAAAACTTTTTGTACATCTCAGTAAGTTAATCCATCATACTTTTGAAGTCTATTTTCTTCTCTTCTGAACCAGTGACCTCTCTGAATGTGATCGTTTCGAAATCTTCATTTCACCGCCTTTTTTTTTAACGCTTTTGTCATTTCCTGTCCCTCTATTTAACTAGATGGCTTCTTGTACCTGAATTATCCAAGTCGTTGTGGTTTTAATGCATAAAGCATTTTCACCTATATCATACTTCTTTTAATCTAGCACATTTTCTGTTACTTTCTTTTGCTGAATTCTTCATCTTGTTTTCACCATCAATTGTACCGACAGCTAAGACACGCAAGCGACAGCTCACAAAACGGTGGGAGCAAGCGGAAGTGCATCATCTCCACGTACGGTAGAGCCAACTCGCATAACATATTCTGCACTTATCCTATTTAGCATCAAAAAGACATAGGAGTTAGCTCTCATTCCATCTACTGGCCTTAGTAGCACCTACATCAGGCATCATTAGAAACAGCCCTTTTAGTATGTCAAGTTCTGTTCACATACGATCTAACGAAGTAAACAAAAAAAATGCAAAACTGACTCATAGTCCCTTTAGCATCATAACCCTTCAGTTTCGTTCTTAGTTTTCAGAAAATGACATGTTGAGAAATTCATGCTTTTATCACTTTCAATTATTTTATATTCATTTCATAAGATCAGTTTACCGGTCCATAGACTCTGATATAGTGCGCATAAACAAGTATGTCGTCATACCTCCTTGCGGACGATAAGTCAAGAATGGTTGATTCTCCGCCTATGTGCTTCTACTGCACTTAGTGTTGATTCATGTGACTATCCTTTGTAAGTGGAGAAGTGCTAGGTCTCTCTGAGTGTATGTTTTCTTATCTACCTTACGTGGAGACGAATTTTCTACTCAGATGTTACACAACAATTTGTCAGCAAAGAGTTCTATTTTGTGTGAAGAATATCGGCAGCGAAACCCATCAGGATATGGTACAGAAAAGAAGAAACAATCGAGATAGTGGAAGACTGTTTCTTCCAAACTACCAGAGAATCCAAAACAGGTGAGATCTAATGTGATACCTATGTCGTTTTCTTTCGACTTGAAGGGGATAGTCGACCATAAATATATTTATCAAGACCCGCATTAAAGCATCATTACTACAAGTGCTACAAAGCTTGAAAGCTTCAATGAGACATTGTGGGAAAACATCTCACGTTGTGGCGATCAAAAAATTGGCTACTCACCAGACGGCACTCCACGTCAAAAAGTGATGTCACGCAGGTTTTGACCGAAATCAGGTTGATACCGATTTCGTACCGATCTTATCTACGGTATCGGTGACCATCCAGACGCCTAAAATAAAAAAGAACGTCAAAGGCAACGGTTTGCCCTTTATTAATCTCGGACAAGTTAAAAACATTCACGCTTCCACTGAAGATAAGAACAGCTCCTTTCAAATATCAGTAGACAAAACAAAACTTGCGAGCATTGACCACAGAGAAAAATATCTATCGTACGTTTTATTACAAACAATTGAAAATATAATTTCGCTATCTTGAATTCTTCATAAAGCGTGACAAATGTCCACGGTAAATAAGACACGCTGTGAGTTCAATAGAGAGAGTTAAATCATGCATAACTGAAACGAGGCACTTGTTCCGCTTCGCTTACTAGAATTCGTGAACAGACAGAATGGATGCACTGTTGACAATTTGCACCTGTAATAAATTACAGTTCGGCGTGAAACTGGGCTTGTTATTCAGGGTAGATTGTTTATGCACATAATGGTTTAATAGACATAAAAGAACGCTAGAATTCATACACTAAAACCAAAGTAAATCAAATTTACTCGGTATAAATTGTTTCGTGCCGTTGTTTCATCAATAATGGCAGGACTTTAGCTAGAAATGAACAGTTAAATGCATATGACACAATTATCAACTTCCATTGTACTTCTCTTTCACGTAAGCGGTGCAGTTAGACAATTGATTACCAAACATCCGTTGCCTCGTTGTCGCCAATTATAGTGTACGAGGTTATTACCTTGCTAAATCATTGTCAACACAAAGCAGTGGTCCATTTGCTACAGATCTACAAAACAATTCTTAATTTCTGTCTGTCGATCGTAGTTTTTATTTCAAACTGACCGATTCCGAGCAATGTCGCCCATCTTCAGATCACATCTAGTAGTTACAGAATAACCAGTCTTAATGGAACTATTACTTTCACTGTCATACACAGTGAAGAATGCGGATAACTCTCTGTGATAAGTATGCCAAGTTTTTAGAAATGCTAAAGATCTTATTAAAAGCAAATAATTAACATGAAATTACAATGAACCAAACATTTCAAAAAGTTTCATGAAATCAGGAAATCCTGTTAGGAAATCCTTTGCGGAAAATGATTATTTCAGGGCGCAGGCTCCTTCAAATTGATGCACTACTTACCCAACCTAGTTGCAAAGGTGGTGGAAAACTGTTCTCGGTTAGAAATTTTGTAGTAAACGCGGTTAAGAGCTAAAAAGGTAATTGGCATGATTAAATAAAATCTCTGTAACGTAATGTTGCATTCAACCCGACGTTAGTGTGAACACCGCAGGACTTTACTAGACATGTTTATCTTGGAAGGTGTAGATCCTTGATTTGATTAGAATTTGACGTGGACTTCGGAGCACTGAGCAGGTTGACATTTTCTTAATAAACAAATCAGTGCCAGAGGTGAATGAAGCCATAAGTGACACTAAAATCCAGAACCCTCTGAACTTACATTCTGGCTATTTCTCTCTGAAACAGAGTCTCACTGGCTACTGTAAGTGGACGAGGTGTACCTGTTGTTGTTGTGGTCTTCAGTGCAGGGACTGGTTTGATGCAGCACTCCAGGCTACTCTATCCTGTGCAAGCTTCTTCATCTCCCAGTACTTACTGCAACCTACATCCCTCTGAACCTGCTAATGTATTCGTCTCTTGGTCTCCCTCTACGTTTTTACCCTCCACGCTTCCATCCAATAACAAATTGGTGATCCCTTGATGCCTGTCCTACCAACCGATCCCTTTTTCTAGTCAAGCTGTGCCACAAATTTCCCTTCTCCCCAATTCTGTTCAGTACCTCCTCATTAGTTACGCGATCTACCCATCTAATCTTCAGCATTCTTCTGTAGCACCACATTTCGAAACCTTCTATTCTATTCTTTTCTGCACTGTTTATCGTCCATGTTTCACTTCCATACTTGACTACGCTCCATACAAATACTTTCAGAAAATACTTCCTAACACATAAATCTATGCTCGATGTTAACAAATTTCTCTTCTTCAGAAACGCTTTCCTTGCCATAGCCAGTCTATATTTTATTTACTCTCTACTTCGACCATCATCAGTTATTTTGCTCCCCAGATAGCAAAACTCCTATTCCACTTTAAGTGACTAACCTCGTAATCTAATTCCCTTAGCATCACCTGATTTAATTAGACTAGATTCCATTACCATCGTGTTACCTTGGTTGATATTCATCTTATATCCTCCTTTCAAGACACTGTCTATTCCGCTCAACTGCTCCTCCAGGTTCTTTGCTGCCTCTGACAGAATTACAATATCGTCGGCCAGTCTCAAAGTTTTTATTTCTTCTCCCTAGCTCTTAATTCTTACTCGAAATTTTTCTTTTGTTTCTTTTACTGCTTGCTAGGTATACAGATTCAATAACATCGGGGAGAAGCTACAGCCCTGTCTCACTGCCTTCCCAATCAGTGCTTCCATTTCATGCCCCTCGACTCTTATAACTGCCATCGTTGGTGTCTGTACAAACTGTTAGTAGCCCTTCGCTCCCTGTATTTTACCCCTGCCATCTTTAGAATTTGAAAGAGAGTGTTCCAGTTAACATTGTCAAAAGCTTTCTCTAAGTCTAGAAATGCTAGAAACGTAGGTTTGCCTTTCCTTAATCTTTCTTCTAAAATCAGTTGTAAGGTCAGTATTGTCTCACGTGTTCCAACATTTCTACCGAATCCAAATTGATCCTCGCCGAGGTCGGCTTCTACAAGTATTTCAATTCGTTTGCTAAGAATTTGTGTTAGTATTTTGCAACCATGACTTATTAAACTGATAGTTCTGTGATCTTCACATCTGTCAACACCAGCTTTCTTTGGGAAAAAAAGTTTACCCACACAAAATTTAAGTAATACTATATATGTAAGAAACATGATTTGCTGTTTGCACTAAACCAACTGGACTACGCAGAGTACACGTGGAAAGGGTGCAAGTACGGTATGCTTACTTCCGCCGTCATTGCTGGCTTGGGTCTTGTACCTCCAGATAAATGTAACAAGTACTGAAGTTACATTCATTGTACTTTTTAAACGCCCACGACCACTGACCTTGCCGAGGTGGGGTGGTTCGTGTACTTCTACGATATGGATACCGTAACCGGTGGTGCAACCATATCGAAGGGAGTAGCCAAACTAACATGTGGTTCCTAAAAGAAGCAACAAACTTTCGACTAATTGCAGTGCCAACGGTCTGGATGGTTGACCGATGTGGTCTTATAACATGGCCTTGCTATTTTGGTGCTGCTAACGGCTGAAAGCAAGGTGAAACGATAGCCGTTATATTTCCTGAGGATATACAACTCTATTGTGTGACATACCACGGCGTCCTCGTGGGTAAAATCCTCGGAACGTAAAATATTATCCTTGGGCTGGTACTACATGGGAGGATGTTGTCAGCACAAGAAAAGAAACGCGTGCTACGAATCAGAGTGTGGAATATCGTGTAGGTAGGTTAGAGAATTTAAAATGGCAATGGATAGGTTGAAGTTGTATATAATGGGAATCAATAAGGAGCAGTGGTAGGATGAAGAGGATCTCTGGTCAGGTCACTACAGGATTATCAACTCAAAATCAGAGGTGATGTTGAAGTAGGTGTATTAACGAATAAGAAACAGGAATGTGATTAAGCTACGAGGGCTGTTAAATGAAGAATGACCATAATTTTTTTTTACAACATACCTTTACTCATCTTCACAATTTTGATGGTCCTTCTCAAAGTAGCCTCCTATGAATGCGATGCACTTGTCCCAGTGTTTCTGCAAGTCTTCAGATAAATGCTGGAAACCATTTTTTGAGACGTCCTTCAAAATCGCCTCCGCAGCCTTCACCACTGCTTCTGATGATGGATAATGCCTCCCACGAAGGCGTTTCTTCATATTAGGGAATAACAGTCTCATGGGGCTAAATTCGGACTGTATTTAGGGTGAGGGGTGCACTTCACGTTGATTTCTGCAGGGTATTCAGCGTCAACATCGGCAATATGCGGACGCGCATTATCGTGGTGCAGCATCCAGTGTGCTTCACGGAAATGTGGTCTTTTGCGCCTGATATGGACTTCCAATGTTTTCAGAATATCCCCTGTAGTATTGTCTAGTTACTGATGTGTGTGCAGGTACAACATGCTGATAAACCACTTCATGAATATCAAAGAAGGAGATGACCATCGCTTTCCCAGCAGAGGGAACCACTTCTGCTTGTTTAGGGGTTGGTGATGAAGGCGATTTCCACACTGAGCTTTGCTGTTTGCTCTGAGGATCAAAGTGATGTAGCCAAGTTTCATCAGTAGTGACTACATTTGAAAGATACTACGGATCTTCCTCTATCAACAACTTTAACTGCAAGCAGACCTGCACGGGAATATCCTTTTGTTCGGGAATCAACAGTCTTGGAGCCCATCGCGCACAAACACGTGTCATGTGTAATTCTTCTGTCACCAACGTGTGGGTGGCACACAATGTAATATTAGGAAGTGATCTTAAGGTAATTCGTCGATCCTCTCTCACAATGACAGCAACAGTGTTGATGTTTTCTTCCCTAGCGGCAGTAACTGGAGCGCTGGGTCCACCTTCCTTTGAAAATGATTGTCTCCCCTCTTTAAACATTTTAAACCACCTTCGAGCTGTGCCGTAGGAAAGAACAGACTCTCCATAGGCCTCCTATAACATTATATAGGCCTCAGCTGAAGACTTGTTGAGACGAAAGCAGACTTTCGAAGTCACATATTGTTTCTCGCGTATTACCTCCATCGCAGCGTTACGCGATACGGAACGTCTCTGGCCTTGCCCCCGCGCAGAGTAGTCGTGTGGACTGAGGCGCCTTGTTACGGTTCGTGCGGTTCCCCCCGTCGGAGGTTGGAGTCCTCCCTCGGGCGTGGGTGTGTGTGTTGTCCTTACCATAAGTTAGCTTAAGTAGAGGGTAAGTTTAGGGACCGATGACCTAACTTCCAGTTTTCTGACCTTACCTGCCACTCACAAGCGAGAACCAGGAGTCCCAACAATGAAACCACTACGGCGTGTTTATTGCACATTAAGCTAACAGAATATCATAATATTAAATGTTAGCGCGAGAAATTATGAACATAAAAAATTATGATCATTCTTTATTGAACAGCTCTCGTACTGTGAACAACATAATGAACGCTTTACAGTAGCCAAGACAGACATACGGCCTACTCCCTCTGCAGTAGTACCAGTTCATAAGCCAACTAGCTACGCAGACGACTGAATGCCTGATAAGATAAAAGAATTTACTCAGATAAGGGGGATGAAAATTTAATTGTAATAAGGGACTGGATTTCTCTAGAAGGAAGAAAGATACATTGACGTGCAAAACTTAAGGACTTTCGAGTGATGTACCAGTGCCAAGTAACACATATGGATGAAACTTGGACCGTGCTACAGAATAGAACGGAAGGTAAATGAGAGGAATACGCAATGAGACGAACAGAAATGCGACTTTTATTGAAAGATAATAATTACACTGAAATCAACCACGATTTATGATCATCCTCTGAAAAAATTACAAATGCAGAACGTGGTTCTTAAAAGAGCAATGCATGAACGGCAGTGTATGTTCTGCAAAGTTCTCCTGTGCTAGCCACAATGTTGGTAAGTACACTACCGCCCATTAAAATTGCTACACCAAGAAGAAATGCAGATGATAAACGGGTGTTCATTGCACAAATATATTGTGCTAGAATTGACATGTGATTACATTTTCGCACAATTTTGGTGCATAGATCCTGAGAAATCAGAACCCAGAACAACCACCTCTGGCCATAATAACGGCCTTGATACTCCTGGGCATTGAGTCAAACAGAGGTTGGATGGCGTGTACATGTACAGCTGACCATGCAGCTTCAACACGTTACCACAGTTCATCAAGAGTAGTGACTGGCTTAATGTGACGAGCCATTTACTCGGCCACCATTGACCAGACGTTTTCAGTTGGTGAGAGATCTGGAGAATGTGCTAGCTAGGGCAGCAGTCGAACATTTTCTGTATCCAGAAAGGCCAGTACTGGACCTGCAACACACGGTCGTGCATTATCCTGCTGAAATGTAGGGTTTCGTAGGGATCGAATGAAGGGTAGAGACACGAGTCGTAACACATCTGAAATGTAACGTACACTGTTCAAAGTGCCATCAATGCGAACGAGAGGTGACCAAGACGTGTAACCAATAGCACCCCATACCATCACGCCAGGTGATACGTCAATATGGCGATGACGAATACACGCTTCCAACGTCCGTTCACCGCCATGTCGCCAAACACGGATGCGACCATCATGATGCTGTAAACAGAATCCGAAAAAATGACGTTTTGCCATTCGTGCATCCGGGTTCATCGTTGAGTACACCATCGCAGGGGCTCCTGTCTGTGATGCAGCGTCAAGGGTAACCGCAGCCATGGTCTCCGAGCTGATAGTCCATGCTGCTGCAAACGTCGTCGAACTGTTCGTGCAGGTGGGTGTTGTCTTGCAAACGTCTCCATCTCCAGCAATGTTGCGATCCGATAAACCGCAATCGCGATAGGCTATAATCCGACCTTTATTAAAGACGGAAAGGTGATGGTACGCATTTCTCTTCCTTACACGAGGCATCACAACAACGTTTCACCAGGCAACGCCGGTCAACTGCTGTTTATGAGAAATTCGTTGGAAATTTTCCTCATGTCAGTACGTTGTAGGTGTCACCACCGGCGCCAACCTTGTGTGAATGCTCTGAAAAGGTAGTCATTTACATATCACAGCATCTTCTTCCTGTCGGTTAAATTCGCGTCTGTAGCACGTCATCTTCGTGGTGTAGTTCTTGTGACAGTGCGTTCCATTCCTCCACCAGAGCGGTTGAAACCCGCTGGATAGTCGTTGGTGCACGTGGGTGTGCTGCAATATGTCACTCCAGCGCATCTCACACTTACCGATGGGATTTGAGGGGGGGAATGGGCAGCCAATCCATTCGCCGGATATCCTCTCGTTCGAAGGGCTCCTCTGTTTGCAATGTTCTAAGTGGTAGCGCATTGTCGTCCATCAGAATGACGTCAGGGCCGATGCACCCCTGATAAGACACACATGGGTCTGGAGTACAGTGTCACAATAACTTTGACTGGTGTGTCTACCGTATTTAAAGATCTGGAACTATTTAAAGAAGGGGACGTTGGAAAGTTGAAGGAATATATTGAGGGTTTATGCGAGAGCAAAAAACTTGAATATAATATCGTAGAAAAATAAGAATTAAGTGAAGATGAAATGGGAAGTAGGATACTGAGAGAATAATTTGACAGAGCACTGAGAGACGAAACTAGACCCGTAAAGTAGAGCATTTCCCTGAAAATTATTGTTATCCTTAGGAAAGCGAGTCATGACAGAATTATTCCACCTGCTGTGCAAGATACTTAGAGATGTGAAAGAGCCTCATACTTCCTCAAGAATATAAAAATTTATATTCCAAAGATTGCAGGTACTGACAGGTGTGAATATTACAGAACCAACAGTTTAATAAGACCTGGTTATAAAATGTGCATATAAATAATTTACAGAAGAATGTACGAACTAGTAGAAGCCGCCTTCAGAGAAATCAGTATGGATTCCAAAGAAATGCAGCAACAGGCGAGAAAGTATTGCCCAGTTCGGGAGGATGACGATTCAATCCCGCGTTCGGCCATCCCGATTTAGGTTTTCCGTGATTTTCCTAAATCGCTCCAGGTAAATGGCGGGGTGGTTCCTTTGAAAGAAAGGGCACGGCCATCTTCCTTCCCCGTCCTTCCCTCTGTCTGGTCTCCTCCCCAGAACTACCCAACCCAAATATTGCCCATACGACTGATCTTAGAATACAGGTTAAATAATGCAACCTATATTTATACAGTGGTCACAAAATGTTGCACATTGTTTTAGTGTCAATACCGAACATAATAGGAAACGAAATTGCTTTTATACCGTCAGGTACAATCGTAAGAAAAGAAAATTAAGAAGATAACACATTCCCACATGATAAAAACTAAAAGAAAAAAATGTTACAGAAGGTTGCACTACAAACACTACACTTTTTTTCGCTATCATCTCGCAAAAAACATGTACTTTGTGAATCATTTGGCCCTCATCGTAACTGAAGATACTTCTGAAAGCAGTTAGGCATTCTGCTTACTAATTTCTCCAAATATGCCTGTGGAGTATTGGCCCAGAACTGCACAGAGGTCTATGCATCCTCAGTGCAGCGAGATCTGGAGAATATGGAGGTCATTTTACCAGACTGATCCTATGCTCCACTGGGAAGGTGTTACCAAGATTGTGATAATGTGGACGTGCATTGTCCTCCATCAGCGTGAATCTCACTCCAGTATGTTCACCAACTGGGACTACAAAGCAGTCAAGGATGTCGTCCCGATAGTTCCCACCAATCATCTTCCCACATGTTGGCATAGGGGGTATCGTGCGGCCATACATGATTCCACCCCAAAACATGGCAGACCACTTTGATAAGGATGACGGTTTACAATACACTTACGGTGTAGGCGTTGTCCTTGTTACCTACACACACGAATACCAGTATTATTAGGGCGGAGACTCATAAGAAAAGAGCATTGTGTTCCACTTATGTCTAATTAACAAAGAGTGGTTTCGTACTAATCTGACACCGTCTCTGAACACGATTTCGAGCCTAGAGAGGTCTTCTGCCACTTAATCCCTCCTCAGGGAGTCTATTTCATATCGTCTTTTTTGAACGTGCACTGTTGCAGCTGTTTTGAACTACAGATTTAGATATGTACAATTCTGTTGAGAGTTTCGGCTTACATGTTTGTCTCCTTCTACGGCTGTTTCTTTCACGAGCCTCAACTGATACTGTCGCTAGAGACTTGTTCCAGATGCTAGAGACATCACTTTGACTCACAGTGACACTCGCTGCGACGTCTACCTATCTCACTGCCTCCTCCGTAAGATTGACTATATGGAGACTCTAATTGACCGTTCTTGTTGTCCACAAAATCCTGAAACAATACAACTCTCGTAACTACATACAACGCAAGTACAGAAACGTGTTTCCATTATGAGATTTTTCACTCTGCAGCGGAGTGTGCACTGATATGAAACTTTGTGGAAGATTAAAACTGTGTGCATGACCTAGACTCGAACTCGGCACCTTTGCCTTTCGCGGCCAAGTGCTTTACCATCTGAGCCACCCAAGCACGACTAACGCCAGGTCCTCACAGCTTTATTCCTGCCAGGCTGTGGCTAAACCATGACCCCGCAATATCCTTTCTTCCAGGAGTGCTAGTTCTGCAAGTTTCGCAGAAGAGCTTCTGTGAAGTTTGGAAGGTAGGAGGCGAGATACTGGCAGAAGTAAAGCTGTGAGGACGGGGCGTGAGTCGTACTTCGGTAGCTCAGATGGTAGAGCACATGCCCGCGAAAGGCAAAGGTCCCGAGTTAGAGTCTCGGTCCGGCACGCAGTTTTAATCTGCCAGGAAGTTTCGTGTTTCCACTGATTGCACGTACTGCTCCGTCGCAGTAGAAATGTGAACGATTTGCAATAGGATTACATTTCGGACACACATGTCTATTGATTTTATAAAATTTTGGTAAACATTTTTGGAATACAGTGATCAATAGATTATTATGTTTTGACAAAAGTTCAGTCTTGATCACACCATTTATGTTTCAATGACATAGGTAACCGGTTTCGGTTATTTTTACATAACCATCCTCAGGCCCATGGCTCCCTTAGGATGATAGGGGGAGCTCTCCTCAGTTGACTTAGTAGCAGCTGAGGAGAGCTCTGCCTACCATCCCAAGGGAGCCATGGGTCTGTGGATGGTTATGTAAAAATAACCGAAACCGGTTACCTATGTCATTGAAACATAAATGGTGTGATCAAGACTGAACTTTAGTCAAAATATATTGATTTTATAATGCATTTTTGGATCAGAGCGTTTAATATAAACGTTTTAGCAACGTGCAATATTTATTTGATCATTGTAACCTTTGTAAATTTCGAAAAAATGCGGAGAGTGAAAAATTGTCTAAACGCAAAGTTCAGAAAGAAGAAATAAGAACTTTGAGGTTTGACAGTTAGATTGTATTTCTATCAGAGATAGCAAAAGACTTGAAAGACCAAACGAATGAAACACATTATGTATTGAAAAGAGATTATAAGATGAACATCAATAAAAGTAAAACGAATTAAATCGGGCGATGCTGAGGGAATTAGACTGAGAAATGAGACACTAAAGTTAGTCGATCAGTTTTACAGTTTAGGCCGAAAAATGGCTGTCTGTGGCCGAAGATGAGAGAATATAAAATGCCTATTAGCGATACCAACAGAAAAATTTAAGGAAAAGAGAAATTTGCTAACATCGAAGATAAATTTAAATATAATTTAGATAGTGTTTGCAGTCTTCCTTTCTTCAATGTTACTGAGCTAGGAAGTCTTTTCCTAAGGTCTTTCCATGGAGGACGGAAGTGTAAGGTGGACGATAAACAGCTCTGACAGAAGGAGACTAGAAGATTTTGAAATGTGGTGCTACAGTAGAATGCTCAAGATTAGGTAATCAGATAGAACATCTAATGAGGAGTTACAGAATCCAGACGGGGAAAAGGCAAATTTGTGCGACAGCTTGAGTAAAATGAGGAATCAGTTGATGTGACATACTGAAGCGTCAAGTAATAGTCAGTTTGGTAGTGGACGTGTAGCGGTTAAAAACTGCAAAGGAAAACCACGTGCAGTAAGCAGATTCAGATTCATATAGCTTGCAGTAATTGTCCACAGAGGAAGTTACTTGCAAAGAATAAACTAGCATGGAGCGATGCATAAAATTAGACCTCGGACTGAATATCACAGCAACAATAGCAACTACAACCTACTACTTAAACCTGCATGGTGTGATGCCGCCCTGCGTAACTAAAGACTGCCTGCAGTTATTGATATTATGAAAAAAGTGTTAATTCAATTCTACTAGCTGAATCCGTTTGAAGGTCAAATAGAAATATCTTGTTAGACTTTACTTCGTAGTTTCTTCTATTAGTTTTTATTGTGTCCAGTTCTGTACTGCTTCCTGGTAGAAAGAGAGCGTTGAAGAGAAAAATTCACAATGAAATGGTAGTTAAAGTTGAAGTTATTCGAGATCAACAAGTCAGTGACATCTTTCCGCCAATTTTGACATAGTTTTGTAATTGAAATTTAGAGTTGCAGATTACCTAGCTGTGAATTAAATAAAGTGATTACTAAACATGCCTCTAATAATTAGCTTACGATGTTTTCCAGTTCAAATGACAGTTTTTGGTAATGAATAAGTGTAAATACCTTTTACGCAAAGCTAACGACAAGCATTATAGAAAGTAACGTCACAATTTTTGCATTCTACATAGCCATTCACAACCAATGAAATATTGTTGTTCTCTGTTCATTACTAAATTGTTTACATGTTTTGTGGTTTACCTGAAAAATATTTGATAGCTGTGATACATCCATTTGAAGTTGTGCCAACGATATATTTAATAATTTCGTACTATTTTTGCCTGATAACAAACTACGCATTGTTTCATAAATTAACCGGTAATACTGAACCATAAAATTACTACTGGTTCACCAAAGGTTATTAATGTCAATCAGTACACAAAAATGTAGAGTGGAAGTAGGTGTCAAGGAATAACTGGTGAAATTACACACAATTTTCAGTAACACTCTTTAATCAAATTTGGTGCAAGACTTTACGATATTAAAAAAACAACAACAATCATTTAACAAATAAGTCACAATTTACGATAGGAAAGGATTTTTAAATTATTAAATTATTATAAGAAATTTCAAGCCAGTAAAAGGGAAGTACATGCAAGCAATTTAAATATACAATGTGACGCTGTATAATATTTCAAGCTCAGCTAAATTACAGGTGAATATCACTCCATTCATTAAATGGCGCAGAATCTAACTTGTCTGCAACATATAAGAAAATCCCGTTTACACAAGTTCTCAAAATAGAAAAACCAATACGCATGAGTCATGCACACGGGGGGACATTCACAGTTAATAACATTAACATTTCCGAAAAATATATAAAAAATAAATATTACAAATTTCTGTCACTTAACGTACGGAAAACACACACGCTCTCCAGGTAGGACTTGCGAACTTTTACAACATTCTCCTTTCAAGGCAACAACTTCTACCATTAATGAAATGGTAAACTTTTGCATGGCAAGAAAACACACTAATAACCAACTACCTGTATAAAACACATAAGCACGCTGAGTAAAAGCCTTAAAAGGTATTGAATTGGAAAAATACTCAGCAGTTTTTGCTGACTAGAAACAATATAAAATATCCACTACGGCGTACATTAACCTCGCTTGATTATAGCCAAATTTACGTAAGTTACAGCTTCCAGATGAGCAGGAACTCGTTACGCAATTGACTAGTTCTTACCGCGAGGCAAAAGGAATTTTTATTCTTTCTCTGAGTACCTTTTACACATGGGTCTAGTAATACTAGTTACGGCAGGCGAGAGAATGGATCAGGTCTTAGTGCCTTCCATTTTAAACAGTAGAGTCATTGCTGCCTTAGACGTTCACAGACGTGGCATAGGCTAACAGGGGAATAAACTCGTAGGTAAGCTGGGAGGGGAAAGAAGCAATCCGAACCACAGATTTACTCTGACTCCCTCCCCCCGCCCCACTTTCTTCCTCAAAAGGGGAAAAAACGGACCACCCTTTCTAATATTACCACCTTCCCGCAGATGGGCAGACGATAATGAAAGGCGGGAAATGCCCCCCCCCCCCCCCACACACACACACACAGACAAAAACAGCTGGTAAAGAATAAGTAAATTGAATTCAATTAAACTTCAAAAATCTGTTAAGAATCAATAATCAACTTCTGGTGCGTTAGACTCCCAGGACTGAACCAACGCAGCACCTCCAAACATTCTGCCGAGCCGCCCGCTGCCAGCCGTTTCAACGGTCTAGGAACGTGCGCCGATTTTCAGAATTGACAGCATACGGTCGAACTGCAGATTAGGCCCCTTGCGGACCCACGCTCAGGAAGATTACTTTCGCGATGAGCAGTTAACGCCCCATACCACGGAGCCGCTGCTCGCGTCGCTTGCACTAATGCCGCGGTCTGCGTGCTGTCTCTCTAGCACCGGCAGAGAAGTCGCTTCTTCATGCCCCGACTGCCAACTCTTCACGAGAGCCTATACAGGTACACTTCTTAAACCCACGCGAACAGCCCACTTTTACCCTTTCCCGCTAGAGGGAGACAACGAGGCCTTCAATTTCGACAGCGGTGCCACCTCCACAAAACGGAGGGCGACTGCTTCACGTTACGCGCTGCGGCGCGCTTTTCAAAGCTAACTTTACTACGGTTCAATACAAACGAGTAATTACAGAAACAGTAAACTTGCTGACTAATTGAGTGGCGATTGTTAATTTTCTTTATTCATTAACTCAACTGACAATATTTTTTTCCAAATTTTGATAACTGTTGCGATTCGTTCTTTATTTTCATTCTACTATATCCGAAATTGGTTTTCTTACCGTCATTGCTAAAAGCAATGGGGATTGCCGATTCGGTTATAATAACACATTTCGTGGATTTTATTTATGCTTTGGAGTGGATGCCTTTCCTGCACAACAGAGAATTTCAGGTATTGGGTTGATGTAAATCCTAACTAAGTTGCTACAACTGCTCTTTCTTCTTCTAAGAGGTATTGAACACTTCTTTAATGTCTTTGCTTTGCACATTTCTTGTTTTATGCACCATTATCACTGTTAACATCAATCGCATTATTTATACAACTGCTACTCTCTCATTACACACATTTAGGTTCCTCTTCTGTTTGTCTTACGTGCTGTCTAACACGATGCATGTCTCCGAATATAGTGCTAGTCCGTTTGAAGATTTTGTCTGTGTTATCCACTAGAATAAACAAGAAATAAAAAAATATGGCATTCAGCGTGGTGACCCATATCAAAAATCTGATGCGACTTCACAACCAGATTCCGGAAACATGTAATACTATAGGTTAATAAGAATTTCCTGAAATTACTATCATCCTTCATATTTCGTGGAACTGCTGCTTAGCGTCCAGAGCTTCTGATACCCACAAAACAGCAAAACCACAAAACGTAGATTTAACTGCCCAATACTAAATTGGTCTATCAAGATGCGACTGGGGAATCCATTCCTGTAGAAAAACAAAACAAAACAGAACTTTCTGGTGGTCGAATATTATAAAAAAATGTTTCAGTTTGTGCACCTATAGATGTCTCATGTACGTATTCAAATAGTTGTTCCTTCCTTTAATCACTCTAAAGCAGTACGTTTAAAAAAATTGTTCTTAGCACTACGTGACTTAACATCTGAGGTCATCAGCCCCCTAGAACTTAGAACTACATAAACCTAACTAACCTAAGGACATCACACACATCCATGCCCGAGGCAGGATTCGAACCTGCGACCATAGCGGTCGCGCGGTTCCGGACTGAAGCGGCTAGAACCTTCCGCCCACAGCGGGTGGCAGCAGAATGTTAATTATGTCTTGAGTGTTTCGGGTTTCTATGAATGAATATGCTGTCCAACTTATCTACATAACAATAACGAAAAGCAATTGGCTTGGGATGTTATTGGGCACGGAAAAAGAAAAGTGAAACTAAAGGATGAACCAGGAACCATTCGAAACTTTCTATGAAAATGAAGAAAACTTCTGTATATGTATGGTGTGTCGATTCTAGCAAAGCTAAAGGTTACATTTATTACGTAGTAGGGCATTTACATGGTCCAGTAACAGTAATGTTACCACCACCTATGTTCGACGCCAACGTGCAATAACAACTCACAAACAGCAGATGGCAGCACTAGCAGTGGAGCGGTATATGAAACGCTTTGAGGAGCGCGGAATTGTGTAGTCGATGTCGTAATGGGAAAACGGAGTGATTTATCTGACGTTAAAAACATTATGATCATTGCAGAACGGGATTTTCACTCTGCACCGGAGTGTGCGCTGATATGAAACTTCGCGGCAGTTTAAAACTGTGTGCCGGACCGAGACTCGAACTCGGGACCTTTGCCTTTTGCGGGCTAGTGCTCTACCAACTGAGCCACCCAAGCACGACTAGCGCCCCGTCTACTTGGTCCGGCACACAGTTTTACTCTGCCAGGAAGTTTCATATCAGCGCACACTCCGCTGCAGAGTGAAAATCCCATTCTGGAAACATCCCCCAGGCTGTGGCTAAGCCATGTCTCTGCAATATCCTTTCTTTCAGGAGTGCTAGTTCTGCAAGATTCGCAGGAGAGTTTCTGTAAAGTTTGGAAGGTAGGAGACGAGATACTGGCAGAAGTCAAGCTGCGAGGACGAGGCGTGAGTAGTGGTTCGGTAGCTCAGTTGGTAGAGCACTTGCCCGCGAAAGGCAAAGGTCCCGAGCTCGAGTCTCGGTACGGCACACAGTTTTAATCTAACAGGAAGTTTCATTATGATCATTGGCTTCAGAACCAAAGGTGGAAGATTTGTGAAACTACTAAGTTTGTGAACTGTTCGTGTGTCGCCGTGATTAAAGTACACCATGCATGTCAAAATGGCGCTATTCAAAACAGGCGCCGAGGCAACTGTGACGTACCACGGATTATAGATGACGGGGGTGAAAGCCGTGAACGACGGCTACGGAGATGTGTATGGGCGATTGGAAGCGCATCTGTTGAGCACATGAGCGCTTGGATGAACCAAAGAGCTCAAACAGTTTCTCCCCAACGACCGTTCAGTGAACGTTGCGTATAGCCCTCCGCAGCAAGCACCTCATAGCTGCTGTTCATCAGTGACGAATGTTGGAATTTCCACGTCATAACCGTAACCGGACGTCCAATGAGTGATGGCAGGTGGCTTTTCCAGATGAATCATGCTTATCCTCCAACGGACCTCGTCGTTAGGATGCAAGCTGGAGGGGAGAGCGTTCTCGTCTGGAGGATGTGTTCGTAGCATTCCCTGAGTGAACTCGTCATTCTTGAGGGGACGCTGGATCAATAAAATTATGCACCTATCCTTGATGATCATGCAGTTTCGGCCGGCCGGTGTGGCCGAGCGGTTCTAAACCTTTCAGTCTAGAACCGCGCGACCGCTACGGTCACAGATTCGAATCCTGCCTCGAGCATGGACGTGTGTGATGTCCTTAGGTTAGTTAGGTTTAAGTAGTTCTAAGTTATAGGGGACTGATGACCTCAGGTGTTAAGTCCCATAGTGCTCAGAGCCATTTGAACCATTTTTTGAACCATGCAGTTTGGCGTTACCTCGGCGCGATGGCATCTACCAGCACGACAGAGCAGCGTGTCACAAAGTTTCCTGTGTACGTGCGTAATTCGAAGAGCACCAGGTTGAGTTTACCGTACTCCCATGGCCGCCAAAATCCCCAGATTTACATCTAATCTAGAATCAGTGTAACTACTTCGAGAGGGCTGTGTGCACCATGGATTCTTAAGCGAGTAACCTAGTGCAGCTGACCATGGCAGTGGAGCCGACGTGGCTCCACATCCCTATAGGTACCTCCCGTAACCTCCATTGGCTCTCTTCCCTCACGCCTCGCAACGGCCGCGCTGCAAAATTGGTTATTCTGGCTGTTTGCAGGTGGTCATATTAGTGAGGCTGAACTGTTTATGCAGTTACCAAAGTTATTAATGTAAAATAAATTTCTAAGGTAAACTTTTACGGAAAAACTAATTTGAAATCTTTAATTGCCACTCAAGGCCATAGATGACAGAACATGGCAGCTTGTGATTTAAGCGTATTTTTATTTGCAAGCCTTCCGTAGCCACTGCGAACTTCTACATGTTAATGTTGTTATATGACTTTACATGGTTAAGTTGGAGATCTTAATTTTCAACATACAATTTCTCTTGATCGCTCGTTTATAAAACGATGACAAGTTTAGATTGCTCAAGCAATTGTCTTCAGATCATTAAAATTTTGTTACAATGAGGAACTCATCAGAAGTAATACAACCATATACTGCATCACTAAAACACAATAAGACAGAGTTAAACACACGGTACATATTTCTACTAAGGTGAAGAATTACTCACTGTAACGATTTTAATGATCTGAAGATGACAGCTTGAGCAATCGAAACTGCTCATTATTTCATAATTGTGCTATCGAAACAAATAAATTTTATATGTTACTCTGTATAAGCCAAACGTGAACATGGTCAGTAGAGGAACAAATAAGTCACATGGCCCGTAATTATAAAAAATGTCCTTACGTACAAAAGAGCCGGTTACTATTCGTTAAATACAATGAGAAGGAAGCGAAAAGACAGAGCTCTAATGATAAATTCGCAGAACGAACTTCTGCTGTAAAACGGGTTGTAAAATGCGAATTTCTAATGTTTTCTCCGGAGAAGGTAAGAAACAGCTATTAATTATGAGTTCTGTGAGAGATATGCCTAGTTATACTAAGAGACAGTTCTTTGATGCAAAAAATACTCTTGTATTATTTGTCGTATGGGACAACATAGTAAAATCTTTTCCGAGTTACACCTTAAATGCCGGCCGCAGTGGCCGAGCGGTTCTAAGCGCTTCAGTCCGGAACCGCGCGACTGCTACAGTCGCAGGTTCGAATCCTGCCTCGGGCATGGATGTGAGTGATGTTCTTAGGTAAACTACGTTTAAGTAGTTCTAAGTTCTAGGGGACTGATGACCTCAGATGTTAAGTCCCATAGTGCTCAGAGCCATTTGAACCATTTTTGCACCTTAAATGTAGCAAGAAGGAAATGGAAAAATGATTTCGTCTCTGCAGTCTCATTAAAAGAAATGGACTAAGTGTCCAGTTTTGAAAGACAATCTTTCTACTGAACTAAACTTCAGAACAAAGTAGTACCTCGGACACATAACGTCTCAATAGCAAGGTAGTTAGGTTATGAGCAAAGTATAGTTTATTCATGGTTTACAGATTAAAGGCACAAGGACGCCATTTAATCCCTCTGCTGTGAAGCAGGTCAGTCGAACAACAATCAAACCAGCGTTGCCAACATGCCTACCTAAAACTTTAGTGAAAATTTGATAGATGTTGAACTATGCACGTGGAAGAATTTTTTCGTCACAAATGGGTCTCCTTTCGGTTCGAGAAAGAATTGTCTTCATACTTTCATCTGGAGTACAACGGGTTGCTGGTACAAAGAAGGGGTAAAGGAAGGTTAGGATTAACGTCCCATCGACAACGTGGTTATTATAAACCTAGCACAAGATCGGATTGAGGAAGGATTGGGTAGGAAACTGGATGCGCCCTTTCAAAGGAATCATCCCGTCTTTCCCCTTAAAAGATTTGGTAAAATTACCCGAAACAAAATTCTACGCATGCGAACGCTGATTTGAAATGCTCTCCACCAAAAAGGACTAAAGAAGTCATTTGGATTGATCTGACACAGTTGCAACATTTCCACTGCTGCCGAAAACACATTATCATGAAATTGTCCGCTTTATCAATGGCGAGCGCCATATCGAGGGTGAATCAGCTGCCTCTACCGATGTCGTTTTATGCAACCTGTTCCAAAATTCCGTCAGGAACGTTATTCGTTACTCAGACAGGCGACGGCCATGTAACCGATAAAATACCCTCACAGTATACTTTTGGCGACAGTTAACAGACTGAATCAGAGTGCAAGAAATACAAGTGAAGGTTGACCATGAGTTTCACAGTACTGTCGGACCAAGATATTCCTTACTTCTGTCATACCTATCCAAGTGTCTTCAATCTTTCTTTATCTCCAGTATTTCTTTGTGTAATTAACGGTCTAATGACAGGTTTTGAATGTCTCTGTATTTTTCGTTTTTGGCACTTAGTCTTTTGTAAACAGTTCAGAAATGTTACATTATAAAGTGTGTTTCACTTTAGCAATTTAACAGGAGGTATCAAAATGGGAAGCGTGGAAGTAAAAACTTTCCAGTATATAACCCAATGAAAAGATTAACATATGAATCGCCTTCTTAATGTGCTAAAGTAGTTTCGTAGACAAAATTTGTACAGTAGATCTAAGATGTCTTCATACACTTTGCCAGTCATTCTGCTACATTTTAGACAATGTGCTTCATATCCCCAGAGCGAACTGTCCAACAACATTATTCTGTCATGTAGGGTTGCATTAAATGATATCGTTCGGAGCAGTTGAATCGTCCTGCATACTTTGCACGCCATTTTGTTTTGGCTCCTCTAGCGGCGTGCTACAGTACAGTGGCGTAGTGATTTCAGTGTATAGCACGCAGGCAAATACTTGCAGGCGACCAAAAATTTAATTACGTAGTTCTATTTTTATAAGCTCCCAACATCTGGTATTTAGATCGTAAATGTCGTTAATTCTCCCTGTCTGTGGCAGGCTGAAAAGGGAGTTTGCTTAATTTTATCATAAGGGATTACTTTTATTCATTTTTATATAAGACTGCTGTGGGGAAGGATCTCATGCACACTTTTTCTCTCTCGGCAGCGTAACCTTCCCTGACCATTTTGCCCGCTTTAGAATTGATGTCTAGGTCCATCAAAGTCCAGAGTCCAATCTTATCGATTGAATTTGTGGTCGCAAAGGATAACGCAATTGTAATTTTGGGGATGGTCACAGAAAACTACGTCCTACACGAATCTAGTCTTGTGCCAATAATTTTACTAAGGGGCAGCGTTATTAATATGATTCTCTTTTCTTAGGTATGGTTTAAATGAGCAAGCCGAGAACGGAAATTACTGCGAAAAACAAAGTTAATTTTATTTTAACCAACATTTGACAAAAATTGACGAAGTTACTGCTTTACAATCTTTTGAAGATACATTTCATTAATTCTGCTTTGAATTTTCATTTAACTATGGACAAAGATTATTTAGCAATGCACATAGATTATTTCTCCTTTGAATTACATGCCGTGTTGCCTTTGATTTGCATCGTCCTTCGAGGGGAAGGAAAATCTTGGAGAACACGTGGTCACTACACTACTATGCTGATACATACACACGCACTACGTTATCACTGAAATGCAAATATCGTAACTATTTCTATATGCAGATTTTCTATGTACAGTGGCTGGCATCGAGCACGACTCGTGGCTGGTATCTTCAGCGCGAAGTGCTTGAATGCGAAACAATTCATCTTAGGAAAGTTACACTCGTTACTAAATTTTCAATAAGTTGTTAAACATCGACACACGTTAGCATAAATGTTCAACAATCGCAAAAACTGTCTACCACTCCCTTTATTAGCTTTCTCGGTGGTTGCAGTTTGAAACTATGCATCCCGTGTCGGGTCGTAACGGAAATCTCGAACGGAGAAGATTATTCTTTTATCGGATAAATTGAACAAAAATCACTAAATGGTTCTTAATTAATCAATCGCGAAAAAGCCTCTGATAAATAAATTGTTAACATTAAATATATTTAAACATTCAAATACCTTTGTCCTGATTTCGACACAGCGTTCTGAAGGAACGTCTGGTCGCTTACCTGTCTTACAAAAAACTCCATGTAACCGTTGCGCTAATCTTTCCCGCGCGAGGTGGTGGGGGAAGCCCATGACCAACCTCTGCTAAGTAAACTTTTTTTTTTGCCATCTCTGGTCGAACCCTCCTGTTCCTCCTCTTTGCCCTTCCACTGACTGTATTAAAGTTGGTAGAAGATTCTGAGACCCACTACATCTCTGGTTCGTCTGCTACCACACTCAAAACATTCGCACCTGACCACGTACTTTAACGAGAGGTGGAGAAATGTAAATAGGGACACAGGACGTGCATATTGTAATGAGAATAAAAGACTTTGATCCATAATTGCTTCTACATGCATGTAATTTGGGAGTGAGATTATTTCACTGATCATTAAATATGTAAAGTAACTGAATTTACGCTGATAATGCCTATCAGCTGATAGCAACATATTATAACACTGATTTTAACTATGTAACTAAACCTATTGTGACGTTACAGTATTAAAACATTATGACCAACCCTGTCAAATTATTTCGTTCTGTGACATCCTGACTTAGAACAGACAGCGAGAAGCTACGGTGAAACTAGGTTTTTCATTTAACAAAAGCACCGGATAAATATTGTGTCATTTGGTGCCTGCAGCTGGAAAGTTCCGGCAACAGCTGGTCGTGGAAAATGAGGCGCCGTCCTCGCCAAATTGTGTAGCCGCTCGGCCATGCTGTTGGGAGAGCGAAGTACCGGGCGAGGCAGATGCTCGGATCCCCCTCCCGTGGGCGGCGCCGAGGACCAGGTTAAAGGTAGTGCGGGAGCAGACAGCCGGAAAATTGCTTCTTTTCCTCACCTTAGCTGCCTTCTATCAGTAAACATGTGGGGCCGGCTGGGGGCGGCCGTGTCAGCAACAGATGCTCTTCCTTGCGCCGTCCCGCAGGCAAATTAACTTCTGGGGGAGGAAGTTGTCCGTTGTCGCAGTTCCAGACAGTCAATCACTGCCGAAACTTCATTATTACTGTTCCCGCCTGAGGGACTAGAAATGAGATTTATGGATTTATGGACCCGCCACTTATTACTTACTAAATGTACAGCAACATAAGCTGGCTCACTCTAAACCCTGTCGCACTCCTGATTATAGAATGAACCACCCGCAGCTTCCACCCCAGTGATTTCTAACTCATCATCCTGTCTAGTTAGCGAATCTCGGACGAACCATTTACCATGAATTATCATGAAAACCCCCCGCATTAAGCATACAGAAGAAGATTCGTTGAAGAGCAGTGCGTTTCGTCATGCGATTGTTTAGTCGAAGCGAGAGCGTTACAGAGATGCTCATAAAGCTCCACTTGCAGCTATTGCAGGAGAGACATTGTACATCAGGCTTACTGTTAAATTTCTGTGAGCGTACGTTCCTAAAATAGTCGGGAAAAATATTTCTCCATCTCATATAACACCCTCGCAATGACTAGGACGAGAAAATCAGAGAAATTAAAACTCATAAGGAGGTGTACTAGCAATCATTCTGACCACCCACAATTTGCGAATTGAACAGGGGAAGGGAAAATACACACACCGTAATGGGTCGCGTGGTGTCTTCACACAGATGTACGTACAGCAGAAAGACTGCAAGTGAACAAAAATTACAAAGGGACTTCAAAACGTAAGTTACACATTACTACGAATGGCTAAGTTGCTTTTATTGAAAGCTGCACTACACTTCAGATACAGACACGCGACACTGTTTTTTTAATATAGGCACCAAGTCTCTGTAAACAACAGTCGAAATTTTTTACGAACAGTTCCTCGAAGGTAGAAATCCTCTCCATAGTCACGAAACATTCGAGAACCGCTGTGTACGTCATCATGGTTGAAAAGTCTTTCTTCCGCCAGTCTGTTGAAACGATGGAAATCGTATGGTGCAAGATGAGCCCTTCCCGATCAACATCTCCCACGACCGTGTGACCCTGCTTAAGCTGTTGGCACGATTTCGTTATGGCTGGAAACGGCATCGCATTTCGTCCATACACTGTAAATATGTATGCAGTCTACACGTTTTGTCCACCACATTTGTCCTATCCAGAGAACATCAACTTTAGAGTACGTTTCCAGGTCCTGTGCTATTTCAATCCTACACTGTGTTGCCCTCTTATTCGTACCGCACCAGAACTTTGTAGGAAATCAGGTGCGTGCACTTTCTTCCGACGACGTGCCACTCTTGTTGCGCAATGGTCTTAGTATGGGACGACGCGCATAACTCATTTTCCTAAAGTACCTGCTTACTAACCGGACGAACATGAGTATGGCCATTATCTACATCTACATAATCTTGGATTGACCTTCTATGTTAATAGCATGTGGATTTCCACTCAACAAAATTTCTGTCACTCCCACCAAATCCTAGGACATCACTCCGATTCATTTTCCGCATTCTCTCCCACACGAAACCCTTATCGGCTCACTAATTCCCCCATTCTAATTTTTCGCACTTAACACCTTCATTTAGCACCCACCTCACAGGAATATGAGACCTAAGACAAAATCGTTTCATTGACTATTTTAGGTTCTTGTACTTTGTCACAGCACATACTGCATTCTTGAATCAAATCATGCTGGGTCAAATATTTCATAATATCAGAGGCATCAACACAAAGAAGCACAAGAAATAAAGCACATGAATCGAGTAGTTTGAAGTAAACATGTCCACATGTAAGTGCATGGAATATTATACCATGGATAACCAGTTATGGACGATCTCGAGAGCATTTGAAGCTGGCTGCAGTAGATCCTCTACAGTGGAGCACATGGGACAATGGGACAGAGCCGGCAGCAGATTGAGGGGCCTTTGAGTTAGCGCTCCTCTACTGTTGCAGTAGGATCTTCCAAAGTGTATTCGATAGCTTGCATATCAAGTAGTCTATCTCTCTCGGCAGTCAGAAGGGATATTTTCAAATGGTTATGACCAAATTGAGTCGTATGCTGCTTGCATTTTCCACACTGGCATTCTTGCTTTGGAGGCAATTGTTCGCAAGAGGTTGCCAATATTCATGAAACTTTTACTCGACATCAATCTCTAGGCGTTTGGTACGTAATCATATTATGCAGGAATAGGCTTGGTGATTGTGTTATCGTTCAGAGATTGCGGTGCTACACCAAAGTAAGCAACGCAGATCGATACCACAGCAAGGACTCATTGCAACGCGCAGTGACGTATGGGAGGTCAATACAGAGCACCCAGTTCGTGACCGCATCTGAAAGAGTCAACATCATAGCGCAAGATCAACGAGTTGTTAAGCTTCTGGTGAATTTGTATAGTAAAGGTCGAACACTGAACCTCAAGCAAACAGTTTGTTCATTAGTGCAACAAGTGACGCTTTGCTAGTCAATGTTGTTGTTGTGGTCCTCAGTCCAGAGATTGGTTTGATGCACCTCTTCTTGCTACTCTATCCTGTGCAAGCCCCCTTCATCTCCGAGTAACTACTGCAAACTGCATCCCTCTCAACCTGTTTAGTGTATTCGTCTCTTGGTCTCCCTCTACGATTTTTATCCTCCATGCTTCCCTCCAATAGTACATTGGTGAGCCTTCGATGCCTCAGAACATGTCCTACCAACCAGTCCCTTCTTCTAGTCAAGTTGTGCCACAAATTCCTCTTCTCCCCAATTCTATTCAGTATCTCCTCATTAGTTATGTGGTGTATCCATCTAATCTTCAGCATTCTCCTGTAGCACCAAGTTTTGAAAGCTTCTATTCCCTCTTTGTCTAAAATACTTATCGTCCATATTTCACTTCCATACATAGCTGTACTCCATACAAACACTTTCATAGAGGACTTCCTGACACATAAATTTCTCTTCTTCAGAAACGCTTTCGCTGACATACCCAGTATATATTTTATTTACTCTCTACTTCGGCCATCATCAGTTATTTTGTTCCCCAGATATCAAAGCTCCTATACCACTTTGAGTGACTCACTTCCTAATCTAATTACCTCAGCATCACCTGATTTAATTCCACGCCATTCTATTATTCTCGTTTTACTTTTGTTGACGTTCATCTTATATCCTCCTTTCAAGACGCTGTCCATTCCGTTCCACTGCTCTTCTGTCTCTGGCAGAATTACAATGCCATAGGCAAACCTCATAGTTTTTATTCCTTCTGCATGGATTTTGATTCTTACTCCAAATTTTTCTTTTGTATCCTCTACTTCTTGATCAGTATGCAGATTGAATAACATCGGGGATAGGCTACAATACTGTCTCACTCCCTTCTGAATCACTGCTCCACTGTGATGCCCCGTCGACTCCTAAAACTGCCATTTGGCTTTTGTACAAATTATGCCTTTCAATCAATGTAGTTTTCTCTGCTACCTTCACAATTTGAAAGAGAGTATTCCAGTCAACATTTTAAAAAGCTGCCTTCAAGTCTACAAAGGCTAGAAACGTAGGTTTGCCTTTCTTTAACCTATCTTCTAAGATAAGTTAGTATTGCCTCGCGTCTTTCAAAATTTCTATGGAATCCAAAGTGATCTTCCCCGAGATTGGCTTCTACCAGTTTATCAGTACGTCTGTAAAGAATTCGCGTTAGTATTTTGCAAACGTGACTCACTAAATGATAGTTCGGTAATTTTCACACCTGTCAACAACTGCTTTCTATAGGATTGGAATTATTGTATTCTTCATGAAGTCTGAGGGTATTTCGCCTGCCTCATACATCTTGCTCAACAAATGGAAGAGTTTTGTCAGGGCTAGCTCACCCAAGGCTATCAGTAGTTCTAATGGAATATCTACTTCCGGGGCCTTGTTTCGACCTGGGTCTTTCAGTGTTCTGTCAAGTTCTTTACACAATATCGTACCTCCTATTTCATGTATGTCCTCTTCCATTTCCATAATATTGCTCTCCAATACATCGCCCTTCTATGGATCCTCTATAGATAGACTCCTTCCACCTTTTTGTTCTCCCTTCTTTGCTTAGGATTAGTTTTTCATCTGAGCTCTTGATATTCATACAGATGGTTCTCTTTTCTCCAAAGGGTTCTTTAATTTTCCTGTAGGCAATATCTATCTTACCCCTAGTAATATATGCTTCTACATCCTTAAATGTGTCCTGTTGCCATCCCTGCCTAGCCATTTTGTACTTCCTGTCAATCTCATTTTTGAGACATTTGTATTCCTTTTTGCCTGCTTCATTTACTGCATTTTTATGTTTTTTCCTTTCGTCAATTAAATACAGTACCTTTTCTGTTACACAAGGAATTCTACTACCCCTCGTCTTTTTCCTACTTGATCCTCTTCTGCATTCACTATTTCATCTCTCAAAGCTACCCGTTCTTTTTCTGTTGTATTTCTACGTTCTTGTCAATCGTCCCCTAATGCACCCTCTGAAACCATCTACAACCTCTCGTTCTTTCAGTAAATGTAGGTCCCATCTTCTTACATTCCTACCTTCTCGCAGTTTCTTCAGTTTTAATCTACAGTTCATAACCAATAAATTGTGGTCAGAGTCCACATCGGCCCCTAGAAATGTATTACAGTTTAAAACCTGGTTCCTAAATCTCTGTTTTGGAAATTCTGTGGTAAGGTCTTATGGGACCAAACTGCTAAGGTCATCGGTCCCTAAGTATATGCACTACTTAATCTAACTTAACCTAACTAGTCAGTTGTACATTATCCATTTCTCCTGTGGAAAAGGAGTGTGGAAAAGTTAAGTAAATCTTCTCTTCTTTAATATTATGAAGCGAGCTAACACTGTCCCTATGTAACACCTCACAACGCACAGTTAAGGCTCGACGTGTTTAGTTTGGCCTGGTCACAGCAGCGACTATGTTTGTTCATTCGACACCGACAGATACCTATGACGGCTGTTTCGTGGTGGTAAGGGAAGGATCTTCTCTTTTATTTGAGTTATCAATCTCCTGACTGGTTTGATGTGGCCTGCCACGAATTCCTCTGCTATGCCCTCTTCATCTCAGAGTAGCACTTGCAATCTACTTCCTCAATTATATGTTGAGTATATTCTCATCTCTGTCTTCTTCTATAGTTTTCGCCCTCAATAGCTTCCTTTATTACCATAAAAGTCAGTCCCTGATGCCTTAACAGGTCCTACTATCGTGTCCCTTCACCTTGTCAGTGTTTTCCACTAATTCCTTTCCTCCACATTTCTGTGCAGAACCTCCTGCTTAATTACCTTATCAGTCCACCAAATTTTCAACATTCGTCTATAGCAGCACATCTCAAAGCTTCGATTCTCTTCTGTTCCGGTTTTCCCACAATCCGTGTTTCACTACCATACAATGGTGTGCTCCAAACGTACCTTCTCCGAAATTTGTTCCTCAAATTAAGGCCTATGTTTAATACTAGTAGACTTCTCTTGGTCAGAAATGCCCCTTTTGCCACTGCTAGGCTGCTTTTGATGTCCTCCTTGCCCTGAGCCGTCATCAGTTATTTTGCTGTCTACGTAGCAGAATTCCTTAACTTTATCTACTTTGTGACCATCAAACCTGGTAGTTAGGTTTCTCGCTGTTCTCATTTTTGTTCCTTCTCAGTATCTTCGTTTTTCTTCGATTGTTTCTCAGTCCATATTCTGTATTCAGTAGACTGTTACTTACATTCAGCATATCGTATATTTCTTCTTCACCTTCACTTGGAATAGCAATGTCATCAGGGAATCATATCCTTTCGTCATGAGTCTTAATCCCACTCTTGAACCTTTCTTTTACACTCCTGGAAATTGAAATAAGAACACCGTGAATTCATTGTCCCAGGAAGGGGAAACTTTATTGACACATTCCTGGGGTCAGATACATCACATGATCACACTGACATAACCACAGGCACATAGACACAGGCAACAGAGCATGCACAATGTCGGCACTAGTACAGTGTAAATCCACCTTTCGCAGCAATGCAGGCTGCTATTCTCCCATGGAGACGATCGTAGAGATGCTGGATGTAGTCCTGTGGAAAGGCTTGCCATGCCATTTCCACCTGGCGCCTCAGTTGGACCAGCGTTCGTGCTGGACGTGCAGACCGCGTGAGACGACGCTTCATCCAGTCCCAAACATACTCAATGGGGGACAGATCCGGAGATCTTGCTGGCCAGGGTAGTTGACTTACACCTTCTAGAGCACGTTGGGTGGCACGGAATACATGCGGACGTGCATTATCCTGTTGGAACAGCAAGTTCCCTTGCCGGTCTAGGAATGGTAGAACGATGGGTTCGATGACGGTTTGGATGTACCGTGCACTATTCAGTGTCCCCTCGACGATCACCAGAGGTGTACGGCCAGTGTAGGAGATCGCTCCCCACACCATGATGCCGGGTGTTGGCCCTGTGTGCCTCGGTCGTATGCAGTCCTGATTGTGGCACTCACCTGCACGGCGCCAAACTTGCATATTACCATCATTGGCACCAAGGCAGAAGCGACTCTCATCGCTGAAGACGACACGTCTCCATTCGTCCCTCCATTCACGCCTGTCACGACACCAGTGGAGGCGGGCTGCACGATGTTGGGGCGTGAGCGGAAGACGGCCTAACGGTGTGCGGGACCGTAGCCTAACTTCATGGAGACGGTTGCGAATGGTCCTCGCCGATACCCCAGGAGCAACAGTGTCCCTAATTTGCTGGGAAGTGGCGGTGCGGTCCCCAACGGCACTGCGTAGGATCCTACGGTCTTGGCGTGCATCCGTGCGTCGCTGCGGTCCGATCCCAGGTCGACGGGCACGTGTACCTTCCGCCGACCACTGGCGACAAGATCGATGTACTGTGGAGACCTCACGCCCCATGTGTTGAGAAATTCGGCGGTACGTCCACCCGGCCTCCCGCATGCCCACTATACGCCCTCGCTCAAAGTCCGTCAACTGCACATACGGTTCACGTCCACGCTGTCGCGGCATGCTACCAGTGTTAAAGACTGCGATGGAGCTCCGCATGCCACGGCAAACTGGCTGACACTGACGGCGGCGGTGCACAAATGCTGCGCAGCTAGCGCCATTCGCCGGCCAACACCGCGGTTCCTGGTGTGTCCTCTGTGCCGTGCGTGTGATCATTGCTTGTACAGCCCTCTCGCAGTGTCCGGAGCAAGTATGGTGGGTCTGACACAGCGGTGTCAATGTGTTCTTTTTTCCATTTCCAGGAGTGTATTTCTACCATTGATTCTTCGATTTACAGACTGAACAGTAGCGAATGCCTACATCCCTTTATTACACCCTTTTTAATCCGAGCACTTCGTTCTCGGTTGTCCACACTTATTGTTCCCTCTTGGCTGTTGTACATTACACGTCTTTTCCTATAGCTTACTCCTCTTTTTCTCAGAATTTCGTGCACCACTTCACACTGTCGAACGCTTCTGCCATTTCAACGAATCCTATTACGTGTCCTCATTTTTCTTTAATCTTGCTACCATTATCCACCGCAACGTCAGAACTGCCTCTCTGGTGCCTTTATCTTTTCTAAAGCCAAATTGATCGTCTTCTAACACATCCTCAGTTTTCTTTTCCATTCTTCTATATGTCATTCTTGTAAGCAAGGTGGATGCATGAGCTGTTAAGCTGATTATGCTGTAATTGTCCCGCTTGTCAGGTCTTGCAGTCTTCGGAATTCTGCTGGTGATAATTTCCCGAAAGTCTGATGGTATATCCCCAGTCTCAACATTCTACACACCAACGTGAATAGACGTTTTGTTCCCACTCCCCCAGCGATTTTAGAAATTCTGGTAGAATGTTATCTATCCCTTCTGTCTTATTTGATCTAAATTCCTACAAAGCTCTTTTAAATTCTGGTTCTAGTATTGGATCCCCTATCGCTTCTGATTCGACTCCTGTCATATCAGACAAATCGTCCCCCTCATAGAGGCCATGAGTGTACTCAGTCTACCTATTAGCTCTCTCCTCTGCATTTAGTAGTAGAACTCCTGTTGCACTCTTAATGTTACCACCCTTGCTTGTTTTGACTTTCCTACATGCTTAGGCGATCCTTTCGACAATCATTTCTTTCTCGATTTCTTCACATGCTTTATGCAGCCATTTCGTCTTAGCTTCCATGCACTTCCTATTTATTTCATTCCTCAACGACTTGTATTTCTGTATTCCCGATTTTTCCTGAACTTGTTTGTACTTCCTTCTTTCATCTATCAGTTGAAATATTTCTTCTGTTATCCATGGTTTATTCATATTTTTTTATTTGTGGTAGGGTCTTATGGGACCAAACTGTTGAGGTCATAGGTCCCTAAGCTTACGCGTTACTTAATCTAACTTAAACTAACTTACTCTAAGGACAACACCCACACTCATGCCCGAGGGAGAACTCGAAGCTTCGATGGGGGGAGCCGCGCAACCATAACAAGGCGCTCCAGACCATGCGGTGTTTCTTCATAGTTAACTTCTTTATAACTATGCTGTTTCATTCCACTTCTGTGATTGCCCTTTTTTAGAGACGTCCATTCCTCTTCAACTGTACTGCCTACTGAGCTATTGCTTATTACTGTATCTGTAGCCTTAGAGAACTTAGAGCGCATCTCGTCATTCCTAAGTACTTCCGTATCACACTTCTTTGAGTATTGATTTTTCCTGACTAATCTCGTAAATTTCAGCCTACTCTTCATCAATACCACATTGTGATCTGAGACTATATATGATCCTGGGTACGCCTTACAATTCAGTATCTGATTTCGGAATCTCTGTCTGACCATGATGTACCTAACTGAAATCTTCTCGTATCATCCGGCCTTTTCCAAGTATACCTCCTCCTCTTGTGATTCTTGAACAGAGTATTCGCAGTTACTAGCTGTAATTTATTACAGAACTCAATTAGTCTTCTCCTCTCTCATTTCTTGTCCCAAGCTCATACTGTCCTCGTCTTTTCTTCTGCCCCTTCCCCTACAACTGCAATCCAGTCCCCCATCACTATTACATTTTCATCTCCCTTTATATACTGTATTACCCTTTCAATATCCTCTTATACTTTCTGTGTCTCTTCATCTTCAGCTTACAACGTCGACATGTACAGCTGAACTATCATTGTCGGTATTGGTTTGCAGTAGATTCTGATAAGAATGGTCCTATCACTGAAGCCCTAGCTTGCTATTCATAACGAATCCTACTCCTGTTATACCATTTTCTACTGTTGTTGATATTACTCTACGCTAATATGACCAGAAATCTTCGTTTTCTGTCAATTTCACTTCACTGACCCCTAGTATATGTAGAATGAGCCCTTGTATTTCCCTTTTCAGAATTTCTAGTTTCCTTACCATATTCAAGCTTCTGGCATTCCATGTCCCGACTCGTAGAACGTTATCCTTTCGTTCTTAATGCAATCATTTTTAATGATCCCCTCCCTCTTGGCAGTCCCTCCTAGACATCCGAATGAGGGACTACTCCGGAATCTTTTGCCAATGGAGAGACCATCATAACATTTTTTTCAGTTACAGGCCACATGTCCTGTGGATCCACGTTATGTGTCTTTAATTCAGTGGTTTCCTTTGCCTTCTGCATCCTCATGCCGTTGATCATGGTAGGGGGTACTGATACCTTTCAAAAGTATAAATCAAAGAACAAAACATCAGTCCCCAGTCTGAGAGATTACCTGTTAGATTTGGAGTGCTTTAGGCGATGTAAAATTTCTACCAGATGGGCATGTGACACTCCAGACGTGGGCATAAATGGCAATGAATTGGTGTACGTATATCAGTCGGTAGAATGGCTCGACGTGGAGATATGACAGAATGGCAGAAACGCGCTGTTGCGTTATGACGTGTCTACGAGCACACTGCGAAGAAAGTAACCGGGTTTGTTGGTATGTCAAAGCGGACAGCCCAGCGTGCCTACTAGGAAATATGATCCACTCACAGCCGCTTCATACTGTGTCAGAAGAGTGGTCGTAAAAAGCTCCTGGCTGACAGGAAAGGGAGAGAAGTGCGTCATTGATAACCAGTTTCGCCCCAGCAAGAGCTACTGTTGTCAATGAATGCACATCACTCTCAACCAGTTAACGGTCTAACATGTACGCAATGAACGTTTGGAGTCACGTGCCTCGCAAATCGTCAAAATTATTTGCCGAATGAGTCAAGAAACGTATTTTACCGCAGGTCAGCGCAGGGTTCTATGGCCTCTTAGAGAATTCTACGTCTACATCCATATATCTACATGGATGCTCTGCAAATCATATTTAAGTGTCTGGCAAACGGTTCATCGAACCACCTTCACAGTTCTCTATTATTCCAATCTCGTATTGAGAGCGAAAACAACGAACACCTATATCTTTCCGTACGAGCTCTGATTTCCCCTATTTTGGTGATCGTATCTCCCTATGTAGGTCGGAGTCAACAATATAGACTATTTTCGCATTCGAAGGAGAAAGTTTGTCATTGGAATTTCGTGAGAAGATTCCGTCGCAATAATACACGTCTTTCTTTTAATGATGTCCAGCCCAAATCCTGTATCATTTAAGTGACATTCTCTCAGATATTTCGCGAAAATACAAAACGTTCTGCCGGCCAGAGTGGCCGAGCGGTTCTAGGCGCTACAGTCCGGAACCGCGCAACCGCTAGGGTCGCAGGTTATAATCCTGCCTCGGGCATGGATGTGTGTAATGTCCTTAGGTTAGTTAGGTTTAAGGAGTTCTAAGTTCTAGGGAACTGATGACCGCAGAAGTTAAGTCCCATAGCGCTCAGAGGCATTTTGAACAAAACGTGCTGCCCTTCTTCAAACTTTTTTGATGTACTCCGCCAGTCCTGTCCCGTAGGGATCCCACACCGCGCAGCAGTATTCTAAAAGAGGACGGACAAGCGTAGTGTAGGCAGTCTCTTTAGTAGATCTGTTACATTTTCTAAGTGTGCTGCCAATAAAACGCAGTCTTTGGTTAGCCTTCCACACAACATTTCTATGTGTTCCTTCCAATTTAAGTAATTTGTAATTGTAATTCCTAGGTATTTAGTTAAATTTACGGCATTTAGATTAGACTGATTTATCGTGTAACCGAGTTTTAAACAATTCCATTTAGCACTCATGTAAATGACCTCACACTTTTCGTTGTTTATGGTCAACTTCCAACTTTCGCACCATTCAGATATCTTTTCTAAATAGTTTTGCAATTTGTTTTGATCTTCCGATGACTTTATTAGTCGATAAACGACAGCGTCATCTGCAAACAACCTAAGATGCTGCTCAGATTGTCTCCCAAATCTTTTATATAGATAAAGAACAGAAAAGGGCCTTAACACTATCTTGGAGAACGCCAGAAATCACTTCTGTTATAGTCGATGACTTTCCATCAGTTACTAAGAACGTGACCTCTCTGACAGGATATCACAAACCCAGTCATATAACTGAGACGATATTGCATAACTCGTAATTTCACTACAAGCCGCTTGTGTGGTACAGTGTCAAAAACCTTCCGGAAATCCATAAATACGGAATCGAGCTGAAATCCTTTGTCGATAACACTCAACACTTCATGCAAGTAAATAGCTAGTTGTGTTGGACAAGAACGATGTTTTCTAAACCCATGTTGACTGTGTGTCAACAGACCGTTTTCTTTTAGGTAATTCATAATGTTTGAACACAATATATGTTACAAAATCCTTCTGCACATCGATGTTAACGATATGGGCCTATAATTAAGTGGATTATTCCTACTACCTTTCTTGAATATTGGTGTGACATGTGCAGCTTTCCAGTCTTCCATGTATGGAGCTAAAGCATAAGCATACTCTGAAAGGAATCTAATTTCTACACAGTCAGGACCAGAAGACTTGCTTTTATTAAGAGATTTAAGTTGCTTCACTACGTTACTCAAATTGGCAGCTGTCCTTGATTCGAATTCTGGAGTATTTCCTTCGTCTTCTTTTGTGAAGTCATTCCGGAAGGCTGTGTTTACTGTCACTCTTTTGGCAGCACTGTCTTCGATAGTATCCGCATTGCTATAGCGCAGAGAAGGCATTGATTGTTTCTTACCGCTAACATAACCACATACGACAAGAACTTCCTTGGATTTTCTGCCAGGTTTCAAGATAAAGTTTCGTTGTGGAAACTGTTATAAGAATCTCGCATTGACGTCAAGCGTGTTTTCACAACAGTGTACTATTCGCATGGGCTCATGAACTAACTGCTCGAATTATTTTCAGAGAATGTAAATATCTTCCAGTACAGCACTCGCGGTCGTGGAGTGGGGTCGAGGCAGTTTCAGATACGTTTTTACCATCTGATGGTAATTTATAGATTTGTAGTTTTACCTTGACGATGTCCACTATGGACAAACGGTAGTTACTGTTATTCTGAAGAAGGTTGGATTATCCCGACTGCAACCTACGTAAATTCTAGGTAATCGGTGCAACTGAGGTTGTTGATTATTAAAATTAAAATTAATTTCAGAGAATGTGTTTAGTACTATTCCGGATGATGTTTCATGCGTACCTCTGGAATTACACTTGTTTCTGTTAGCATGTTCGAAATGTCATATCATTTGAATGGATCCTTTCAGAACACAGTCCCAGTGACGGTAAATGGCAGCAACCACCTGTATCTCGTTACACAGGATGAACCAGAAGCGCAGCGACAAACTTCCAGAGGTTGCTCTGGAACACCTTCTTACTATTTTGATACGAGAGACCCTAGTCTCCGGCGGCTCGTTACAGAGTTACTGCGTTTCATTTGGTATCTTGCCCTAGTTATCTGTACTGTAGTGAAAATAGTGCACAGCAGTGCAGATGTCGACGGCATGGGCTGTGAGTCTTGTATCCATTTGCTCACGGTATTAATCTCGCTTGGCGTACGAAAACTTCTCAAAAAATGTCAAAGTTTCTCAAAATTCAATTTCAGATTATATAATTCCTGTACTTCCAGTGATGGTCCAAACACCAAGGCTGTTCTGATCTGCTTCAGAGAATCCGTTCTGTTTAGAAACAGACTTTAGACGTTCATGCACGGAGTACGTGTGCTGGCCTATAAAGGTGCGTCGGCGCCAGCGCAACATCAGTTCAATGAGACTCAGCAACAGCAACCTCTCACCTTAAGACGACGCCCAAAAGGACTGTCGAAACTTTGTGTCAACTTGAAGACACAGCTACAGACCCAAAAACAGTATCGCAACCAAGCTGTTTAGTTTAACATTCTCGGTGACCAAGTGTTACCATTCCAATTAAATCTCTGTGTGAGTATGCTGTGGACAGGCAACAACAGCTGTGTTCATAGGTCTACACTCTTTCGTTCCTGTTTCTGCAAACACTCGGGTACTCTATCGTAACTCCACTGGCCAGCTTAATCAACTGATATTGGTCCTGTAGAAAATGTCTGGGGCTATTTGTAACAGTGGGTGAAACGTACCAGTTAACAACCGCGCTCTATGCGATCTAACCTTGTGTGCACAACTTCGTACACAGTGGCAACGACAGGTGGTCTACATGGTGGTGTCATCATAGTAAAGCTGAACAGGAGCAGAAATTCCTAGCGAACAAGTTTACACAACAAACAGAAGATATACTTGCATTTCTTCAAAGCATACAAACACTTATTACAAATAATTCAGCAAGAATTAGAGTTCACCTCAAACAATAGTGACTAGGAACAGGCTTGCTGCAATAAGTTCGAATGAAAATAGCACAGCAAAAAGTTGAGTGGCTGCTGCTGGCTGACCTACACCGCCGGCCGTTGTGACCGTGCGGTTCTAAGCGCTTCAGTCTGGAACCACGTGACCACTACGGCCGCAGGTTCGAATCCTGCCTCTGGCATGGATGTGTGTGATGTCCTTAGGTTAGTTAGGTTTAAGTAGTTCTAAGTTCTAGGGGGCTGGTGACCACAGATGTTAAGTCCCATAGTGCTCAGAGCCATTTAAACCATTTGATGTGGCATCTACTTGATGACCAGCCCCAGGTAGGAAGTAGATGGAAGATATTGTGGTAACATGGTGGAGAGGGAAACAAAATATGAGGATGGAGAGCTGGCGTTGAAGTTGTGGAGAATGAGAAAGGTTTTTGATTGTGAAAGGTATGATGATCTAGGGTGCTGTGCAGTTGACCTATACCATGGTATCAGGGGGTGCCCATGGATCGGAGCCGCTGGGAATGTGGCGTAGCAGGTGTGCACCATTGGGTCCCTTGTAATGGCTATTGGCACTGGATGGAAAGCTGCAATTTCTTTGCCAACTGTGACACCCGTTGGGTGGTATCGATACATTATATCCAATAATCTTCTATGATGATCTTTAGCTGGATATGGCATACATAAAGAAAAAAAAGTGGACTCTTATTTTGGCAGAAACGTATAGCAACGTGAGTCAAAGGCGGGTGCTCGTTGCTGAAAGCAACATTCTGGCACAACAGTACGCCATACTGCCCGCCTGGGAGCTACAGCATCCCAGTCTGGTTGACAACCAACGAAATAACTATAACCAGGGACACTTCAGTATATGGCATAAACTTAGTAACATGCCCACTATGTCGCATATAAATACTGGCCAGACAGCCAGGTGGGGACTCGAATCAGCAAGTCACGTTATCAGCGAGTAATCAAAATGGTGAGTCAGGGAGTCGGCGTCTTTATAGACCTGCACTACCATCCCTCAGCATTCATCCTGCCAGGACTGCCTACATGGGGGTCCAGCCTCAGAAACAAGGGGCCGACAGTTGAACTGGGGACTCACCAGCCACTGAGCCCACATCATACATTAGCGAGATCCTTACACACTAAAATTAAAGAAGCCTTTGTTTTTGGAAACAGTTATTCTGTTAAAAATAGTGCTGAGGTAATAAACAAGCTAAAAGCGGTAGAGATCACTTCCTCTTCTCGTTTGGTTTCTTTTGACGTCGTAAGTTTATACACTAATGTTCCAGTGGATATCACTCTTAAGATTATTGAAGATAACATTCGACAACATAGAACCTTAAATGTGTTGCACTTGTCGGAACTTATGTCACTACTGCAGGTTGTACTAGATTACAATTACTTTCAGTTTAATGGCAAAATGTATGAGCAACCAGTCGCCTTAGCCATGGGTTGCCCGTTAGTTGGTATCTTAGCTGACGGATTTCGTTTCCAATGCTCCATCGTATCTACACTCGTTTAATAAAAAAGTATAAACATGTAAAGACTAAGCGCCTCTGTAGACTGTTATTGGCACAGAGCGGAGCTGATGGGTGTCTACAACAACACCGGTATGTCTTTGTCTTAGATGATTCTATTCGAAAAGGCCTCATTCCTTCTGCTGTCTGTTTTGCAATCAGTTGTCGCTAGTTTACAGTACATTGTGTGCATCTACAATACATTGTATACTTGATCAGGTTCATACCATATACCAAAAGCAGGAGTTTGGAATTGAAAAATGTGCTGCAATTGTAGCAACGCATCAGGAACGCTTTGCTAGTAATACAACAGCAACAAACGTTGGCGTAGCCCAATCTAAATTTGTGTATACAATGGTCAGTCATGTTGTGGGAAAGTTTAGTGGGTGATAAAGTCGGTGATCTAGTCATAATTAAGAGAATATTAAAGAAGAGGGGATATCACAGGTTACTGATCAACAATTCAGTTCCATCTTCCAAGAGACTTATTGGTCTTGTGTTTGTTCTGAAGGAGGGCAAAGATCCCAAACATGTTTATAAACTGTGCAATAGGAAAGAGAAGTGCGGGGAATTGAAGAATATAATATGACCATGTCAGTGATCTGACTGAAACTTCATGGAACTGTTATGGGATGAACTTGACAAGGAGAACAGAAAACTGAGATCATGTAATTTCTAATCCATGGAATAATTTATAGACTTCTTGGACTGAAATATCTGCAAAAACATTAGAAAATCTTATCTTCAGAACGCCAAGAGTTTGTGCAGCTGTTCTGAGGACAAATGGTGGATTTTTTGAAGAGGCTAAAATCTAAACCATATTTTCGTTAATGGTAGAGAGAGAAAATACTTGTTCTGTTGGTCTATTTCGTTTTCACGAGGTAATTGTATATTGGAATAATGTAGTTGATATCATGGGTGATCGAAAACTTTTAACCAATAGTGTATATACCAACTACTGGTGTCCAAGTAAATAATTTTCAATATTGCTGACAGAGTTATGCCATATATTTCTAAGAGTTTCTCTAGTCATTTCCTTTCTTATCCTTCGATTTCCTTTGCAGAGGTTTGTATTTGCATCGCTACGATTTTCTAGATAGGTTTTCTCGTATATGGCTCCGCGGAAATTAAATGCCTGCCTTCGAATGAATCATCACACTGGTCCTACATGCCTCATTCGTATCATTTTCAATGATCCCTCAACGACAGACCGCCTCCCTCAGAATGGAGCCTTCAGTTATCACTTCAAACAAACAGTTGAGCCTTCCCAATCCCATTTCCCACAAATGCCTCACCTATAACGATCATTTAACTTCTGGCTGCAAAAATACTTCTACCTGCCCCCACTGAAAAGCCCGCCACCTTTACCAAAAGTGTCCCAGCCTCCAGTCCCCACCCAACTGCAACACTTGCGACCAGTCCCACCCCACTTATTCCTATAAATGTACAGCCAAACCCCCTGCCACCAAACCTGAACTGATCAACTCCATCCGCCCTGTTGACACACCACTCCTTCCAAACAACTTCCTACACCCTAATACTACTGCTGAAAACAACATCCATTTCATCAATGCGTTCCAAAATATCCAAACATTTTATGGCTGTTAGGAGGTACAGTCTCGCTGCAGCGCTGTACTTCCAACATGAACGCACAACTTGCATCACCACATGATTACGCTAGTCAATGGTGTTCTTTGCAGCCTGTATGAACAGGGCAACACAGCGAACGATCGGCATACACATGAGGGCCGGACACCTCTTCCCTTGGGAACAACAACTGCCTGGGCTGCTCAGTGGGTCGAAATTCTGTATGAAAGGCTCCCACTCAGTGCCATACACATCTTCACTATTTGTCTGCAGGTCTTGCTGCATGTCATCATTGTCACCTCCACTGTCAGGCATCGCAATTTATTTCTTCCAGTCCTCGCTGCCCATTATAGCCATTGCTGCCAGTCATCACGGCCAGTCATCACATTCGCCAACAGTCCTCGCCCTCGCCACTTGACATCGGCAGTGATCACCAGCCCACGTCCTCGCTGCCAGTCTTTGCTTCCACTCTGCTAGTCACCACTCTCGTTACCCCCATTTGACGATGAACCAACCTAAAACCAAGACATCTAAAATCATCTACTCGCACTTCTGCTCCACTCCTAGCTCCACTTACTCCTTTACTCCCTAAGTACTGTCCTTTCGTGCTCTTCCTCTTTCCCTCTTTACACAATACTTGGGTGACACACTTGCCTTCTCACTTACAAACACTATATTCTCTCACTGAATCAACTCCTCATTTGCAGATGTCATTATTCCAGCATACACTGCAGCTCCATTGCCACCACTGCTGCCACCACCACCGCCAACCCTGTCACGAACGTCAGAACTGCACCAGCCAGCAACGCTGTAAGCCCGTACTGCTGATTCACTGCCACTACGCTCTTCATTATATCTGTATCCAGAATCAGAAGTACCAGCCACCCACATTGCATCAACGACCAGGCTACCAACAACAACATATCCCACAGATATGGCTGCATGAACTGTATCTCCTTCAGTTTCAACCTACCAGCTCGAGGTAAGAAATCCAAGGAAATTCATACATCACATCCTACTCCACAGTCAATATCCTCTGACACCACATTCTCAGACGATCCCCGCAACCCACCCAGTACTGATATGCCACCCATCTCTCAGACCCAACTGCTTTCCCACCAGGCCCAATCACCAGAAACTATGGAATCTGCTCCCATCACATTCCACACATCTCTTCCAACATATTCACTCTATCACATCCCGATGTAGGGATTGCCGAATCCTAAAACACTTTCTCTCCAAATAATAAAGTACCTTACAAACCTCAACGTTTCACAGCTTGTACCCCACAAAGACTCCATAATCACCCAAATTTTTGATACTGATTTCCAATCCCACCTACTGCAACGAGTACCTTTCATCACCTTTGATCCACATGCCTTCCTGCTCCCACTCAGCCCACTATGACCCAGACAACCCCAATCTCCCTGCTGCCTGCTGTATCTCACTGCTGTGATCAAGGGGATGGACGCTAATATCACAGTGGGTGAAGTTGAGTGGAAACTAAATTTCAGTCCTGACTCTCAAATCCGAAAATCCCTTCGAGTTCATCACCACTCTCGTCCTACATGCCTCATTCGCATCATTTTCGATGATCCCTCAAGTACAGATCACCTCCCTCAGAATGGAACCTTCAGCTATCACTTCAAACAAACAGTTGAGCCTTCCCAATTTCATTTCCCACAAACGCCTCATCTGCAATAATCATTTAACTTCTGAGTGCAAAAATAATTCTACCTGCCCCCACTGAAAAGCCAACCACCTATACCAAAACTTTCCAGTCCCCACACACCTGCAACATTTGCGACCAGTCTTATCCCACTTATTCCTATAAATGTACAGCAAAACCATAACTGACCAACTTCATCCGCCCTGTTGACACACCACTCCTTCCAAACAACTTCCTACACCCTAGTACTACTGCTGAAAACAACATCTATTTCATCACTGCCTTCCAAAACATACAACCATTTGAGCGTCTACATACCCTGTACTAGGTCGCCCTGGCAGTCCATTCCGTAATTCACTTAAATCTCAGTGTCACATACCCAATTTCAGTGACATTTCCTCCTTTCCCAACTTCACACCCTTGCTTGATATATTCCATCCCACAATTGAGCAGCCGATCCAACTGCACAGCACCCTATATCATCATACCTTGCACAACCAAAAACCTTTCTCATTCTCCACAACTTCAACGCCAGCTCTCCATCCTCATATTTTGTTTCCCTCTCCACCATGTTACCACAATATCTTCCATCTACTTCCTACCTGGGGCTGGCCATCAAGCAGATGCCACATCAAATGGTTCAAATGGATCTGAGCACTATGGGACTTAACATCTGTGGTCACCAGCCCCCTAGAACTTAGAACTACTTAAACCTAACTAAACTAAGGACATCACACACATCCATGCCCGAGGCAGGATTCGAACCTGCGACCGTAGCGGTCACGCTGTTCCAGACTGAAGCGCCTAGAACCGCACGGCCACATCGGCCGAGATGCCACATCACTATTATCTCCAGCAGTTCGTCATCTCCGGAGAGTTCACCATGAAATGCCAACTCCGCCTATGTACCTCCCAGAGATTTCAGTACTTATATTTTGATCACCTTTCTGTGTTTGTAAAACTCTACATTATTATGTTCAAAACTGCTGCCAGAAGAGTAGCTACAACACTGCTGCCAGCCTGACCCCAATTGAGAAAATAAAATGACAAAAAGGAAGAACAGGCTGTCAGTTCTGTACTCGAGTCTGGTAATGTTCGATACTTCTATCGCTGAACTATGATATATTGGATAACAGCCTCATCTGGCGCTTGGTCTTTCTCTCTGGTCGTGATACGGATTTTCTCTCTCTATGCTCTTGGCCTATTGACATTGTTGTGACGAAGATTTCCGCTTTGTACTTAGTTGTTTAAGTAGGTTGCTTTGATCTTGGCCTCGCCTGCATTATGTCTGCTGTCCGTCAAATGTTCAAATGTGTGTTAAATCTTGTAGGACTTAACTGCTAAGGTCATCAGTCCCTAAGCTAACACACTACTTAACCTAAATTATCCTAAGGACTAACACGCGCACCCATGCCCGTGGGAGGACTCGAACCTCCGCCGGGACCAGCCGCACAGCCCCTAGACCGCTCGGACCACCCAACTCTACCACAGAACACCCTCACCCGAGACCATTATCAAGACTAGAGGTTTTAAACATAGCTGGAACAGCAACTGTTGAAATTCTTCTTTTGACAGAGTACTAAATAAAACTTCCATAAGCTGTACTCCTCAACAAAGCGCCATGCTAGCGAGAGGGTTTAAATACAGTTTCATGCCTAGCCTTAACGACCCTAAAGTGGTGGATAATTTATTGTTGACCTTAAAGTTGGTCTTGACTCTGTAAAAACAGAAATATCCCGACAAAGTATGATTGCTCACGAATGTAGCGCAATTTTAGAAAGAGAATTCAATTCGGTAAAAAACAATGACTTAAAACAAAGAGAGGGTACCATTATTACTAATATTAATCGTAAATTAAAAAAATGAGGCTCTTATCACTAAATCTGATAAAGGAAATTCGCTTGTTGTAGCCTATAAAAGTGGATATATTGCTAAAACTTTGGCTTTTTTCGAGGAAAAAGGGATATTCGAAATCGAGCAGGATCCTACCCTTACATTACAAAAGCAAATTAGGGATATTTTAAGAAAAACTAAACATCTTATGAAAGAGTTCCAAAAGAAAACTTTAATTAATATGAACCCTAGAGCACCTATCCTTAGGAGTCAGTTTAAGGTACACAAAAGTCAACACCCAATTCGTCCGATCGTTAACGGAATAAAGAGTCCACATCATAAATTAGCGAGATTCTTACACACTAAAATTAAAGAAGCCTTTGGTTTTGGAAACAGTTATTCTGTTAAAAATAGTGCTGAGGTAATAAACAAGCTAAAAGCGGTAGAGATCACTTCCTCTTCTCGTTTGGTTTCTTTTGACGTCGTAAGTTTATACACTAATGTTCCAGTGGATATCACTCTTAAGATTATTGAAGATAACATTCGACAACATAGAATCTTAAATGTGTTGCACTTGTCGGAATTTATGTCACTTCTGCAGGTTGTACTACATTCCAATTACTTTGAGTTTAATGGCAAAATGTATGAGCAACCATTCGGCTTAGCCATGGGTAGCCCGTTAGTTGGTATCTTAGCTGACATTTTTGTGAATGCGTTAGAAGAAAATTTCTTCAAAAATAATCCTGCGTTGGGTAATATGATTCCTTTCTATGCTCGTTATGTTGATGATATACTCATAATATTTCAAGGGTGTGACCAAGATCTACAACAACTGTTTCATGTTTTTAACAGTTTTCACGAGAAAATGAATTTCACATAGGAGGTACAAAACAATGAGAGTGAAGTCCATTTCCTTAACTGGAAACTTAAGTTATTTGATAATACTATTAGCTTCGACATTTTTCGTAAAGAAACTTTTTCTGACAATATTATACCAGTAGATTCTTGTCATCCTGAAACTCACAAAATCGCCTTCTTTCATTCTGTTCATCGTGCTGTGAGCACACCTTTAGAACAGAATTGTTTAGGGAAAGAAAAATCTTTATTAAAATCAACGGCTACCAACAATGATTACGACCCTAAATTAATTGATCAAATTGTTAAGAAAAAACAGCTGTAAAATGTTCAACTTTAGGAGATAACAGGGCAAAAGAGAATGAGGGTAATTATTTTATTTCTGTTCCATTTTTGGGGGACATATCATATAAGATGAGAAGACTTTTACAGAAACAGTACTGTTACAGAGTAGTCTTTTCCATAAATAATAGCCTGAAACAAAGAGTGATTCATACAATTGGAGCACGGGAAGAACTTGGCACTAAATCCGGTGTACACAAAATTACTTGTAACGACTGCCCAAACTATTACATTGGACAGACAGGTAGACTCGTTAAAATAACGTACAAAGAAAACATGCTAGGTAAAAATGGGGAAAACGTACATAATTCCACGCTTGCCGAACGTCTATGGCTCTTACAGCATACGCCACGTACACTGGAGGACTTAGAATTGCTTCATGAAGCGAATAAGGGTTACAAACTGGACTTGCTCGAAGAATTAGAGATTTTCAAGCATCTGTCTCTAAAAGATGATTTTGTTCTTAATGAACAGGTGCAGCTAAGAAACAAAATTTTTTTAGACGGTTTCAAACCACTCCTGGCCTTAATGTAATACAGTTTGGTTGACTAGAAGGTAGTTTTCTTGTTTGCTGATGACAGTGAAATGCGCTTTTTCTGTCTTGTTGGGATTTTACGTATTTTTTATGTATGCTGTTTGTGATTTTCGATGTGTATGTCTGGTTAATTGACTAGTGTGTTTTTATTCACAACGACAGATGGTTTCGTGTTACTGTAACATTTTGGTTGTTTTCGCCAGTATGTGTTCCACCGCCTATGTTACGAGAGATTCTCGCACATTACACTAGTGCCCTCTCTCGTTAGATGTGTTCCTTAGCGCAAGCTTCATCTGTTTGACCCTAGGACACAGGTAAATTAGTTCCATATTTTCTATTTTTCCAAAATGTTTTTAAATGGTCTGATATGTTTCATTTAATAAGACAGAAGATTTTAATTAGCACAACTTTTAATAATTTTGATGCGCTTATGTATGTACCCATGGATTTTAATGCGCGCGAGTGTCTGGAACATACCATAAGTGCCCTCTCTCGGCGAAACCATCTGGCCTAGTGCTTTCACACTCTTGTCTTGATAGTTCATAGGCGAAGTACCGGTGCTAAACTGTTCGCATTGACCCTGTGCCTACAGTCATGTTGTACAAATGGAGATGATGTCTTAATTATTGACGACGCCTTTGGCACAATTGTTTTATAAATCTCCATTGCACAATGTAATTTTAGTAAGTAACTAAAAGATTTCGGGCCTGTATTACTTTGGTAATTTCACTGTTACTTAAGCTCTAGTGCTTCTCATTTCCGATGCTAAGGTTTTGCTAATGAAAGTGTCTTCCTGTTCAGGATTTTTTTACTTCTGATGTTCAGTCATGTTGTACAAATGGAGATGACGTCTTAATTATTGACGACGCCATTGGCACAATTGTTTTATTAATCTTCATTGCACGACGTAATTTTAGTAAGTAACTAAAAGATTTCACTGTTACTTGAGCTCTAGTGCTTCTCATTTCCGATGCTAAGGTTTTGCTAATGAAAGTGTCTTCCTGTTAAGGATTTTTTTACTTCTGATGAAGGTATATTTATATATACTGAAACCTCGGTCAAGAATTTTAATAAATTTGTATCATGCAACTGTTTTTGCTGTCATCCTTTATCGTCAAGACCAGAGGCACTATTACACCGTATTAGTGTGCTTACCTTGGTAATGTGGTATCACATATCACTACCAGCCCATGGTTGTCGCGAAGTTGGCAATGGAATTTCAAATTTCCGTTAAACGCCGATAGCGGTTCTTGTGATCTGGGGGACTCAAAAATTCACACCCTCTAGTCCACACGTCCAACGACACCATACCATGAGCACCCTCTGCCACCACGACTTAGACTGATAAGCCAGAACATTATCGATATAAACCCACCTGGTGACAGCAGTGTCAACTGGCGACGAATGATTGGCTCGCCTTCCCCACGATATTATCTATGTGGTCTTTCCAACTGAAGTTGTTCGTAATTTTAACACCCAGGTACTTAGTTGAATTGACAGCCTTGAGAATTGTATTATTTATCGAGTAATCAAATTCCAACGGATTTCTTTTGGAACTCATGTGGATCACCTCATACTTTTCGTTATTTAGCGTCAACTGTCGCCTTCCACACCATATATCAATCTTTTCTAAATCGCTTAGCAACTGATACTGGCCTTCGGATGACCTTACTAGAGGGTAAATTACAGCATCATTGCGAACATACTAAGAGAACTGCTCAGATTGTCACCTAGGTCATTTACATAGATGAAGAACAGCAGAGGTCCCAGGAAGCTTCCCTGGGGAGCACCTGATATCACTTCAGTTTTACTCAATGATTTGCCGTCTATTACTACGAACTGCGACCTTCCTGACAGGAAATTATGAATCCAGCCGCACAACTGAGACGATACCCCATAGGCCCGCAGCTTGATTAGAAGTCGCTTGTGAGGAACGGTGTCAAAAGCTTTCCGGAAATCCAGAAATACGGAATCAACTTGAGATCCCCTGTCGATAGCGGCCATTACTTCGTGCCAATGAAGAGCTAGGTGCGTTGCACAAGAACGATGTTTTCTGAAACCATGCTGATTACGTAACAATAGATCGTTCCCTTCGAGGTGATTCATAATGTTTGAATACAGTATATGCTCCAAAACCCTACTGAAAACCGACGTCAATGAAATAGGTCTGTAGTTCGATGGATTACTCCTACTACCCTTCTTAAACACTGGTGAGATCTGCGCAATGTTCCAACCTGTAGGTACAGATTTATCGGTGAGCGAGCGGTTGTATGTGATTGCTAAGTAGGGAGCTATTGTATCAGCGTAATCTGAAAGGAACCTAATCGGTATACAATCTGGACCTGAAGACTTGCCCGTATCAAGCGATTTGAGTTGCTTCGCAACCCCTAAGGTATCTACTTCTAAGAAACTCATGCTAGCAGCTATTCGTGTTTCAAATTCTGGAATATTCCATTCGTCTTCCCTGGTGAAGGAATTTCGGAAAACTGCTTTCAATAACTCCGCTTTAGCGGCACAGTCGTCAGTAACAGTACCATCGTCACTGCGCAGCGAAGGTATTGACTGCGTCTTGCCGCTTGTGTACTTTACATTCGACCAGAATTTCTTCGGATTTTCTACCAGATTTCGAGACAATGTTTCGTTGTGGAACCTATTAAAGGAATTCGCATTGAAGTCGGTGCCAAATTTCGCGAGTCTGTAAATTTTAGCCAATCTTCGGGATTTCGCGTTCTTCTGATCTTTGCATGCTTTTTCCGTTGCCTCTACAGCAGCGTTCGGACCTGTTTTGTGTACCATGGGGGATCAGTTCCATCTCTTACCAATTTATGAGGTATTAATCTCTCAATTGCTGTTGCTACTATATTTTTGAATTTGAGGCACATCTCGTCTACAATTGCATAGTCAGTTCGGAAGGAATGGCGATTGTCTCTTAGGAAGGCTTCTAGTGACACAGTATCCGCTTTTTAAATGAAATTATTTTGCCTTTGTGTCTGGCGGATTTGGAAGAATCAGTATTAAGCCTAGCTACAACGACCTTGTGATCACTAATCCCTTTATCTGTCATGATGCTCTCTATTAGCTCTGGATAGTTTGTGGCTAAGAGGTCAAGTGTAGTTTCGCAACCATTTACAATTCGCGTGGGTTCGTGGACTAACTGCTCCAAATAATTTTCGGAGAAAGCATTTAGGACCATCTAGTAACATGTTTTCTGCCTACCACCGGTTTTGAACAAGTATGTTTGCCAACATATCGAGGGAAGGCTGAAGTTATCCAGCGCAAAGGTGGACATAGCGGCTATTAGGTAGATCGTCATAAAGTTCTAGTTATATATGATCACGTGTAGGGCGGCCGACAGCAGCCACTCAATCCATTTCCACTTGGGGCCGTTTCGCTACGACACCAACGTTCGTTCTTATTAAAGCGAGCCTCTTCCTTGTTGACATTGTGACAGCTGGACTCTGTTTCTTGGTGTATCATTTGTAATGAGTCTTCATACGCTTGGGAAAATACAAGTAAATCTTCTGTTTACAGTTCGTTAACCATTTCTGCTGCAGTCTAACTTTCCTGCTATGGCAGTTGCCGCACCGCTCTACAATTCACCTCTCCTTACCGTTGTGTAAGAAGTAAACAATAGGTAAGTAGCACAGGTCCTGATATGCAGAAAGAAGACTGTACACCTCAGTCAATGCATAGTAAGGAACAGAGAAGTTAACAGGCAGCGGAACACAAGCCACCGGAGGAGAGATCCTCCCTGTGTCGTCGGTACCTAGAACCGTAGCGGCGTCACGGCTACAAACGTAGTTAGCAGATGGAGGGTGGAAGGAGGGGAGCGGATAACACGACACTGGGATTAGTGCGACGCCTGTTTTGCCAGGGCTGGCTGCCGCCTGCAGATAAACTCGCACACAATGAGAACCCGCCCTGCACCCTGCGCCCCCCACCAAACGCCCTGCCGCTTCACGTATCTGCGATCAAAGGAGTGCCGTGCACTTGCTGCAAAATGTATTGTAACCTGCACAGCGCGGACCGGTCCTACCTTGCCCTCTACTCTGCTGTGAAGGCAACTTCGCAGGCATTCCCCTTCTAAACAGGTACAGCTTAGAGAACGTCTGCAGTAGCGGGGACTCCTCTCGCACTTATCGCCAGTTTGCTTGCCAGCGAGCACCTCCCGTGGAAACCTGACGATTCCTGATGGAAGTGAACGTCACGTAACGTCGCGGAAAGGCAATATGCTGTCTGATGTTCGTAGCTCTTCACCATGCAGTAGATCGACGTCAAATCATGTCAAGCAGAACGGTCCAGGAGGAACGAGGAATTAGAGGTTATAACGCATCATTCGTCTAACAGAAATACAGTATTTAATCTTAGCCGTAAAAACTACCAGTTGTGACAGATGTATTTTTTAAGGAAAAAAGACTGAGGATTAGGGTTTAACATCCCATCAACGACGAGGTAATTAAGGCGGAGCACAAAGATTGAGAAAAAATGGTTTAAATGGCTCTGAGCACTATGCGACATGACGTCTGAGGTCATCAGTCACCTAGAACTTAGAACTACTTAAACCTAACTAACCTAAGGACATCACCTAAGGACATCACACACAACCATGCCCGAGGCAGAATTCGAACCTGCGACCGTAGCAGTAGCGCGGTTCCGGACTGAAGCTCCCAGAACCGCTCTGTCACAAATGCCGGCGTTGTTATTACAGAAACGCTGCATCTTCAACACAGACGCCATCTCTAGCTCAATTGCTCATGAATGTAAAAAAATTACGAAGGTGTGCTGAACCAGCTTTTTAAGTAAAACAAACGTTGTTAACATTGTAAGACATCTCGTACATCTTTATTCTTCAGGTCTACATATCTATTTCTAAATACAAGCCACCCTGGCGACGAACACATTTCTCCCAATGAGAGATCAGTTTGTTGATACTGGCCCTGTAGAACGTGTGACTGTTGACAACCTCACCTACACTTACGCTACTGGCCATTAAAATTCCTACACCACGAAGATAACGTGCTACAGACGTGGAATGTAACCCACAGGAAGAAGATGCTGTGATATGCAAATGATTAGCTTTCCAGAGCATTCACACAAGGTTGGCGCCGTGGCTACACCTACAGCATACTGACATCGGGAAAGTTTCCAACAGATTTGTCATACACAAACAGCAGCTGACAGGGGTTACCTGGTGAAACGTTGTTGTGATGCCTCGTGTAAGGAGGGGAAACGCGTACCATCACGTTTCCGACTTTTATAAAAGTCGGATTGTAGCCTATTGCGATTGCGGTTTATCGTAACGCGACATTGCTGCTCGTGTTTGTCGAGATCCAATGAATGTTAGCAGAATATGGCATCAGTGGGTTCAGGAGGGTAATACGGAACGCCGTGCTGGATCACAACGGCTCCGTATCACTAGCAGTCGAGATGACAGGCATCTTATCCGCATGGCTGTAACGGATCGTGCAGCTACGTCTCGATCCCTGTGTCAACATATGGGGACGTTTGCAAGACAACAACCATCTGCACGAACAGTTCGACGACGTTTGCAGCATGGACTATCATCTCGGAGACCATGGCTCCGGTTACCCTTGACGGTGCATCACAGGCAGGAGCGCCTGCGATGGTGTACTCAACGACGAACCTGGGTGCACGAATGGCAAACAATCATTTTTTCGGATAAATTTAGGTTCTGTTTACGACATCATGATGGTCGCATCCATATTTGGTGACATCGCGGTGATCGCACATTGGAAGCGTGTATTCGTCATCGCCATACTGGCGTATTACCCGGCGTGATGGTATGGGCTGCCATAGGTTACATGTCTCGGTCACCTCTTGTTCGCATTGACGGCACTTTGAACAGTGTACGTTACATTTCAGATCTGTTACGACTCGTGGCTCTACTCTTCATTCGATCCCTGTGAAACCCTACATTTCAGCAGGATGGTACAGGTCCTGTACGGGCCTTTCTGGATACAGGAAATGTTCGACTGCTGCCCTGGCCAGCACATTCTCCAGATCTCTCACAATTGAAAGCGTCTGGTCAATGGTGGCCGAGCAACTGGCTCGTCATAAAATACGCCAGTCACTACTCTTGATGAACTGTGGTATCGTTTTGGTGCTGCATGGGCAGCTGTACCTGTACACGCCATCCAATATTTGTTTGACTCAATGCCCAGGCGTATCAAGGCCTTTATTACGGCTGAGGTGGTTGTTCTGGGTACTGATTTCTCAGGATCAATGCACCCAGATTGCATGAAAATGTAATCACATGTCAGTTCTAGTATTATATATCTGTCCAAAGACTACCCGTATATCATCAGGATTTCTTCTTGGTGAAGCAATTGTAATGTCCAGCAGTATACAAGGCTTCATCACTATCTAAGTAAGTCCTCGAAAGCGTTCTTTAAGACAGTAAAAATCGGGTGTAGCTGTGTGGGGACCGTATTGAGGGTGATTGATGACAGAGAAGGCAAAGCGTCGGATTGTTGCGGATGTCGCAGCCCTCGTGTGTGGTCTGTCAATGTCATGCTGATGTAGAGGGTGCGCCATTTGCTGACACTCTTCGATTTCAAAACTTTATTACAGCATGCCGTTTCTCAAGCACCGACATCATTACGTTGCACATCGCCATGTTACATGCTACAATTCGTATCCCTCTAACGGCAGAGGGTTACAAATACGTAGCTGTGAATAATTTAGTTGTAGAATGTTAAGAACATTTGTTTCATTTAAAAAGATTTAAGAGTTTTCACATAAAAAAGTTCGGATGCATTACTTTTCAGCACGCTCCCGTGCTTTGGGCACTGAATTACAGAAAGAAAAGAGAGTTAACCAGACCTGCGTGAATGTGCCTTACCTATATTACTAAACAGCCAACGAGGTTAGTGATTCAAGGCGCACGACTCCACTTGCACATTGCCTGTGTAGGAGTTTCCTGGGGCAACAACAATTCGATTGTCAACATTTTACATGATTGTTGACTGAATTTAAAAATTAAAAATGCTGTCAGGACCCATTCATTAAGAGGTATAATTTTATGTTAAAAATTTACCACACTAAGACAAGTATTACAGTAAGAAGCTGTGTGTATGTCGTGAGGCAGCGTAAACTGCTGCGGGCAAATTACCCAAATTTTGTTAATCCAGTATTTGAAAATGACAGCACTCATCTGCTTCCAAGAAACTTTATACTTAATTTCAAACTTTTGCGAAACTTTTCCTCCCCCACTTCCATTACGCCCCTCTCCCCCCCCCCACCCCCCCTCGCCACCATTACTCTCCTACTTCCATTTTGTTCTTCACTCATCCTCGTCAGCCGCAGCGGTGCCAACAGAAATCACGTCCACACTCTGCCAGCCACCTCTCAGCGACAGAAAGACATGCCCCGCCGCCAAGCTGGACTCTCTGACCGCGGGCAATGCAAATGTACCATTCGACACAGCGCAACGTCAAAATCACAGTGATGGTCTACATTAGGTACCGTACTCAACAGGCTAAAGGAAATTACAAAAACTTTAGTTTTGCTGAAGATCTATTGAGTTACACCAAACAATTTAGTGTCCCCATAGTTCAGAATTTCTGTACTATTTCTTCCCTCCTTTTACTATTTTCTCTTGTGAGTATTTAGTAGTAAGAGACACGATTGGTGCTACGATCTTCCGTCAGCCTTTGTTACGGCAGGAAGGTTAAGCTGATAACACCGTCGACATCAGAGGTGGACAAATATCCCTTCCAGGCTGCCTGCCCCTATCTCCGCCACAACCAGTAACGCAGCTCAGTCTGCCGCAATGGAGACACAAGAGTACAAGTTTCTGAAGCACAGTGGTTGACGCAGGCCAGCTTGGGTTTCCGCGAACCTGGCAAGCTTCGCGGGACCCGTTCGGCCTGTTGCACCTGACAATAGGCTGCGCTATCAGTCCAACATGCCTACAGAATATCCCGGTACGTATATGTGAAGGTAGTTTCACTGCAGCTCATTTATCGTAATGATGTCAGCAGCAAAGTAAACAAACCAAACTTAAAGAAGATTGAGGAGAAATTAAGAACTGGGGAATACGAGTATACACCAGCAACGAAACAGAGCCCAAGTCCAGCAGGAGAAAAGTTGTGTGCTTATGAGGCAGCTTCAGATAAAACGGTAGTTGTTTCGCAATGCAAATTGCATAAAAAGATACTAAGCACTCATTCGGGAACTTCTAATATCATATATCTACGTGTTTGTAGCTTTGACCAGCAGCGTCTTCCTGGAAGGAGGACAAAGACTAAGTTGCTTACAAGTCTGCGGAACTGTGTGCTAAGCACTTGATGCTGTTTAGCAGTACATATTGTTCTTAAATTTAGGGCAAACCTTGATTAAAATAGGAAAAAAATATAGCTCGGTGAATATTAAAAACCACATTCTGGTGGTATGCAACGTAATGCGCAGAAAGATTAGTATGAAATTTTAGTATAATATGAAAAAAGCTTATTCTTTCAGTCATGTACTTGTTAGATTAACATAATATGAAAAACGAGATTCGTGATTGCTAAAATGCATTTGCAGAATTTAGAATGAACTATTTTGGCCACTTAGAATGAATTCAGAGAACCTATAATACACATCCTAGAAAATTAATTAAAATTGATATAGCTGGGGTCATAATTGGCTGGAACACACTAAGCTTACAGAAACTAGACTCCCAAAACCTTTCTTTAGTTGGCGTTGCAGTATAATAGTCGTCTTCAGGTTCTTAGGCGCAAAGGATTTCGACTTTCAAAGATATTTCCACTTACTACAGAAGTGACTTGATTGATTGAGAGTAGGAGGTAATAGTTGAAAGAGGGTGAAGTTGCAGAGAAAACGTTCATATCGAAATAAATAAATAGGCTCGAAATAATCATATCATGTAAGCTTTCACGGCCGGCGTCTTCATTAATTACCCGCCTAACGGAACACAAAAGGAACTGTAGATTGGGACAGAGTGACAAATCAGCTGTAGCCGAACACGTTTTCAAAGACGGTGATCACAATATAAAATTTAGTGAGACAAACGTGATAGCTAGGACCTCACATTATTATACTCGCATGTATAGAGAAGCTATAGAGATCTACAAGCACTGAAATAATTTTAATAAAAAAGAAGAAGGATTAAAACTAGACACGATATGACGGTCGACTTTGTACCAACGAAGTGACAATCGATTACCTGTAATCGAGAGAGATGGCACTAGCCAGAGATAGTTTTAAAGTCGAAAGCACGTGACGAGTGGTGGCGCTATCTAAGCGCTCTATGTAAGCGGGACCACCAGCGCCTAGCAGCCAGTCGCCGACTCACCTCAGAAGATGTTGCCCGCAGTAGGCAACGAAACATCAGGAAGGAGAAGCAGTTTTATATATGGACCACGGCAATTCAGCCCGGAAGTTTTAATTAAGGAGGCTCGAAATACTCCGTAAATGAACAAAAGGACAGCTTTTAATCCACCATTCCCTGCCCTACAATGACCCAAAAAGAATATGCACTGAAGCGCCAAAGAAACTGCTATAGGCATGCGTATTCTAATACAGAGATATGTAAACAGCCAGAATACGGCGCTGCGGTCGACAACGCCTATGTAAGACAACAACTCTTATTTCGGTGACTGATATTACAATGGCTGATAATGGTGATAATGTGCGGCAGCTTGCCTACCTGGCTAACAGGCAAGCGTGGACAGGTTAAAAGCGGAATGTATAAACCTCTGGTCGACATGCAGTACAGTTAACATTACATTTTTTCTAGCTAGTCACTGG